>NC_063354.1:18528144-18579233 GCF_021869965.1 Rhincodon typus | reverse complement strand
ATCTCATTTTCCACTTGGGGACCCTGCAGCCCTCTGGACTCAATATCAAGTTCAATCATTTTTGGGCCTAAACTCTCCCATGTCCTAGCCCCCTACTCCACACACGAGACCTTGCTATCACATGGTCTGCCATCACAGACTACCTTTTGTTAGTCACTAACAGTCCCCATTAACAGCTATTCACCTCCTTGCCAGATCATTATCAACTCATTTGTCTACCCAACTGCTCTTGTTTCTCTTTGGGCTCTATCCTTTATCCTATTGTTTACTCCCTACCCAATTCCCATCCCTATTTTCTGCATATAAACTGACGTTTTCCCAGCTACCATCAGTTCTGAGGAAGGGTCAGTGGACCCGAAACGTTAACTCTGATTCTTTTCTTCACAGATGCTGCCAGACCTACTGAGCTTTCCCAGATATTTCTGTTTTTGTTCCTGTTTTACAGCATTCACAGTTCTTTCGCTTTTTATTTGGCTACCTGCACCTTTTCCTAGCACCATACCAACCCCATACAACAGGAAACGGACAAGAATATTGGAACCAGGTGCTACCAGACATTTTCCAACAGCCCACCTCCATTCCGACATGGATGGATGTATGAAACCCTGGCCCTACAAAGAGGTCCCTTACATCTCAATGACCAGAATTGGACATGCCAGTTAATTCCAATTGGAATATTGCATGGTCTAGCATCAAGATAATCATTAAACGAATATGGGACCATAGAATCATAGGTGCATATCTTGCAATCAGCCGATTTCTGATGTAAAGTCCACATAGTCACATCACCACTACTACTTTAAAGATCAGATATTTACCCGATTCTTTTGAAAAATCTCAGTAAGATTCTAGTTCCATGGTTTCTGTAGGGTATTCCGTGTCATAGCAGTTCCCTGTGTAAAAGCATTCCATTGAACCTCCCTCTATCCTTATGGTAAATTTAAATTCTTTAAATTTGTGCCTTCTCGTTACTCACACCAACCAATGCAAGTAGTTTTACTCGCAATTTTAAACACATCCATCAGAGCTGTTCTTAATCTTCTTTGTGTGGGCAAACAATCCACTGATTGTTTAAGTTTCTTTTCACAACTAAAGTGTGCCATCCCTGAAATTGTCTTCAAGAATCTCTTCAGCACACTCCACACAACGTTAACCCTCTAACATCAGACAGCCAACGATGGAATAATGGCCCAGATACTCCAATGGTCAAAGAACGTTCAAAGAGCTTACGCTGGATCTGTGGTTGTATCTTGCAGAATCCTTGACACAGCTAGCTCCGTGTGACTTGATTGGGAAGTTGAAACTTCCAATAGATAATTTCTCTGCATCTGCAACTTTCCAAAAAAGTGCCTACAATTCCGAAAATTCAGAGAGTTCTGACTTATTTAAGCTAACTAAGGAATGTCAAGGAGGATGAAAAAATTGTTCTGGGGAATGATTAAATTGACTGATCTGCTTCCATCTCTGCTACCCCCACCCCACACAACAGGCTCCAAACCTACTCCCTTCAATGCCAGCTGACTGAACACGCCTGATATCACCATGATCGTGCCAGAATTCATACCCACCATTACCCCCAACCCCAACCTGACCCAACCCTGATGGACCTAATGTCATCCCCTCCCCTACCTCCCATACCATCAGTCCTCCCACCCGCTGTGGCCCTTACTATTCTGCCCTGACTAACCTAGCCCTAACTGAGTCAACGCCCAGCCCCCATCATTCCTCCTACCCAGCCCCAAACCCCTGCCTTACGCTAGGCACTTGTCTACTTACCTGGCACCCTACCCCATCACCCATCAGCACTTTATGGTCTGGCATCCACCTGGCACACAACCAACCTATCAAACTGCCACGTCACCTCCTCATTTTCCTTGCACACTTTTGTTTCCTCACTTGCTATCAAGGTACCTTTGGGACTCCTCAAGAAGGCAACAACTGTCTTAAAAAAAAAGGCATGCATTGGCAGGTGATGCTGCTCCTGTGGTCAGTAGTTTTCTCCCTGGTATCGTCCAAAGGATACATTCTGGACAGGCCAGACTCAAAATCTTGGCTCAGAAAAAAATCACCAATGGATAAGTGGGTAATTTTGAAGAGGTAAGTCAAATTTATACCACTTTGTACAACATCTATCTGTCTACAAAAAATACCCTGAGCTTCCAATTGCCTGTCACTTCAACGCACCACCGTGTTCCCTAACCACCATCTCTGTCTCAGGCTTGCTGCAATGCTCCAGTGAAGCTCAGCACAAGCTGAAAGAACAGCATCTCATCTTCTGCTTGGGAACACTGAAGTCTTCTGAAATATCGAGTTTGATCATTTTAGGGCCTGAGCACCTTCTTCCATGCCCTATGGTCCCCATTAGCAGCTAGTCATTCCTCCTGGCTGACCTTTACCCATTCCTTTGTTTACCCAACTGCTGTTCTCTTTCTCTCTGGGCTCCATCTCCACCTATTGTTTATAGGGTCATAGAGTAATACAGCATGGAAACAGGCCCTTCGGCCCAAACTGATCCATGCTGACCATGGTGCCCACTCAGCTGGCTCCACTTACCAGCATTTGGTCCATATCCCTCTAAACCCTTCACATACATGTGCCTATCCAAATGTTTTTTCAAATGTTGCTATCGTACCTGCCTTAACCACTTTCTCTGCCAGCCCATTCCTTATGTGCACTCCTCCCCCCTCCCCCCACCCCATCTCTATTATATATACCAATCTTTTCCTAGCTGCTATCAGTTCTGAAGAAGGGTCACTGTCCCTAAAACATTAACTCACTTTTCCTTCCACAGGTGCTGCCTAACCTACTGAGTTTTTCCAGCTATTTCTGATTTTGTTTCCAGCATCCGCACTTCTTTGGCAGTTTAACACTAAATCTTTCCATTTTGGATGATTTCTTTAATTCATATCTGGTGTTATTGATCTCATTAAAGGATAATAAATCATATTTTATTTGGGGCACGGTGATACTCAATTAAATGGAATACCATTTGCAAGTAGTGGACATATGTCTTATGATCTGGCATTGTCACATGATAAATCTCCATGGCTATGTCAAGCAAATTTTGGCGATCAGTTCAAGATCCACCTGCACTTTTATAAGGCACTAGCTGAACGTTGAGGATAATGAAAGAGGAAGAAAGGGAGATTAATTAGAGACTTTCAAATTACACAGTATGATCCCCAATAAAGGCTTTTACCTTCCTACCCTGTGACTTTGAGTTATAGGCATTTACATTTATGGAGAAGGCGTCCTATTGTTCAAAAAAGATTATAGTAAAAGAATGGGTAAAGAATGGCAGAATATCAGTTGGAGACATACATCAGCTATTTTCTATTTAACACTGCTCTGTGGATCGTTATCTGTCCAAAAATGAACTTGTGAATTAGAGTTAAGTGTGGTTTTCACCTCAAGGTCCTGTTAAGGTCATTAGTACTAAACTCAGATGTGCAATCTACTTAAAAGGTATTTCACTTCACTTTGGGCCTCGAAATAATGAGCCAGAAGAACAGGAAAATTATGGAACATCACTGTAGCATTAACTGAAGTTGGCATTCTGAAAGTGGAACCAGCCCTTCTCAATTCAGTCTCTTCACCTCATTCAGGCTCCTCCCCACTCTGCAGCTTGTAACTGTATTAGCCTTATATTACATGCATACAACTGAATGTCTGCAGTGTCTACTCATGTGAGAAATGCATTGGTCCCAAGAGAGACCTTATGTTAAAGGGGAGCATTCATGCCCTTGAAGCACTAATAAAATTCAATGCTGCATCTGCTAACCCTTTAAATATTGCTTATTGAATTCTCTCATGCATTTGAAACCCTGTAAATTAATAATTAAATCTTTTTGTGTGGAATTTGTTTTTAGTTAGTGAAATAAATAAATGAAACATATAGAAAAGCTGCCTTGTTCGATGTGCGCTCAGGGCACCTGACATATTGTACTACAACACCACATTGGCAACAGTTTCTTCCCTACTACTGCAATCCCTATTTCATTTTTTGAGAGTCATTTACACCATATCTACACCAAATCTAAAGATTGAATACATCCAGTCAATTTACATAAAGGTTGGTTCTTGGACTTTATCCTGATGTTACCTTCTTGATAGTTGTTTCACAGCTTCTTTCTTAAAATAAACCTCATGCTGAAAGACAGGCATTCAAAATTGTCCTTAATGTGCATTGGAAAATCTTTTGTTTTAGAACAATTTTCAACGCTAGTAACTGTACAGAGACAACCAAAACACAAAAAGCTGAATCTTACGTTTTTCAGGCTAAGTCCAAGTTCTGTTGGGTTTTGATTTTTTTGCAACTTCTTGTCAAACTCGCCACATTAATTGCTGATCCTACCTCTCATGTCCGATTTTCATCTCATCTTACCGCGCGCTGTTCCTAGAAGAACTCACCACGCAACAGATATCCACCCCTGTGACCAACATCCCTTGTATCCATGCCACGTTTGAAAGCCCACTTCATACCTCAAGGAATGCTGGCATGTAGCAGCTGCCCTGCTCAATTTTTGGAGTCTATGAGGGGAGATGACTGAAATGACTGACGTGGAGGTCCAGGTTGATTGGGTGGTGCAACAGAGAGGTGCCCTCTTCCTAGAGGACACTGTGCCATCACACAATGCCAGTTGGCTCAGAGACTACCATCTGGGTCAGTATTATCATGAGGGTGTGGAGGACCAAGCTGCAATGCCGAAAGAAGGTCAATTACCTTCTCTGCACGGTTAGGATAAGTGCCATACTCAGTTCTCACATCCACTGTACCCCATGCTAATGCACCCACCTCCCACCATGCTTTGACAGCCCCTTTGTTTCATGCAACGCCTTCCCTCTCTCACTCTCGGTAATACACTCCCCCACCATCCTCCCACACCACTATCACTGCATGCCTTCTCTGCTGCCTCCTCACTCCTTTGGAACACCTCAACTTTACCCTACATGCACCGGGACTAATAGCTTGCCATCCACTTGCATCTTATTAATTTGCCCCCCTTGTGTCATTACAAGAGAAGACATCCCATAAGAGGGCAATGATACTGTGTGGGGGAAGGGGTGCCTGTTATCCATGTCCTCGCCCTCTATGAGTCACAAATCTTTTGCCCTCACAGGAGAAGTCTGAAACCGCTCCTGTGGGAATGCAGAGACTTTCATGTCCTATCAACAGGGTAAGTACCACTTACTGCTCCACTACAATGTTGACGTTAACCAGGCAGTTAGTGTCCTCGATTGAACACCACTTCTAAACATGGATCACAACACCCTCTGCCTTGTGTGATTTGCAGGTACATCCAGCCTCCCAAATACCTCTGCAGAGAATCACCCATCTCTCCCAGA
Source organism: Rhincodon typus (assembly GCF_021869965.1). Classification (NCBI taxonomy): domain Eukaryota; kingdom Metazoa; phylum Chordata; class Chondrichthyes; order Orectolobiformes; family Rhincodontidae; genus Rhincodon; species Rhincodon typus. The sequence goes on along the minus strand of NC_063354.1, from coordinate 18,573,887 downwards.
AGACATGTCCTCGACCTCTGAGGGTGACAGTGTTGGACCCTGTAAGAAACATTGACAAGTTCCACCAGCTCCAATACTGACACACCAATAAGGTAGATAGATGCACAGTGTGGGATCAGAAGCTGAAGAGCACCACACTGTAACTGTTCCGAAGGTGCGTGACAGAGAAATGCCCCAGGCTGTTGGCACTTGGAGGACTTTGGTCGCTGCACTGTGCCAGGGAGGTGCAATACAGAGATGCTGAAGGATAGCCAGGCAGTAGGCACCCAGTGTGTCTGTGTCATGACCAACATGGGTCTCCAGCCAAGTTTCTTCCCCTGTGCCCTGCCGAATGACAGCTGGTTGCTGCAGCTCACACCAACAGCCATCAGCTCGCTTTGCCCACACATTCTGAATGTTTTCTTTCCCAAACATCACCATCCCCTTCCTCTGTGCCCATCCCAACTACCTCATGACTTCACACTTCCCCAGGTCCCCGCCCACATGTACTAGCACCTACAGCTTTCTGCTTCTCCTCCCACCACCTCCCCCTTAGTTTCTGAATTGACCATGGCTCACTCTCTTAAGTGACCTGACCAGTCAGCTCCTGGTGAGACCTATCCAGACCTCTGATTGGTGGTCTCTGGCAGTCCTCCCCACTGAACAAACCCTGTAGAAACAAAGCACTGACTGTGACCCACTCCCTGAGCACAGAGACATCGTTCCCCTATGTAATGCCATCTTGATCGGATACCTGGCCACATCCAAAGCCTAGGACTGGTATCAGAGGCTTCCCTTGACTAACAGTGCCAGGCCCCCTGACTGATGGCTGTCCCATAGACTTTACTGAATGCTACTCACCTAAGATTTTGAGATGTGGCCAACTGCTTGCTGCAGATGCAGTGTGCTTGGCATAAACACCGCTGCCACATAGTACAGGTGTGACACTGACATGGCATACTGCCATATGACAGCATGTACATGCTCTCGTGTGAGGACTGCTGAGCAGCAGCTGCCTCATTGTTTGACTGTGCCAATTGCCACTGCAAGGCACGGCAGGGTGAGGCATGCAAGCTGCAGGCATGCTGGTAGGTGCCAGGCGAATGTATGCTAGGAGAGCAAGTGAGCATCTGTGTTAGGCAGCCTGGTCCAACCATGAGCTGTGTGCCAGTCCCTGTGTGGTAACTGGGTCTGATGCAGCCAAGCACTGCTGGTTGCTGGTGTGCCATTATATGCAAGTCTGTACTTCCAGGGCACACTGCCAGTGCATTGGAGAGGTGCCAGGATGATGGCGATAGTTTGCTGAATGTTAGATGCCAATGTGCATTTGGTGCCTGGGCTGAATATGGTTATGGCCAACATTGAGGTCCTTTGGAGAAAGCACCTGCTCTGGTTTCCTTGTCAGTTTTGCCCAAAAACTGGTTTGTTGGGTTTGTTTGGTAAAATCAGAATGAGAGTATTGATGAGATGAGTTGGCCATCAACAAGGAGCATTACAAGCTTTAATTGCCATCAGTTGGCAACTTGCCACTGACTGGAAAGAATCTCACAATGCCACTTGTGAATGAAGTGAAATGATCTTGATGTCAAGATTTGCCTCACAAGACTTCTCATTCAATTCTGCCACATTCTTATCGCAGCCCACATTGCTCAGACTGGGATTAGATTCCACCCAAAGAGTTTACGAACAGCATGAGAAATAATCCCCACGACACTGAATGTATCCAAGCAAAGCAGAGCAGCAGTTACTAAAGGATAATGAACTATGTAGTCAAAATAGTGACAAAAAAGGTTGAGGAAAACACAATCAAAATATATAGTGTCATGTTCAGGCACTACCTGGACTGTAATATTTAATTCTAGTTTTTAAAAAGTTAAGAGTGATTCTGGCACTGGTGGCATTGCAGAGAAAAGTCACAGGACTCACTAATGTGCCTAGATCTGAACAAAATGGACATTTTGGAGAAATTTAGATTTTGCCACTTGCAAGCAGGCATTTAAGGGATAATCTTATAGTGGAATATGAGATTGTTCATGGTATAGAAAGTATTCAATTGAAATATTGCTTTGAATGAATGAATCTTCATAAGTAGAATGAAGAAATAGCTTCAAATTAGTAATTGGTGAATTTGTGACAGATTTTAGGAAATTATTCTCACAAAACCCATTCAACATGTGGCAATGCTTCCAGACAAAACAATGCAGACAAACACATGAAATCAGTTTTTTGGAAAAATTGAATGTAACAGTGAGCCGTTTTATTTGAATGTCTTGGATGGATAAATTACAATGAAAAGAATTGACCTTCCTCATCTTAAAAGATCTTGTGACCAATAACAATACCATTGCCTGCTATTTTGTACCAAATCTTTATGGTTAAAGTAATATAATAATTAGAACTATGACAATTGCAATATACAGCTCGGTACCTAAAGGAGTTCAATGTTTGTTTATTCACAATTTGTTGCTGCACCTTTCAAATGTAAAATATGATGTATTACCACCATAGCAATGAACACACCAAGCTCAAATTCAATTTATAAGACAAACAGTGATGGTGCACAATGATATACACTATTTAAGGTGCATGTGCTTCAATAATATTTGTCTTGCAGAGGAATGTCCCATATCTTTTCACTGGAGATCAAAGATTAGCTAGCAGGATCTGAAAACCTGGTGGAAGAGAGATTTTCAAAGGAATTTAAAGGAATGGGGAAAACACTAAAGCAAACAGCCAATGATTAATGGCAAACTTTAGCCTTAGATAAGGAATGGGGTTCAGCCATAATTCAAAAGAATTGAAGATGTGCACAAGAATAGACCTGGAGAAGGTTGATGGAACCAGGTAGATTATGGAAGAATCTGCAAAAGTGTTAGGACCTGCAACTCAAAGCATTTGCAAGATTAGAAAGTATAATTTGGCAGCAAGTATGTTTATCATTTTGTGGGATATTGTGCAATAGGAGGCAGCTGAGTTCTAGATTAACAAGAGTGAGCGAAAGGTGACTGGTGAGAACAACATTCAAGGAAGTAATTGTAGTACGTTATAAGTATTGGTTAGCAAAATGGGTATAGGTGCATAAACTTGAAAGGTTTTAGAACTGGAACATTGGCTTACTGAATACAGGATGTCACACAAGACCGCAAGAAATTACAGAGAGTTTTGAACGCAGCTTACTCCATCACACAAACCAGCCTTCCATCCATTGACTTTGTTTATACTTCCCACTGCCTCTGGAATGCAGCCAACATAATTTAAGACTCTTCCCGCCCTGTTTATATTCTCTTCCACCCTCTTCCATCGGACAGTAGATACAAACATTTGAAAACACATACTAACAGATTCAAGAACAGCTTCTTCCCTGCTGTTATCAGACTTTTGAACAGAGCTCTCATATACTAGAGTTGATCTCTCTCTGCATCTTCTCTATAGCTGTAGCACTATATTCTACATTCACTATATTCACTATATTCTACATTCTTTTCTATTACCCTGTTGTACTTACGCTTGCACACAAAACAAAACTTTTCACTGTATCTCCATACATGTGACAATAATAAGTCAAATCAAACTTGGGCATCATCTTGTTCAGCCTGAGTTGGCAACTGGATCTTGAGTTACACTGGTGCCAGTGAAAGACTTCAATATATAACATGGAGACAAAGGAAATTTTCATTCAGAAAAGTACTGGGTGAAGTCTTACCAGATAGTGAATGAAGTGAGCAAGGGCAAATCAATTGATAATATTTGGTGAGAATGGAAAAATTAGATTCTTGATGTCTTGAACAAAAATTCTAATGTTCCATGCAGGCAAGGCAAGTGGCTCATGAGCAAGCAATGAGATGCCTCTTTGCCTGCAGGAACATCTCAACATCTCTTTATTACCTAATCTCACTTCATTTTTATGCAGTTTGCTACTTTCCCAAGCATTGGAAAGAAACTTGACGGTGACAATTCCCAACAGGAATGTCTGAATTAGGTATCTGCCAGTTGCATCACCCTGACAGCTTGGGTATCCACCTTTCCGCAATATCTCAGAGCATGGTCCATGGTCAGAGGCTGCAGGCACTGTCTGTCTGTGGTTTCAAGAAAACACCAGCATCACCACATCATCAGAGCACATTGCGAATGATTTTAATATAGTTCAGTACTTCAGTACTGCACTTTGGAACTCACTGACACTTTACATTACAATGCTGCTGCCAGCCTGCTTTGTGTGCAGGGTCAGACATCCCCATCTCGTGCAACAGAACAGGGTACATCTCAAGACTTTTAGGTTTTTTTCTTAATTCTCATTCACTTTATACCTGCTTTGCAACACCCCTGCCTTGCCTTTTAGCACAGACAGATAGTCATGTTTGGCTGCAATGAACAGTCAAAGGAGACTATAATGAATTGGGCTGGTGTTTCATTTAGGAAAGGTAGTGAGGTGCCCTGAGTGAGTGATGTAAAGTGCAGGGAGCAGGAAGGGATGGTAGTTTTGGGGGCTGAGCTGAGTGAGAACCATTTAATTTGATGTCATTTGGAATATTAAGGTAGACCATGAGCCCTGATGAGATGTGGTTCCAGCAGCAGAGTTAGAGTGAGTGGCTGGTAGCAGAGTGGATGGTAGCATGGAGAAGATAGTGGCACTTGCAGAGCACAGAAGATTGCAAAATTGCTGTGCACTCCTCCAGACCTTGGACATCACACTGAACCAGGTGACTTCAGACCAGGTTGGCATTTGAAACAGTTCAGAGCTGTACCCACAGTGTGGATGCCAGAAGATCCCAATATTGGGGAGCATTTTACCGCTGCTGAGCACAAGATAGTACAAAAGCAGTGCCATGAAAATGTGGTACATACTTAATAAGGTGAGCTGTGGAGAATTGTTTGAGATAACTCACTAGTGGTCACAGAGAAAACACCCCTGAGAAACTCCCTGAAATTGACACTTAGCCAATTGTTGGTAAAGTTCAGCATGTGGTTTTGAACAGAAACAGATTACACAGCAATAGCATTGCTCGGAGTGGAATAGTCAAGTTAAGTGTTATCAGCATACATGTGAAAACTAACTCTGTGGCTGATGTACTAACAGACATTTGGTGGCCATGAAAATATCAAAGATAGACAGGGCAGTTGTGGAATGCAATCAGATGATGAGGCAAATACAAATGGACTGGTACCCATGCAGCTGTGAAGGAAGGTGTGGAATTATCCAAGAATGTGCTCTGCAGAACTAGATCCACTGAGAACTAAAATAAACTGTACGTTCTATCCATGGATACTAACTCAAACTGGAAAACAGCCAATTTGTTTCTTGGAAAGCAAACATTCAGCTATAGTTTTCCTATTATCTACCAGAACTTCAGCTTCATCATAGTAATTAAACAAAGCAGTAAAATAGCAATTGTTGAACAGCTTTTAAATACTCATTCTTGCTACCAGTTGATTATTACTGTTTTGTGTAAATGTACCAGAGTATTGGGATTGGTGCTCAGAGAGCCAATACTTTTCAAGTTTTCTTAGTATTGTAAATGAATGAAGTTTTCCATGTAACGTATTTATTACATTTCAGAGCAAATTCATCGTTAGATTTTCTAGATGACTATTCTTGCTGAGAATGGATTTCAGTTGGAATGATTTCTGGTTCATATTCAGTGTCCAACTGAGCTATATCTGTAGCTGGCCATCCTTAGATATCTGATTCATAATGAAGCTTCTCTTTACCGAAAAGGTATGAAATATGCACCTCCATAACACATTGCATCCTTGATCTTTCAAGGAATTGGAAGTACCAGTTCAACACACTGATTGCATGTTCCACAATTATCCTGGTAGCGTCATGTATCTTATCATATTACTGTCTCAACAGGGTCAAAGGCCAGTGCAGAATAAAGTATTTTTGGTCACCTAGTGGCCATCTGTCCAGTTTGTGTTCAATTTAAAATAACACAGGTATGATAGATTATCTTAAAATAAAAGGGTTTTGACTGTTGCATGATTCTGTGCTGTTGGCTACAAGGTACCTACGCTTTGATTGAATGGAACCCCTGGTGGCTCATGAAACTCATGAAGGCCATGCCAATTAGTGTAGGGGGCTGAATGTAATAAATTTTATGAACCACAAGGGGCTTTATGTTGGCGGCTTTTCATGAAGAAATGTATGAATGTTAACCCTGTTGAACAGTCTGTAGTATGCACTGCTGAATTGCTGATTGATGCTGCATATGTCTGCAAAGGTGTCTTAAAGGATCGAGTGTTGTTCACTACCATAGTCACCTTCGCATCTGCTGATTGAGCCATCCTCTGGTCAGTCTTGTCTGCAGAACGATGGAAATTGTATAACTTCATGTCTGCCTCCCTTGTGAAATGAAGCCTACAGAGATAGACTTCTCAGTGATTCCCAGACGTGGTTGCTAAGTTAAGGATGGATGCAAATCATTCAGTTTCAGTGCTGTGCTTCTCATTCTCATTTATTTCGTCATGGTCCTCTTTGAGGCTGCAAGAAGGAAAATGCACAGAGGAACACCAATGTTCTGAATTTTGATTGAAGCAAGCAAACTTTCAAGTGTCAATGAATCCAGAAACAGTAAAGACAAACACACCAAGGGTAGACTTAAACTGAGCAAACAGAGATGCATAAAAAAAACCACAAAGTGAAAACAGAAAGCATCAATTGAACAAATAAAATTACAGTAAGAAAATCTCTTAATCTCTTCACGTTATGAGTTTGTTAAAGACTGGAACATATCTTCTCATCAACACCCATTTTGTGTGGGGTAGCACAGCATGTTGCACAATGTTTTCTGCTCATTTGAAAAGCCATCATGGCCTTCATGAAGGTTGTGCACATTTTCTACAAGAAACTTCAGCAGTGATTAAAAGTCCCAATGGAAGAAATGTACAAATTGGGGCAGGGATTTTGCAAAGTGCACTTCCCACTTGATTTCCCAAATTTGGCTTGCAAGTTCCAAGTGCCTATGACTCAGTTCACTGACTGTTAAATCAATTCTCCAGAGTGAAATAAAGAGACATATATAGCAAATGTAAACAAGAATATTAACAACATTTCACTAATGTCATTTTGGATAAACAGAACAGCAAGAAAGAAGAAACAAAAAAGCTTTTCATTAACAATAAATCTAAATTCTGCACTGCAAGATCCCATAAACAGCAATAGGATAATGACCAAAAAGCCTGTCTTGGCTGAGGGATAAATATTTCTCAGTACACAGGGGAGACCACATTTCCTCTTCTTTGAATCATGCTGCAAGATTTTTTTATATCTACTTTAGACAGCATTGGGGGGTTCCATTTAAAATCTCATTCAAAGCCTACCTGTGACAACACAATAGCTCCTCAGTACTGTAGAATAAGTCTATGTGGCATGTTTTGTGTTTCTGGAGTAGAATATGAGCCCACAACTTTCTGACCTGAAAGTGAGAATAGCACTGCTGAGCCAAGACTGACACTTATGTGAGCAAAATGTAGAATGAGGTACATTTTATTATTAAGCCCCAGCACAAAATCTCACTGGATGATGCTACATAGATCAGAGGATTGGTACAGATTTCACCCCATTCAAAGCAGTTCTGATCTTATATCCATCTTGTCTTAAAAAGCTAACCCAAATTTGTCAAAAGACTACCTTCAGCAGTTTTTGAAATTACATTTGGCTGGCATTTTTCTCAAGAACTGAAATGCTGATTTCAACCAAAATGATAAATCCAAAAATTAACGTACTCCAGAATAACAGGATTAAATTCACCAACTGAATGTTCTTAGGTATCTTTTAAAATCTTTATTAAAGTTTTCACTTCAGGACCCAAATCTTTATCAGGTTCTGTGACTGAAAATGTTCTACTGAGTTTCCAAGTGTATCTATACATTCTGAGCATGTGTAGTTGAATTATTTTTCGGAATGCATTAGTAGCTTTGCGATTTAAAGCAAATGGGCCTATGTTCGCATGAGGATTTATGAGTTCCTTTGCTTTTTCCAAGACTTTCAAACAAATAGGAGATTGAATTCTCAAAGATTTATTTCAGGCAGGTCATATTTTTAAAAATTTGCAACTTTTTTATTATAAAGTGCTAAGTTAGACAAGACCTGTGATTAGTAACAGCTGTGGTTTCTTTTGTAGTCCTTTCTAACTCTCAACACAGATTATTTATTGAAAATGGATATCTAGTTCATCACTTGAAAAATTGGAAATTCAGTTTTAAAAATGTCTTTTTTGATGGGGGTGGGGAAATACTGAGTTACATTAATATTTTTAATTAACATAAAATGGGCAATTGTGTAGACCATTAACTTTGGAGTCTTTGCAAAGCCTATTCCTATTTGTTTATAGAAATTTATTTTTCTAATGCTTCTACAAGTCAGTAAATCCACTAATTGTCCATGCTGTATGAGAAGTCATATCTGATCTGAACCCTGTTTGAACAGAATCCTTTGTAGTCTGCTTATGGGGCATGGCTGTGAATTGTAGCACATGGAGATGATGTGTGCCATTGATGATACACTGGACCCAGGGGAAAGCTGCCATTTAGAAGCAAGGTTATTGCTGGCTCATGTTGGTCTGTCATGTCTATGGGGAAAGTTTGCTCTTGGCATCAGTTGTTTACAGCAGCCCACTTCAGACTGTGATGTTCCTGTTGGCCCAGCTGGTCCCTTTGCAAAATCTAAGATGATGTAGTTCAAACCATTTGTCACCTTTGCTCCCAGTGACAGTAATACACTTGCTGACTATTTGGCTGTGTGTGCTCTTGTAGCAAGTTACACAACTGTAGTTGCTGACTGCTAAATGAATCATGATCTAAACTTTACCGGAAAGAGACAGGAAAACAAAAGATTTTCTCTTGCACTCATCAGGACTGAAAAGCAAAATCACACCTTATGATGAAAACCAACAGTTTATACAACATGAGAAGGGGATACCAATGGTTGGAGTATGAGTCTAACAGATAATCTTAGCACATTATGGATTATTGAGGAAATGCTGTCCAATAGCAAAATCACATCTAATATTGGACACAATGTTCTGCATTCATACAGAAACTGAACTGGACTAGCCATATAAATACAGTGGCTACAAGAGCAGGTCAGCGGTTAGGAGTACCACAGAGAGTAACACACCTCCTGACACCCCAGATCCTGTCTACCATCCACAAGGCACAAGTCAGGAGTGTGATGGAATACTCCCCACTTGCCTGAATGAGTGAAGCTCCAACAACACTCAAGAAACTTAACACCATTCAGAACAAAGAAGCCTGCTTGATTAGCACCACATCCACAAACATTCAGTCACTCCACCACTAATATTCAGTAGCAGCAAGGTGCACCATCCATGAGGTGCACTGCAGATATTCACCAAAGATCCTCAGACAGCACCTTCCAAACCCCTTTCTATTACCATCTAGAAGGACAAGGGCAGAAGATATACGGGAGCACCATCACCTGCAAGATCCATTCCAAGCCACTCAACATCATTCAGTGTCATTGGGTCAAAATCCTGGAATTCCCTCCCTGGCAGCATTGTGAGTTTACCTACAGCACATGGACTGCAACAGTTCAAAAAGGTAGCTCACCACCACTCTCAAGGACAATGATGGATGGTCAATAAATGCTGACCCAGCCAGCAATGGACAAATCCCATGAGCGAATACAGAAAAGACTTCCAGATCCAAATATCAGGGCTTTAGCATAAGAAATATTAACCCAGATGATTTTGAACTTGTTGGTCCAATCTCCCAATCTCACATGTTACAAAACTAAAATACAATTTCAAATGTTAAAAGCATTTTCAATTGATAGTTTTATCTGACTGAATGTTGTCTTCTAAGGCTGTAACTCATTCTGTTTCTTGGGATCAACTTACATAACTACAAACCATGTAGAATCAGATATCAATGCAAACTGAAAGTATTAGGGAACCTGTAACATAATCTAAAAAAGACACAATCCACCTTCTTATATTGAAGTATGCCTTGCAGCACAGAATGATGTAACTAGTAGAGTTGACAGGGGGGAGCCGGTCAATATAGTATATTTAGAATTTCAGAAAGTGTTTGACAAAGTCCCACATAAGAGATTAATATGCAAGATTAAAGCGCATGGGATTGGAGAAGTGTATTGAGATGGATAAGAAACTGGTTGACAGAGAGGAAACAAAGATTAGGAATTAATGGGTCCTTTTTGAATTGGCAGGCAGTAACTAGTGAGGTGCCACAGGGAACAGTGCTGGGACTCTAGCTATTCACAATATATATTAATGATTTGGATGAGGGAACAAAATGTAACATCTCCAAGTTTGCAGATGATACCAAGTTGAGTGGGAGGGTGGACTGTGATGTGGGTGTATTTCAACATGTTAGGTGAACGGGCAAATCAATGACAGATACAGTATAATTTGGATAAATGTGAGGTTATTCATGTTGGAAGCAAAAAGAAGAAGGCAGATTACTACCTGAATGGCTGTAAATTTGGAGAAGGGAGTGTGCAGTGTGACCTGGGTGTCCTTGTGCACCAGTCGCTGAAGGTAAGCATGCAGGTGCAGCAGGCAGTGAAGAAGGCAAATGATATGTTGACCTTCATTGTGAGAGGTTTCGAGTACAGGAGCAGAGATGTGTTGTTGCAGTTGTACAGGGCATTGGTGAGACCACGCCTGGAATATTGTTTGCAATTTTGTTCTCCTTTTCTGAAGAAAAGGAAGAAGGATGCTCTTGCTCTCAAGGGACTGCAGCGAAGGTTTACCAGGCTGATTCCAGGGATGGCGGGACTGACGTATGAGGAGAGATTGACTGGGTTGGGATTGTTTTCACTAGCGTTCAGACAAATGAAGGGGGATCTCATAGAGACTTACAAAATTCTAACAGGACTAGACAGGGTAGATACAGGGAGGATGTTCCCAATGGTGGGAATGTCCAGAACCAGAGGATTCAGGATAGACAATTTAGGATGGAGATGAGGAGACATTTCTTCATCGAAAGAGTGGTGAGCCTGTGGAATTCATTATCACAGGAAGTAGTTGATGCCAAAACATTGAATGTATTCAAGAGGCAAGTAGATATAGTCCTTGGGGCAAATGAGATCAAAGGTTATGGGGAGAAAGCAGGATTAGGTTATTGATTTGGACGATCATCCATGATTGTGAAGAATGGCAAAAGAGGCTCAAAGGGCTGAATGGCCTCCGCCTGCCCCTATCTTCGATGTTTCTATATTTCTATAGCGCACAAATACCTGCTCCACCCCACTGGTTTTTTCAGAGAAGCAGGTTAATAATGAGTCATTGGGACTGCAATAACATCTATCAAAATAATACTACATATTAATGAGTTGCCACTGCACTATCAATTCCTTCAACTAATACTTATTTTCAAATCACTGTAAGGGTAAAGTCAGTAATAGAATCCTCCTTGAAGTAATGTCATTTATATATCACATTTTCCAAAATTCTGTTTGAACTGTGATCTATGTGTGAGATGTTATAGTTTGGTAGGAAACGTTTAGACTTTGAAGCACAGGCCTTGTGCACTATGTGTTGCTGACCCCTGCTCCCCAGTCCCATTCCCTGCCAATCACTCAGTTTGGAACTTTGGGGACAGAATGTGTGTGAACTCCTTCTCTAATTAAAGTATACCAATCAGGGCTTCAGATTCCCATTCTCACATTCTCACATTCCCATTTCTGAAGAAGGATCCAGGCCTGAAACGTCAGCTTTCCTGCTCCTCTGATACTGCTTGGCCTACTGTGTTCATCCAGCTCTACACCTTGTTATCCCAATCAGGCCTTCAGCCTGTATGAAAAAGTAATTTACTTATCTGTTAATGGATTGTATTTCAAACAGTGGTGCACAATACATTAACAGATATTGCAAAATGATGAAAAATGTATAATATTGAAGATAAACACCCAAAAATGCTTTCTTACCTTTTCCTATCTAAATGATTCTAACCACAAATAGGTAATATTAACACCAAAAAATGTGCCAATTTATTCATTTATCCTTTTCTCAAAGCCTTTATGAGATTGCTCTTTTAAATTTCTCAGCCTTGTGTTTATACCTCTCAATGGTCTTCAAACAACATGTCCATTCACCCACCCACAGCCACGCTAATGCCTATCCCTCTAAAAACCCTAAATTTTTCTGTCAACTCCTCCAACCCTTACAAACCTGCAGAGAATCCTGAAGTCCTTCAATTCTGGACTTATGTCTATCCCAGTTCTTCTACCCTACACACCCCAAAACTACTTTTTTGTGTTTTCACTCAACTGCATTCACAAAGTCTACAATTCCCTCCCAAAATCTCTCACCCTTGTTAACGCTCTTTCCTTTCTGAAGAAGGGTCCCGACCCAAAACATTAGCTTTCCTGCTCCTCCGATGCTGCTTGGCCTGCTATGTTCCTCCAGCTCCACACTGTGTTATCTCTGACTCCAGCATCAGCAGTTCTTACTATCTCCTTTTAGAAGCTCCTTTTACCTACTTCTTGACATGTTTTCTGTCACCTGTCTGAATGCCTACTTCTTTGCTTCAATGTCAATTTTTGTCTGGCCATAGAGAAGCCCTTCAGATGTTTTATTATGTTAAAGGTACTATATAAATGCAAATTGCTGCTTTGACTATACATCCGTTATAACAATTATTGAACAGCATATACTCACACCCCAAAAAACAAAGCAGACATTTCACCAGTTGGTCAAATAAGTAAATGCACCATATAGTGTGGTACTGATCCACACAAATCAAGAAGGAGCAAAGGTTTAACTGTAATTTGCTCCTAAAGGTTCAACTGTGTTAGGTTAACAGATCTCATCTGGGGATGACCTTTTCAATATCAACACTGCTCAACATTTCATTGTACTGCTTTGCAATGAGCTTTCTAAAGGAATAATTTATTAAAATCTTATGCAATGTGCCTTTCATTCAGTTGATATCAAAATATATTCAGCTGAATCAGGATACAAATCCCGACAATTTAGTAAATTTCAGTGTGACTTTTGGAATGTCAGAAATTAGGTAGATAATCTATTGTTTGATAACTTCCTGAAATAATGTGATGGAATTGGTACATCTCTGTACATAGGAGTTTCAACAAGCTGTCAGTGACCAAGAGAAACTCTATTAAAAAGTAAGCAGCACATAAAATAATTTGTGAATTCCTGAAGTTTGTTTGAAATGCTGGCTTCTGAAGCTCAGCAATAGTTTTACAAGTCAATGTCCATATATAATGCCACGTGGTGACGATGATAAAAAAAATCACTTGATTAGTTTCCTTAGTTCTTCCTAAGCATCGTATAAAACTTAAGTTTCAAAACTTTTGCCTGCTCACGAGGAACGTCCAGTTTATATCTTAAAGAATAATAGACTTTCTTTTATCAAACAAACCTGTCAGTCCTATCATTAAAAATTTGAGGGATTGCTTCAATATTTTCACTTTCGGCCAAGCATAAGCCACAACCCAAATGTTACTTAAAGCATTACATATACATTATGCACAACATTTTGTTAAATAATAAGTATTCTGTTTTCATTTTGACTTTTTTTCTCTATTTTTGCCCAAAACTGAAAACTGTTTTGTTGGAATAGAAACTAGGGGCTCAGCATTAGTAATTGATATCCTGTATTAGTACTGCAAAATGTAGGTGTTCCAAGCAGACCTGAAAAGTCAATTTCGATGCCAGTCTGTGACATATTAGCTGGTTTTAGCCAGAATGGAACTGAGACCAGGAATCTCTCTCAGTTTTTACCACGAATATTTGTCAGTAGGTTCTGCAAGTTGACACCCAGCCTTTTTGGACATGTGAAGACACTGTTTGTGGCCACCACATCCTGTGGTGGGATATGAATGCTGAGCCTTTGGTTCTGAGACAGGGACATTACTCACTGCAGCTCAAGACTTCTTCACTTTCAGTATGAATGATATCTGAAGAACCACCGCACAAAGCCAGTGTTTTGTTTTGATTTCAGATTCACAACACATGCAATATTATGCTTCTGTTTCGACCCAGACTACCATATGTTGGTGTTTCATAAGAAAGTTGGCTTTTCTAACTTACATTGTATGATATCAATGTCAACCACTCATATCATTTCAAAAGGGCTGCTGCATCCTGTCAGAACCACATTAGATGGAGGGCTGGACTGGAGGTTGTCATGACCAATTCAGAGGTTTGGAGATTCTAACTAAAAGCTATTGGAATTAGTTAGATCATTTGACTGCCATTTGATCAACCAGATGTTCCCTTCACCCATTGTTAATCATGCACAAACCTGACACACAAAAAAAATTGAATGAGCCGTTGTTTTCTGCAAATCACTGCTAGTTGAGCATTTACTCAGCGTTCGTTCCGACTGCTGGTGAAAAATGTTAGAAAATCAAACATGCTGTAAAACTGTGACTTTACAATTATTTTACTTTCCTCAAAAACAAAGCTTCTGGAGTGAAATTGACTTGCCTTTGGGAAAATGTGTTCAAGATTTATTTCAACTGCTTTTGTTTTTCTGAAATGAGAATGGTTCTGTGGATGAATATGTATTTAAAGATTTTACAGATGTACAGTCACACATATTTTTATGCAAGTGTATATTTACATTTATTTTATAAAGTCACTGAATCTTTTGATTCTCTTTTGCTTATAGGAGGTATGAATTGATGCAGCCAGGATCCTTGTTGTGACTACACATACAGTGAGTACAATGCAGGTGATTGGAATGAGACAAGTTCTTGGTATTCGCTTCTAGATTTCCTGCATTCTTCCCTCATACCCTCACTGAGCTCACCTTGTCCACCGCTGGTGATCTGTGAGGGTTTAACCTTGGCTCCTTCCTACTTCTCATCTATGTAATGCTATTTGATTACATCACTCAAAAGCACAATGTTTCTTTTCACATGTACATCGATGACACCCAGCTCTAATTTGTCAATGCCTTTCTCATCTCCATTACTGCTGCTAAACCTTACTGCTTAACTAACATCCAGCACTGGATGAGCAGAAATGTCTGCTAATTAAATATTGGGAAGACTGAATCCAATCTCAATCATTCATCATTCATTAACTGATGTCTCCATCACTCTCTTTGGCAACAGTCTGAGACTAAACCAATCTGTTCACAAACTTGATTTCATATTTGATCTCACAATGAGTTTTCATCACTAAAATGGTCTTATTTCCACTCTGTAAAAATACCCAACTTTTCAAACCCCTTCATCCCGTCCCCATCTCCTTAACGTCTTCCTATTGCACAATCCTTCAAGATATCAGCACTTATCCAATTCTGGTCTCCTGAGCACCATCAATTTAATTTGGTCTATCATTGTAACTATGTCTTCAGTTGCCTGGGCCCCAAGCTCTGGAATTCCCTCCTTGCATTTTGTTACCTCTCTATTGAGCTTTCTTCTTTTAAGAAACTCTACTTCTTTGATCAAGTTTTTGGTCATCTGGCCTCATTTCTTCTTACATTGTTCAGTGTCATATTTTGTCTTGTACTGCTTTCGCGTAGCACCTCAGGATGTTTTATCGTGCAAATCATTTTGCAGGCAACGTAAAGAGTAACAGATAAACACAACCAATTGGTTTGTTTAAGATGTCTCTTCAAGTTCAAGCAGCTTTACTCAGAGGCAGAGCAGGCTTTGAAAAATAACACATTGTTGGATATTTAGCATAATTGACTAGATATGGCATAGAAATAAATAATTATCATATTACAGGGTCAAATCAGCCAAACAAGGAAAATCTTTCCCTAGCATTGTTATAATGTTTAACAAGAGCTGCCTCAAGAGTGTAACTTAAAATAGAGAAACAGGAAATACAGAAAGACCATTCAATCCATGGTCTCTCCCAACTTATTTAAATTCATTGGGCAAGAAGAAGTACAGTTATTACCTGCCAGAAGATTAAATCAATTTAAATTTCCCCCTGAGACAATCCAGCATTACAATCTACATTATTTAGCCTGGTTGGGATACAATACAGAGATTACATTTTCATGTTTCCAGCACAATTGGAAATGTAGTATTTTATGCAGTTGGATATTCTACGGTGATATGTATCATGTTGAATCAGTCAGTGATGGTGCATATCAGTTCATAGGAAGTTAAGACCTTCAACCGGTAAAGCAGGACGTTTTACTCTCAGGCTTACATTACTGTACAACACTTCAAACAGCAGAGAATGCTTTAATGCTTCTGATCGTATGTCATGCTAACACAAAAAAGTCTGCTTTCCCAATAAATAAACACAATTGATCTATGTTTTTCCAGACAATCTAAGCTTACCATGCTAAACCAACACTTCCATCCAGTCCCAAAGTGGAAAGACCCTGACCCAAATCTAACATTTATACATTCATGTTTAATATAACTTAACTTTATTACTGCAACAATAACTAAGATTGACAGTTCCATACATTCAGATGAGGAGCAGCAATACAGTAATTGTAGAAAATTCAATAACCAGCACTTTAAGTGATTTTAAATTGAAACAAGCATTTCACTTAGGGTAATATTTTAATTAATTACTATTGTGTTTAATTTTGTGAATCAATGAAAATTTTACTCTATTTTCTCTAATGTCATTTAGTTAAATTTTATTTCTTTTTAAATAATATAATGCCAATGGTCCTTGGCTTTTACTGCATTGACAGGTTTAGTTTCAACAAGGAAAAAAAAAATCAATAAATGAAATCCTATTCTCAGTCAATCTTTGCAAACAAATAGAACACAGTACTGAAGGAGAAGCAGATAAAGGAACAAATAAAACCAGGAACAGATTGTTGAGTTAGCATAGGGCTCTAACTTACAGAAAGTTGTGTAAGGATTCAAAATAAATGCCTCACTTCATCTAACCAACCTTTGTTTCTCTAGCCTAAAGGACACCCTTCTAGTTGGAATTCCTTTGCAACCAAGAAAACAAGTTGGTGAAGGTTACAAACTCTCACTTTCTCGTTGGTTCTAATATGTAATTTGATGTCTGTTAACAATTCAAAATCTTAGTAACAATTCAGTTGAAATCAGATGAGGCAAGACAGATTTCTCTCCTGAAATAAGAACTTACTTTTATATATTACTACATTACTAGTAGCTCAGCGATGGAAAATTTCAAAGTCTGCCAACTTGATGTCAGCAAATTTAAGGGACAAGCGGCCATGGACTTAGGCCTAAGACATTGTTATGGAAGGGATCCACTTTAATGCTTGTATTACTAGATCATATCAACTAATGTTTAATGTTTTTTGTACTGAAGCTAGTCCTGCAGACTGAAAGGGGTGGATATGGGCCTTCAGATAATGGGTGACTTCCAACGTTTATGTTTCATCAAGTTTCATAGCTCCATTCTTGAGATAATAAACAATATAAGGTTTCAACATCAGATGGAATGGCATTAAAAGGCACTGGAGCAAAACAAGACCAATTTACAAAGCCATCGAAACTTTAATATCACTGTAACATTAATTAACAATGTTCAGTTTTGTTAATTTTATTTTTCTCAAAACATTCTGTGGACTTGAAGCATCTAATTTTTCATTTTCATTGGTTACCATGAGTGAAGCTCCTAAATTTTTCTATTGGCTGTACATCAAACTACATGAAGGTCAATTGATGACAGTATAATAAATTAACTGACAACAAATGTTTAACTGACTAATAACATAGTTTCTCACCAAATTAGCCAAACATGCTAAATCTGGTAGCTTTTATAATCTTAAATGGCTTAAAAAGGGTACAATTGCGTGTGGCTTCTGACTGGAACATGATGATGTTCATTTTGGTTATGACATATTGGGAATGGACAAGAAAGACTGAAGGGTAAAAAGCAAAATTGTTGGACAAGCTATTTTTGGATGAGAGCATAGCAATAAGAAAGTCCCAGGGACAGCCACGATTTTCAATTTGCATCAATGGCCTTGAATGTTTGTGCAGAAACTAAGATCAAATTAATAGATGGTTCCAAATTTAGGGAAGGCATTGAAATCAGAGAAGTCAACAAATGTATAAAAGGAGATGAATAAAATATGTTAACAAGTAGAAAGTTAGCACTTGAAATTCAATTTAGATATATTTAAGGTAGGAAGAACGATGGACAACATACATACATCATGATCAGTGTTAAATAAGATGAAGTTAAAAGAGACCGAGCAATGCAGAACCACAATACAATGTTGAATTGTATACTGTATCTAGAAGATCAAAACATAAGTTGGAGAATGTCATAACCAAAATTTATAGTGCTTTGGTCACACCATAGTTGGGGTATTATGTCCACTCTGAGCCACAAAGGGAAGCATTTGTGCATTGGAGGCAATACAGAGAGAGCCACAACATTGTTCAAAAACAGAAGTTGCTTGAAAAGCTCAGCAGATCTGTCAGAATCTGCGAAGGAAAAATCAGAGTTAACGTTTTGGGTTCGGTGACCCTTTCTCAGGACTGAAAATATTGTTGCCTGGTGTTACGGGTCTGAGATGGCAGGAATAACTGAAGAAACTCAAGATTTTCAAACTTAAATGGAGATGCAAGAAGTGAGCTTATGGTAGCCTAAGAGATAGTCAATTACATAGAGAAAAATATGGAATTACTTTAAAGACAACTTGAATGAGCTGGATAGGGGGTCATCGATTCAAGTTGATAAATTTATGACTGATATCGGAAAGATTATTTTCATCCACAGAGTGTTCAATAGATGGAATAGACTTTCAGATGGAGTAATAAAGGTGAAAATCTTGCAGTCATTTAATAACCAATTAGATTAAATCCATGGTATTTCATTATTGATGATCTGTGGCAGGTTAAAAGTCTCCTCTCAGTCTTAATCATCTTGTGATCTTGTAAAGCAAATAAAATCACAACACTGTAGCTTCATCATTTGCTGTTATTATTCCCATTTATGAAAATCTACCAAATCTGTTATAATATTCTCTACATGTATGCTTCATGAAATTAGAAATTCAGAGGGTAAGGGCGAATCTAGGTAGAAATATGCAGATTAGCTATTGCTTTTGTTTGGTTTAGTTAACTTTGGAAATGCAAAACACCAGTTAATTTGTCCCAAAAGTTAATTTGAAAACTGCTGGACGTAAGTGTCAGATCAGGAAGCATCTGTGGAGGGGGAAACAAAAGGCTTTGACATTTTTAATTTTCAGGTTGCACTGAGGTTTCAGATTTAAAGTTCTGAAAAAGGGTCAGTGAACCCAAAACAATAACTCTGCTTTCTGTCCACAGATGCTGCCAGATGTACTGAGTTTTTTCAGCAATTTCCGTTTTTGTTTCTGATTTCCAGCATCTACAGTTCTTTGCTTTTTTTTGTTCAGGTTTAACTGTGTCTCTCTCCCCATAGATGCTGCCAGATGTGCTGAGCTATTCTAGAATTTTCTGTTTTCATTTCAAACTTCCAGCATCTGCAGTTCTTTTCCTTGTGTTCAAGTTCTCTCAATCATCCACACGTCTAACAACTCCACTACAGTGAAACAACTAGATAATGTTAAGGTTGAAGACCTTCTGTGGGGATATTTCTGGGATCAGGCTTCAGGCCTTTATTGAGTTTTCTTGATGACTCAGCACTAAAGATTTTAGAAACTACATGATCTTCCCTAATCAATTGGCTGGGCAGCTTGATGTGATATCCATGGCCTAGTAGCAATGTCAATACAATTGCCATTACTCTTCTGAAACTGAAAGCAACTTCTGGAGATCTACGTGTAAAGCTCAACATGGAAATAATTGAAGATATAGTTATGCTACATCTACTGACATGCTGAAGAACAATAACGCTGTCAAGGGTGGAAAAAGACAATTTGAAATCCCTTCCTCCACCCCGAGCTTACTTTGTCTCCAATTTAATTATAGATGTTTAAAATTCTTCATCTGTCCTACTTTCTGTGGAAAGTTATTTCAGAAATTTACCATGTTTTGTTTGAGAAGCTTTTTAGTGTTATCTCAGCGCAATTTTGGTCTCCTTTTCTGAGGAAGGATGCTGTTGCTCTCAAGGGAGTGCACCAAAGGTTTACCAGGCTGATTCTGGGGATGGCAAGACTGATTGACGAGGGTGGGATTGCTTTCGCTGGAATTCAGATGAATGAAGGGGGATCTCATAGAGACTTATAAAATTCTAACAGGACTAGACAGGATAGATGCAGGGAGGATGTTCCCAATGGTGGGTGTGTCCAGAACGAGGGGTCACAGTCTGAGGATTTGGGGTAGACCATTTAAGATGGAGATGAGGAGACATTTCTTCACCCAAAGAGTGGTGAGCCCATGAAATTCATTATTATAGGAAGTAGTTGATGTCAAAACATTGAATGTATTCAATAGAGTGGCGAGGGAGAGAATAGGTCCCCTTGAAGATCAGCATGGCCACCTATGAGTGGAGCCACAGGGGATGGGGGAGATTTTTAATGACTATTTCTCCTCAGTAAACACTGAGGAGACAATCATGGATGTTAAGGAAATAAGGGAAACAAGTGTGAATGTTTTGGACCACATACACATTACCAGAGAGGAGGTGTTTGCAGCCTTAAAGCACAGTAAGGTGGACAAATCCCCTGGGCCTGATCAAGTCCACCCTCGGATGTTGAGGGAGGCTGCAAAAGAAATTGCAGAGACCCTTGCTGAGATTTTTGCTTCATCTTTAGCCACTGGAAGGTGGTTAATATTGTTCCATTCTTTAAGAAAGATAGCAAAGACAAGCCAGGGAACTCCAGACCAATGAGCCTGACATCAGAGGTAGGCAAGTTATTGGAAAGGATACTGAAGGACAGGATCAACCAACATTTGGATAGTCAAGGTCTGATTAGGGATAGTTAGCATGGATTTGTGCGCGGGAAGTCTCTAACAAATCTTTTAGTGTTTTTCAAAGAGGTAACCAAGAGGATGGATGAGGGTAGGGCAATGGATGTTGTCTTTATGGATTTCAGTAAGGCCTTTGACAAGGTCCTGCATGGCAGGCTAGTCATGAAAGTTAGGTCGCATGGGATCCAGGGAAAGCTAGCTAATTGGATTCAAAACTGGCTCTGGTGGGAAGCAGAGGGTGATAGTTGAAGGTTATTTCTCAGACTGGAGTCCTGTGTCTAGTGGTGCTCCACAGGAGTCGGTGCTGGGATCTTTGTTATTTGTTATTTACATAAATGATCTGGATGTGAAAGTACAAGGCGTGATTAGTAAGTTTGCAGATGATACAAAATTAGGAGGTATTGTTGATAGCGAAGAAAGTTATCAAAAATTACAGAGGGATCTTCACCAGATGGAAAAGTGGGCTGAGGATTGGCAAATGCAATTCAAGACAGATAAGTGTGAGGTGTTGTATTTTGGAAAGTCAAACCGAGGTAGGACTTCTACAGTAGGTCCTGAGAAGTGTTGAAGAACAGAGGGACCTAGGAGTACAAGTACATATTTTGTTGAAAGCAGCATCACAAGTAGACAGGGTGATGAAGAAGGCATTTAGCATGCTGGCCTTCATCAGTCAAGGCATTGAGTAAAGGAGTTGGGATGTTATGTGACAGTTGTATAAATTGTTGGTGAGGCTGTACTTGGAGCATTGTGTACAGTTTTGGTCACCGTGTTAAAGGAAAGACACAGTTAAACTGGAAAGTGTCTAAGGAAGATTTATGAGGATGTTGCCAGGACTAGTAGGCCTGTGTTTATAGGGTGAGGTTGGCCTGGATAGGACTTTAATCCTTGGAACGTAGGAGCATGAGGGGTGACCTTATTGAAATGTATAAAATCATAAGGGGCATAAATAGGATGAATACATTTAGTCTTTTTACCCAGGGATGGGGAAATGAAAACTAGAGGGCATAGGTTCAAGGTGAGAGGGGATAGATTTAAGAAGGACCTGAGGGGCAACTTCTTCACGCAGAGAGTGGTGCATATATGGAATGGGCTGCCACAGAAAGTGGTTGAGGCAGGTACAATAGCAACATTTAAAAAACATTTGAATAGGTACATGGGTGAAAAGGTTTAGAGGGATATGGACCAAATGCGGGCAATTAGAACTAACTGAGTGGGCACCATGGTGAGCATGGACCAGTTTGGGCCGAAGGGCCTGTTTCCATGCTGTATTACTCTGTGACTCTATGACTAAGATACAGCTGGATACAGCACTATGTTTTGCTAATTTGCACGAAAATATTTCCTATTGTTCAAGAAGAAAGAGGGCACAGACTTTGTCAACATTTTTACAGCATAAGCTGCATTTTTTTCTGTGTTGAAGTTGGTCTCTTAATGAAATGTATGTGCATGTATTTTTGGCATGTCTGGTGAATGCCGTAAACAGCTGGTAAGCCTTTTGACCATGTTGAAGGGCTCCTCTCCAAATCAGCCGACAATAAGCATTTTGACGAAAATATTTTTTATAAACTTGCTGCGGAATACAGTTGGAGGAGAAGCAGTACTTCCACTAACTCCAAAGTCCTAATAAGAATACTTACCCGTTGCCTGCTCTAAATTGATCCCTGGACCCTAGCTAAAGGCTGCTGTTGGGGAGGCAAGTGTCCTTAACATCAATATAATAAGGCGAAGTACTGCAGATACTGGAGATCTGAAACAAACAAAAAGAAACTCAGCAGGTCTGGCGGCATCTGTGGAGAGCAAACAGAATTAATGTTTCAAGCCCAGTGACATTTCCACATATGCTGTCAGACCTGCTGAGTTTCTCCAGTGATGTCTGTTTTTGACCTTAGAATCAGGTAACTTTTTGACCTTGGATGAGGGCAAGCTCTCTGTGGAGATACAATGGGCACCAGTAGCTTGCCCAAAAAATTAAGTTAATCCCAGTCCTGATTGAGACCGCCCCTTTGATCATGTGCTGCTTGTGTAACATTGAGTCTAGGATCAAAGGAAGATACAATCTCATTTTTACCTTTTGGAGTTCAAAAAATAAAACTAAAGTATGATGAAACCATGTGAATGGATTTCAGATGAACATATGTGGCATAGTTGTAGACTGATGTCAGTACCTATATAAAGTACATGAATCTTTTGATTGATGCATATTTCTCTTTCTGTTCTCCTTAACTGCTTCAGCCTTTTTATGTTCTCCCTTCCTTGGGCCTCTCCCATTTCTTCCTGCCTTATGCAACAATATAATTTAACTGGAGGATTTGGATTTTTTAATACACCCTTTTGTATAACACCCTGTTGTATTTGTATACATCCCAAGCAATTCAGAGCCAAGTAAGTATTTTTTGAAGTGTGTTGTAATTTAGGGAGATATGGCTGCCAATTTGCCCAAAGCGAGGCCGTCAAACAGTAATCAATACAACATGACTGGATAACCTGTTTAATGCTGTTGGTTGAGAGAAAATACTGGCCAGGACATAGGAAATACTCTGATCTTCATCAACTAGTGATCTGGCAAATTTTACATCCATTTGAGGAGTCATGTCAACATTTCTTCTGAAAGACCGCACCTCCAACAATGCATCAGTGTCTCAGTGTTGCCTGGAGCATTACTGGACTATGTGCTCAAGTCTATTTTATGATACACGGAAAAATATTGCTCTTAGCATAAGACCCAACTTATTTTTGTTAAAAATTGAGATGGCAAAATGTAGTAGAAGGCAAAGAAAGAGACATTAGAGAACAGCAGTTGTTCAGGAAAGGAATTGAGTGTACACTAAACAACCAATAACTTGTATTTGTAAAGTATCTTCAAAAAAATAAAATGCCCCACATTGCTTCACAGGCACATTATAATGCAAAATTAGCACTGAACAATTTAAGGAGGTATTAGAAAAGATGGATAGATTTGGCCAAAAGATAAATTTAAAGAGTGGTTAATAGGAGGAAAGAGAGCTGAAAAGGTTTAGGGAGGAAATTCTACTATATTAAGGCCTTACCAGCTGTTTAGACAGTCACCAACATGGCAGCAATTAAAATCAGAGATGCTCCACAGGTGGGAATTAGAGAGCGCAGACAAGACCATAAAACATAGGAGCAGATTTAGGCCATTCAACAGATCAAATCTACTCTGCCATTTGATCATGGCTGATATGTATCTCAACCCATTCTCCTGCCTTCTCCCCGTATCCCTTGATCCCCTTAATAATCATGAAATATCTACCTCAGTCTTAGATACACTCAATGACTTGGCCTCCACAGCCTTCTGCAGCAATGAGTTCCACAGATTAGCCACCCTCTGGCTGAAGAAATGCCTCCTCATCTCAGTTATAAAGGGTTGTCCGTTCACTCTGAGGCTGTGCTCTCTAGTCTTAGTCTCTCCTACCTATGGAAACACCTTCTCCACATTCACTATATAAGCTACAAATTTTAATTAGATCCCCCCCATCCTTCTAAACTCCATCAAGTACATTCCCAGAGTCTTAAACCGCTCCTCATATGACAAACTCTTCAATCCCATTATCATTCTTGTGAACCTCCTCTGGACCTCCTCCAAGGCTAGTATAAGCTTCCTTCGATATAGAGTCCAAAACTGCTCACAATATTCTAAACATAGTCTGATTAGAGCCTTATGCAGCCTTAGCATCACAATTCTGCTCTTGTATTCTAGCTGTCTCGAAATGAATGCTAACATTGCATTTGTCTTCTTAACTGCCAACTGAAAACCTCAGGTTTTCAGTCTTGTCTGCTCAAGCCACCTGAAGAAGGGTGAGCTTCCTTTATTGCTGCATTAAAAATCAAGTCAACGGATAAACATCCATTAACTTCTATCCTTCCCCATTATTTATGGAGAATATTACACATATTGTTGGAACAGCATACTTTAATACCTGTAAGAGAACTCTTCCTATCAATCTCAGCAATGTTACATGAACAAATTTACTATAAGTTGATTGAGGTGATCAAATACCATCAGTTCCATGGAGGATTCATACATTATCTCTTCTGAATAATAGCTGTCCAATAACCATTTGTTGTTTAGAGGCATTTCGGTTTACTTGGCTATATAGTTAAAAGTTATTTTATTTTTGATTTATTAAAATTGCATGACACTTAGTAAATTTTATAGCACATTAAAAATAAACTTGTGAAGGATGGTGTAATGCAATTATACACATTTTCCTCCCAGTCTGAAACAATCTCTCCATTTTATTAATGACAATCTCACCTCTAGTCCCAATAATGGACTACAGTTTTAAACACAGGGGATAGTTTATTGTAGGAGTTAATTTAGCTAACATGATAGCAGATTTTTCTCATGGTTTAATGCTCAATTACCTAAAAAAAACACTAATTGTGTTCAAAAACCTGAGTGGATGGAATGATACAATAAGTAAAAACTCACCTGTCTGTATTCTTTCAATGTTCTCAGAGACATTCTGCATTACATTTTTCATTAATGCTTTCCAATAACAATTAAGAGCAAATGCTACATTTTTACCAATATTCTCTACTGCAAGTAAGGAACTCATGGCCGATGTGGTTTCATAGATACCAATAGACATCTAGTACTCAGCTCCAATATCCACCCATCATGCCAATGCCATAAGCCATAGCTCTGTGATAGCACCCACAGCTTTGAGCAACGGTTCATTCCCACCCCAGAAATTTAAGCACAAAGCTTGGCTAATTAGCACTATTCTGCTGCATATTTGGAAACACTGACTTTCAGATGGTACCATAAGATCCAGTCTGCCATCTCATGTGTACACAAGACATCCTGTAATACTATTTCAACGAAGAGTAGGGGTGTTCCTGGGATCCTCATCAATGTTTATCTCTCAGTTAATAAATTATTTGGTTATTGTTGCATTGCTGCTTGTGGGACCTCACCACTAACAAATCAGTTGCCATGTTTCCCAACATGATAGCAAATGACACCATTTCATAAATAGCTTTTATGTAACACAATTTGGGGCATTCTGAAGGGTTGGAAATTGCTAAATAATATACATTCTATATAGATGCAAACCTTCCTTTTGAGTGTTGGCAGGATATTCAACAACAGGTGGCATAAAAACTGAATTTAATCTCATTATCAATCAAAATCCACATGCATAAAATCAATTTCCATCAGGAATAACTGAATATTTATTATTAAGGAAAAGAAACCCTTATGTTTACTAAGTTTAAGACTCTCAAACAGCATTACAGTGGGAGAATTAAAGTTGGTTTGATTCTGAGGTGGAAAAATAAGGAAAATCATTCAATTTTCCCACTTTTGATCCAGAAACACCTATCAGAAGTGCCCGTATCATGGGGCAATGAATAATTTGGGGTTGGATAGGATGATCCCAGTATTTTAATGCCCATCTAAGAAATTCATTTTCAGCCATGGCTCTGTTAGTGGCATTTTTATCTCTGGGCCATAAGATATTGGGTTCAAGTCCAATCAAGGACTAAAATGGAAGCTACTGCTCCCAGTGCAGAGCTGAGGGAACACTGCCCTTGCAGGTGATATGTTAAATTAAGGCCTTGTCTGCCTGCTTGGCTGGATGTAAGACATTGCACCGCAATATTTCAAAGCAAGGCTGTTATCTCTAATGTCCTAGCTAATATTTATTCCACAGTCAACATTAGAAGATAGATTATCTAGTCGCTAACACATTGATATTTGTGTGAGTTTGCTGGGTGCAAACTGAACTGCTTTATTTCCTACTTAAAACAGTGACTACAACTTAAAAATGTATTTCATAGGCTATAAAGTATTTTGAGGCATCCAGTGGTCATGAAAAACCCAATATAATCTCATGTCTTGCATTTTTTTTTTGTTGTGTCTGACTTGAAAAGAGTGACCACTTGAACAAGGTGTTGGAATGTGCCAAGTCTCTTTTGAACCACAGCGAGGAGCCAATGTCTTCAGAACAAGGAGGGGAGAAAACATTTCCAAAAGAATTACGAACATTTCCTGTTCCAACTGCATGCATGAATGAGTTTCTTCTACTGGTTCAGGCCACATGAAATATCACAGCTTCATGAAAGGAGCCAAAATATAATCCCCTGTCCTTTCTTGACCTAATTTGTAAAATAACATGTGGAGCAAAGCCATACAGTGTGGTAAAATCCCAAGTTCTATCCCTGTCTTCTATTAACTGATCTCAATTAGTTGTAGATGACTGCATCGGCCTCAGCGCTCAAAAGCAAATGTTGGGGAACTAAATTAGATAAAGGTTCTGATTGTTATTGGTGGATTATATGAGAATTTACAGAAATATTAAAGAAAGACAGAGTTGAGCATGACTGCTTACTAAAAGCCACCATTGTTTTACCAGACAATAAGGCTGCTCCCCCATGAGAGACACACACACAACTGGTATTTATTTAATTTGAGGGTCACCACACCTCAGGCACAAAGAGACCTTCATGGTCATCTCATCTGGTGTAGGGATTGAACCCATGCCATTGCATTACTCAGCATTACAAGCCAACAATCCAGCTAACCAAGATAACCAACCCTACTGATAGGCTGCCCTGTGGAATCTTATACTTTCTTTGTTTACTGTGCCTTAACACACAGGAAAGAGTCCCATGCAGGTGAGGTAGGATTATCAGAATTCTGAAGAAAGGTCACTGGACCCAAAACTCTGCTTTCTCTCTACAGATACTGCCAGACCTGCTGAGTTTCTTCAGCAATTTCTGTTTTTATTTTTGTTGCATTTCCAGCATCCACAGTTCTTTGAGGTTTTTTTTAAACAGAATGAGTCAGCACCTTCAAAACATTCAGTAAAAGTGGTACAGAAAATAATCCAAAAGAATATCTGGATCTATCCCATGTTTGCCTCATATTAGAACAATATGTTTGAATGCGTCAGTTCTTTGTAAACACTGCTCGTATTAATATATTTAGACCAGTTTACCTCACACAATTCTCTTGCTGCAGAGATTTCTGCTCTGAGACTTCGAGTGTTTATGTTAGATCAGCAAACAGGAGATGCACTTGGGAGGAATAGGGCTCTATCAAGTAAAGGCAAGCATTGTACAAACTCGCCCAATGGGAGCAGGCCGGTATGAAGGACGGATGATTAAACTTGCAAAACTTTGGGGTGTGTGTAGGGCTCTCCAGCTTTATAGCTGGGAGGCCATGATCACACCCAAGGCATGTTATCTCATGGAGTCCAATCCTGTTCCAGTCACCAAATGAAGTGTTTCAAAAGAAATCAATTCCATGCCAAAATATTTCAAAATTGTTCTGTGCTTTATCACCAAGCTTTTATTATTAGGTTAATTCTACACTTTGTTTTCTGTAGGACTGTGACTCTCGTTTTTTTTGCAGGCTAATACAGTTTTCCTCTGTAGACGATGAAATTGTTTTTCATTTGATTGAATAAAAACACCACAAAAATCTATCAAACACACCAATAAAAACATAATTATCCAGTGATTAGTAGGATATTGGCTTTGTAAAGCCTTTATTTTAAAACTGTGTTTCTAAAAGGATTCATGCTGTTAAATATTACATTCCTGCTACAAGTTCATTACAGGTCAGATTGGATATAATTCTGGTTATTTGCTGTGGATGTGCAATTTTCTATTATTAAAACGGTGTTACCTTTCTGTATTGTAGCTTTCCTTATGGTTATTCGATCGAGGCCAACACTTAAAATTAGGACTCATTTATCAACTCATCCCATCCACAGCTCCCCTATTCACCATCTGTTTTCTATTTTCTCTTCCACGCTCTGTGTGAGTCTGTGTTGTTGTCATGACTTTTTTTACTTGCGCAAATGTTGACGAAGTAAACCACCCATTTTTTAAAAAGTAAATGTCAGCCCCTTTAAGTAAACTGTATAGCAATCAATCTGGACGTAATACCGTATAAGATCTGAAAGTCAACTTCATCCAACTGTTTCCTCAACAAAAGTTTTAAATCCATATTACTTTAATTATCACGTTCCACCCGGTAGGAAATTGCGCCGGGACTAATCACCCACCGTTGTATTGACCAGCACTTGTATAACGCCAGTGTTCAGTCGAATGTCAAAATACCCCTGGCATGTTAGACGGATTATTCATTTTCTCTTCACCAGTAATACTGTCTTCAATGTAAATATTTGCAAGAAAACTGGCTCTTCATTTGAAGGCGGCACCCCATTGCTCTAACCTATTTACTCAGGCCCTTGGTTCAATATATCACTTGTACGCAATGATCTTTATAATTTGCCATCGTTAAAATTAAGATGGGTGTAACATGGGTAAACCAGGTGCACCAGCATTATGTCTTCACCGATTCTGGGAGACGCTATCCCGATAGGCTGTGTAAGGAACAAGTTGAGACTTTAATCGAATTTCGCTCAGGTTACATTTGAATGAGCAGCCAACTATCAGCGACTTCTGCAAAGCGTTGCGATACCCCGACATGTAATACAGCAGATATTGAGAGGCAGAGGTTTCTTAAAATACAACTGGAGTCACGCTTCAATGTATGTCGTTGGCATTTACCTTTTTCGTTGTTTTCTTTTTAATGCTATCGGGCATTTGCCACCTCTCTGAAATAACATGACGGAACCTCAATGTTATATCCACTAATTGGTTACTCTATCCACTGTGAAACTAACTGGTTACATTGTGCACTATGAAACTTACTAGTTACGCTATCCACTGAGAAACTAACTGCTTACACTGTCCGCTGTGAAATTAACTGGTTATATTGCGCACTGTGAAATTAACCGATTACACTATCCACTGTGAAACTAACTGGTTACATTGTGCACTGTGAAACGTACTAGTTACGCTGTCCACTGAGAACTTAACCGGTTACACTGCCCACTGTGAAATTAACCGGTTGCACTGTCCAGGGTAAAACTGTTATACTGTCCACTGTGAAACTAACCGGTTACATTATCGACTGTGAAATTAATCGGTTACATTGTGCACTGTGAAACTTACTAGTTACACTGTCCAATGAGAAACTAGCTCGTTACACTGTCCACCGTGAAACTAATCTCACTTCTCTGGGAGAAAGCAACACTGGAGTCGTTCAGTTTACGTTGTCTAAAACCTCTCGATTAACGTAAAACATTTTAACCTTTTAAAGCTATTTTTAATTTAATTGAAAATCATTTTCATAGTCAAACATCTCGCTAGTAACGATTGCTTCGTTGCAGGTGTATAAAGTGAATTGAAGATAAATGGTGTTAAACGAGGTGAGCTAAATTTTAAACGGGGCCTAGCTTCAGATGGTTTGTCAGTCTGGTTTACAATTGCAGACTGGAACGATATGGCTTTAATTGCTCGTCATAAATGTCCACAAAGCCGCCGACTGATTTTGCTTTTAATCGCGGTGAGAGCGGGAGAGGCTTTTAGAAATCCTTGCGGGAGAGGATGGGATTTTCCTCTCTTTCCTTGCGCTTTTCTCCTTCAATTGGCGGCCGAAAGAGTTTGGAGCGGTTGCCGCCGACTCTCGGTTCGGCCGCTAAAGAGAGCAGGAAATGAGCAGCTCACAACCCAGTGCGGGTTCAGGGGAAAAAAAAGAAACCTTCCAATAACACAGCAAAACAGCCGATCTTGGCACTGTGAGAGCGGAGAGGTGGAAATCAGGGGCTGCCGCTGCTTCCTAGGAGTCGCACTTAATTTGATTTCCCCCCAGCCCCGAATATAAAGTGCTCGTTCCCTCCTCAGAGGTATTGCAGCACCGGGCAATGCAGACAGCAGTTTCGGAACGATCAGCATGTCATCTACGAAGCGTCCTCTCTTCAAAGTCAACCCGCTACTGTCAGGGCACTCAACTGAAAATTGCTTACGTGCTTCAAAAAAAAGGCACAGATATTGAGCATTTGACTGATGAACAATGAAAAATAATTTCAATTGACCTTTTAATTTTGGAGCCTTTCAGCTTTGCAATGTAAACAGGCTCTTTAACCGTCCTAAGGCAGGGGCAGAAAATCATGGCCATTTGTGGTTTTCAGAATTAGATAAAATGTCAACCACAGAAATTGAGCTCATCACTCCTTTAAATTTGCATTCTATAAAATAAACCATTTGTACAAATAGCAAACAGAAATCCAAACACATCTGTACCAAGGAAACCTTTTCTTAAAAAAAAAAGCTAAAACGAACGTTGCTGTTAAATCTAGTTTCATCGCTGTGGATGGGACATGTAAAGGTGATATGTTCTGAATTGGTGTGATTCCTACAAAGTCCCCAATAACATCCTGTGTTTTTTTTTGAAAACTCAGCGTTTTGGGAATATACCGGCCGTCTTCTGGCCTGGGAAAAGTTTGGTTGAACATTCGTTGAAAAGGAAATAAAAATGTTGGTTTTGTTGTGTGCAGTGTCAGCTTTGTCATTAATCTTAGGCCTTTTCAAAACGTGTTTTCCACCCAAAGTTAACTTGCAAAAATAAAGATAAAAAGACCTTGCTTTTTAAAAAGTATATATATATGTATATTATCAGTCATAACTATACATTAACAGCAATAACAAATTAGATATACAGTAATCAGGGTGAAGACAAGATTCCTGCAGCAACGTGTACGAGTCCGCATATTGTCAAGACAGTCTCCATTCTTGTTTTAAACCGTGTGAACGCGGTGTAGCTAACAGTGAACAACCTCCGGATTTAATAGTGGTTTGTACGTGTTTAAGGGCAGTTACAGAAGTTCTCCATCTTTTATGTAGCCTGGTGAGCCTTTGCCCGCAATTCATCCCGTGGTCAGGTCTGGGCTTCCTAAATCATAAAAGAAATTGTCAGAACTGGATGAATGAAGGAGAGAAGCGGCACTATTTAGAATGGGTTTTTGTTTCTCGCTTTGGCTCGAAATCGCCGGTGTTTCAAAGCCGGGGGTTGGGGGGGTGGGGGGTGGAATTGGTGCGAAGAATGTCACATACACCCAATGTGTGACGGCCTGAAAAAACAATGTGCCTGCTGCGTGCATAAAGTTTCAGACAAACCCATCCACCTCTTTCGTGTTGAGACATGCTTAAAAAAAAGTCAAAGGCTTTCTCCCGTTGTGGTTTAAAACACTACGTCCCAAAATCTTTCACCATCGGCCAAGTTCCATCCATGAGCCCTGACATGGGGAATAATATCAAAACCGATTCCAAGCAGAACAGGCTTACTTGGAATTCAGCGCCTCTTGACAACACCAAAAAATGTAAGGCCCAGAATCTGTTTCTCAGTCTGAACTAAAGAGGTGGTTTGATATATTCCGTTCAACTTTAGTTAATTAACTATTCAGGTTGCCTGCGCTGAGATATTCGCTACAATCGCAGATCTAAATCCTTAAATGCTGGGACATACACATTCAAGATAATAGGTTTGAGCTGCCAGGTCAAAATGAACGCGGAGCAGAATATTAAACCCCATACTGATAACCATTAATCGTTCGCAATGTTGCGATTCCTCCTGCCGGCTCAAATAGCCCCAACACTGTGCTTCCTCTCAGGAGGTAGTGTCACACGCGCTTCCTAATATGCCAGAAGTTCCATGAAAAGGAGCTTAAAAATAGCTCTTGTTTTTATATGAAAAGTTAATGGGTGGGTTTGTGTTCTCAATGCTGGGCGCACACTTTGCACTAAACGGCTCAAGCAAGCATATTCATCATTTGCTTTTTTTTAAAGAAAGGCTCAATCGAATTGCAGTTTTGATTTTAAATTACGCCGCCATTCATCAGTCCATCTGGTGTCAAAAAGCGTGTGGTATAATTCGCCCAAGTGGATTGCATTCCGAACAGTTTAAAAAAAATAAAGGCGCAATCTGACCGCCCCTCACATAAAGCAGACGTTTAAAAAGCCTTAACGCCAATTTTAGTAGATCTTGTAACAAAACCTATTAGAAAATAAGGTTGTGTACAAAGGGGCGTTTGAGAGCAGAATAGAACACAATCAAGACCAACAGCAACCAAAATGGCTGCATTTATCTTTAAAAGACACGAGCCACAACTTTTGATAATGCTCAGAAGACATTTTAAAATATATTAAAATGTAACCTCTTGCTACATTTCTAAACTGTTGTAACAGAATATACGGCTGTGAGCACTTCTGAAATTTCTAAATACACAAGTTCGCCATGTGAGCCAGGACACCAGTTCTGGATTTCAAGCAGTGAAATAAAACTTTAATACGGATTGTTTGAGAGAATCGAAAGCTCTTTAACACCCTGAAACTAACTAACCTTTTACTCAATCGATTTTGTCAAGACTCGGTCATCTTCAGTCGAAATCTAAAAAATTAAACTCGGCAACTGCAAAAATCAAGGTTTGACTTGGCGTTGCTAGTGTTCATAATCTTTAGTGTATCATTTTAACAACGCGAATTTAAAATCCTGAACATTAAATGAATACAGCATTATTTTATCTACCTGATGCTCCATTTTTTAACATGATTACACTTGCCAATTGGGATTTTATTGCAGTTTCCTTTGCAAATTGTAATCCAAATATCAATTGATCGGAAACGAGACATTTGACTGGAAAACTCGATGAAAAAAAAAATCAAAGGTTTGAACGACTTTCAATTCAGTGAAAACTCAAATCGGCAAATGTTTCCAATTATATTACGCAAGTCATGTTTGAGCTATGGCACAGAACGCGATAAAATATAAACTTTAACGTTTAAGATTTACTGAAATGTTATTACTTTAAAATGTGTATTTGGAACGTGCTCGTAACTCCAGAGAGAGTTCTCCTTCTGATCCACGATGCTCCAGTTAAATTTGTTTTGCTGGGAATTTAAATTCGTACGAAATAGTCAAAACCAACTCAAAAGAAAGAATATCCCTCCGTACTTGCAGTCCCACAATATGTGCTACAAACCGGGTAGAATTGCAACGTTAAAACCATTGGAAGACCAACTCAGCATTCAAACGGAGCAGAAAGATATCTCAACGCCCTATGAATGATCTCTATGTACTATGAATCACCGTAGGGAGAAAACACGTTTCCCAAATAAATTATACAGGCATTATCACAGACATGGAGCTTCATTATAATGTTTGTGTTAGACATGTTTTTACACGGTTCCAAACACATGGCGGGCGCAGAATAAAACCCCGAAGATAGTATCAGTACCGATTAATGTAGGGATTTTATATTTTATAGCCCTTTAACAATTGTAAACGGCGCTATAAAGGCAGAGGAATCTAGCAACCTTTTCGGTTTGAAGTATTACATCAATAGATCCGATTTCACTTCAAAGTTACCCGTCTCGTCATCCAGAGAGCGAACAAACTACTTTCTCATATATCCCCAAGTTTTAAAGTTGATTTCCTCCACCCTGTCTTAATTAACTACGTTATTTTAACATGAATAATGCACTGCGTCAAAAATAAACAAGGTTTTGATGGTTTGATTAAACGAGGTCTCTGTGCCTCTCCTTGTAATGCCATGTGCTCTTTTGTTCTAAAGCAGAAGCGGTGTTAGTGAGGCGGCGTGCCCAGTGAACTCGGCTCTAGCGCCTTTATCAACAAGGTAGCTGCTGCGGTTTTGGAAGAAGGACAATGGAGGAGTGTTACCTTCCATTTTCTCACTTTTTTGCCGGATTTTAACCGCATTTCACCATAGTCACATTTTCACCTCGAGTGGTTCCTTTTTTAAAAATCAACATTCAATTCACAGCACGTCCGACTTATTTTCACGATTCTTCAACCCACTCGTTCCTTCTCCTCCAGCTTTTGCAGAATCCTCCCAGTCTTGGGCCACCACCTTCCAGCTGCCTTCCGTCTATTTGCACGTTTAGAAAATAAGAAAAAAAAGCCATCTTATTTTTTTTCCGTTCAAATCCGAGCAACGGCTCCTCTTCTTTTCTCCTTTAAACTTTGTCCTTCAGCAATCTCCTTTCCGGTGAGGATAGTTTTCTTTTTGGAACTGGGTGATGTTCAGACGTAATCCCACACTTCACCAGAACGCATTTTGCAGAGTTCTGGCGAACACGTGGAGTTTCCATGTTGTGGTGAACTTGATGCTCCCTACCCCGGACGAGAAAAGACTTCAATCACTTTGTGAAAATTGCAGCCAGCAGCCCACCACAACTGCCCTCATAAATAAAGTTATAACTTGGTGAGGGGGGAGAATTGTTTTTAAAAAAGGGGGGGCCAAAGGTTGCTGCACGTACGTCACATAGATTAGCCCATACTCCGTGCCTCCTGAAAATGTTAATATTTCAGAAAGCTCTGCCGGCCACAGGGATTCCCCCCACCCCCCAACAACCTTGTAATTTCCAGATTGCATCCAGCCTCTGGCTGCTGTTTATTACCCATCAGGGTTCTGTGTATGTGCGTGAGAGAGAGAGAGTGGGGGTAGGGGGAGACACAGAGAAGAGGTTGTGGCGGGAGAGGCTGGAAATCGAAGAAGTTCTGAAGGGCGGAGAGGAGTCACTGGAGTAGCCATTCAATGGATGTGGTTACTGCAGGGCCGGCCTATTCCAGGCTCACTGCCCAATCAGCTGCTCCTGGGCTGGCTCTGCCACTCACTCCACTGACACACAGAGAGAGAGAGGCGCTTTAGCCCAATCTCGGCGGCGGAGTTGCTCTCGTTTAAATCAGATCCGCTTCCCTTGTTTGAAACGTGGTTCAACCTCCTCCCCCTCAACCTCCCCATACACACCCGTGACCAAAGCTTCACGCATCCAATTACAGTATGCGCTCTGCTTTTCCTCCAGTCCCTCCATACAGCGATCCCATTAACTCTTAAGATGCCTTTGTTCCGGTTTCGGGCGAACGTGTGTCCTTCTGCCATTACAAACCAACCTGGAGAGGAACGTCTGGGCCTCATTATATTTGCCCTGTCTTCTAGACAGCGGCTATTTATTGCCGGTTTACTTTAAAATGATGATGTGATCCGGGAAGACGTTCCAGTTGTAATATAAGCAATTGTACAGATTAAGGAGGGAATCGAGGCTTTTAGGGTTTCACAAATTAGCAACAAACAACTTTGATTAATAATATATCTGTCAACGTCAGGAGATTTACGGGGTATTTATTGGATTTTGACAGAATCCGAGAGGGACGAATCCGCTGAACAAAAAAATAGGCAAATGCTGGGAAATCGAAATAAAATTGAAGAATACGGCTAATTCACAGTAGGACAGTCAGTATCTGTAAGGAAAAAGAAATCTGACTGATTCAGGGGCTAAAATTGTATCAGAGATAGTAGGAACTATCTTCTATCCGCCTCCCCCTCTCTCCCTATTTATTTCAGAACCCCCTTCCCCTCCCCCATTTCTGATGAAGGGTCTAGGCCCGAAACGTCAAGCTTTCCTGCTCCTATGATGCTGCTTGGCCTGCTGTGTTCATCCAGCTCTACACCTTGATTAAGGGGCTGCTGGGACTTTCTTGTGACTGATGACATTTGTGTTGACGTTAATTCCAGCTCACGCCCAACTTTATACCACCTTCAAACTCCATTCCCAGTAACATTATGGACTGGACCACGCCAGATACTGATAAAAAGGTTGACACGCTGCTGAGACATACCCGTTTAAAAGCCACACACCCCATCCAAAAAATCAATGTTGACCGGTACAACAAGGTGCAGAGCTGGATGAACACAGCAGGCCAAGCAGCATCATGATGCTGCTTGGCCTGCTATGTTCATCCAGCTCAGCACCTTGTTGTCTCGGATTCTCCAGCATCTGCAGTTCCTACTATCTCTGACTCAATGTTGACCGGTAGTCTCCTCTTGTTTGTTTTGCCCATATATGCCTGTTCTCGTTTTCAACATAGCTCGACGGTGCCACTGCTGTCGGAACACTTGATTCAGAGTTTCTCTCTGATTAAAGTCTGGGGGATAATTTTCAACTGAAAAAGGGGCGGCCAGGGACTGGAAAGCTAGAAACGTAAACAGAAATTGCTGGAGAAACTTATTTTCTGTTTTTGTTTGTTTCATAGCTTCAGCACCCACAGTTCCTTGTTATATTTTACTCGGAATCCAGGCTGGGGGAGGAGGCACCTCGATTACCCTCCAGACTTCCATCACCCTCACGATGTAATAACCGGGTGAGCCTACAAATGGCTCACAGTCCAGCTGCCTGCTTCCTGCCGGACAGTGCTAAGTGATGCAAATAGTTTTTCCCGTGCAAAAGGGTGAAATATGTATCATGTATGTCCCACCTATTTCTACCAGTTGAGCAGCCTAACCTGAAGGAAACTGATCGATTATAAAGGAGTCACCGACTCCCACTCAAGAACTGGGCGGAAACATTTCTCAGGCAGAATTTGTGTGGGGTGAGGTGAAAATACCTGCTACCATACTTCCTTCTGGTTGGTTGCAGATTATTACGAGCACGAGTCCAGGAAGAGATGAGCCACCTGGCTGTTTTTTTTGTCAGAGATGTATACCTTGGATGAGACTAGAAAGAAGGGAGAGGCAAAAAAAAGTTAAGACGAAGGAAACAGAACCGAAATCAAAGGAGGATTTGCACATCCCTACATCCAATATCAAAATATAATACAATGTTCAAGATGTATCAAAGCTGTTCTCTAAATGAACAGAACACTAACTGTTAAACGTCTTTTATGAACACAGGACATCAACCGTATGTGAATTAATTACTTGGAAGATTACTCACTATTATAAAGTTGGAAACATCAATTCTTGAACTAACATAGCTTTTAAATTTGGCATATGCTTCGTGTAGCAGATTTCTTTTTGCAAATGTTTATAACGTTCAAGAGTAAAGTCATCTTTTCTGAAGGCGTTTTAAAAATACTATTCATCCAATTCAAGTCGCATAGAGTAATTCCAAAAATAAAAAAGAAGGTAAAAAGGGAAATATAAGGAATGATATTCCAAAGCAATGCATCATGATTGGGAGGAATTTAGCCTACATCTGGGATATTCTGACGGTGGTGCAGATCTCAACCTTTCCCGGTGGTGTAAAAGACAATAGTCCTTTGACCAATTGGAAATAAAAATAACAAGAGTTGTAATGCTGGGTACTAGTTCACTGTCGCCCATTTAACAATATTGTGCAATGTCAGTATCTATCCTTGTAAAGTAAAGAGAAAGAATTTTCATTTAAAGACCACTTTTCATTATCTCAAGATATCCCATAGTGTGTCACAGCTAACGAAATGGTGAGATGGTGATGAAGAGGTAGTGCAACTGGACTAGTAATCCAGAACAGTAAGTCACCCCCTCCCCCCAACTCAGGTTAAGGTTATATGGGCTCATATCCTACCACAGCAGATGGTGAAATTTAAATTCGACAAAATAGTTAGTCTAATGGTGACTGTGTAACCACTGTTAATTGTCATTAAAAACCCACTAGGGAAAGAAATGTGCCATCCTTACATGGACTGACTTATATGTGACTCCGGGTCAGTGACGACATTGGCACTTAACTGCCCTCTGGGCAATTAGAGATCAGCAATGACTGCTAGCACATATTCAAAACAAATTTAAAAAACAAAATATGTCTAAAGTGTAGCTGCTGCTCCAATACAGCAAACATGGTAGCCAATTGTTTTACATCAAGTTTCCACAAACAACAGTGAGAATGATGATCAAATAATTTTATTAGTGATGCTAGTTGAGGGATTACTATTTGCCAGTAGAACCAACCTACTGTCTTTAACTAGTATCATTGGACCTTTTATGCCCACCTGAGAGGTCAGATGCAATCTTCGTTTAACATCTGATCCAAGATTTGACCCTTTGACAATGAAGTACTGCTCCCTCAACGTTGCACTGAAATGTCAGCCCACATTATACACACAAGTCTTTAGAGTGTGCTTTGAACCCATAACCTTCCAGGTCAGAGGCAAGTAATCTACCAACAAACTAAGATTATCACTGAAATTATGTCAATAAGTTTGTAAAGCAAAATGGGGTTGGGGCATGGTCAAATGATTTTCCTTCAGGGAAAATGGAATATCTCAGTGAGCCAGACAGTGTGGTAACTTTGATACATTGCTGAGTTCCAATTTAAATAAAATTATTGGATAAGGGTTTTAAATAAGTCTTCAACCAGTTTTTTGGTTTATAAAGGTATCAGCCAAATTCTGGAAGACTTGAGAGATCTGAGTTTTTATTTAAAAAGCCAACCTTTGATCTTTCAAATTTCTATATCACCCATTTGAAGTTTTTTTTTGCCAATTGAATGGGCAGTTTTGTCATGTAGCT
Source organism: Rhincodon typus (assembly GCF_021869965.1). Lineage (NCBI taxonomy): Eukaryota > Metazoa > Chordata > Chondrichthyes > Orectolobiformes > Rhincodontidae > Rhincodon > Rhincodon typus. The sequence continues at coordinate 18,534,977 of NC_063354.1, read as the reverse complement.
ATATGCTTAGGCAGATCTGAGCTGCCTGATTGATCTCACATATAATGCAAATAGAGCAACATTTGTTAAATTCAGTTTGAACCTGCTGTGAATCCATATTCCAGCATTGAACGCTTACAGTTTTACTCACTGTGCCATTGCGCACTAGAGAGGTTGTAGCATAGTGCTAATCTCACTGAACAAGTAATCCAGAAGCCCATACTAACCGGAGGGTGGGAGTGAGGGGAAGACACTTGTGTTCAAATGGGAGCTGATGGAATTTAATTTTTGGTAACAATCCTGGAATTAAAAGCTGGTCTCCATAATGATGAGCAGAAAACCATTCTTGATTGTTGCAAACCATCTGGTCCACCAAAACCCAAGAGAGAAGGAAATCTGAATGGGTCTGGCCTATATGTGTCTCTGGCCGTATAGTAAAATTGTTGACATTTAATTTCCTTGCCAACCGCTCCATTCAATGACATTTAGGAATGGGCACCAAGTGATGGGTTTGCTAGTGATGTTCAAGTTCCATGAAAGAATAAAGGGGGGAAATGGCTTAAAGATACATATGTGTGGCAATACTGGCTGTGTATTTCCTCATTTGTGTGACAGGATGAGAAAATTTGAACATGGCCAACTCTAGAACCACACTTAGCTAATTATTGAGCAATGGATTAAAATAATTTTAGTCAGGCAGCAATTCCATTAACATGTAACATTTTGGACTTACCTGGATCTTTGTCAGTCCTGGTTTTAATTTAACACAGGGTCTGTCTAATGTGAATGAATTGTTAATTATTGTTGCCTAATAATGTAATGAAAAGCACTAATCCTTTGTACTGATGCATAAATGAGAAGGACTGACCAACACATTTTCAAGCATCATTTTACGTGCTTTCAACACAGTTTGCTTTATTCCAAAGGCGTATATTTGCTGAACAGTTATATGTACAAGATGTCCAACAAATGGATAATTGTGTTTTCACAACTGGCAGAAACAATATCCAATAGTGCAGTCTGACCTATGGCACTGCTATGAATGTGTTGCTGTGGGCCCATTTTCAGTCTTATTGTATTTAGCATTTGCTTTTAAGGAATGGGATTAACCCAAAAGGACCAAAATATGATGACTTGAACCAAGAGGTAATGAAAGCTGCCTGTTATGCATTGAAATTAAACATTCAACTCAGAGCCATTTGTTTCTCTCATCAATATTTTATCACCATTTCTTACTTATATAAAATGATATAAGGAATTCATGTACACACAATGAGGTAAAGCCATTCACACAATTAAATGGTAACTGTCTTACTTGGGCTCATCCTCTCTCCCAGTCAGAAGATCAAAAGAACAGCTCCTTTAAATTTACTTTGGGAGAGTTATTATTCATCCAAGAGCTCAGATATGCCAGGGCAGAAAAGGGATTGACTCTTCAATGGGAAAAAAAACATTGAGCCACACAAACAAAGAAGTCATTTTGTGAAGTGATGTAAACATGCAACTCAACCAGCACAATGAATCAGCCAATCTGATACTCCAATAACTCTGCAATACAACTGTGACTCCACAGGGCCCAAACTAACAAAATCTGCACTGGTTCAATCATTACCTGTACTTAGATGGCTTTATTAAAATTATAAATGAATAAATGTTCCTATATTATAACTGTTATCAGCAGTTGTATTGTACTGCTTTTCTGATTTGCGTTTCAAATAGCTAATTTGTGAAAGATAATCGCTTAATCATTTTGAGGAAACAAAATTATTTTCCTAAGTTAGGACAAATTTTTTTGCAAATTAGCAACAGTTCTTGATCATGCTGTTTAAATCTTATGTTTCATAAATAGTGAAAATGTGTCCTGTGATCAGTGTGAAGATAATTATATACTGTTCCATGTCATTGAAGGAACTGTGAGTTTTTTTTTACAAAATTAAACTTAAAAGTGGTTCATTCCAGAAGTTACATGAGTTGGATGCATTTATAAAATATTTACTCACCATTATTTCAATTGCTGTAATTGCATTTGTGATGAGATGGAACCGACCAGTGAATATTTTCTGAAAAGGAAGTATTTTCTGTGCTCTTGAAATTTAGAAACTTGTATTAAAACATTTCTTCAATTAGCTAATTGTTGGTTGCTTTCTCAATAGAGTGATTTCAGTCATGCCCATTATCAGCATCTTTGTTTAGGAAAACTATAGGGAATCATAGGATATTTCTTAAATTTGAAAATTTCCTCAAAGCATTTTTTTGTAGTAGCAGTACATATACAAGTTCTCCTTATGTAGCTCAACAGGGGTTCAAATGAAGTCTGAAAACAGGGAGTCACTGTTTAAAATTGAGAATATTTTCAATGTTAATGAACTGAAAGTATTGCAAATATGTTCCACCTTTCTGAACTGGCTGAAATTTTGAAATGTAACATTTCTTTCCAGAACAGGAACTAACTCTTACGGGATAAGGGTAACTTCAATTTTTTTTTGAAATAGGTAACGTTGATTGTCCAAACCTTGAATTTAGAACTTTTGGCCGGAAGGTGTATTTAGTTTGCAGGTTTCCTTAACAGGGAGCAAAAAGGATAGTACTAATATTTAGTAGAGAAAGTATTGACATTTGAGAAAGTATTAACACATCATGTAAGTTTCAGTTTTTCTGCATTTCAATGAGAGAAAAGAAATCTCTACTAAATTAGGTGATATGAGTTGTCAAAAATAGTCATTAAAGAAGAGGACAGCATTACTTGTCTAGCATAATAGGCAAAATAAACAAACACTGTTTTGTACTTTTAAAAAGTTTATTCATTTGACTTTTTCTTAAAAACTGTTCTGTCATTATCCTGTAACAAAGTTAATCTTTTCAATATAAAAACTTGAGTTTATGAAAGCAATTGCTTCTTGCATTTTTTTTTAGAAAAGCATGAAGTTCAGGTAGTAGTTTTTATTATTTCGCAAGGGACCAAGTCAAACTTGCAGGCAGAAATCCAATCATATTGTATGGTTTCCTACTCAGTGTTCTAGATATCGCATGTATATTATTATGGAAGTGAGGGAATGAAAGTAGCCTATCTGATGATGTCACTCTTTTAATTGTGGAAATTCATAGATTTGAAATCACACATGTATTTTAAAGACTTCCAACTTCATTGAGAACAGAGGTAAAACAAATGGTAATCATTTGCAGCACCAAAGAAGTTAATTGATTCAGTCTCAAAGAATGCAAATGGGCCAAATGGCCTTGCCATGTTAACCGTTTTTGTTTAGAATTGAATATGCTTTACTTTAAACTTTCCACATATTTTCTGTGTTATTGTATTGAGATATTTGCAAGCTTTCACCGCAAATGCAGCATGTTCCAAATGTTTGTTGTAGCTTTTTTTCTAAAATTTCCAATTCTTTTCCCCACTTTATAAATTTCGCTCTGTTTTTATTGCAAATATTTTTCCCATATATAAATATCCACATGTGAAGGTTCTATGGTTCCATGTTGAATGGCATTTATTTATATAGTACCTTAAAATAATAAAATGTCCCAAGTATTATCAAACAAATTTAACACCAAGTTATATAATGTGATGTAGTCAGGCACAAAGTGTTTAAGGAGGGAATTCCAGGACTTACTGCCTTTGCCATTGGAGCCATGGTCGCCAAAGGTGGGGCAATCAAAACTGGGGATGCTCAAAAGCCAGAATTGGAGGACCATAGTCAAATGAGAGAGTTGTACGAGTTTACAGAGATAGCATGGTACAGGGCCACGGAGTGATTTGAAAACAAGATGGAGAATTGCTTAGCCTGACTGCAAATGAAGCTATTAGTGAAATCATGAATTTTAGGGGATTTTTTTTTTAGCCATTGAATAGCCTTCTTAACCTTCTCCTGGACCAGAGCAGGAGAAGGATTGGAGCCAGGGAGGATATTGAGGGAAGGAGTTGAGGATTTTTGAGTTGAAGACAGAGTCTTAGTTAAGGAGTTCTTCAAAATGTTTTCTCCAATGATCATTGATCTCCTACCGTGTCATGCTTCCTCACAGATAGATTGTCTTGCTAATGCCAAAGAAATCAGATGTGTTGTTGGTGTTCATGAGTTGTTGTATTTCCTGTCGTCCTTTTATCCATCATTTGTTTTTCATGTCTCAGCTTTCTTGCTGTGGCACTGCCTTCAACCACCTCTATAGATATTACATTTCTGCTGAGCCCTGGTGGAGCATCCAGTCATTGAAAGCTGTGTGTTTACACTCAGTTTATCTTACAGTTCTTGGCTATTTTCATCAAACCAGTCACAATGCTCCGCTGGTAGAAACGTCATGGACTCCTTCACATGTCCTTGATACACTGAACTTTAGGATTAACGAGGTATTATGTTTACACTGTGACTGGAAGTTTATAGTTGACAGTGAGACAGTAACTAAGAAGGGCACCTTTGTGGACTCTTTTAAGCCTTCAAGATCCTCCAAATCCAGTTGAAAGAAAGGTGATCCAACAGCAGCTTCCTCTCTCAAGCTAATTTGCCAGGAATTTAAGCACTGATCACTCAAAATAAGCTCCACTGGGTCGGACATGAATGACTATATACTTGGAACCAGATTCCCCAAAGTAACTGCTCTGTAATTCAGTGGCAGCAGTGGAAACTCTTTGGGGCTGACCTCAAAGCACTTCTGAGGAGGTCAAATATCCCCACCAACTCATGGGAGATTCTGGCTTGTGCATGACCATAGTAGAGATGTTTCATTCAGGAAGGCAAGAAACACATTAAGAAACATCATTGGAAATCTTCAGAAGTGAAGTCAAGGCATTGGCATGAGGAGACAAACCTAATCCTTAAAGCACCACATGGCAGATTCTGCTGATCATGCACTGGACTTCTCAGCCATCTCAGAACTCATTGAATTGGAATGGAAGCAAGTCAGCATTGATCCTGACGAAGAAGGCTATGGGTAAATGGGAGTTTAAGTGAGTTAGGGGACAGAAAAAAGAATTTTGGATCACCCCAAGCTTATGGAGGTGAAAGAGAGAAGCTGAGCGGAAGAGCATGAGCCTAAATAAGGAGTTTTAAGAACCATTCAATGTTTAACAGTGCATTATATTGAAGGATTTGTTTCACTTTTGGGGTAAGATGCCTGCCTATAAGCCAGAAAATTATGTGCTCAATTCAATATTTTCTCTAGCCTGTATGGCAGCCTTAGAGATCCCACAGTGGGTGTGCAAAAGTCAATCCCTTTAATTTATCATGTGTGCATGGCCGTGTATGTGTTAAAAGGATTCACGCACTTTCATGAATCTCCTGCACATGAAAACAATAGAGAACACATTGGTTCAAGACCATCTTCTGAATCATGAATCCATAAATTAGATGTCACTGAAGAGCACTATGATTGTGTTAGCACTATTGCAGTGTTAGAGCTGCTGTCTTTGAATGTGGTGTAAGTTGAGCCTAACCTAGCTTAAGGTGTAATTGTAGAAGACTTCATGCTGCTATATGAAGAAGAGTAAGGTGTTCTCCTGCTGTCTAGGCCAACATTTATCTGTCAATCCCAAACTAGTATTCTGGTAATTTTATCCATCAATCCAAGCAAGCGTTCTGGTCAATTATTTAATTGTTGTTCACAAATATAGCTACAGGACAAATTACAACAGTGACCACACTTCTAAAGGTGAATGCTCTGAAAAATTCTGAGCATGTGAAAAGTTTTATACAAAATGCAAATTTGTGGTATTCAATGATGGCAGAATCACAGATAAAACAAATTTGGTACACCCAGCATTGCCACACAGGTCCAAATCTGTCTGGGGTCATTGGAAAGTAATCAGCAGCAAAAACTTTATGACAATTCCCCTGCATAGACTGAAGACCCCAAGGCAGAATATATGAACTCATGACAGTATTACTCTTCTCAAAACGAATAAATTTAAACTGAATTCTGAGTCCTTCCTGGTTTATATAGATCAGAGCAGCCCTTTGCAATGTATTTACAGACTGCGGCATCTTGACCTTTTCCCCACCCCATCCCCCCACCCCAATACCCCAACATTAATAAAGTTAAGATATCATTGATCCACTTAAATAAGATCTCATCAGCGATAAAAATCTGACAGTCGCCTCCACCGATCTGTAGAATAAATCTGCACGATGTTTTCTGCCCTACGCAATTGCTAGTCTGATATGAGCCCCTGATTCTTTCGATGCAAAAGACCCTAAAAATCTAAGGTAGCTGCATAATTTGTTGATTTTATTAGCTCCTTTGAAAAAGAAACAAAATTATATCTAACTACAAGAATTCAAAAATATTACTTTGCCTCTTCCATTTTTATTACTTTGATACATAACAAATTGAGAACATTTTTGAATAGTGCAATCGATTACAATTTACATACATGATTTAAATTTGGGAATAGGGAGAGGCTGAATAGGCTGGGGCTATTTTCCCTGGAGCATTGAATGCTGAAGGGTGACGTTATAGAGGCTTATAAAATCATGAGGGACATGGATAGGGTAAATAGGCAATGCCTTTTCCCTGGGGTGAGGGAGGCGGTGTCCAAAACTAGAGGCCATAGGTTTAAAATGAGAGGGGAAAGATATAAAAGGGACCTAAGGGGCAACTTTTTCATGCAGAGGGCGGTGCATAAATGAAATGAGCTGCCGGACAAAGTGGTGGAGGCTGGTACAATTACAACATTTAAAAGGCACCTGGATGGGTTTCTGAATAGGGAGCGTTTACAGGGATATGGACAAAATGCTGGCAAATGGGATTAGATTTATATAGGATAACAAGGTGTAGAGCTGGATGAACACAGCAGGCCAAGCAGCATCAGAGGAGCAGGAAGGCCGACGTTTCAGGCCTAGACCCTTCATCAGAAA
>NC_063354.1:18500728-18527744 GCF_021869965.1 Rhincodon typus | reverse complement strand
CAGATTCTCCAGCATCTGTAGTTCCTACTATCTCTGATTAGATTTATATAGCATATCTGGTCAGCATGGACGAGTTGGACTGAAGGGTCTGTTTCCGTGTTGTTTATCGCTATGACTCTACTGTATCAAAGTTTGCAGATGACACTAAAATGGGTGGGGGAGCAAAGTGTGCATAGGATACTGAAAGTCTGTGGAGGGATATAGATAGGTTAAGTGTGTAGGCAAGTGTTTGGCAGATGGAGTACAATGTTGGTAAATGTGAGGTCATCAATTCAGGTAGGAATAACAGCAAAATGGACTATTATTTAAATGGTGAAAAATTGCAGCATGCTGCTGTGCAGAGGGACCTGGGTGACCTTGTGCATGAATCACAACAAGTTGGTTTGCAGGTAATTAAGAAGACAAATGGAATCCTGTCCTTCATTGCTAGAGGGATGAAGTTTAAAAATAAGGAGTTTATGCTGCAACTGTATATGGTGCTGATGAGGCTACATCTGGAGTACTGTGTACAGTTTTTGTCTTCTTAATTGAGAAAGGACATACTGACACTGGAGGGGGTGCAGAGGAGCTTCACTAGGTTGATTCTGGAATTGAAAGTGTTGGCTTATGAGGAGAAGTTGAGTAGTCTGGGACTGTACGCACTGGAATTTAGAAGAATGAGGGGAATCTTACATATAAAATTATGAAGGGAATAGATAAGACAGAAGCAGAGAGGTTGTTTCCACTGGCAGATGAAATTTGAACTAAGGGCATAGCCTCAAAATTAGGGGGAGCAGACTTAAGAATGAGTTGAGGAGGATCTTCTTCACCCAAAGGGCTGTGAATCTGGGGAATTCCCTGCCCAGTGAAGCAGTTACAGCTCTCTCTTTGAATGTTTTTTAAGGCAAAGAACAATACATATTTGAACAGTAAAGGAATTAAGAGTTATGGTGAGCAGGCAGGTAAGTGGTGCTGAGACAACGACAAGATTGGCCATGATCCTATCAAATAGTGGAGCAGGCTCAATGGGCCAGATGATCTACTCCTGCTCCTCTTTCTTACGTTCTTACGTTCTTATGTTTGAACAGAGCAGCCTTTGGATTCTTTAAAAATATTGCTGAAAGTTATGAAATGCCTCAGCTGTTTCATTGAACAAAAGGCTCACCTTGAATTATTTTTATGATTATTTTGGCATGGAATGCTGTTCTGTTTGTTTGCTTGTGAAACTGCCTGTGACAGAAACAAAAAAAAGGTGTCAAAATTGAATTAGAAATCTGAACAAATCTATTTAATGGTAAGACGCATGAGGAATTGGTGGTGGGGGGGGGGGGGGGGGCATAGTTTGATCACAAATTTCAACTCTTGGCAGCCTGTTTCTCCTGTGTAAAACCAGTGTTTGAACTCCAGATACTATATTGATTCAATCATCCAGTGCACCCATTTGAAACACACAAATTATATGTAAATTGGAGTTCTAAACCAAGTCCAAGTGTGTGCTATGCTTGCTGGACACACTCTAACTTATTGTACAAGCCATTTAGTGGCAATCCAGCAACCACTATAAAAAAGGGTGCTGGAAAATTTCTATTTTATTTTCATGAGCTCAGAGAAGCAGGAGTTCTCCTTCCAGCACCACAGAAAATATCAGATTGTCATTGAGTTTAGTGTAGTAATGAGCTGATTTCCTGTCGTCTCTGACTGACAAGCTGCATTAGGCAAACAGTGGCATTTGAATGTAGCTCAGAGCAGAATTTAGTTCAGATGTGAGGTGTTGCTCTTGTTGCTCCTCAGACTCTGGGCGCAAGTTCAGTTTCTTTTTGCCTTTTTTGAGTTTACTCAAATCTTGAGATTAAAAAAAAAGCAATTGGTGTTGTGATATTTCCAAAATCTAGTGATGGAGCTAAGGATTATGCTTGCATCTATATTTAGCAGAAAAACAATTCTAATCATGCTAAGATATGTTCACTGTATTATTTCTTAACCACAAGTTAAAAACGAATAAAATGCACACACACAATCATGCACAGATACCACACAATTTAGCCTGGGGCTTGGTAAAACATGTTTATTAGTAGTACTTATTGCTACCTGTAACATCATTTTATAAAGCAAATTAAAAACCACACTTCTGAAAATATGACAATTACAACATATTGGGATTTATAGCCTTTAGTTTTGTATTAATGCTTTTCACTGTTCATGGTTGTTAATTACACATTCCAGCAAACTGTGTGTATGTAAAGGGGAAGGTTCAGGATGGCTAATCCATCCCCTCTGAGTGGAGACTGTGCCAGGAGTCAGACCAATGGCATTTACATGAATAATAACAACAATAAAGAATAACAGAGGTGCAAATGACAAAGGAAATGTAATAAATTGAAAAGAAGAAACAGAGTGAAGAGATAGGACTTGCAAGGAGCTACTGGGGCACCTAGATACGGGTATATATGTATACAAACCATTTAGGTTTGCAGGGCAGGTTGTGAAAGCAGTTGGGGTTTGGAATCCTGGATTTTATAAATAGAGGCTTAGAGTACAAAACCATAAAGTAAAACCATAAATAATGCTGCAAATGATGGAAATCTGAAATGAAAACAGAAAGTAATGGTCATTACTAAACTTTGGATGGAATTTAATCCAACCCATCACAATGGGAAACACAGTGGGTGTACCCTCTTAGCCATGGTAGAATTTGCTTATCTGTCTGCTGTAGGTGGGAAGGCTTCTGTGATTAAATCAGACAGGGAATGGGATGACATGATACATTTTCTATTCTTGGGAGATGCCACTTAGTCTCACTATGAGCCAAAGGACACTAGTTACCCCCTGCCCACCACAATTTACTAGCTACTTAGGGATTAAAATTGCAAAGCTTTCCTGTGCCTCTGGAAGCCTGCCCAGTGTTACAAATGTGAGGCTTTATTGGATGATAATGTTTTGGATTGTTTTTAATTCAAGATAAAATGGAGCAGTGAAGAAGGTCGTATCAGAGCGTCATGCAGCATGGAGACAGACCGTTTGGACCAACTCGTCTGCACCGACCAGACATCCCAATCTGACCTAGCCCCATTTGCCAGCATTTGGCCCATATCACTCTAAATCCTTCCTATTCATGTACCCATCCAGATGTCTTTTAAATTTTGTAATAGTACCGGTCTCAACCACTTCTGGCAGCTCATTCCAAACACACACTACCATCTGCATGAAAAATTTGTCCCTCAGGTCCTTTTTAAATCTTTCCCCTTTCACCTTAAACTTATACCCTCTAGTTTTGAACTCCCCTACCCTGGGAAAAAGACCTTGGCTATTCATCTTATCCATGCCCCTCATGGTTTTATTAACTTGTATAAGGTCACCCCTCAGCCTCCAATGATCCAAGAAAAAAAGCCCCAACCTATTCAGCTTCTTCCTATAGCTCAAACCATCCAGTTGTGGGAACATCCTTGTAAATCTTTACTGCACCCTCTCAAGTTTAGCAACATCTTTTCTCTAGAAGGATGACTGGAATTGTATGCGGTATTCTAGAAGTAGCCTCACCAATATCCTATTAAGCTGCAACTTGACATCCCAACTCCTATACTCAATGTTCTGTCTAATAAAGGCAAGTGTGTCAAATGCCTCCTTCCCTACCCCTGCCTGCCTGTGACTCCACTTTCAAGGAACTATGAACCTGCACCCCTCGGTCTCTTTGTTCATTAACACTCCCCAGGGCCCTACTTTTAAGTCCTGCCATGGTTTGTCTTACCAAAATGCAACACCTCACATTTATCTAAATTAAACTCCATGTGCCACTCCTCGGCCCATTGATCCATCTGATCAAGATCCCATTGTACTCTGAGATAGTCTTTTTCACTGTCCACTACACCACCTATTTTGTTGTCATCTGCAAACTTACTGAACATACCTCCTAAATTCACATCCAGATCATTGATATAAATGATGAAAAACAGTGGACCCAATACCAGTCCTCGCGGCACACCACTTGTCACAGGCCTCCAGTCTGAACAACAACCCACCACCACACTCTGTCTCCTACCTTCAAGCCAGTTTTGTATTCAATTGACAAGCTCCCCCGATCCCATTTGATCTAACCTTACTAATCAATCTACCATGTGGAACTTTGTTGAACACTTTGCTGAAGTCCATATAGACAATGTCTACTGCTCTGCCTTCATCAATCTTCTTTGTCACCTCTTCAAAAAATCTCAATCAAGTTAGTGAGACACAAATTCCCACACACAAAGCCATGCTGACTTTCCCTAATCAGTCCTTGGTTTTTCAAATGTGTGTAAATCCTGTCCCTCAGAGTTCCCTCCAACAACTTACCCACCACTGACATTAAGGCTCGCCAGCCTATAGTTCCTTGGCTTTTCCTTACAGCCTGTCTTAAATAATGGCACTACATTAGCAATCCTCCATTCTTCCTCACCCATGGCTCTCAGTGATACAAATATCTCAGCAAGGAGGCCGGCAATCTCTTTCCTAGCTTCCCACAAAGTTCTGGGAACCACCTGATCAGGTCCCCAGGATTTACCTACCTTTATGTGTCTAGGACCTTCAGCACCTCCTCTTCTATAATATGAACTTTTCTCAAGACATCACCATTTATTGCACTGCTGGAGAGGGTAGTGGAGTCGGCCTCATTAGGGGCATTTAAGCAGCTATCAGATAGGCATATGGGTGATAGTATAAGGTAGGAGTGGAGGTTTGATAGACCTTGGGATTAGGGTAAAAGTTCAGCACAACATTGTAGGCCAAAGGGCCTGTACTGTGCTGTACTGTTCTATGTTCTATATTCTATGTTCTATGTTCTATATTTCCGCAAGTAACCTAGTTTTCATGTCCTTCTCCACCATAAATACTGTAGCAAAATATTGTGTAGTATCTCACCCATCTCCTGTGGTTCCACGCGTAAATGACTACATTGATATTTAAGGGACCCTATTCTCTTCCTAGTTATTCTTTTGCCCTTAAGTGTACTCGTAGAATTTCCCTGGATTCTGGTTAACTCTATTTGCCAAAGCTATCTCGTGTCCCCTTTTTGGCCTCCTGACTTCGCTGTTAAGAGTGACCCCACTGCCCTTATACTTCTCTAAGGATTCACTCAATCCCAGCTGTCTATACCTGATATTTGCCTCCTCTTTTTCCTGACCACATCCTCAATTTCTCTAGTTATCCAGCATTTCCTACACCTACCAACCTTGCTCTTTACACTAACAAGAACATACTGAGTCTGAACTCTCGATATTCCATTTTTGATGGCCTCCTACTTCCCAACCATCCTTTACCTGCGAACAGCCTCTCCCAATCAACTTTTGACAGTTCCTATCTAATACCATCTAAATTGGCCGAACTCCAGTTTAGAACTTTAACTTTTTGATCAGTTCTATCCTTTTCCAACACTATTTAAAACTAGTAGAATTATGATCACTTGCCCTAAAGTGCTCTCCCAGTAACATCTCAATCATTTGCCCTGCCTTATTTCCCAAAGGAAGGTTAAGTATTTCTCCTTCTCTAGTAGATACATCCACATACTGAATAAGAAAGTTTTCTTCTACACACTTAACAGATTCTTTCCCATCCAAGCCCTTAATGCGATGACAGTCCCAGTCTGTTTGGAATGTTAAAATCCTCTACCACTACAATCCTACTTTTCTTACAGATATCTGAGATCTCCTTACATATCTGTTTCTCAATTTCCCACTGACTACTGGAGGGCCAATAATACAATGTCAACAAGGTGATGATCCCTTTCTTATTTCTCAGTTGCACCCATATAATCTCACTGGACAATCTCCCAGGAATATCCTCCCTAAGTACAGCCATAATGTTTTCCCTAACAAAAAAGTGTTACTCCCCTCTACTCTTGCCTCCCTTTATATCCCTCCTATAGCATCCATACCCTGGAACATTAAGGGGCCAGTACTGTCCATCCCTGATCAATGTTTCTATAATAGTTATGCTATCCAGGTCCCATGTTCCCAACCATGCCCTAAGTTCATCTGCCTTACCCGTCAGGCCTTTTGAATTGAAGTAATTGCAGTTTAATTTATCAGTCTCATCTCGTTCTCTGCCAAGCTCTTGTCTGCCTTAAGTATTTGACTTGCTCCCCTTATTTACTGTATCAGCCTCAGTCTTTTCTCTTTTCTCACTCTCACTTTGGTTCCCACCCCCACCCTCTTACTATTTTAAAGCCTCCCAAGGACGACTAGCAAATCTCCCCACAAGGATAATGGTCTCCTTCCAATTCAGGTGGAACCTTTCCCTCTTATACAGGTTACTTCTACCCTCGAAGAGATCTCAATAGTTAAAAAAAAATCGTTGCCCCCTGCACCTGCTCCTCAGCCACACATTTATCTGCTCAATTTTCTTATTCCTACTGTCTCTAGCACATGGCACTGATAGTAGTCCAAATATTACTACCCTCAAGGACCTACTTTTTAACCTCCTGCCTAGTTTACTATATTCTTTCTGTAGAACTTCATCCCTTTCTCCACACTGATTCTGTCTGACCTGCTAAACATTTTCTGCTTTTATCACAAAACCAGAAGCTTAAGGTGAACATTCTTAAACACTGGTTTTGCCGGAACAAGAGCATTTTCCCAATTCTTGGCACCACTTTTTAGGATGGATAAGAAGGTGTAAGAATTGGTTCAGAAAAGGTTTACAAGACTGATTACATGTTTGAGAAACTTCAAGTGTGAGGACAAAATGGAAGAAATTGGGGATGATCTCCTGAAAATAAGTTCACAGAACTGCAGAATTGTTATGGTGCAGAAGTCCATTCAGACCATCATGTCACACTGACTTTGTGAGCATTTTGACTTAGTGCCAATCTCATGCCTTTTCTCATAACATTGTACATTGCTTCTCTTTAAATAATAATCCAATATCTTCATGAATACCTCAATTGAACCTGGCTTCAAAATGCTTTCACTCAGTGCATTCCATATCCTAAATCATGAGGAATGCACTGCCTGAGAGTGTGATGGAAGTAAATTCAATTGTGGCTTGAAAAGGATATTGAATAATGATCTGAAAAGAAAATGTCTGTAGGGCTATGGGAAAAAGGCAGGGAAGTGGAACTATCTGTGTTGCTAATGTAGAGACTCAACACATACATGAAAACCAGATAGGCCTTCTGTGCTGCTATTATTTTATTCGAAGATATAATTCTGGAGAAGGAACTAATGGAACATTATAGTGTGAAGGTGGATAGGTGGGTATGGTGTGTCAAAAAGGAGCAGACCTAATATCTTTAACCTAAAACATCATTGTATTCTTATGCAATTTTTTTCTGCATTCAACTTTACATATGTTTTATCCAAGTTACTCTGTTAGCTATGCATCCACAAACTCTTAAGTCATTCAGAAAACCAAATGTATTTATAGTGCACAACGGTCTAGCCTACACTGCTTAGAAGGTGTAGACCAGAATGTGTTAACGTCAGTACATTCAACTGTACCAAAGCTGATGTTAACATCTGTAATGTATATGAGAAAGCAAAAAATGCTCTTTCAAATTAAACCGAACTGAAATGATAAGATTGTGTGTAAAATTACAGTGTCCTTGTCCAGTAATCTGTTTGGCATTTTCAAGTCAATTACATAAATTGTGGAGACACTACTTTGTGATCTCTATGAACTTGTTTGGATTTGGGAAGGGGCCACCTATAAATGAATACAATTGAAAATATAGACTTTTTTAAAAAATGGCCCAAATAACTTCCCACTAATTCTATTGTTGACAAGAAGCTCATTGTACATTACGTTTGTGTGCATTGTATTTCTCAGCATAATTAACATACATGTGCACAGTCTCGTCAAATAGAGGATTAGTTAGATGATTAAAGGATGAGGCCAAAAATTGTATTTGTCAGCTTTCCAGTCCTGCATCATTCTAGCAATTGTAGAGACATCTATATCAGAATTCACTTGCACATTAAATATCTGCTTTTTAATGAAATATTCTTAATCATTGTTATCAGATATTTTGCTATTTATGTACCTTCACCAATCTGTGTATGAATTATCAGTGACAGAATTAGTTAAACACTGAATATTATGTGCAAAGACCAGTAAAAAATGGAGAGTTTGCTTAGTATAGGTCATCTATCAGTTAGCAGAGCAGTCAGTAACAAAATTAAACAAGATCAAAGTGTCTAATAATGATAATTCTTCTATAACATGATAGTTGCATTCTTATGTGACCTCGCGCTATAGAAAATTGCCATAGACAATCACATTATAAGGGAGTCGCTATAGAAAATTGCTATACCTGTACAGCAAAAAGTTTGCCTTATCCAAACGGCATCCACTATTCATCAATTGCTTTATAGCCAAGTTGCCTTTTCGAAGCACGCGTTATAGCAGAAATACCTGTACTGGAAAGCAACTTTATAACATTGTTAAAGCACTTGAGCTAACCGAAGGTACCATACGATCAGATTTTACTAAGAATTGTTTTCTAATGTAATTAGACGTACAATAGCACCTTTGACAGCACCTTCCAAGTCTGTGACCTCTACCACCTAGGAGAACAAGAATCTCAAATATATGGAAACATCACTACCTGAAAGCTCTCCTCCAAAGCACACACCATCCTAACTTGGAGCTATGTTGTTCTTCCTTCACTTTTGCTGAGTCAAGATCCTAGACCTCCCTCCCTGATAGCACTGTGTATGTGCCTACACCCCATGGACTGCAGCAGTTTTTGGAGACTGTCCACCGCCACCTTCTCAAGTGCAATTAGTACTGGGCAATAAATCCTGGCCTTGTCATGACTGCTTGCATCTCATGAACAGATAAGGTGTCCATATGGGAGAGAAACTGACAGAAAGAGAGGAGACAACAATAATTTGCATTTATACTGCACCTTTAACTTAGTAAAATGTTGCAAGACCCTCATGGGAGTGTTATTAAACAAAAAATGAACAAACTTCAAGTAAAATTGATCCGCTGTTAACCTGTTGTGCAATTAAGATAATTTAACAAATTTATCTCCCGGGTACCTTCTGGGATTATTTTATGGAGAAACAAGAACTACTAATGCTTAATGCTTCAGCTCAAGAGTACCAACAATGCCGGTCGTCAGAATGGAAGCAAGCTATTTGAGACAGGGCATATTTCAATGGTATAATTTGATCATTGAGATAGTCACCGCTGTCAGTGGTGATATTACAGATTTATTCCTTCAGTGAGGATGTTGTCATACCTCAACTGATTGGAATGCCCTGGCCATCAATGTCAACCATGACAATTGCCATCAAGGACAAAAGCACTGTCCACAGATTGCAACTGTAAATCAGACTTAAAAGTTTACTGCTCAAAATACAGTGACTGTATTTATTGTTGAAAATAACATCACTTTTTAGTGTGGATTACTCAGGAGATAGATGCCAATACATTGGCCTTGTGGTTTATGAAATCATGTGAGCCTCTCAATAAAGTGTTGTTATCACTCCCACCTAGTATTCATACAGACAAGTTTATTACCAGTAATTTAATTCTCAGTGATATTAATTTTTTATATGTTTTGATTTTACAATGATGAAGTAAGAATTAAAATGTACTGAAAAATGAAGTGGTGATTAAACTGTAGCAGTTGGAATGGTTGTGTCGGACTAATAATGGTCTAAGTGGAATGTGTCACCTTCCAGACTGTGCTCTACATGGGTTTAAGTTGGATACTGACACCTGTAAGCATCAGTG
This sequence comes from Rhincodon typus, assembly GCF_021869965.1. Classification (NCBI taxonomy): domain Eukaryota; kingdom Metazoa; phylum Chordata; class Chondrichthyes; order Orectolobiformes; family Rhincodontidae; genus Rhincodon; species Rhincodon typus. The sequence continues at coordinate 18,518,054 of NC_063354.1, read as the reverse complement.
GTTCTTAAGGCACATTTTTTTAGATTGTTGAAGCATGTACATTAGATGTTCAAGTGGTGTACAGAATGACAAAAATAAAACTGTGATGATAAACATCTCTAACGACTGCAACCATTGATTGTCCATAGATTGATTACAAAAGCCAAATATCGATCAAATTAGAGTTCGACGGCAGGTAAATCAGTGGGCTATTACGATAGTACTGCTGCCTGTCTTATGAAGGCACGAGTCCACACCTTCCAATTGCCCAGCAACCAACAAATATTTATTTCCCTTGCCTAGGAAGGTAATTAGGATATTATTGAAGTCACAATGAGACACCCATGAATTCAAAACCATTCGACCATCTGTGTTAGACTTGATAATGCAAAACCTGAACTAACAAGTCCACAACAATCCAGAGCACATTGGTAATTAAACAGTGAGATTTTGTGAGTAATGGAACCTGGATGGATTGATTTGTCATTTGATATTTTTTCCAGTTAGTTTCAGATCATATGGTAAGAGAGAGTCATAACGGTTGAATAATAAACATTGTGTTTTTAACTGCTTAAACCCCAGGAATAACTCTGTATACACTGTGGTCCCTAAACCTCTGAACTATCAATGTTGAACAATAGCTCCCTGGGTTTCAGTAAGTAAGAAGAGTTCCATGCAGGAGAAATTAATTTTGATGTATGTGAGACTTATTTTTCTCATTTATTCTCTTGTAGGATATGGTTATTGCTGGCTAGCCAGAATTTGAGAAGGTGGTGTTGAGCTGCCTTCTCAAACTGTTGCAATCTGCATGCTGTGGGTTGATCTGCAATGCCCTTAGGGAGGGAAAGTCCAGAATTTTGACCCAGCAACAGGATAGAAAGGAACAGCGATATATTTCCAAGTCAAGATGTTGAGTGACTTGGAGGGGAACTTGCAGATGGTGGTGTTTCCATGTATCTGCTGCGCTTGTCCTTCTTGATGGAAGTGATTGTGGATTTGGAAGATGCCATCTAAGGATCATTGGTGAATTTCTGCAGTGCATCTTGAAGATAGTACACACCACTGCTTCTGAACTACTGCTACAGTGATGGAAAGAGTGGGTTTTTGTGGATGTGGTTCCAGTCAAGCGGGCTACTTTATCCTGCACAGTGTCAAGCTTCTTGAGTGTTGTTGGATCTGCACCCATCCAGGTAATTGGAGAGTATTCCATTACACTTCTGACATGTGCTTTTTGATGGTGCGCAGTCTTTGAGGAATCAGGAGGTAAGTTACTCACCGCTATAATATTTCTAGCCTCTGACCTGCTGTTCATAGAATCATAGAATCCCTACAGTATGGAATCAGGCCGCTTGGCCCAACAAGTCCACACCGAAATTCTAAAGAGCATCCCACCCAGACGCACCCCAAACTCCATCCCTGTAACCCTACATTTCCAATGGCTAATCCAACTAACTTCACCCCTGGACACCATGAGCAATTTAGCATGGTCAATCTACCTAACCTGCACATCTTTGGATTGTGGGAGGAAACCGGAGCATCTGGCGGAAACCCATGCGGACACGGGGAGAATGTGCAAACTCCACACAGACAGTTGCCTGAGGGTGGATTCAAATCCGGGTCCCTGGCACTGTGAGGCAGCAGTGCTAACCACTGAGCCATCATGCCACTTGTTCTTGTAGCCACTATATTAATATGGCAAGTCCAGTTGAGTCTCTAGTCAATGGTAATCCCAAGGATGCTGATAGCAGGGGATCCAACTGATTGAACAAATATTGTTATGTAAGAAATTGCAACACCCATTTTTTTCATATGGCCATCCTTGCTTATTATGCTACATGACCTGCTGATCATGATGAAGGTTATAGCCATCATTGTTTTTATGTACAGGAAACTACAGGATCTGCCTGCTCCAGTGTGGCGGAGGAGAATCATTTACTGGTCTGACCAGAAGAGTCTGTTGTAGCTAACAAGATATGGTTTATTGCATGTTAGCACATAGTTACAGGCTACAATAATATGGTAGAGAATTGTTACAGAGACTTTGAGGACCGATTGCTAGGTTTCACTCTTTGGAGATCATTAGCTCTCCTGCCCACAAGTCCATATTACATCATTATAGTGGGTGGTGCTTATATTAACACTTTCAGGCCATTTCATGCTCATTTAAAAGTTTGCGCACTGAAGAACCCACAGTTGCTCTTCCTGATGTTGTTGGGGGATTTTTTTTAAAAATCAGGACTCACAGCTCTTCTTCAGACAGTGCCATGATGTCTTTAAATGCATGGCACAAGTTAAAGCAGTGACTGATGGTGCTAACTAATAGAGCTTGAAGTCTGCAAAATTACATGGATTACACTCATATTGAAATATAACTTTGTATTCTTAGCTAACTGCAGTTTCCAATGCTGGACCTGCATCTCCTAAATAGCAAAATGTACACATTAAAAGTGCAATGTACGTAAGTGTTATTCCATAAGATTGGGAGTTCCACTCTTACTGCTCAGATATCTATCAGATATTGCAATGATTTCTTTCCATTAGCACACTCCTGCTCTCTCTGATGAGTGAAAAAAACTATTCAGGGTAAAGCTGTACATTAGATTTGTTATAACAAATGCTCACACACTGCAGAACATGGCAATGTCAGACATACTCATGGAGAGGTAGTGGCGTAGTCGTAAAATTGCTAGACTAGCAATGTTTGAGGGGCATGGTTCAAATCTGCCATGGCATTTGAATTCAACGGGGGGGAAAGAAATTAGAATTAAAATGTTAGTCTGAGGGCAACTGTGTAAACAATGCTGACTGTTGTTAAAAACCCATCTTATTCACTAATATCCTTTAAAGGTAGGAAATCTGCCGTCCTTCCCAGTCTTGTTTACATGTGACTCCAGACACAAAGCAACGCCTTTGTCTCTGAACTGCCCTCTGGGTAAAAAATGTTGTCTCAGCCACAGGCGCACACAAGATGTGAAAAAATAAAATTATTTTATCATGATTTGGAACCCAGCTGAGTATTCAGAAGTCTCAGCCTCCTTTTTGGCGTTGTGGATTCTTATGCGGTATTGTCTCACCACTATGACATGAAAGTAAATGGAATATAGCACAGTCAACTGCAAATATATTGCTCTATACAGATTTTTGGCACCTTAGATTAAAGTAGATCCCTCGTGTCATAAATGTTAATACTGAGGCATCAATGACTTTCTTTCAGAAGACCTCTTGATAAATCAGCCATTACAGATTATGACTTTGTCTCCTCTCACAGGAGCGAACTTACTCAGATTTGCATTTTGCAAACCTGAAGTATTAGCCTGACAGCCCTGAGATGATGAGGGTCGCTTTGCCATCATTGACATAAATACTAATGAGCCTTTGATATATACTGCTAATTCCAGACAAAATTTACTTGCAGGCCCTCAGGATAAAGATAAAAGAAAATGCTTTCCAAAACATTTAATAAAGTTTCATGTTAAATTTGCAATTGTTGCATTGCTAATAATTTATGTGAGAAGATTTAATACAGAAAAGTTAGAATATGATATAAAGCAAATCTTTTACCTCTATCATGGTTATATTCTTCATACTGAAGTACAAGCCACAAATTTAAATATCTGCTATATTAATACTGTGCTCCTACAGTGAATATTATTACATTCACTGTTCCATGTCCACTTACTGATACCTCAGAGGTGTGTCACTTCAGTATTTCAAAGAGATGTCAACTTTATAGCTGTACACCTAGGATGGAATATACACTTTGGGAAAGCAAGTTTGTTGAGTTGTTTAGATAAGACTGGAAGCAATGTGGTGAAATATTGTCTTTGATTGTACTAACTCTTTTCACTGTTGACATTGATTGTCCATTTAATTTCAACTAGATCTGCACAACTGCAGGAAGAACAGAATTGCCAGAATAATCCAGGCATGGTCACCATTTTTGATAGTTAAAACTTTCCTGTTGCAGAATGAACTTGTAATATTACGGAGATGTTTCTAACAGTTTAGGTAAGATATTTCTTATTTTAGCTTTACTGATTCTGCCAATACCAGTATTGTTAAGTGGAACCTTATAGGGGTCTGAGCAACATGGACTACGGCGATATTTGCAACAGAATCAGATGAGAAGTTCAGCAACGCTAATCTCTATGGTAGAAACAACTCATTCCATCTTATGTGTTTTTCACAAGTGGCATATTGAGATTCTTGCTAGGCAGTGATGAGTTGCTAATTGAGGGAACTATTGCTTGTTAAATGCCTTGTTAAAAACTCACTCGTCCCTTTAATATTCAATATCTAATCTTACCTAATATGACAAACAAGTTGGATGTCAAGAGAAGTCGACTTGAAAATCAGTGATACCTGGCAACCTCAGCTTGCAGCTCACTCCAGAATGCATATCACAACTTCTCTGGGCATGATCCACCAGCAGCAGCTGAACACACTCCTTGTCTCTGGGCATGGGCATCCAGCATCTACCAACCCCTCACACCATCATGGCACCTTTCCTATTACACTTGCAGGTCCCTCACGAAGCACACACCTGTATTGGAGGGTGCACAGGCAGCCAGCATTGAAAATCAAGAGCAGGGACACTTTGTGTGCATAGACAGAGACCCAGCTCATGGTTTGGACCAGGCTGCAACTCAGGGTTGCTCGCTTGCTCTTGCCCAGGGCTTCCTGGTTAGGTCGCTCCTGAAAGTGTGTCACTGTAAGACTGTTGGTTCCTTCCAGAGACATTACAGGAGAAGGGTTTGGGTACAAGGGAGGTGGATGCTTCAGGAAGGAAATTAGGGAACCCATCAGTTGGGACTGGGGGCTAGTGCCTGGAGGGTAAGGGATGACAGTTACGAAGAAGAGTGATAGTATTTTCAAAGGGAAGCGGTGTTTGGTAAAGCATGATTGGGAAGAGGGTCATGCAGGATGGGAATTTGCCCACGGTCAGGAGCACCTTGGCTTTGAGGAGGGACGGAGAATGATCACACCAGGCATGGTGACCCCATATGCCAAAGGTTTGGGGTGGGGAAGATGGGCAAGTGCAGGTTCATGTAGATGGCTTGGTTGGAGATCTAAGGAAGTGCGTAGCTATTTGGAAGCAGATTTGGGTTTTGCGGGGCTCCTCAACACATCGAGACGGAATCTGGAAGCCACTGGCCAAGGAGGGCCTCTCATCACGCTGGAAATCAGAAAATGGATGTGACCACTTTTGTTGTGTTTATGTAGGTGTCTCAGCCAATGAGGGAGGGGAATGCAGGAGCTACAAACGTGAGAGATTTTAAAGGAAAAGAACATTGCACACTGATCTATACACTATACATGACACAGACTTGCCTTTTTCCTAATCGCTGGCTGTCCTAATGCATTGCCTCCCTGTTTGGTCTGCATGTCCCTGCCTCACACAACACTAAACAACTCATTCACACCAATGCTTTTGGATGCAGAGGCCGTGTAAAGAATAGGCATGTTGTAGGATGAGGGCCAAAGTTTTCAGTAGGACCCAATGACCTCTATAAAACTGTTCCTCTTGTTTCCAGATGCTGCAGCAAGCTCTCAGTACACAGATCTTGTGTGCCCTTGACTTTACACCTCATGCTGGAACAGTTATATTCAGCATTACACAGAGACAGAATGCTTCAGATTTAAGGTGAACGTAATGCCATTATAAAAGGAGTGCCAAATAACACACAGTATGTTGTCAGACAAGTGCCCTCAAAATGTTTTATTTTTCCTCTTCCTCCCACTACATCTTAATGCAGCACATCTGGAGGTGCTGGAGGAAGCTGCTCAGCAGTGGAGCCCATTGGCCCTGGAGTATTGGTGGGATAACCCTAAGGGTGCTTGTGTCTGGGCAGGCCTGACATACCAAGGGTCTTTATTATCAAAGGCAAGTGGATCCCCTTGCTGTGATCTTCCAAAGGTCAGAGAGGAGCAGGCAGGGTGGAGACAGAGGGCTCAGCCACCTCTGGAGTGTCCTGATGGAGATGGTTCTTCCTCTGGCTGGGTGCCCCTGGCAGTGCCCTTTCTCCTTGTGAGGAAGGGGCACCTAGGGCATGTGCAAGTTTCCCCAAACTCCTGCTGCCACTTGTTCAGTCCTTGGCCAATGGACTGAAGGTGGGTGCACCTCTCTAGGAAATACTGAACGTGCTGAACCTGCATCCCCATGGCAACAACCGACCTGTCAATGGTGGCAGACAGAGGGCTGCATGATTCACTGGTGTTGCTGCAGATTCTGGCCAGCAAGGGTGTTGTATCCCACATACCTGTCTAATGGTCTTGTTCCTCCTGCACATGTGGATAAAGTACCTGACACTGCAGAGCCCTCTCTAGCCTGGGTCAGGGCAGGTGTTTGTTCTCCACAGTCCTCCGAGTGCCAGTGATCTGGGGCATTTCTTCCTCAGGCATTTGTGTGACCAACCATAAGGAAATACGGTAGCAGACATTTTCATCTCACCCCACAAAAATTCTGCTTAAGAGATGTTTCAGCCTAGTTTTTGAGTAGGAGTCAGTGACTCCTTTAGAGGCAGTCAGTTTCCTTTAGGGTAGGCCACTCAACCAGTGGAAATAGGTGGGACATGCAAGACATATATTTCACCCTTTTGCATGGGAAAAACTGATTTGCATCATTTAGCAGGAAGCAGGCCCCTGTGCTATGAGCCATTTGTAGGTTCAGTTGGTCATTGCATCGTGAGGGTCATGGGAGTCTCGAGGGTAATCAAGGTGCTTCCTCTCCCAGCCTGGATTCCAGTTAAAATATAACAAGGAACTGTGGGTGCTGAAGATCTGAAACAAACAAAAAACAGAAATTGCTGGAGAAACTCAGCAGTTCTGGCTGCATCTGTGAAGAGAAAGCCAGACTTGAAGTGTTAACACTGTGCAGTGTGTTACATTTTACGCAGTGAGGTGCTCACCAGATTGCTGTCCTACACTTTCAAAGCCTAACATTGCTAGTGAGGTGTCAGTATCTGAGCTGGTGGGGTGGGGTGGGGTGTGGGATTTCAGGAGGTAGCTTTGCCTCAGTACTCTTGTTCTCAGGGGTTGTGGAGCTGGCTTCTGGGAGGTGGAATGTGGAAATGTCCATGACTGAGCAGGCCAGCTTCAGAATGCCAGTACTCATCCAGGTGCATGGTACCTTTGAAATATGGTACAGACGCAAGGAAAAGCAAATATCTGCTAAATGACGAGTTGTTCAGGAAACAGTGCAGCAGTAAGATAAGACTGGAATTGGGCGTGTGCGGGATAGCTAGTTAATGAGCTGAGTTCGGTGAAGTACTATGAGAAAACTCACTAGGCATTGTAGCAAAAACCCTCCAAAAATACTCAGTGCAACTTGAACTTAATCAAAGAAATGGAAGGTTCGGTTTGTATAGATTTTGTCTGTGATGTCTTGCTCAAAAAAAATGGCAGAACTGGTCATCTGTCAGAGCCTCTTGTTATTTCACAAGGAACATTAAGCTGGTCAGACTCCAGTGTTTGTGTGTTTAAATAGCTAATTTCTGCATTCATTCTGCAGGGATGATTTGGCTGAGACGGTATTCTTTTGACAGGTAGCATCTGCAACATTCCCTAGCAATGTTATCAACATCCCCAAATCTGTCTAGGCTTGCTTCACCAGGCTGCCCAGTAATAAGTACATAGGCTCCCATACATTGAGCATCTTCAAGGAAATTCATAGAGCACAAAATTGTTATGGGTTGAATCTAAAACAAATGCGTGTCCACATGGGAGCAAAGGCAATGAAAAGTCCCCTCGAGTTCACTTTTTTTCAATGTTAATCATTTCCTCTCCTTTTTTTGGCCTCAAATAGTGTGCCAAGTGAAATCTGGAACTCTGGATAATTTTCTCCTCTGTAATCAAGAATGAAGAGCCTTCTGATGCACTTCCACAATTGCCCTTGCTGGAAATGCACATACAGTAAGTAATCAGAGAATGATCAGGCTAAATTGGTATAGCTCCACAATCAAACATCCTCCAACTACTTATTATCAAGGCACATACATAACGAACGTTCATTTGTGATGAGGCATCTGAGGATGTTAGAGACACATGAAGGATTTCCCTTCCCAGGGATTTGTAGCATCAAGAGAGGATGGCAGAAAAGAAAATAGATAAAGGAAATTTGCATAAAAGAAACTCCCAAATTACAATTGAAGAAATTCTAACAATGGTTCTTTCTTTATCTTAGAGTTGAACAATGATGTTACAATAAAGGTATGTCCCGATTACTTTTGAAAGTCTGCCGAATATTGACTAATTGTGCGGTGGATGGCAATAAAAGCACGTGCATGTGAATTAAATTCAGCACCTACAATAAAATGGGGAAGCTGGAGGAAGTAGCTTATAGTAGGGAACTAGATGTGGTGGGAATAACTAAAACATGGCTACATAAAGAGTTGACTGTCAGCTAAATACTGCTGGTTACATAATATAATCCAAAACCACAGGGAAGCAAGAAGGGGCTGACCCGATTAGACATGACATAATGACAGTGGACAAAAGAGGCACAACTAACAACACAGCTTAGAAACGGAAATAAAGACAGGAGATGCTGGAAAAGCTCAACTCATCTGGTTGCATCTGCGTAGAGAGAAAAAGCTAATGTTTTAAATTAAATATTTTTCCTTGGACATAACTAACAGCTTCAAAACAGAAGCCATATGATTGAAATAATAGATAAGAAGGGAACAGTCATTCTTATAGGGGTACACCACAGCTCAACCAAAGAAGATGGGGAATGTAATATGTAAGGAAATACATGCAGCATGTAAAGGGCAGGGAATTACTTTAACTACCCCAAATGACTGGCAAGAAGGCATACCAAGAGGGTTAGTAGAAACAGAGTTTTTATGATGCACATGGGACTCTTTCCTTACCATAAATGGATATAGGCCAACCAACAAGGATGCTGCTACATCAGTTTATGAGGATTGAGCCAGAATTAAAAGAAGAAATCAGTAAAGGAGAACATCTAGGCTGTGAAAATCAAAACACATCAAGGTTTAAGATAGAGATTGAGAAGGAAGGCAAAGACAGAGGTAAATAAAATTGGTTAAAGCTATTTTTTTTATGGGGAATGAGGATAGAACTACAAAAAATAAGGTGGAAAATATTTTTGACAAACCAAGGGATAGAACAGCAATGGGAACTATTTAAGATGGTAATCAGCAGATTCATTAGAAGCTAAATATGTAATAAAACATAATCAGTGAGGATTTTAAAAGTGAAGGTAAGGCTTAACCAGCATTATTTACCTTTTTAAAAAGCAAACTGAAATTGCAGCTAAGTGCAATGCAGTAGAAGTAATATATTTAGATTTCCCATGAAGCATCCAATAAGGTGACATGTTTTAAATTCTGAGGTTAGAACATGTTGTCGGGCGACAAGTAACAGAGTAAGTAGCAAACTGACTATAAAACAGAAAACAAAGAATAGAGGTTAAAGGTAGTTTCTCAGGCTGAGAAAACTTGGCAAGTCCATTAGAATAGTTAGAATGAGCAGCTTGCAACCAAAGGGAGTGTTTGAAGTGAATAGCTTTGGTGGATTTAAAGGGAATTCATGAGATAAATATATAAGGGAGAAAGGGATGGAGGTATAAATTGCTGGGGCTAGATGAGGACTTCCTAAAGTGGGCATCAGGATCTCCAGTGTAGGCAAGAGTTGAAACTTGGGTGTCACAAATTTTGAGGCAGTGTTGGTCATTGTGGAAAAATGTGAAGTTATAACAGCTCTATCCCCAGTCTCACAGCTTCCCACTCCCACTTCCACATCACTCCCAACAAGCCACATCAAAAAAATTCTCACATTTCTGACTGTGGGGTCAAGACAATTTTGAAACCTCAAAATGGGGTCATGGAGTGAAAGGGTTTGGGTAGCAAGGTTAGATAAAGCTAGGTGTGAATAAGTATCAGTGAAGCATGAACAGCAACGTACACCTGTTGGGCTGAATGACCTGTTTCTGTGCTGTATATGCAATACAAGACCATGGAATTACAAAATTATTATCATCATATGTGATTAGATGTGCCTTTTATACTTTTGCTTTTCTTATGGCTTCTTGTGTCTGAAAGTAACTTTTCTTGTCAAACAATCCTGATCCATTTAAAATAATTTCAACTTCAACGGTGCACTTCATAAATCTAAGAGTCCCATGCTCTGTGTTATCATGAGCTCCGAACTTAGTATATATCTCCCTTTTCACAACAAGGCTATCCATTCATCCAGCAACTTAAAGGTACACGCTCCTGAAATAAGCATGTCGACCGCTCTTTAAAAATAGTTCACATATGAATTTTATGAGCTGTTTTTTTATCCAGGATGCTACCAGAGGAAATTATAGCTGTATTATATTCAGCTTTGTTACATGTTTGTCTATTTTAAATTAGTTGATATCACTATAGAACCATGACCCTTCCTATAAATACTGAGTTGAAAATTCCGAATGCTTTGCGAATTTGCAGTTAGATCATGCTCCACAGCCAAGTATAAACAATACTGTTATTCACTTAATTATGCTTCAGAACAGAATTGGGGCAGCCCTAATTACATGCCCTGGGAGATTACTTTAAGTTCAGGTCCTGACCTATAGTTAGTGTGATATTCACATGACTGTAAATATAAATGGGGTATTACTTAACTTACTTTCATATTTCTGCCCAAAGCATATTTAATAATTTGTTACAGTATTTGTTAAACATAATGGATGCCTAAACCATTACAAGCAAACTCTACCTGTATTTGTGAAATGAAAAGACCCTGAGTGCTTTCCTGACATCTCATCACTGCTATTGTTCCCACCTACATTACAACAAACCTTTTGTCACTGTTCCAGCTGAACTCATCCAAGTGAGCATAAGTGCCAGACAGTCTTAAGACTAAAATGCAGAACCTTCCAGTTGGGAGTAATGCACTGATCTGTACAATTTAGTAGTCACCACTGATAATTCAAATTTGATTTGAACCAACAACTTTGCAGTCTTTTTACAGAATTCCTTACCTGCAATCATTTGACAAGACTCATGTCGAATGTAACTAATCAGATAAAATCATTATTCACACCACAGCCCACATAGGATCTTTAAATTCACTTGCATAGGCACTTAGGATTATACGATGATCTTTCTCAAAATGTCTTCTGTTGACTAAAGACAAGATGACAATTCGAATGCGTTCACATTATAGATATACAGAAGTAGCAGTGGTTTGGCATCCATTGCAGGAGTGGCAAGTTTTTAAGGTGATTCAGAATGTAGGTTTACCTTATAAATTACAAGGTTGTTTTTATTCTGTCATGGGAGTTGATGGTTGCTGTCTCGGCCAACATTCGATGCCCATCCTTAATTAGAATTCCAGCAGTTACAAGTCAGCCATGGATATGGCTATGGAATCATATATAGGCCAGACAGGTAAGAACAGTAGATTTCCTTCCCTAAAGGGTATTAGAGAGCCAGATGGGTTTTTCAATTATCAATAGTTATTTTATGGTAATTAGGCCAACTCAATTCCAGATTTATATTGGATTCAAATTTCAACATCTGCCATGGTGAGGTTCTGGATTACTTGCCCAATGACACCAATACCTTCCCTCAATAATTTTAATTTGAGAATATAGCCAGTCAGTCTAGATTATTTGCTTACTGTTATTTGTGATATGTTGCGTCAAACTGATAGTAAATTCATTAACTTCCTGTCAATACACTCATACTTTTGAGTTTTTTTCTGTAACTGGCCAGCAGTATGTTCAGTCATCCAGTCAAATAGAAACTGAAACCACACAAATAAATCAGTTTAAGAACTCAGATGTGAGTCATTTCATCTATCTAAACAAGTCTGATGTTTTCCTTTGCCAGTGGACAGAGAAATGATGGGATAAAGCTAATGCCTACACATGCTTCAGGGAGACCAAAGTATAGATTGTTACTGGAGAAGTAATTAATATTTGGCTTTCAGGGAAACATGTCGTCAATACCAATAGCTCCATGTGCAACCAAAGCTGAAATAACGTTTCAAATGAATGGAGCCTGCTAAATGACATGACATATGGAAACAACTACAAGTATCCGATAGGTGAGAAAAGTAACATCAGGGAATAAATCCAGATTAAGAGAACTGGACCTCATGTCTATGAAAGATCATCCACCTGAAGTAAACTGTTCTTGGCTGTTGATGTGTTTGCTGAGTCCTTATTTGGTAAGAAAAGAGGGATCAGTCCTAGTAATTATGTTACGTTCTTTCAAGTACCAATATACAGATATATTTTACAATACATATCTGCATAACACATTTGTTCACATATCTGCCGTTGCAGAAGTATTTTAGCTATGTTTTAGTGAACAGTCATGCAAGTTTTATAAAAGCAAACACATTTCATGGTAATGTTCTGATAATGAATAAGAGTAAGTTAAAGATGAAGCTATAGCACCCACAGTAATAAATATGCTCACCAAGCCACTATTTTTGATGCCTGAGAAGCAAGAAGAAGATGCTCTAGTTGTACCATCACAGGGCATTAACACACCACTACACTAATGAAGCAAGATTCACTCTGAATACAGAACAATCTTTTCAAAGAAGGCTCACTTTATCACTGTTTCAGCTGAAAAACACAGTGAAACTATTTACTGCAATTATAGAGTGGAAAGATTTCTCCATTGAGCTCAGCAAAGAATGACCTGACTATTATGGATAAAGGAAACGTTAACTATAATAACTTGACTGCTGACATCCAAATGTATAGCATCTTGAGACACACACACATAAGTTGATCAAGGTCAATGAAGCTAACATACAGTATTTATTAATGAGCAAATCTACTCATGTAGTGTGGCAGCACTTAACTCCAGATACTTCAGAGATTATTGTCATCATGGTTCAACTGAGACCACGGATACTGAACTGTAGGATCAATGGAAACAACACAGTCACTTAGCCACTCTGTACATTTGGCAGTGCAGCAGGGCACATTTCTTATTAAAAAAAATAATGTCAGAGTAAATCCAGAATTCACTAGAAAAAAGGGGAAAGACTTAAAAGGGACCTAAGGGACAAACTTTTTGCACAGAATGTGGTGCATATGTAGAGTGAGCTGCCAGAGAAAATGGAGGAGGCTAATACAATTTCAACATTTAAAAGGCATCTGGATGGGTATATGAATAGGAAGGGGTTAGATGGATATGGGCCAAATGCTGGCAAATGGGACTAGATTAATTTAGGATATCTGGTGGGCATGAAAGAGGTGGACTGAAGGGTCTGTTTCTGTGTGTACAACTCTATGACTCTATAACACTTGAATACATTTTTAAATTAACTGACATTAAATACCTGACAGAATAGTGACTCCTGATTCATCAAAAATTTGTAAATTTTTAATAGTCGAAAAGTTGCAGTTGTATACCCAGGCATGCACAGAAATACCTCTTGCGCAGACCACCATGCAAAGCAAGCACAAAACTCAGCCTGCAGCTCAGACAATACTAACAATTAACAACAATAACAGTAGCAGCAGCAGAGTAACATCAGTATCTATATATCATCTTCAACATGCAACATTTTATGACGCAATTTATGTAATGCTAAACTAGCAGAGTTTTGTGTTAGGATACATGTTTGGAGGGGTGACTAAAGGTTTGGGTGAATAGGTAGGAAAGTTTTGACAGAAGCAGGGCAGTGAAATGGGTTAAGAATAGAAAACAGGTTCTTGGCGTCTGAAAACTTTGCTTACAAAGACCGTACGAAGGAAGAGGAGGGACTCAGTTGATCCAGGAAGAATATGGCACCTTCTATACTTTGACTCCTTTTTGGGAGTTTCTGGTACAGGTCTCTCCACCTAGAACTCACCTAAAAGTAGTCCAGAGTTATTTTCCACTAATGGCGGTGAGCAAGAAAAATAGCATGTTTTTACTAAATGGTTATTTTTATTTAAGCACATTACCTTTTCATAAATTATTTTGGCATTTGTTTCGGCGGCTGCTTTATATCACTTCCTGACATGATTAAAATAATCTTTATTCTTGAGAGGTATGCTAGGCTGTGAAGTGCTTCACAGTACATGTACTGTACTTTTACTTGAAGTGTAATGGAGCCTCATCTATCTAGTTGCCGTAAATAGGGGGAAGTGCCATACAGAATGATTACTCAGCAATTTTTATCGTTGTTTGTTTGCAGTCACATTGGGTTCTGTTACACACGTGCTGAGCTTTCTCCCAACAGTTTGAAATATAAATGTTTAGAGAGTGAGGAAATAAGAATCTCTGATCTCTGAACATTTACACAAATCTCAAAAAGCAATTGGGAGGAGGGGTTAACAGAACCCAAATTTACATTGTGGTGTTCACATTGGTGTGATTTCACTGTACCATGAAAAATATATATGAAAGAAATGATTGTAATATGTCAATAGCCCACTTTACATATCATAAAATAACTGAACCAAGAAAAAAAGAAAAAATTGTAATTATATCACACATTTCACAGCCTCAGGATGTCCCAGTGTGCTTCACAAACCAATGGAGTACTTTGGAAGTGTAGTTACTGTCGTAACGTGAATGCTGTAATATTGTAAATACCTATTGAACCTAAAAAGAGTTGAGAGTTTCCTGTCAGTATCTAATCATTACTGGGACACATAAATTTTTTGTGAAGCTCAGAATGTTGCCTCCTCTTTGATTAAAACTGAACAATTGTAACAGATTAAGTAGCAAAGCACACTGAATTAGATTATGAACATTTTGTTACCCTTGAGAAATACAAAACAAGTGACATATTTTCCCAACAAACAGTGAATCTCACTGCAAAATAATCGAGATCAGACAGACCTGGTAGGAATAGGTACATCTTCTTCTTCTTTTGCAAAGTTTATGCTGCATGAACATTTCAACATGCGAAAATATTTCTGTCCACTTTTGTTGGGTACAGACGGTAAGTATTCGGACTAAATTGACATTTCTGTAAATAATGTCAGAATTTTCCTATTATTCCTATTACATTAATTATCAAGCGAATTGTCTCTTAAATATTCCGGTAATTTTTCCACTACCTGACTTACTTTGCTTTGTCAATAAAAGTTCCAGTTGAAGTTAAATCTATCCAAGCATTAACACTTAATAGGAAATTGAAAGCTGTGCTGTAAACAATGTTTTATTAGAGAAAAAAGCTTGCAAGCATCACTATGCTTCAGCTCCAATGCCATTTTTGTATATAGAAACAAATCTTATCTGTATGGCTAGTTGTCTATAAAGATCATTTCTGGGTAGTCCCTTGGGTGACCATTATAGAGAGGTTTTTCTATACCTCAGTGCTTTTATTGCCATGATTTATAAATGCAGACTCACATGTTATTGCTATTTAGTATTTCTGCATAGAATATTAATAACATTTTTAACCTTTTCAGAATAGAATGCCCTTTGCCACTAACAAAGCATATTTTTTCTGTTATTTGTTGTCAATTAAATAATTTTCTAAGTTTTTAATGTTAATTATGATAATATAAAGCTAGAGGCCTACATAAAACTGTTGGATATGTCTTTATTCGTAGTTCATTTTCAATTTGTTTATGTGTGCTCTGCCTAAAGACAGGTTCTTGTCTCATAGTCTGCTGGCACTTCATTCAGAGCTGTTTTCTTTGGCAGTCTTTTCAGTGATGGTTTGCCATTGACTTCCACTCTCAGCAACAGAGTGAGCAGGCAAACCCCAAGTCTACCTCCTCTGAATGGCGAATAACACACCTGTCATTGGTGTTATCCTGAAGCTTACACAAGCCATCAACCCAACTGAACTAAGTGACCCCCCCTCATTTGTAATATTCACATGAAAGAAAATTCCAAATTTCATTTCCCTTCATATTTTCCATGTTCTTTGTTTTTGTGAATTGCGTGAAATATTTCAACTCGCATTCTGCTCAAAATTGCCTTTGAAGTGACTGAATGGAACAAATTAGTGATGCTGTTATCGAGTTAACTTGATGAAATTTATGGGATCTGTGCATCTAAAGTGGGAATGAAGCAGGTTCCTACTTGCTGGATGGAAGAGAATGCAATAGATGAAGGGAGATGAGGAGCAGGAAAAAAGATAGGGGTGAAATTATAATCTAGTGCAAGAAATGGCCAGTTCAAATGTTAGGCTTTTTTAGTAGTCTCAAAGAGGGCTGTTAGATTTTTTTAGTTCTGCATTCTAATTGGTTACTTTCTCACAAGTTCCAATGAATCAACAACAGTACAACTAAATAGCAGAGGAGGCAATGGCCCAGTGGTATTATTCCGGATAACATTCTGGGGACCTGAATTCGAATCCCTCCACAGCAGATGGTGGAACTTGAATTCAACAAAATATCTGGAATTAAGAATCTAACGATGACCATGAATGTATTGCCGATTGTCGGAAAAAAACCCACCTGGCTCGCTACTGTCCTTTAAGGAAGGAAACTGCCATCCTTACCTGGTCTGGTCTGCATGTGACTCCAGACCCACAGCAATGTGGTTGTCTCTGAACTGCCCCCTAACCAATTAGAAATGGATAATAAATGCTGCCTAGCCAGCGATGTCCTCATCCTGTCAATGAATAAAAGAAAAAAAGTGCTCAACATTACAATAATGGCGGTGTTTTAGTGTTCGGTTTGACTCAGATATCAGCTTGGCTTACATGGTGCATTCTCACTCCAGAATCAAAACCTAAGGATTCAAGTATGACTCCTGAACTTGACCAAAGAAACAAAGTTAACACTCTCACAAAGCGCTGAGAATTACTTTCTTACAGGTAAGACATTAAATGGAGGAATTGTGGCTATTTGAATCTTCCAATGCTTCAGGTAAATTTTAGAAATTCCATGGCACTATTTCCATAGAATCCCTACAGTTTGGAAACAGGCCATTAGGCCCAACAAGTCCACACTAACTCTCCGAAGAACATCCCGGACTCACCTGACTATCCTATCCCTTTGACTCTGCATTTCCCATGGCTAACCCACCTAACCTACATATCCCTGGACACGATAGGCAATTTAGCATGGCCAATCCACCTAAACTGCACATCTTTGAACTGTGCGATGAAACTGGAGCACCCAAAGGAAACCCACAGACATACAGGGAGAATGTGCAAACTCCACACAGACAGTTGCCCAAGGGTGAAATAAAACCTGAGTCCCTGATGCTGTGAGGCAGCAGTGCTAACCACTGTGCCACCCCAAGATTTCTAGAAGATCAATTATTCTTATGAAGTTTTGGGCCTCAAGAAAATATACTAATTTCAGAGATAGCAAGAACTGCAGATGCTGGAGTCAGAGATAACACAGTGTGGAGCTGGAGGAACACAGCAGGCCAGGCAGCATCAGAGGAGCAGGAAAGTTGATGTTTCGGGTCCA
>NC_063354.1:18406772-18490728 GCF_021869965.1 Rhincodon typus | reverse complement strand
GTCAGCCTTCTTGCTCCTCTGATGCTGCTTGGCCTGCTGTGTTCATCCAGCTCTACACCTTGTTACCTCTGCTGGCAAAGGGAATGTTTTAACACAGGGAATGGTTAAAACAGGTACCGCTAGGTCTATAGAAAAATATGGTAAATATTTGAAGCATAGGAAGTTACAAGGCTATGAAAACAGAACAGGACAGTTGGATTTGTTTTACATTGCTTCAGCAAGAAAACACGACAAAGGTAATGGGTCACAAAGTTTCCCTCTGTGGTACAAACTTGTATGATTTTAAATGCATTACTCGGACTCCTTCAGTAATAAATCTTATCAAGTACAACCAAGCCTTTAGACATTTTGGCTGTCAAAAGTATCATTATTATGGAATCAACATAATTCCATTCTGTACGTGAGTGTTATGCACACATATTATGAGACTACGATTTCTTTGAATAGATCTTAATACTTTTCTGCAAATTAGCGCATTGCTTAATATATATCTGACTGTACATCCAACTTATTCGTCAAAGAATGTTATGAAACTTTTCATATCAGTTACAAATAAAAGCAATTCCAAGCATATTTTAACAACTTGGCAAAATAGTCTTAAGTCATAAATTACAAGAATGCAGCTAGTGAGCGGTAGGTAACTGCTAAAGCCAATTGCCAATAACTAAAGTTAATTCATTTTTCAGGAGTCAGTGTTAGAATGCAGGTCTTTTTTTTAAACTGGATTTTAAAACCCTTTATCTCCATATTATTTACTTGCTGTTTGGACTAGATTTTGTGTGAAGTGTTATGACACCAGCTGATGTTATGTTTGGATAAATAAGATCCTAGACTAAAGTCAGTTTTGACAGATCATATTTTCATTTGCTTTGGTTTTAATGAAAAGGTCTCTCACTGAGACACAGGCATGCAAAGCTGCAGATTTTGCTTCTATTATGAAACAAAACAAATTAAAATCAAACAGAATAAACCAAACTATCTACTTCAGATACAGATTCAATGCTTTATAAACACACGAAAAAGGTATAATTCCATTAATCCAAAATCCTCCTTTATAAATTGAAAAGAAACAAAACAAGGTGTTAATGTTGGTATCTAACATTTCAACTTTTAGACTGGTATTGCAGACAGTATTTTTTTTCCTGGAGCTATTATACAGTTGCTGAAATGTATTCAGTTTTAGGTAACCTTTTCAGGGCTTTTTCCAACACTTCTGGTCTGGGACTAACACTAACTCTTCACTCAATTATAACCTACTTTATTATATATCCTTTCTTTCTCGGGAGCACCTATCTATTCAGCCAACTATTCCAAGGACTTCACATGACTATTCTAAACTCAAAATAAAAAATTGAAAACAAATATTTCCCTCTCTAAGCTATGGGTGTTTTACTTAATCTTAAAATAAATCTCCAGACATCTCTAACAAACCTTGAGGCCCCATTATTTACCTTGCTGGGTTGAAAAATAATCTAAAATATCCATTAGTGGTACCAAAACCAATTGACTCTAAAGTCAGATCTCAAAACTGTTTGCAAAGAAATCACCATGGCTACAGAAATGCTTGCAAGTTAATTATTGACTTTTGACATACAGATAACCCAAACTTGCAATATAGTACATATATATATGTTTATAACATCAGAGATATCATGCAATCACTATGATGGGGTTATACTATAGGCCTCCCAATAGCCAGCAGGAGACAGAGGAACAGATATGTAAAGCAGATCAGGGAGAAATGTAAAAAGAACACATTTGTTGTAGTGAGTGATTTTAACTTCCCCAACATTGGTTAGTACCAGGGACTTTGATGGAGCAGAATTTGTTAGGTGCATCCAGGAGGGTTTCTTGAAATAAAATGTAGATGGTATAACTAGGGAAGGGGCTGTACCAGACCTTGTGTTGGAGAATAAGCCTGGCCGTGTGACTGAAATTTCAGTAGGGATACATTTTGGGAACATTGATCATAATTCCGTAAGCTTTAAGATAATTATGGATAAGGATAAGACTGGTCTTTGGGTGAAAATGCTAAACTGGGGGAAGGCTATTCAGAAAAGTATTAAGCCAGAACTGGAGAACTTAATTTGGGGCTAGCTGTTTGAGAGCAAATCCACATCTGATTTGTGGGAATCTTTTAAAGGCCAGTTGATCAGAGTTCAGGGCCAACATATGCCTATGAGGAAAGATAAGGATGGCAAGATTGAGAAACCTGGCATGACAAGAGATGGTGAAAGTTTAGTCAAAAAGAAAAAGGAAGCATATGTTAGGTTTAGGAAATCAAACAGGCAAATCCAGGAATACAAAGAATGCAGAAAAGAGCCTAAAAAAGAAATTAAGAGGGCTGGAAGGAGCCATAAAATGTCCTTGGAAGTAGGGTTAAAGAGAATCCTAAGGCATTTTATATATATATTAGTAGCAAGAGAGTAACTAGGGAAAGTGTAGGTCCAATTAAGGACAATAGAGGGAATTTATGCATGGAGGCAGATTAAGTAGGTGAGGTCATTAATGAGCACTTTGTATCAGTATTCACTAAGGAGAAAGACATGGATGATGGTAAGGTTAGGGAGGTCAATGTTGATATTCTGTGGCATATCGATATTATGAAGGAGGAGGTGTTGGGTGTCTTGAAAAACATTAAGATGGATATGTCTCCACACCCTGATGTAATCTATCCCATGATACTGAAGGAGGCAAAGGAGGAGATTGCTGGGCCTTGACTGAGATCTTTTTATCCTCTTTAGATACTCTTTAGGTATGATCCAAGAAGACTGAAGAATTGCCAATTCTCCATCTTTACACTTCACATAATCCAATGAGTCAGTACATTTTGGAGCATGCTTCTTCCCTATCACTCCAAATCATTGAACAATTTTGCTTCCTAACCTCAGCTTGAGTGCTTCGTTGACTTGTTGTCATCCTTCAACTGCAAGTCATAGAGTCATGGAGTTATACAGCATGGAAACAGATCCTTCAGTCCAATTCGTCCATGCTGACCAGATAGCCTAATCTGACCTAGTCCTATTTGGCCCATATCCCCCCAACTCTTTCAATTCATGTACCCATCCAGGAGCCTTTTAAATGATGTAATTGTAGCCATCTCCACCACTTCCTCTGGCAGCTTGTTCCATACACGCACCACAGTCTGCATGAGAAAGTTGCCACTCAGTTCCCTTTCCACTCTCACCTTAAACCTATGCCCTCTAGTTTTGGACTTCCCTACCCTAGGAAAAAGACCTTGACTATTCACCCTATCCATGCCCCTCATGATTTTGTAAACCTCTATATGGTCATCCCTCAGCTTTTGATGCTCCAGGGAAGAAATTCCCAGCCTATTCAGCCTTTCCCTATAGCTCAAACTCTCCAATCCAAGCGACATCCTTGTAAATCTTTTCTGAACCATTTCAAGTCTAACAACATCCCTCCTATAGCAGGGAGACCAGAATTGAACACAGTACTCCAAAAGTAGCCTAACTAATGTCCTGTACAGCCACAACATGATGTCCCATTCCTATGCTCAATGCACTGACCAATAAAGGCAAGCATGCCAAAGGTCTTCTTCACCACTCTGTCTACCTGCGATTTCACTTTCAAGGAACTATGTGACTGAACCCCTAGGTTTCTTTGTTCAGCAACACTCACCAGCATCTCACCATTAACCAATAAGTCTGCCCTGGTTTCCCTTACCAAGGTGCTGCAATACCTCACATTTATCTAAATTAAACTCCATCTATCACTCATCCATCCATTGGCTCATCTGATCAAGGTCCCTTGAGTTAACATACTTCACTGTCTACTACACCTCCAGTTTTAGTGTCATCTGCAAACTTACTAACCATACCTCCTATATTACATCCAAATCATTCATACACATGACAAAATGCAGTGGACACAGACCGATCATCAGGGCACACCGCTCATCACAGTGCGCAATGGTGATGGCGGTGTGGGGTGTGGCCGGAAGTAGCATCCAGTCTGAAAAACAACCCTCTACCACCACCTTCTGTCTCCTTCCTTCAAGCCAATTTTGAATCCAATTGGCTAGGTCCCCCTGGATTCCATGTGATCTAAACTTACTAACCAGTTACTGTGTGGAACCTTGTTGAATGCCTTGCTGAGGTCCATATAGACAACATCTACTACTTGGCCTTTATCAATCTTCTTTGTTACCTCTTCAAAAAATGCAATCAAGTTAGTGAGACATGATTTCCCACGCACAAAGCCATGCTGACTATCCCTAATCAGCCCTTGCATTTCCAAATGCACATATATCCTATCCCTCAGAATCCCCTCCAAAAACTTACCCACCACTGACATCAAGCTCACTGGTGTACAGTTCCCTGGCATTTCCTTACTATCTTTCTTAAATAATGGTGTCATATTAGCCATCCTCCTGTCTTTTGGGACCTCAGCTATGTATGTCAATGGTGCAAATATCTCACCAGAGGCCCAGCAATCTTTTCCTTAGCTGCCCACAAAGTTCTGGGATAGACCCGATCAGGTCCAGGTGATTTATCTACCTTTATGCATTATAAGATGTCCAGCACCTTCCCTTCTGTAATATGAACACTTTTCAAGACATTATTATTTATTTCCCAAGTTCCCCAGCTTCCATGTCATTCTCCACAGTAAATACTGACACGAAATATTTGTTTAGTATCCCACTCATGTCCTGTGGTTCCACACATAGACTTTAAGGGGTCCTATTCCCTCCCTAGTTACTTTTTTGCCCTTAATGTATTTGTAGAATCTCTTTGGATTCTCCTTAACTTTATTTGCTAAAGATATCTCATGTCCCCTATTTGCAGAACTGATTTCAGTCTTAAGTATGCTCCTACTGCCCTAATACTCCTTTAGGGATTCATTCAATCCCTACTGTCTATATGTGACATATGCCTTGACCTTTTTTTTGACCAAAACCTCAATTTCCCCAGTCAGCCAGCATTCCCTACACCTGCCAGCCTTGCCCTTTGCACTAACAGGAACGTACTGTCTCTGAACTCTCATTATCTCATTTTTGAAGGCAACCCAATTTCCAACCATCCCTTTACCTGCGAACAGCCTCCCCCAATCAACTTTTGAAAGTTCCTGCCAAATACCATCAATTTAAGAGACCGATAACAATTCCATCCCCAATTAGTTCTTCCTTTAAGCTGCCTTATTCATAATTCGCTGACAGTCTATACAGACCATTGATAAAAGAATCAATACATCCCCCTTGCCACTGGGTATTCTTAAATTTTACCCACTCAATAATATTACCTTCTTTTTCACAAATTGAAACAGGCATTGATGCTTTTATCACTCCCTTGTTTGTGGCTTTTTCTTGGTTGATCCTTTGCCTGACTAGGGTATTGTCAGCACAGTTACCCATTGCATATAATAACAAGGTGACCTGCTCATTACAGCTTCAAGCATAGTCTGACACAATATGACATCTGGTGAATCTTTGGTGCCAAGTCAGCCATGTATCTATTGAATTGGGACGTGCAAAAAGCTCAAAGCTTTGTGGTAATGGCAGAGGAGTTTCCAAACTTGTCCTTTCACTTGCTGCTATCATATAACTCATTGGATCACATAGGGCAGCTAAAGAATATTTACAGAGTCTGCTGAGGTAAGGAAAACATTAACTAAATCAAAACATCCTATTGTGGCTTTTTCTTGCCATGAAGCTGCAAGAGACAGCAAAATCATGTGACATTGCATCACCTCCTGTGATGATATATATGATGTCTCACTGACATACCACACAGGCTGACCTATCCCTTACACCAGGCAGAATTCCACCTCTTGCGTGGCAATGTAGGAGCATCAGAGGAAGTGGATCAAGAGATGATTAATAGATTTATTGGACAGGAAAGACCACATCTGGCACCCAAACATTTCATGCAGAGGAGCTTGCCTTTGCAAAGTGAGGGGCCTAACAACTTCAACACTTATCATTTTTCACTCGTATAAACTTTTGTGAGATGCCGTATTGTCCCCATGCTGCCTCAGCAGTACGCATATCTCCTAGTGGGACCATCTGAATGGACTTGCAATATCAAGAGGCCAACCACTGTATCACATACGATAGTGAGTGCAGAGATGGAAAGACTGAGCCCATATCAGACAAAACGTCAACTTGAGCTGAAATGTTAACTCTGTTTCTGTCTCCACAGATGTTGCCTGGCTTATCGACTATTTCCAGCAATCTTTTGCTTTTGTTTCAGATTTCCATCACCAACAATATTTTGCTTTCTGAAAGATTGAGCCATTAGTCACACTGTCAGGAAGTGCTGGCCTGACAACTCCATTTGGATCTGGCATCACAGACAAGAAGCCCAAGGGCAAATCCAGCCCAAAATGTCCCAGAACCAATTTGGCTGAAAGCATTTCTGTAGAATGAGTTGCTTTTATATTTCATTTATTTAAGTGGTGAAGTAAATGTGTGGAATTTCCTATGGTCAGCAAATGGTGAGATCCAGTATAATCATCAGGAACCAATGGCCTGATTACTAAGTGCAATATAACCTGAGCTATAAACATGTCATCAATTGTAGGCAGCTTCCTCAGCAAAATTCATAACTAGCATATTGTTAATGCTCATCTTTTTATTGTTTATCTAGAAGCATCACTGTAACACCTCAATAGTCACTAAGCAGTATTAGCTAATATTTGAACCTTGCCAAACACTTGTATCACTTTAATGGGTGGAGTTAACACATTATTTATTGTAATTTTGCATTTGATTATATTTTTTAATCCTCTCCTATAATAGACTAGCTTAATTAAAATGCATTTCTCCCTTTTATCCAGAATATTGGCCCATGTTGTACTTGCAGCTCAATTAATTTTGTATCAAGGGAATAAAAATCAGACAGAAGATTGATGGTCAGTTGGTATAACTTCCCATGAGAGCCATAGAGAGGAAAGTATAAACATTTTGCTTTAGATGGATGGCATTGCGATAGTTACAGTATCAGTCTAGAGTCTGAAAGTTCCACTGCTAGAGCTTGAAAATAAATGCAAGAATGGCTCCCAGCCAACACAATGTAAAATTCCAAAAGAATGAAAATAGAATGCAAAATGTAGCACAATGTAAACTTCCTATCTGAATGATAAAGAAGGAATCTAAAGTCTATCTAACCAGGGCCCAAGACTCATGAAAATTGACAATATTCTTGGAAAATTATTTGAATGACAAATATCTCCATTTTTCCCTTTACGTTAATCCAACAAGTAAATACATTATATTGTTGTTACTATGACCCAGCAATTTCTTCCTTCCCTGTAATCCCCATTAAGATTCATAGGATTGGGGATAGTATTCTGGCATGGAATGAGGAGTGGTTAACAGGCAGAAAGCAGACAGTTGGAATAAATGGGTGATTCTCGGGTTGACAGGCTGTGACCAGTCAGGTACTACAAGGATCAGTGCAAGGCTTGTACACCAAATGTTCTCATTCTATATTGATGGTTTGGATGTTTCTTTATCCTTCTATGGGATGTGGGCATCACTAGCAAGACAGACATTTTTTGCCCACTCCTTTTCCATGAATTGATCAGCTCACCAGGCCATTACAGAAGACTGTAAAGAGTTAACAAGGTGCAGGGCTGGATCAACACAGCAGGCCAAGCAGCATCATAGGAGCAGAGAGGCTGAAGTTTCGGGCCTAGACCCTTCATCAGAAAAGGGTGTGGGGAAGGGGGTTCTGAAATAAATAGGGAGAGAGTGGGAGGCGGATAGAAGAGGGATAGAGGAGAGGATAGGTGGAGAGGAAACAAACAGGTCGAAGAGGCGGGGATGGAGCCAGTAAAGGTGAGTGTAGGTAGGGAGTTAGGAAGGGGATAGGTCAGTCCAGGGAGGACGGACAGGTCAAGGGGGCGGGATGAGGTTGGTCGGTAGGAGATGGAGGTGCGGCTTGAGGTGGGAGGAGGGGATAGATGGGAGGAAGACGAGGAGCTCGAACAGCTCATCCACTTCACTAACACCTTCCACCCCAACCTTAAGTTTACCTGGACCATCTCTAACACCTCTCTCCCCTTCCTGGACCTCTCTGTCTCCATATCGGGCAACCACCTAGAAACCGATATTCATTTCAAGCCCACCGACTCCCACAGCTACCTAGAATACTCCTCCTCCCACCCACCTTCCTGCAAAAATGCTATCCCCTATTCCCAATTCCTTCGCCTCCGCCGCATCTGCTCCCAGGATGAGGCATTCCACTCCCGTACATCTCAGTTGTCCTCGTTTTTCAAGGACCGTAACTTCCCCCCCTCGGTGGTCGAGAACGCCCTCAAACGTGTCTCCCACATCTCCCGCACCTCATCCCTCACACCCCGTCCACGCAATAAGAACCAAAAAAGAATCCCCCTCGTCCTCACGTACCACCCCACCAACCTCCGGATCCAACGCACCATCCTCCGACACTTCCGCCATCTGCAATCCGACCCCACCACCAAAGACATCTTTCCCTCCCCACCCTTATCTGCTTTCCGGAGGGACAACTCTCTCCGTGACTCCCTTGTCCGCTCCACACTCCCCTCCAGCTCCACCACACCCGGCACTTTTCCCTGCAACCGCAGGAAGTGCTACACCTGCCCCCATACCTCCTCCCTCACCCCCATCCCAGGCCCCAAGAAGACTTTCCACATCAAGCAGATGTTCACCTGCACATCTGCCAATGTGGTATACTGCATCCGCTGTACCCGGTGTGGCCTCCTCTACATCGGGGAAACCAAGCGGAGGCTCGGGGACCGCTTTGCAGAACGCCTATGCTCGGTTCGCAATAAACAACTGCACCTCCCAGTCGCGAACCATTTCAACTCCCCCTCCCATTCCTCAGATGACATGTCCATCCTGGGCCTCCTGCAGTGCCACAACAATTCCACCTGAAGGTTGCAGGAACAGCAACTCATATTCCGCTTGGGAACACTGCAGCCCAATGGTATCAATGTGGATTTCACAAGCTTCAAAATCTCCCCTCCCGCTACCGCATCCCAAAACCAGTCCAGCTCGTCCCTGCCTCCCTAACCGGTTCTTCCTCCCACCTATCCCCTCTTCCCACCTCAAGCCGCACCTCCATCTCCTACCGACCAACCTCATCCCGCCCCCTTGACCTGTCCGTCCTCCCTGGACTGACCTATCCCCTTCCTAACTCCCTACTTACACTCACCTTTACTGGCTCCATCCCCGCCTCTTCGACCTGTTTGTTTCCTCTCCACCTATCCTCTCCTCTATCCCTCTTCTATCCACCTCCCACTCTCTCCCTATTTATTTCAGAACCCCCTTCCCCTCCCCCTTTTCTGATGAAGGGTCTAGGCCCGAAACGTCAGCCTCTCTGCTCCTATGATGCTGCTTGGCCTGCTGTGTTGATCCAGCCCTGCACCTTGTTGTCTCGGATTCTCCAGCATCTGCAGTTCCTACTATCACTGTAAAGAGTTAACTACTTTGCCTTTAAATTGGAGTTACATGTAGACTAGACTGGGTAAGGTTGACAGATTTGCTTCCTAAAAGTATACTAGTGAATCAAATTGGTTCTTACAACAAATAACAAGGGTTATTTAGTCCTCATTAGATGAGGTTTTAAATCCAGATTTTTTACTATTGAATCCAAATTTCAGAGTGAACATTAGACCGGGGTTCACATTACCATTACCACTATTTAGTACTATGCCACCATCTCCACCTTTATGATTTATAATGTATCTATATTTCCAAGCTTGCAGATGATATAAAATTTGGTGGAATGTGAGTTGTGAGGAGAATACAAAGAGGTTTCAAGGGGATTTAGACAGGCTGAGTGCATGTTCAAGAGCATGACAGATGGAGTGTAATGTGGATAATTCAGAGCTTATCCTCCTTGGTAGGTGGAACAGAGCTGGAATGTATTCCTTATATGGTGACAGACCAGAATGTGTTGACGTCCAACAGGAGCTGGATGTCCTTGCTCATAAGTCACAGAATGCTAGTATGCATACGCAGTAACCAATTTGGAAGGCAAGTGATATGTCAGCCTTTATCACCAGATAATTTGAGGACAGGGGCAAAGAAGTCTTGCTTCAATTGTATAGAACACTGGTAAGACCACACCTGAAGTATTGTGTGCAGAATGGTCCCCTTGCCTAAGGGAGAATATTCTTGTGGTAAATGGAGTGCAACAAAAGTTCATTGGACTGATTTTTAGAATGGTTAAATGTATATGAGGAGAACCTGAGAAGACTGGGCCTGTATTCTCTGGAGTTTAGAATAAGAGGTTGATCTCATAGGAATTTACAAAATTCTTCAATGGACTTACAGAATAGATGTGAAAAGGTTTTGTTTTTTACATGGCTGTGGGGGTTGAGGACCCAGGGACACACTCTACGAATAAAAGGTATGTGTTCAAGAATGAGATGAGAAGGAACTTCTTCACCCAGAGGCCAGTGATTTTTTGAAATACTCTACCCTAGAGTGCTGTAGAAGCTCAATACAGAAGAAAAACGATATCTAGTTACTAATAACACCAAGAGATATGGGGGTAGTGTGGGAATATGGTGTTGAGGTCAATTATCAGCCAAAGTGGTGGAGCAGGCTTGAGGGGCTGAATGGCCTACTGTTGCTCATACGTTGTCATGTCTTCAGATGTCCGTTTGTGTCATTTTAATGGACGACATGATTGAGGTTGACATGCTGGCATTTATATGTCTTTCTTAGTTATTCCAGTGCTATATTTGATAGTCTCCCACTCTCTATTAACTTCAGCTAATTCACAAATCTGTTGTTATATTCTATGTCACAACCAAGTATCTTTGCTTGTCAATCCTATCTACCCTGGCCTCCATTGGCTTGAAGTACTCCAGTACCTCAAATTTCATTCTCACTGTTAAGTTTAAAACCTTCCATGGCCGCACAACTTACTGTTTTTGGGATATTCTCCATACCTTCAATTCCGCCACCTCAGTTAGAATTTTCCATATCCTTGATTGTGGCCTTTTTTAAAAACTTACTTTCTCGCACTATCCCATTATCCCATTCTAAATGCATCTGCCTTTAAGACTCTGTTTTAAAACCGGTCTCCTTAATTAAGACACAGCTGACCCCTGGTAACCTAACCTTTTGTCTGGCGACTAGTCTTCACTGCAACACTATATACAAATCGTATAGGGATATTTTCCACGTTAAAAGTCCCGTATAGATAGATACAAGTTCTTAATATGGTTGTACAGATGATTGGCCTTTTCTGTGCAGGCTTAAATAAACTTGATCAAGTACATAAGAACATCAGAAAATGGAGCAGGAGTAGGTCACTGAGACCCTCAAGCCTGCCTTGCCATTTTGTAAGACCATGATTGATCTGCCCCAGGCCTCAACTCCTCTTTTATGCCAGATCCTCATAGCCATCAACTACTCAATATTTCGAAAATCTATCCACTGCCTCTTTAAACACTTTCTGTGATCCAGCCTCCAGAACACTTTCAGGTAGAGAATTTTAGACATTCACTAATCTCTGAAAGAAGAAATTTCTTCATGTCTTATCTTTAAATGAATGTCTCCTTATTCTGAAACTATATCCCCTTGTTTGAGATGTGGCTAACTGGCCTCTTGTTTTCTGCTTTCTGTCTCCATCCTTTCTTGAACAGGAGCATCATATTGTGGTTTTCCAAACTGCTGGAAACCTCGAGGAATCCACTGAGTTCTGGAGTATTCCAACCAATAGTCTCTCGTATTGTTGCAGCCATTTCTTGTAAATTGTTTAATATAGGATATCACCTCCTCTGCGCTCCACCACAAACAATTTGCTTGAGAGGAGAACAATGACTAATCCAAAGGAATGTTAAAAAAAGTTAATTCAATTGTAAAAACAATCAAATACGCAAATATTTTATTTTTAACTGCACACCAAAATATTGGCTTCAGATACATGGTTCAACTTAGCCTTTCTCTTGATGTTAAACATCACTACAAAAGAATATTATTATTTGGAAGTCCTTCATAATCCATGCCTAAATAAACAATATCTAACTAACAGTTGAGGATCAGTTGTATAGAATACATCAAACAATATTTGAAAGCTACAAAACTGCCCTGACAGCCTTGGTTCCAATTCTGGGTTTTTTTGCCAGTATATACACAAAACATGAACAATAACAGTCTGTAGAAGTTCTGTGCAATGCTACCAAATTCAGCATATCGCTTGTTGCATTCATCAAGGAACACGATCTATGAAAATGATTTGAGGTGGGTGAACCTGATTTGCAACTATCAAGGGATTTTTTATGTCTGGAGTTTAGGAGGGAAGTAAATAAATAAGTTAATTGCCACTAAATGGTTATTATCCATCCAATTTTGCTGAGCTTGTACAAAATAATTTTATTTAGTTTTATTTAGAGTCAATGTGCACCCTTTCCCACTTGTTGGTTAATGAAGCCAATGATCAATAGTATTTGTAAATAAGAAGAAAGATCTTTCTTTCTTTTCATTATATCTGTGCTGTGTTATGTTAGAAGTGACAGTTTATGTCTGTCCACACATGGTCTTATGATGCAAGGTGCTGCTTAATGATCATAGAATCCCTACAGTGTAGAAACAGGCCCATTGGCCCAACAAGTCCACACCGACCCTCAGAGTATCCCACCCAGACCCAGTCCCCTGTAACCCATCTAATCTACACATGCCTGAACACTATGGGCAATTTAGTATGGCCAATTCACCTAGCCTGGACATCTTTGGACTGTGGGGGCAATCTGGAGCACCCGGAGGAAACCCCCGCAGACACAGGGAGAATGTGCAAACTCTACACAGATAGTCACCCAAGGGTGGAATTGAACCCGGGTCCCTGGCACTGTGAGGCAGCAGTAAGTTATGTAAACCATGGAGATCACAACTACAATCATTTCTTTATGCTGAAGTACCTGGCTTCAGCCAACTCAATAGTGAGGCCACTGAAACTGATCACAAATAAAAAGTCAACTTAGTCCTCCATTCCTGATTTCTGTCCATTAACTCTTGCAGGAAATATGTCTTTGTGGGTGTTGGGTGGTCTGGATTAAATTTGGAGGTGATGCTGCTCACCATGTACTGTGGCCTCACAGACACTTCGATGTGATAATAGGTAGTTGTTACTGCCCAGGGAACATGTGTCTGTTCATACTTCAGGAGACAACAGGCAGAAAAGTTGGAGGAGAGAAATTAGAGCTTTTACATTCTTTGAGATTTGGTCTCTATGCATATGCAGTCTGTTTTTTTTCATGTGATGCATGTGGAAGTGTGCAAAGAGATAATAGGAATGTAGTTGGACAGGTTCTATAACAAGTCTGTGATCCTCTTTGCCAATTTACAACTCCAGCAGTGAAGGTGAAAATTACACCTTTCCCTTTCCGATATTAATCAGTCAGTATTGTGAAAGGACTAAAAGAATAAACTGGAGATCTGAAATAAAAACAGAAATTGCTGGAGAAACTCAACAGGCCTGGCAACATCTGCTGGGAGAAAGCAGTTGGTAATGTTTTGAGTCTGGTGACTGATGAAGAGTCTGATGAAGAGTAACCAAACTCAGAACATTAACTCTGCTTTGTCCCCACAGATGCTGCCAGGCCTGCTGAGCAGCGAAAAGAAGCTGAATTCATCAACACTGATAACAGCAATGATTTTCTCAACCTCATCGCTTATGATTCTCTTTCACTCCCAGTTTGTTCACACTGTCTCTCATACTTTCTCCCTCATTCATGGATTCCTCACACACCCTGTTTATTCACAGTCACTAAAATCACAAATTCCTATACTCTACTCTTCGATGACCTCCTAAAGATTTGCTGTCTCTATCATGCACCTGCAATTTTTTCATTATGAATTTCTATGACTGCATTGATAAGGTGTTTTGTACTTCGTTCAAATCTTGTACTTCTGTTCTTAAAAATAGAAATTATAACATTTAAAAAACACTTGGACAGGCACGTGAATAGGAAAGGTTTAGAGGGATATGGGCCAAATGCAGGCAAATGGGACTAGTTTTGTTTGGGAAACTTGATTGGCATGGACAAGTTGGACCGAAGGGTCTGCCTCCGTGCTGTATGACTCTAAGAACAGAAACAATCCATGTAAACATGTTGTGTTGTAATTTCCTTTTACTGCCAGTGGAGGCACTGCAGTACTGTTTCTGGCAAGAAGATGCATTTACTGGGTGACAAATTTAAATAAGCAGCTTCCATTTTAAACATGGCCATAGAAATTCATAATTAGAATATAGAAATAAGGAGAGAATGGATCATTTCAAAATAGGATCTACGTTACATCTGCATTCAACAGTCCGAATGTACATTGGCATCTAACCTCACTTGACCTGAGACTACATTTGAGTTGACTTATTTACACCAACACAAGTACTTCACTAGAATTTGCAAATTATTCCAAGATTTTACTGACATAATTGAAAATATGCCAACTCATGCCTGCAACCTGACTTATTTTCATAACAACAGCTGGTATGTGTTCAGACTAGGTGATAACAATCACTCACAGACTTGTAGTTTGTCAAAAAAAATCTTATTCCAACTTTTATCACAGTTAAGTAAACAATTGAGTGAAAGCTAAAGAAAACATAAGGTGGTGTGAAGCATACATCAGGCAGACCTTGGATAAGCTGCACACTCCACCTGTCAGGGGCCCCATTCTTGTGGTCAGACCTCATTAATGTATAATTGCTGAGCTTCCAGCATTTACCAGCCTTCCAATAGACAGCTTGCTGATTGGGAGGGTGAGAAATCTGGCAGATAGCCATTACATAGAGGTACCTTGCTGCTTCTTAAAGGGGAGGTGCATTTTTCAACAATGGTGAGTAGAGTGAAATTTTCTGAAGCAGCGGTAGCGTAACTTTATGTTCCTGTAATGTTTTGTTAAGCAAAGGTATTAAGAGATATTGGCCAAAGGCAGGTATGTGGTGTTAGACCACAGATCAGCCATGATCTTGCTGAATGGCAGAACAGGGTCAAGGGGCTGACTGGTCTATTCCTGTTCCTATTTTCCTATGTGCCTTCTGTTCCTATCTTCCTTCAGGACTGTGAAGATCATGTAATGCTACTATGTAGGTGCTCAGAGGACATATGCAAATACACAAACTGATTTGTTTGTACTGCTGAAGTGAGGTGCCTGAGGACACCAATAGCACAAGCATTGTTTTCAAGACATAGAATAGAAAAAAAAATGACCTCACCAGAACTGCCAAATGCAAGCCCATTCCCGTTCCCATTTCTATTACACTCTATGTAGCCCTGCCACGCTGACTTTAGTCCCAATACCATTAAAGCCTTTCCTCCCAACTGCCTTCTCTTGCTCTTCTTGAATTCACACTCTCAAGGGCTGCTACTGTCCTGATGAACTCTTGTCTCTTTGGCTATACTTACACCTTCTTCCTGTCATAATGTTACAGTGATAAGCTGCTTCAGATGTCTTCAAAACTCTTCAATAGGTTCAACAAGTTCTTCTTGTAGAAAGGAGAATCGAAGAGCTATGCACATTCTGACAAAATGGGCCATGTGGTACTAACAGCAAGAAGGCAATGGTCAAATTTCCCTTCACTTTGTATTTCTAAGTAACATTCTCACATATTTTCCATAAAAACCAATTATTACACTCATCAGATACTGATTACCTTTGCCATTATCTCATAACCTTTGTTCCTCTCCTGATTTTTTTTTGCAATCAAATGCCTCAGAAGTTCTAGGGTCACTGAATGAGGAGAAGAATCCTTCCAAGGTTACACCATCACATGATCTCACACTCACAAATATCAGTATAGAATTAGCACTTTGCATGATAGAGCTTGGGTCATGTGCATTGTGTCATTCACTGAAGTAAAAGCAGATGAAAAGGATGGCCCAGGAAACAGCTCATAGGGAGCATCCTCATACAGCAGCTTAGCAGAACAAAACAATGACACAGAGTTTGGACACCCAATATGAAAACGAAATAACTTTTGTGTGCACCAACAATTGTTCAATGCCCTAGACTGTCTGCTGGGCAGTTTATAGAATATGTAGCATATTCTGAAGGAATACACTATTTGGGATTCTGGCATATTACAGCTAAACTCCAGCCAATCAGAAAGAGAGTGATCACCTCAATAGACACTATAAAAGTAATCTCATTTCTCAGAGATGCTTCTGACAGGAGCACAGGTTGTAGATTCCACCACACTGCTTCACCTTGGATAGGCTGGGAGTTCAAATTAATATGGACTTGAATTGGATCATGCAAGTCCTACAGTTTGTTTTCTCAGTGATCAATAGAAATAGTGCTAATTCACAGATAAACAGAATGAGCAGTTATGCATTGAGAAGGAAACTTGTTGGTATCTCTCAAACTAACACCACATCTGCACACTCACTCTACCAGAATCACAGCCCATGCTTGGTTTCAGAAAGCCAGTAGCATCGATGGCAATGGTTGAGTTGTTTTTGTTGTTGCCTCATGACTCATCACCTCAAGGTTCTGACCATAGAGTCATAGAGTCATAGAACATGGAAACAGGCCCTTTGGTCCAACCAGTCCATGCCAAACATAATCCTGAAATAAACTAGTCCCATCTGCCTGCTCCTGGCCCATATCCCTCTAAACCTATCCAAATGTCTTTTAAACATTGTACCCAAATTGTACATACATCCACCACTTCCTCAGGA
Source organism: Rhincodon typus (assembly GCF_021869965.1). Lineage (NCBI taxonomy): Eukaryota > Metazoa > Chordata > Chondrichthyes > Orectolobiformes > Rhincodontidae > Rhincodon > Rhincodon typus. The sequence continues at coordinate 18,474,090 of NC_063354.1, read as the reverse complement.
AGTTCATTCCACACGCGAGCCGCACTCTGTAAAAAATTTGCCTCTCACGTCTTTTTTAAATTTCTCTCTTCTCACCTTAAAAATGTGCCCCCTAGTCTTGAAATCCCCCTTCCTAGGAAAAAGACAACTACCATTAACTCTAACTCTCATTATTTTATAAACTGTTATCAGGTCAGCTGTCAACTTCCTTCGCTCCAGTTGAAAAAAGTCCCAGCCTCTCCAGCCTTTCTTTATAACTCAAAACTTTCATACCCAGCAACATACTGGTAAATCTCTTCTGAACCCTCTCCAACGTGATAATATCCTTCCAATAACTGGGCGACCAGAACTGGACACAGTATTCCAGAAAAAGCCTCACCAATGTCCACTGCCAGCTTAAGGGGCTTTGGGTGAACCACAACAGTCTTCCATCACTAATGCTGAAGACACTGATGTAACACTTTATGAACCACACATACAGGTAAGAGAGCACTTATGTCAGACAGTAGGACGTCACATCAGGATAACAATTATGTTATTTTGTTTTTCTTTAAAATTATAAGCTATTTTCAATTTTTTTTTTGTGCAGTGAGTCTTCCTTTAAAAGCTGTCAAAATGTTAGTTGATATAAATGCCAATGGTAATGGTAAGGACAGGAAAACTGGGAGAGTTAAAGTCATGACTATTAATGAAAGGGAGATGGGATTTTTCAGCCAAAATACTCTTCCATCAGTGCTCCTGAAGACGTCTGGCCGTAAACATTGAACTCTTCCCTTCCTCATCATCTATTAAATCAACAATGTCCTCTTCCTCAATGTGCTCAAAGGGCATTTCTATTGATGACTCCATTGCGAAGCAAACCTATGTAGCACATGTAAACTTCAATCTTACAGGATACTCTTTGCAAGATGTGGCATACCTGTCATTCAATGAAATTATTTGAGGCTCCAATGGTCTGAGCAGTGAGGACTCCAGTTAAGCCATGAAGCTGACTGTAGTGCAGTTAAGTGTGAGCTCCTGAAAGGACTCAAGTAATCCTTATCTTCAATCAGCCAGCACGTCACTTGCTCTGCAGCAGTGAAGAGTGGGAAATGAAGAATATCTCCAACATAAATGCATCCATCACCTACTCTATACAAGCAGGAACTGCAGGTCGACTGATATTATTTATATATCCTATAACAGCCTGGAAAGTGTGTTCATCAAAGAATTTCTGGCTTCCAGTGGTTGTGGTTGCTTTAATTAACGCTGTTTTGGCTCTGGCAGCTTTTACAAAACTTGTTGACAGTAAGTGCAACAACTCTATGACAGTATCCCCAGGGAAAAGCAACTTTTCCTCCTGCGTTAATCCTAAGGGAACTGCAGGTATGTTGTCCTGGATTGATAATCTGTGTGGGAAGGGGGAGGATTCTGTTTGTTCACCATGCAGCTGCAACACTAATTATATCTCCTTCCTCTGGCCAGAGTAGAATTGCCAGAAGGACCATCATGAAGAACAAAGTGTATTTCCAGTTCCCTTAAGTGATCAAAATATTCTACAGCTACTTTTTAACAGTAAAAGGAGCCAAAAAAACATAACAATATAAAACATCCCTGAAACATCTTCAGCGCTGGTCTTGAAAGCTGCTGAGATCTGTTTAAATCCCATTGAAAATGGGTAGATTCCAAATTGTGCCACCCATGGCTTGTGGGCTGTATTGTAATGAACAAAGACAAAACTTACTTGAGATCTTGACAAGGTAATTTACTCTGATTAACAAATATTAGCTTCCTGTCTGTTTCAGGCAGGAACCACCTACATTAAGACCGACCCAAAAGACAGATTGAAAGTCAACTGGAAGCTGTAGCTTGGCAGGTCTACACTCCATGTGATTTCTATCTATCATCATCTCATTTTCACTGTAAACTAAATCTGGATTTTTCTTTGACTTGCAGTAAAATGAAACTGAAGGCAAATGTTCTTGTTCCCCAGAAAATCCTCAGCAGAAAACAAATTCTGTTGAATCTATCTTTTAAATGAGAGGTCAAATATGATGTTTTGAGTTAAATGAGAGAGGTTCTGCTCACCAGCTTAATAATTCCATAATCATGAACTCTGGAGAAAGAAGGTCTACAAGTCAGAAGCTGGGTACATTGTGCCTCAGCATCACACAAAGGATTCTACACAACTTTATGAGGATGAAGCCTCTGCCTTCAGCTTAGAAGGTAAGTTGTGTAAATCTAATGAAAGGTGGCTCATGAGCACAAAGGACATACAGTCGGTTCTGCTATAACGCGAATTGGCTATAAAGTGACTGACGAGTAGGGAAATGCTATTTTAAAACGTGAACTTGTGTTGGCTATTACGTGATTTGAAGAGTGGAGACTGAGGATGTTGAAGAGCTGCTTGAGTCCCACCTCTCTACAGCTGATCTACAACAACTTGTCACTGAGAGGGAAGAAGAAGTTGGAGATGAAGAAGATGAAGTCCAGGATGCAGCACCATGAGAGCTTTCCACTTCCGCTTTGTCTTCTATCCTGAGGGAAATTGAGAAGCAATTACAGCTCTTAAAGGACAATGTTTACAATGCTGAACGCAGCAGGGTAGCAGTTCATGGAATAACATTTTATTTGGCACCCTATGAACAGCTTCTTCATGAAAGAAGAAAAAGGACAAAGCAGCAAAAACTGGATGTCTTTTTTTAAGCCAACCCCCAATAAACAGTTAGAAGACAACAGCCATCTGCTTCTGGATTAACTATTTTTCACCCTAACCCTGCAACCACAACTGCACCTGAAGGTGATGATGATGATGATGACCCTCAGCCCCTGCATTAACAACATAGCAACATCAAAACCTCCTCCCCCATCAAGTCATGTTGACATTCTTTCAACGTAAGGTATTAAATTTACTTTTACTTCATTATTAGATATGAATTAAACATTTATTCAAATTGTATTATCCTTTGTGTTAGGCTTTTGAGTGTTTTTTGAGCAATTTTGAGTGATAATTTTTGTGGTCTGCCCCAACCCTGCATTTCCCATAGGCCCTGTTATTGCTATAGCGCAATTTTCTATAATGCCATGTTGTGCAGGAACGCAACTATCGCGTAATAGCAGAACGGACTGTAGATACATTACTTGCAACCTTGGCAGTGGATGTATTGCAGCGGAGAAATGTATCTCAGCAGAGTGCGCTACCTATAAATGGCAATAGAATAATGAATGTGGAGGCTTGGACCCAGATCAGAGCTAGTGGCCAATATCTGTGAGCTGGCCAAAGAAAATTGGAAGCATAAGGCATTCCTTCACACTGCACTACCAGTACAGTAAAGGAAACGTCTGCTCTCTAACACTACACAAGAAACCTACCAGACAGCCATACAAAGTATCTCAGGTGTCAACAGTTTTATTCTATTTCTCACCATTAGGGAGGGATCTTATGACATCTATCACAAAACAGGACTCGTATAGTATCACAAAAGTATTCATTAGCAGAAACATCAATACACTTCAGATTGAGTGAAAGTATTTCCTGACCCTTTTCTTCCAGTCAATTCAACAACTGAGCACTCATATTCTTTTGCGTATTGTTATCTGTTTAGTTTTTGCTCTCTATTGAGTATGTTTTATTTGTTTAGCTTTGGACAACAGGCACATTTTTCTGCGCTACAGAGGAAGAACAAACTGCAAGGTTTATTAAAAGTGAATTAATTTTATTCATCTATGTGTTGCTACTGTTGTAGATTTTTAATGGGCTTTGCTGGTGAATTTGCCTCCAGTGTATCATTAACGTCTCTACATTGGTTGCGCATGTGTCCTACCATGAGTCTCTCATAGTTGAATGAATAGCATTGCAGATACATGATCTACAGGGAATACAGAACCTCCACATGCATCTATGATTCACCTTGATGGATCTAGATCAGTGGCTAGGGTCATTTTGTTGTCTTGTGTGCTTGTGTTTTTCAGAAGCATTACCTAATGTACGTTTTGCTGCTGAACTGAATATCAGTAATAGAAGTAGGAAAGAAACAAGTGCAAATGTTGAATGTCTAAAATGAAAAGAGAAATTGGTGGACCATTGGTATTTGAAATGGTAATAAAAAAGTTAGCATTTCTGATGCTTTGAGACTGCATAGCCATAACATTAGTAATGCTTTTCTCTTTTCAGGCATTAATAAAATTGCTGCATCTTTTCCAGAATTTTCTGGTTTCATTTACAAGTATCAACAGACTGTTTTTGTGGTATTCCATTTGTGATGTATGTGTGAGCATAAAACAGTGGGCATTCATGAGGTACCATGAATGGTTGCCTGAAGCAATTCTACAAATGAGTTGAAGCTGGTCATGATTGCGCATTTGATTTTGTATACCAAAGCATTCCTAGCAACAGTTGGAACATTCATGATAAATAAGAGCATTTCTCATTGAATGCTTCAACTGTATTTAATGCATGCATAAATAATGGCTCCATTGCAGATAATGTGCAAATTGCAATGCAAAAGACAATGCCCTCATGCATCACTTATACAGGAGATAGCAGTGAATGTTTGAGGTTTAGATTTTTCTGCTGAGAATAATTAGACCACTGTATTCTGTTATGTGTAAGGAAGCAGGTTACACCTGGTCATAATCTGGATATTGTTTCAGTTTTAACGGTCCCACTCAGATGTCTTTCCGGGTACAACTAAATAGGAGCACTTGCAATGCCGTACCTCTAGTCTGTAGCAATTGACATCTCACCAACAAATAACTGGTGTTACCTCTTCTTGACTAATGTTCCATTTTTCACCTTGTATTTCTTGCTCATCATGTACTGGATTTCCTGTACTGTGTAGTTATTGATGCTGGCTGTAAGTGGGGTGAAAGCCATATTATCGGTATGAGAGATGTTGCATTATGAGTACATAAGCACCCTTATCCATTTGGATACTGTAAGGTCATTGTAAACACCATTATGTGCTTTTTTCACAATTCATGTTTATGAGCCCAATGATATAACATTTTGTGCAAGTCATCAGTATGGTTCCGGTGCAATCCTCTCTTCCAATCTGTATTGAATGGCAGTAATCTCCAAACTTTCCTTCCTGAATAAATAAGTTATTGTTTACACAGTTTGAATTAGTTCCTTAAAGTATGGGAGTCCAAAATCTTTGAACATTGGAAACAAATGTTATGGCTCTTTATTTCGGTAAATCGAAAAGCAATAGTTTGGGTGAGAATGATAATTGTAAAATAATGCCAAAGCTGTCAGATCTTTTTTCTACCTGTAATCTATTTTCTCACCCCTCCTGATATATATTATTTGCATGTAGTCACTTGGAATACCTCTCTTGTTAGAGATTTCCTAACATTCCTGTGATGTCAGACCATTGTTCCTATATCTATTATTTACAAACAAAATTTTACAATCTATCATTTAGGCACATATCCTTTGCTTTTATTTTACGGTACCGCATAAATCTCACTTTTGCACTCTTATTCATATATTCTCTTTCAGTCTTTTATGTTGCATGCATATTGGGGTAAATGTTCAAATTCACTGCATGAACAATAATCTGAAAAAAAATGAAATGAATGTTGCCTGAGTTCTACCTGGTAGATGACCTCCTCCATCAAATTATAATTCATATGGTAAACATGCAAACGTACCCTATTACAAGTCATGCCATATTTCTTTTTCGTGTGCACTGGTACAAATGTTTCTCACGAGATATATGTACATTTCTGCCTTACTTTGCTTGTTGTCACTTCCATTACCTTATTGCTAAGTCAAATCTTTCCTGCTAAATTTAGACTTTTTCTGCAATAATGTCATATTTCTCATCAGGATTGTAGTGGTCAAGTGACTCGTCAGCTGCTCAGCAAATGTTACAAGATCATCATTGTGGGTGGGTTGTGATTAGTTGGCACTGTTTTGCTATCAGTGATGGAATCCAGTTTTTTTTAGGTATCACTTCTATGCACATTCCTAAAACTTTATTGGCCTTTAGATGATATTAGTGAAGAACACACATTTTTCAAAATCAAGATATTAGTCCTGGTTACTAAATATTCCAAAAGAGTCAATAAATTATAATAGTATTATCACATGTACCACTCACTATCTATTCACTAATAGGACTGGAATTTCAATGTGCTGAAACTGATAGAAGTGTCATCTTTTTGCCAGTCATGAGGATCCTGAAATGAAATGAATTTTAAGCCGTTTCAACTCATATCCTATTAGGTCTGGATCTAAAGTACAAAATGAATAACTCAACATAAATTGACAATCTGGCTCAAAAAAACCTATAGGACTACAAGAATAGTTAAACTGGACATTGGAGAAGTTGGTGAGTCATTGTTTATAGTTCTTGAGGAAGGCTCAAATTTGCATTTAAGTTAGAAAAAAAAAGAACTGCAGATGCTGGAAATCAGAAACAAAATCAGAAATTGCTGGAAAAACTCAGCAGGTCTGACAGCATTTGTGGAGAGAACGTAGAGTTAACATTTAACCTGTTTCTGAAGAAGCACCACTGGGCCTGAAATGTTAGCTCTGCTTTCTCTCCACAGTTGCTGCCAGACATTCTGAGTTTTTCCAGCAATTTCTGATTTTGCTACAAATTTGCATTTATCAGCTGTCTCCAAAGGCCAAACATTAATTATTTTCTTGGGGTGGATTTTGAGTAGAGACCCTTTAGACTCACAATGCTTCCATGGAGATAATGGAAGATTAGAACTGAATTGCTCCTCTGTGGCAAACTTAGCAATCAGATCACTGAGCCAATCAGGTCTGCAGTACTTCATTACCTTGTTAATGATTAACCAACATGTTAAGTAATTGGTAGATTTTAAAAAAGTAAACAACCATCGGTAGCTAGAAGCTCATGTGTAGTGGTAACATATAGTATATAGCAGAGATTGGTAGGATTCTTGTGGTGCAGTGGTAGTGTCGCTATCTCTGGAGCATAAGGCCTGGGTTCAAGTCCCACCTGCTCCAAGGTTGTGTTATAAAATCTCTCAGCAGGTTGATTAGGAAAATACCTATAGCAGATTGACATGGACATGAAGGCCCGGGTTCAAGTTTCACCCATTCCAGAGGAATGAAATACTAACTCTGAAAACATTATTTAGAACATACCTACAGGAGATTGACTGACTAGCAGGAAACAGGGGTATGCATAAATGGGCCTTTTTCTCACCAGCAGAATGTGATGCTTCAGGTCTGTACTGGGGCCTCAGCTTTTTGCAATTTATATCAATGACTTTGATAAGGGGAGTGAAGTTGCAAAATTTGCAGATGATAGAAAGAGAGGCAGGAAATTATGTTGCGAACAGGGCATAAGGAGGTTGCAGATGGTTACAGATAGGTTGAGTGAATGGACAAAATCAGACAAAAGGAGAATAATGTGGGAACATGTGAAGTTGTTCACTTTTGCAGAAAGAGTAAAACAGCAGTAAAAAATCTATATGTGCTCAAGCGCAAGTCTCAATTTAATATATAGGTACAACAAGTAATTCAGAAGGCGAGTGGAATGCTATCCTTTATCATGAGATGAACTGAACAGAAAAATGTAATGATATTATGCTTCAGTTATACAGGGCATCGGTGAGACCACATCTTGAATAACATGTGCAGTTTTGGCCTCCTTATTTAAGGAAGGATGTAAATGTGTAGGAGGTGGTTTGGAGGAGATTTACTATATTGATGCCTAGAATAAGTGGATTGTCTAACGAAAAAAGATTAGGCAGCCTAGTTTGTTTTCACTCGGTTTAGGAGACTTGATTGAACTATATAAGATCCTGCATGTTCTTGAGATGGTAGATATGGGAATAATGTTTTCCCTTGTTGGTGAATCCAGAATGGAGACCGTATTACGGAGACTTTATAACAGTGTTATAAAGTTAGGGATCACCTTTTTAGGACAGACATGAGGAGATGTTTTGTTTTCTCAGAGTTTCATAAGTCTTGGGCAACTTTGTAACTGTCTGCCTCAGGAGGCATTGAAGGGGAGTAGGTTTTGAAATTTTTAAGGTGGAAGTAGATAGAATTTTGTTAGATGATGATATCAAAGATTTTGGGGGTAAATGGAAACATTAAATTCAAAACAGAAATAGTTTAGCCACTATCTTCTTGAATGACAAAGAACACGAGCTGCTAAAAGAAAACTTTTGCTCCTAGTTTATTTGTTCACATGTTTATTTACATGATTCTCACTCTCATCCAGATGATGTGGCAACCCAAGACCCAGTAGTATGTTAGTTGTGGGACAACAAGGTGCAGAGCTGGATGAACACAGCAGGCCAAACAGCATCATAGGAGCAGGAAGGCTGACGTTTCGGGCCTAGACCCTTCATCGGATATGGGGGAGGGGAAGGGGGTTCTGAAATAAATAGGGAGAGAGGGGGAGGCAGATAGAAGATGGATAGAGGAGAAGATAGGTGGAGAGGAAACAGACAGGTCAAAGAGGTGGGGATGGAGCCAGTAAAGGTGAGTGTAGGTGGGGAATTAGGGAGGGAATAGGCCAGTCCAGGGAGGACGGACAGATCAAGGGGGTGGGATGAGGTTAGTAGGTAGGAGATGGGGGTGCGGCTTGAGGTGGGAGGAGGGGATAGGTGGGAGGAAGAACAGGTTAGGGAGGCAGGGACGAGCTGGACTGGTTTTGGGATGCGGTAGGAGGAGGGGAGATTTTGAAGCTTGTGAAATCCACATTGATACCATTGGGCTGCAGTGTTCCCAAGCGGACTATGAGTTGCTGTTCCTGTAAACTTCGGGTAGCATCGTTGTGGCACTGCAGGAGGCCCAGGATGGACATGTCGTCTGAGGAATGGGAGGGGGAGTTGAAATGGTTCGCGACTGGGAGGTGCAGTTGTTTATTGCGAACCGAGCATAGGTGTTCTGCAAAGCGGTCCCCGAGCATCCGCTTGGTTTCCCCAATGTAGAGGAGGCCACACCGGGTACAGCGGATGCAGTATACCACATTGGCAAGTGTGCAGGTGAACATCTGCTTGATGTGGAAAGTCTTCTTGGGGCCTGGGATGGGGGTGAGGGAGGAGGTATGGGGGCAGGTGTAGCACTTCCTGGGGTTGCAGGGAAAAGTGCCGGGTGTGGTGGGGCTGGAGGGGAGTGTGGAGCAGACAAGGGAGTCACGGAGAGAGTGGTCCCTCCGGAAAGCAGATAAGGGTGGGGAGGGAAAGATGTCTTTGGTGGTGGGGTCGGATTGCAGATGGCGGAAGTGTCGGAGGATGATGCATTGGATCCAGAGGTTGGTGGGATGGTACGTGAGGACGAGGAGGATTCCTTTTTGGTTGTTATTGCGGGGACAGGGTGTGAAGGATGAGTTGCGGGAAATGTGGGAGACACGGTGGAGGGCGTTCTCGACCACTGAGGCGGGGAGGTTGCGGTCCTTGAAAAACGAGGACATCTGAGATGTACGGGAGTGGAATGCCTCATCCTGGGAGCAGATGCAGCGGAGGCGAAGGAATTGGGAATAGGGGATGGCATTTTTGCAGGAGGGTGGGTGGGAGGAGGTGTATTCTAGGTAGCTGTGGGAATTGGTGGGCTTGAAATGGATATCGGTTTCTAGGTGGTTGACCGAGATGGAGACAGAAAGGTCCAGGAAGGACAGAGAGGTATTAGAGATAGTCCAGGTGAACTTAAGGTTGGGGTGGACTGTGTTGCTTGTATGTTAGTTGTAATAGGTTAACTCGTAAAGCTTGGTTTTATTGATCTGAGTGGTTTTAACTGTTTTAAAACCCAAGAGGACTCCATCCACAAGAAGGTTTGGTCTTATCATGTTATCTGGGCTTCAGGAGCCTGGTATGGTCCTGTCTTTTCTGTTGCACTCCTTTTCAAGTTATATGGGAATTATAATGGAACATTCTGAAGAAATTTGAGGCGATGTTATTTTATACTTAAGAAAAGTATAAAGTACAGAAATGATATTCTTTAACTATGCTGACAGAAATCATAGGTCCTCAGTTCCAAATCCATCATAGCAAATTGTAAGAAATATATCCGGTCATTTGTGGGCTAGTAGGAGAAATATAACTCAGTAATCTTACCAGTTGGTTCGCTAATATCCTTCATTTGATTGCAGTTCAATGCTTTATGGTGCATGAGGGCACACCCAGGAAGAGTGTTAGGTGTATGCTGGATATCATTCTGTGAGGGTGACCATGCATTTCTGAATTTGTCTGTCAAATCATATGCCAGTTGTCAGATATTAGTGAGGGCAACTGGATAGCCAACTGATTTGACATTCCCCAAGTTTTATTGCTATTAATTGTTTCCTTTCTCATAAACTTTAGAGTGATTTTTTACACCCGAGTGGTTTTCTCCAAAAAAAATCAGATATAAATAGTTAAACCATTATTTGAGGACAATTTTTTTCTTCAAAGATCTTGATCTATGTCCAAATTGGTAGCTTCTGTGATTTCCCATCATTCAGTTTAAGAGGAGGCACAAGGGAGTAACTACAATCATGTTGCGAGTTTATGAATTGTCTTATTGAGTGAAATCAAAGGTGGCAGGCGAAGTGTGATTTTGACACAATTTTCTCAACAGTGATGTAACATGAAGATCATACTTTGGAAATTTTTCAGTGACGAATGTCAACAGCGTTTTAATAATGATGATAGTTGTGTGCGAATGGAATTGCTGAATCACTAAAAAAGAATTTTTTGATTATCTAGACAGTGCCTTTAGCATATTTTGAAAGCAAGCAAAGTATCGCGTACCTCCATTGATTTATATTAAGAAAGCACTGTATGAATTCTTGCAATCTCCTAAGGCAGAGCGTCTGCTTCTTGGTCCCAGACATCTGCTAATGTACTGGCTTGACACAGTTGGAAATACTCTTGTCTCCGCCATAAAATTATGGTTTCAAACCCCACTCCTTGATGCACAATATAAGATGACACATCAGTGCAGTGTGCAGGGAGTGCTGCATTGCCAGGATTGCCATCTTTCAGATGAAATTTTAAAGACAAACCCATCTGGCTATTCACATGTAAAAGTTCCCATGGCTTAATTTGAAGATGAGCAGGGGAGTTCTCCAAAAGTCCTGTACAACATATATTCCTCAATCAACACCATTGCAGTATACAAAGCAGCCAGTTTGTAGAATTATGCAAATTGGACATTGCATTTCTCTATCTTGCAAATAAACTTATTAGCTGCAAAATGCTTTGAAGTGTCCTGTGGTTGTCCTTTTTTAAATATTATTATTGACTAGCTTATTACTAGACGATAGTCAAAAGTAGTCGACAGTGAGTTATCCTCCCCTTTTCCCTCCATTTGGATAATTCCTGGCTTCTGCTTTGTAACATTCCACACTGGACAACTAACATAGCAAAGCTTGTTTTGTAGGCAGACCCTTTTATGAATTTGAAATGTACCATCTGCGAGTGCAGCATGTGCTGAATCACCAAGTAACCCAACAGCATCCTTCTTCTTAATTACTCTATAGTGTACTGACAGAGGAGGGCCACTTATTTAGTTTTTAAACATGTTTAGAAAATTCATCTACTGGGCAAAACTGTCATGTTGGATTTCAGATAATATTTCTTGTGCTGAGCCAATAGAATCACTGAAATAAGAATTTTGAATGACAAAGTATTATCTGAGGGGGAGTTTACCTGTCTAAGAAATCTGCTGTCAGACAAAAATGACACACACAAGAAAAGTTACTAGCACACTTAATTTGCACCTAGTGTGGAATGCCTTCTGGAATCCCCTCTCCAGCAGATAGTACCATGATATTCAAATCTTAACCAAAATGTCTGCACTATCATCTCACAAAGCAACTGCCAGTATATTGCTTTCATTGCTTTGACACTGTCTCAGTTTGAACTATAGTGCTTAAGATGTATCTTGGCAATGTTTTGGAAAGACCACATATGAAATGTTGTGTAAACATACCATGGTGCCAGTAACACTGCTGTTTACAGTCATTTAGGTACATATGGCTGATGCCCCTAAATAGTCTTCCTGCAACAGTCACGTGGAATTCAGAAATTTATGCTGCTGGATGATCTCCATACTGATAGCCATTAATTTGGTACCTAGACACTGTATGCATGATCACTGAATAGGATTTGTGGTGAATGTCAGGAAGCACAGTGCTACTATAGTAGACTTGAATAACTGCTGTTTTAACTGCTGCTTGTTCCACTTAGCCAAATTGGGAAGAAACTCAATAATACCTTTATAGACTCAAAAAAGTATTGTTTGATAGAGATACAGAATGAACCATTATTCCATAGCTAAATTAACTGTGCATTCACATCATTTTGGAGAAAGAGTTAAGGTAAATGAAAGCTGTATTTATGGTCCATGTTCTGTATAGTCTCGATTTTTTTTGTTCCAAGTTCTCAACAGAACTGTAAGAGATTTAATCTGCCAGGTTACTTGTAAACAGGTGATATGGAAAGTTATTTTCATTGTTATTCTCTCAAACTGTTAGCAAACAGATGGAATAATGCAAAACTACTTCTGACAAAAAAGAGCAGAGATCTAAAGATCTTACATAAAGAATTTTTTTTAAAAGTTCTCAATCATTTGTTTTTCTGATTATGGCAATCTGATAGTTTAATTGTCCTAGAAAGAATTAAATATTCAGAGCTGTTTCTTGTATAATTTTGGATATGTTGCTGCTGAGTGCCGGTGAGGAGTGGACTGGAGGCTGGTGCGATGGGGGACAATTGCTGGACTTGGGCCTGGCGCCACATGCTGTGCTGCTGTTATCAGACTGTAATTTAAAACCTTTTCACTCTGTTGTAACTACTTTGGTAAGCAATGCTTATGCTTCCCTGTAATCCTCTTTGTGTAGGACCACTTCGTTTTTGCTCTGTAAGATTTGTACCTAGGTACTTGAAGCTAAGATGGCGCCATTAAAAGGCAGCTATTGTAAAACTTTTCACTGTACTCCTGTACTTCTGTGTTGTAGTACAGATGACAATAAAGGATATTCTATTCTATGTCAGTGATAGCAGAAAATCAGGAAAAAGTTAAACTTTTGTTTAATTGCTCATGAATTTGATTGGAATATCACATTCCGCAAACATAAGTGATCAAATATGATAAGTGGATGGACAATGTTGCCATAAAAGAAGAAATGTTTAATTGCTTTGTTTTCATTTGATAAAGGTTATATAAGGTTACCAAATAAAACTAAAATTAAGTATACTAATAATTGACTACCAAACCAAATGATGCATTTATAGGCTAACTTCAAGAACAAAGTAATCAATGCATTATCCCAGTGTAGTCCTAGTAGTTTATATATATATTCCCATTTCGGTGTTATCCAAATTGAAGTCACCAAGTCTAGAAAGGCTGAGGGTGCTCAGGTCTATCATAGCAGCACCCCGCCTGTCTCTGTATTCTGCACAGTTGCTAACTGACAGCTACATACATTTGCAGCATCATTTCCCCATATGTAGGATTCTCGCTATACCTGGCTATGTTCAAGGGATGGGATGGGGAAAGAGAAAGCGAGAGAAAGTCAATGTCCAGAACGCTAATAACAATGCAGATTGACCAAATGCACCGAGGTTGCATTCAGTCACTGCACTGTCGTGTCACTTGTGTTGACACCAACCCGGGACCTTGAAAATGGGAACCAGCCAGTTACCAAGCATGGGGTGGGAGCGTGGAGCTGGAAGCGATCGACGATGAAGATTGATGTGAATAATCAAGGATACAAGTAGGGAGGAAAGAAGCAATGAAAATGCAGGTGGACTTTATAGTTACATTCAACGACCGTCCTAGAAATGGGATAGTTTGCTGCAATAAAAAAAAGTCAGGGGTTAAAACATTCCTGGTTGTGTGCGTGCGGAGGGGGTGGGGTGGGGGTTGGGGGAATGCCAGGGGTGATGACATCACGGGGGTGACGTCACGCGGCGGCGGCGGGGTGACGTCACCCCTGGGGGAAGAGGGGGTTCCCAGAAGGACGTCAGTGTATTTCCCAGGGCTGTGACCTCGACAACTAGCTCAGGAGAAGAGCTGCCCCCTACAGCCCGGTGGCCTCTGAGTCTCTCTCCACCATAGATCAATGGGGGAAGCATTGCTATCGTCAATCTAATCAACATGAAAGAAGCAGAGGTCACAGATGAGCTTTTTTTTAACCCAAAAAGAAATAGTGAGCCCCAATTAGAATAAACCCTTGCTCTGTGTGTGCGTATACGTGTACTCCTTTCTTTTAAATATGCGGTTTCTCTCTTAAAAGGGCTGAGTCTTATGAGGATTTGGGGAGGGGGGGGGGGGGGGGGAATCCTGTGGAAATTGCTGTGTTGACCAGGTTCAATTGAACAGTCGAGCCTTGAGCACAGTTCCAAATACTGTGGACCCAACAATAGCCGAGTTTAGGAAGTTCGCAGAATTTGTAGCTTCTTTTTCCGATCACTATTATTACCTTCACCCCCACCAACCAAAAAAAAAATTCTCCGCCCACCCACCTCCCGTTTTAAAAAAAATCCCAACAGCAGCAAAAAAAATAGTGGCGGAAGTGCCGGGTTTGAGACAAAGGGAGCGGGACTGCTTGCTCAAAGTGGGATACTGGAACCGGGAAAAAGCGGAGAGGATCTGGAAAAGAGATTACATTTCGCTTCTCTCTCATCAATTTTATGGTTAATGTCAAGCGGCTCCATTGTGGGAGAAGAGGCACGTCAGCCAGCCATAAATTTGAGAGCGGAGTGGCAGCGCAGAACGCATCTGTTTGACCGAGTTCATTCCCTCTTATACTGTATGGAGACAGGTAGAATCCTGTTCGCGCACCAATCCCTAGCAACGCAGAGGCAACCCGGGACAAAATACAAACCGTGCAGATATTTACAACCGGGCTTTCTCTAGGAAACAGCCTCGATCTGCCGCCTGCATCGATCGCCTTGGTATGTCATTCCTTTTTTAAAAAAATGTCTTGTTTATTTCCCCCCGTCAGCGGTTTATAAACATACACAATATAAGCGGGAGAGAGGGAACTATAACAGCAATGAAAGGGACCCCTATATATGTGAACACTGTTTAATGAAAAGGATGTTCTTATAACCATTGACCACACTGTCTTCTGGATAATAAACAAGATGGGCTTTGGCTCGCCTTTTGCACTGCAAAGGAATGTGGGGGTCAGCGATTCATTTTATGATTTGAAAATAACTTTTTTTTTGCTTTCCAATTCAAAGCTGTGCTAAAGTATAAAACGGGCAGGAGATGCAAACTCAGGTGAAAGGGGGCAAGGTATATATTTAATTTCCTGGAAACCTGGACAAAACAAAAGGCGTGCAATTTTAACTGGGTTTTGAAGTGAACGCTTTATTTCATGCAGAAGTTGGTTTGCTTTCTCTCTCGCTTTGGGAGATGCGTGTGGGTAGAATGGCGGAGAGCCGCGGATTTTATTTTCGCTTCATGAGCTCCCTGAGATTCATCTTCAGATTCCAAAAGTGATGATTTGGTTTGTGCTGGGGAGAAAAAAAAGAGGACGTGTCAACTATTCGTGGAGGGAAAATCTGAAGCAAATGTGCGATTTTTCATTTATGGGTGCTTTGCTGCAATGTTAATTTGCCAGGATTGCTCCGCCGGCGACACACATATGTATATATATTTCTGCTGTTGCATGATTTTTCATACGGGAGGGGGATGTGTTGATGCATCGGGAATCAAGGCGAAATTTAGCCCGTAATAAATTGGTGCAGCACACAACGTCCGGTGATTAATATCATATTTATATATATAAATCCGAAGCCGGCGAAAACGTAGTTAATACAATTCACATAATTGTGCCACATTTATAAGACAAGCAGCATGTTTTAACTCAGGTTCTGCCCAAAGTTGTCACTTGGTACCGTTTCATTCTGCAAGGACATTCTTTTCCATGTTTAATAAATCCTTCTATTTTAGTTGTTAAAAAAAATCTGACAGAGCTTCAGTTTCAGGATTACTAATACGTTGCCAATTAGATCTTGTTTTGCAGGTTTAGAGCAAATAGATTAAACTCTTTTCAGCTGCAGTACATTTAGGACCTCAAACGTCTTTTGTTTTTTAATCAAATTATAGCAGAAATTTGAGTATTTTCTTTGGCGATGAACAGATAGTCACTCGGTTGGCATGGAGTAAGTTAAATCATGCAGAACGCTGTAATCCCTTCTCTATCTGCTGAATCCCTTTTTTTAAGGTTAACATTGATGGAATAAAACCCAATCTTGATTGTAGGCGCATTGCTGGGGAAAGGGGTCGGGGTGTAACAGCAGAACATCTTTACGCTTTTCAATTATTTATTTTACTGCGTATTGTGTCTTTAAACCACAAAAGAGGAGGAAGAAAAGCAATCTGAAAGGGGAACCCCGCGGTTGGGGACTGTTTGTGATGGGGGTTGCTTATAATCTGATTGTATTCTGCTGACTAAAGGCTAGGCTGCTAATTATCTCCTTAAAATGCAGTAGGGTGGGGGGGGGGGGGGGTGAAAACAAAACAAGAGAAGCTTTGCTGGGCAAGGTCGAACATTTTAGCGCCTACTTGGGTGAAATTATTTTAAAAAGGCATGAGTTTGAAAGGGGTCTCGGTGCATTGCAGATATAACCAATGGAACCGGTTTAGCATGAGGTGTAGCGTTTGAGGGTAATGTGTGCGATAAGTTTCACCTTAGTATCGTTTCAGTTTGAACAAAAGAAGATCATTGCAACACGTGTGGGGGTTTCCCAGAACACTTGCAGCTCGGTCCCGGGGTTTTAACATTAGTATGTGAGGTATATGTTTGTTTGAAATGAAGAGAGCAGAGTCTGGCAGAGCGTGTTGTGTGTGTCTGTTTTCAGTTTTATTCTAGGATCTCCGCTCTTTCCATATGACGTTGGGTGAATTCTCCTGTAACCGGCTCGGAGCAAACTGGTAGCGGACAGAGAAGTCCGCAGTGACCGGCCTGAAGCACACACACTCTCGAAGCTTCCCCAGCGCCGCTCTCTGAGATCAAACATCACGAGGATCTGCTTATTATTGTAAATCCGCGTGTTCGTCGACAGCAAACAGGGACTGCTGCATTTGCGCCATTTTGCATTCACAACTCCACTCTCTCGCCTCTTTCAAATAGGTGGCAATGAAAGAAGCTCCGGCCTTCGGCACCAATCCCGGGAATTGTGGAAAGAAAATAGCCTGTAATGGCGCAAGTACAACACAAACTGAGACACTGAGCTCGGAGGTTGTGTAATGTTTCATTATGTGCAAAGCGAGTGTTGCAGAGAGCACGCAGCGAGAGAGAAATGGAAATCAACGTGGATGCGCTGATTTTATCTTCACTCTATAGCAGGCTCAATAGCATTACTTAGCAGACAAATGAGCTTACATTCGGTCAAATATTAGCTCCGAAGATGCATGGGCTCTTATTCCTGCTCTCTTCCCCCCAAAAAATTAACTCCCCGGAGCTCTGTGTCACATTATGATTCTTTTTCAAATTGCCCCTTTCAATGCTGAAAGCGGACTGAGTATCGCTAGAGATAGTATCGCTAGCCTCAGTTTAGTAGCTGTATTCTCTCGGAATTTTTTTTTGCCAGATGTAGTTTTTCCTTTTGTCTTTTTGCCCCGTCCCCGTCGATCACACCCCCACCCCACCCCACCTCCAGCCCGTTTCTCATTGAAGACTATTGTATCAAATAAAAGCATTTTACTTTGATAAATTGCAAAGTCCTAGCCACAGCCTGTACGTCTTCCGATTGATAAGCTCTGAAACCGAAAGTATTCTCTCGGAGGCAGCTCCGCGTCTGGCAGTTTCACATCGCCGTCGCCTTCTGCAGATTTACACCCAGCTGCCACCGAGATTCCGTGGGGAGGCTGGGCAGACTCGGAAAATGAGCTGAAATTCCCATCCAGATATTTTACAATTTCCTGGGAAATTTCATTCTTCGAGCCGGGAGGGGTTACTTGGAGTAGGAGTTTGTAATTCAAAATCCACTTAAGTAGACCTTTGATGAAGATTTCAACAGCGTTAATTTTCACAATCCCTTACGGGATGGGGATCGAGTAACTTGGGCTCTTTATATTTACAAACACACGCACAGACACTCACGGTGACTTCCAACGAGCACGAGGCGCCCCTCAATCTTCCAGGGAAAGCGCAGACGAAGGGACCCTATCCCCAAGTAGATAGCTCGGGCTGCCGTTTGAACCGTTCTTCCAATCTTAGAAATCAAGCGTCCACCATTCCCTTCTCGAAACGCCCCAGCAGCCTCGGGCAGGCAGAGTCAAAGCGTGGACAACCCCACACAATATTAAAACAGCCCATCTGCATACAGTGTACAACATTTATTTACATCGGTAATTAAATTCATTACAATACATAAATTCATCACAGATAGCGATTGCTAATAACCACCCTTACAGCTTGAACATCGATTGTGTTTTCATCATGTTGCTGAATAGTAAATTGATAATTAACAGCTATGAGGAGCCACAACATGCATGTAGCTGGAGCGCCAAGCCCTTGCATAAGTTGGAGTTTGAACACCCAACTTCACTTTCCCAGTTTTAAAAGTATGGATGTGACAGACTCACTCCGTTATGGAAAACCGAAAGCAAAGAACGGGACTTGTTTTAACATCCACTTCAACATCAAAAACTGACAGGCCGTCAGAAACAAAAAAAACTCCTAAAATTGTTGCTCAGTTGTAAAACGATATTTGATTTGGATTCTTTAAGAAAAAATAAACAGAGCGTGCATCTCTCGCTAGATTTTATTTCCTCTATACATTGGTTAAGGGCGAATCTTCCTATACATTGTCGAAGGATTTATCGAGAAAACGCCATATCCATTCAAAAAGAAAAGTCGCAAAATATTCACAACACAAAAAAATGATGGACATGCATTCGAATTTCCTGGGCCGCCCACTTCCCATTTAATGAAAGATGAGAATTTATACATGAAGAGCTTGTACGTGTTTAAGTGAACAACAATTGTAAATGAGAATGTAGTGTAAACGCGTGACAAAAGCTAGTTGTTAGGAACTTGGCCATTTTTGAGTTGCTTTACACTCCTGGTGTTAAAGCAGTGCTGATATTTTGTTTAAGGGTACGCTTTAATTGACTCACTGAAGGCAGCGCGATTTATCACATAGCACACCCTATGCGCCTGGGAGTAAGCATGTTCAATAATGAAACTTGATGTTAAAGGTGTGAGTTCTGACTGTGAATATCAGATCTGTTTAATTTTCCATAGGATATTCCAAATGTGTGGCGAGGGAATCGGGATTCGAAACCAGATCTCTTTAAAAACCCTCTGCCCCATCAGCACAGACACTGAGCTGGATATTGTCACCCGAGCATCTTTTTGTTTTGCAATATATAAATAAACCAGAACGCGGGGAAGGGTATCTCCCCTTCTCCAGTTGATCTGAAAGCTTTCCACGTCGAGCTCGTCGTGAACTCTCTTTAGTTCGTAGTGTCTGTGCTGCATTCGATAGAACTAAAAAAAAATCAACCAGCAAAAATTCCCGTGCCAGGAGGAATACACTGGTAAAGGCATCACGCAATGCTCAAGGTACTGGGAACTTTACATAAAATAATGCACAAATGCACGTGCGCTGTTTTTCAATATGGAAACTTGTTTTCTGGTGAAAACTGGGCAGAAGATGAAGGGATTGCAGCAGAAAGGTTAACTGGACACAGAGTTCAAGTGGAATTTATTTAGTATGGTATAGTGTGGTCACACTGGTTCCCTAACTCTCGTAGCAATCTATTTTTAAAGAAACGATGAGAATTTAGCTGGTCAGATGTTCGGTGATAAAAGGCCCTCGGTTTTAGTAAATTGTGGCGTGCTTACAGATTCATTTATAAAATAAATAAAAGGAAAGATTTAGCACAAATTGGCTTCACAGACGCCACAAAAGAGGCTTCACGGCCGTGAAAGGAGATTTGCTATCTTTATTTTCAATCATTTTGGCAAGTTTCCTTCATGCGATTATATGTGAGTAACTTTATGATACCGTTTGAGAGCGCCATCGCACAATAAAGGGCCCATTATGCAAAATGTATTTTTTTTTACTGTTGATAAAAAGCTTTTCGAGCAGAAGGAAGGAAATGTCTGACCTTATGAGGTATTTCGGTTTTTATACGTTTCTTTGATTTGCCGTTATAGTCACTTAGAATGTCCATACTAAGTACGAGCAGCATCTGGAACACTTTCACCTAACTGATGTTAAAAGTAGTCGTTATGGCTATCAGTAGGTTCCAACTTATTAAAGCTAAAAGCAGATCTCTCTTCCTCACTCCGCTTCACCCCCACCCCCGCAATAAAAATGCCGCATTTTCGAAGCGTGATCTGTCCAGATCTCAGCAAATTCCTCTAAAACGCAAAAACATTATGCGGACTGAAACATTCACGGACTGCAGACTGTTTTTCGGTCTTTTCGAGCCCCGTTTACTTTTACGTTTTTCTTCAATAAAATGCATCGTAATGAAGCAGCCGTGCCAATAGCTTCTTGCATTTACGAGGGTGACCTCAACAGCTTATAATGCAACACAGATGCAATGTCCTATTAGAGAGATTTCTCACATTTGCTCAAAGCTCGGTGGATTAAAGTAACAGTCTCTCTCTTTCCGAGACTCATTTGCAACCTATCCCGAAATCACACAGCAAAGGAACAGCCCGGTGCCTTGCTCATTTGAATTTCAGTCACTTCAGAAAAAAAAGGGCGCTATTTCCTCTCTGAAACACATTGCCATTTTATTGCATGAAGCTGCTTTCTGACGGTCACGCTTCCGAATCAAGATCCAAAGTCCACTGGTTGGTTGGTTCCGAATTTGTGAAGCCGGCCTAAAATTGACAATTCATAGCAGGGGTGGGGGGAGCGGGACGTGATGCTGGACTGTAGGTGTTAACACGTTTAATGTCTATTTAGCTCTGTAGCTCAGACCCATGTTGTCAATCCGCACACAAGCTCACAAAACGACAGCCTACGCAAAACCACAATATTGGGAAACTTTAAATAGACACATTATATACAATATTGCAACAATCATTTCCATTCCCACATTTATCTGATTACTTTTTTAACACCTATCATTTCTTCCCGAGCTGCCTTTTTTTATATAACATCATTTTTGTAAAAAGAAACGTCTTGTTTCTCTTTCTTCCCCTTTTTATCCTCCCAGCGTTTTGCCTTGCATTGCAAACATGCATTGCGTAGCCTCCGGCCGCTGGTGACAAATCCTCGTTCCGGTAGTTGGATCTGGGTGTAAGATCGAAGGAAACTGTCAGTCAGTGATGCTTCATTGATCACGCACAATCCTCTTTGCAGGACTTGCCTTCTTCAACAGCCATCAGTCATTTTGCATTAATTATCCTATCCACTGGTCCTCCAGGCTTCAACAGGCCTCCTCTGTTGGTGTAAAACGAGAGAGACAGAAGGCAAAAAGGAGAGAATTACAAGTTAGAGAAAAGGGGAGTAAGAAATCCAAAGATGCACAAGTTTACACAAACGTGTATAAATATATGAGACTGGCCTAGTTTTGCAGCCATGGCGACACAGAATTGGAATTAGAAAAATTATTTTTTAAACCCACCTCCAATAGTATCCTTCCCTTTTCTTGAAACTGCTGCGTTGGAGAATGAAGTCTGCCCAGGCGGATGCGAGCACACACACACACACCATGTGTTTTCAGCAAAGCACATAGCTCTCCAAACTTCCTTTTCGCGCCTGGCATTGTATATTACATTTCTTCACCCTATAGCGCGTACAACTGCTTATTCTTCCAACTTATTCGGATCTCATATTTCCCTTTCTTTTCGAATGCTTTTTCTCAGTAAACTTTGAAATCATAATTTCCCCCTTGGACACAGTTGTCCCTTTTTTATTTTACTGACACGCTTACACATGTTAAACGACTTTAAAGTTTTCTTCTATTCAATCTTTGCTGCTTTCCTTGATTCTGTCGTTGTAATCTTTGCGGCTCCTTCCTGGTGTTGGAAAAGTCTGCTACTTCACTCTTCCTGTTTCCTTTCACAGCACTACTTTTTGTCTTGCAGTTGTTCTGTCCCAGTCTGTCCATCTCTTCCACGTTGCTTCCTCACTCTGGCTCTGTTCTGCAAATTCTGCTGCCTGACGTTTCCACTGTTTTCTCTCTCTTTCTCTGTGTGTGCAACTGCTGTTCTCCCCTCACTCAGTATTTCTCTGTGAAGATCACCTTCCTCCTGCACTTACAACTTCCACTCTTTCACTCTTCCCCCTTTTCTGCTCCTAGGGCCATTTGGGTCTCTGTGGAGGCGGCCGCGAAACCGTCACTTCCCTTTATACCAGCTCTCCTTTAACTCGGCGCGAGGGGTGCCCCGAAACCGTCGCCGCGCCCTAATTGCTTTTCATGCAGCCGGGCGCGGGCTGGCCGCCAGCCAATCAGAGGCTTGTTTACACAGTTTGATTGACAGGGATCTGGCGGGCCGCCAGCCAATGGGGGTCTTGTTTACACAGTTTGATTGACAAGAGCCCAGGATTGCTCGCTGTGCGTGCCTCATTGTACAGACAAGTTGTTGAAGCAAAGAAATCTTTTAGTGCTCGTGCTCAACTGCAACCTTTTCAGAAGTGTAGCATGTCACATAGCGTCCAGATAATTAAAAATTAGTCTTTCTTTTTTGCTTTTATTTCACAATAAGGCAGTGTATACTCGGAATTGCAGTAAGTACACATTTTTGCTACATATATACAAGAAAAGTCAAAATACAAACATGATAAAAATTAAAATATTTGTTATTTAAGTGTAACCTAATGTATTTCCGTCTTTGTTTGTTATTAAAGAAATGTAAGCAATAAACCGTTTTATTCCCCCCTCCCTCTTTTTGGCTGTAAAATACCAATTCCGTCTATGCGAAAATCCGCAGCTCTAGCTCCCAAGCGGGACGCTGTGTTAATGTGCCCGCTCTCTGTGTGCTCTCTCGCCCGGTTGGTTTCTTGAAGACAGTACGCTCTTGCAGATACCATTCATGTACTTTCACTCCATGCACCTTCTGAAATGTCTTCCTAATTTACAAAATATCTATCTATCTATGTATCTATCTATCTATTTATATATATATTTATATAACAATGTGAAATATTTATAACGGCCGCTGTGCCATTTGCTTTTATCAAGTCGTCATTGAGAGGGAGCGGTCTTAGCTGCTTACTGCACAGTAATGAGGCGAAATGTCCCATTCATGTTCAGTATTTGGAAAGAGGATATCATCTTAGAAAACCTTAAACGTACAAAAGCCGTAAGGATGAGTAATAACTTTCACCGCTGTGTTGTCGGCGAGAAAATAAACACCTGGATTTTAATTTGAAAGCACAGCAGTGTTAGACAATGAGACGGAGCACAGAAGGAAACAGTCGTCATATTGTGCTGAGAATTGATAGTTGGACTCCCCACATTAGAAAGACGGGCATTTTACTCCACCGGATTCCAACTATTTCCAAAACGTAAAACGTAGCCTGTCGATTAATTGCTACATCCTCGTGCACAATACTTTATATTGCAATCTGGATAAGAGCATGCGTTAGCTTCAACTGTAGGACGCATTGTAGTCTACATTATGTGGGTTTCTATATATTCGGCGGTTTTATAAATAAAGCTGACTTTTGCGATAAGGAAATTGATTGAGAAGTGGGGGTGTAGCAGGATGGGGGTGGGGTAGTGCCGTTATACTAGATTTCCTTCACATGAATGTCTCTGTTTAGTATTTAAACTATTTCTCACAGCTCTCTATGTAACTACGAGTGTCTTGTGGCAGTAGTAATTTCATCCTAAAATTGATGTCAGATGGAAAAGGGAGAAGAGGGAAGGGAGGGAGGAATGCTGAGAAATAGGGGAGAAGGATGAAAGACCGACGACGGGCGAGTGAATGAACGATAACCTCCCGCAGTAAATGGTTCGTGCATACCGGGTGAGCGCTCGCCTCAAAGTGGGGGTGTCAATATATCCCGGACATCGAACTGGACAGAATGGTAAAGAAAGGAGGGGGGGGAAAGCCGCACAAATTCTGTTGCACCAACCAATTCGTCTTAGAAACGAGGCCGTCTTTAATAAACATTTCATTGTTTAATCCTCTGAATGTCATGAGTAATTTATGTCCCCGGGTGCCGTGCGCTAAATGCAGCCTCTGTAAGTGCAGATATTTGTTTTAATTTTCTCTCATTGTGGAAGCTACTCAGTGTTAAGGTAAATCGGTGTGATTTATAAGGGAGAGTGGTTTTTTTTTAGGTATATCTATTATTAAAATAGTCTCGGGCGTTGGTTCTTCTGGTCCGTGGCTTTGAGTTTATCTTGAATCCCCTGTTCCCTGTCATTAACTGGAAATAGAGGGGGGTTTGAATGAACAAGATTGCTCGGAGTTTTCCGCTGGTGTTATTGTACTGGTTGCTGCAGTATGGCGGATGTTAGCTTCAAAGTTTCTCTGCCCCGGGTCTGAAATAAGACGTGCGACTGACCAAGTGCTTTCTCCCATTCTTTCTAGATAGAGGATGGCAAGCTTGGCTAGCTTTGCAAGCGGACACTCGGATGAGCTCGGATCAGCCTGAATCCCTCCCGGAGACCCGCCCGGCTTTGTGGATCTGTACACTGGGGGTGATCTCGGCTCCGTTATGGACGGCAGGGAATTCGCTCCTCCTCCCCACCTCCTGTCTCATGCGCTCGGCGTGGAGGCAGCTAGGGAGCGCGGCGCCCTGGCGCACCGAGCCGTCGGACGGATCGCCTCGACCGGCCACAGCACCGCACCGCACCCGGCTCACTTCCAACCTGCAAAATACTTTCCATCTCCGCTCCCCATGGCTACACATTCAGGTCAGTGAATC
Organism: Rhincodon typus; assembly: GCF_021869965.1. Taxonomy (NCBI): domain Eukaryota; kingdom Metazoa; phylum Chordata; class Chondrichthyes; order Orectolobiformes; family Rhincodontidae; genus Rhincodon; species Rhincodon typus. The sequence continues at coordinate 18,449,346 of NC_063354.1, read as the reverse complement.
TTTACACAAGCTGCGTGTGTGGATGGAAATGCAAGCTGCTTAATCGCAATGAACAATTTTGAAAATACCCTTGAAAATGTACGCAAAGCATGGTCTTGTACAATCTTTTGTTAATATGCATTACTGTCGCAGGTAATTAGCACAGTTAGAAAGAGAATCGAGGTTTTTTACAACAAAAAAAATCTCAAATGGACGTGGCATAATGCTTAGTTTGAATAGTACTGCTTTATATCGCTAAACGTGCTGATGAGCACCTTACATGCTTTCGAGGAGTAGAGAGCACATCTTAGACTCCAATGCTGCTCTGCAGTACACGTTGAATACTGGGGTGTATTTTGATAGTGTACAGCAATGGGAAAATTCTGACCGTTGCGTTTCTGCACATTCTGCAGAAATATTAATCGTGCAAAGCGAAATTGAGCGGAGCCATTCAAAACGAAAGCCGGGGAGTTCGCCAATCACGTTTAGTGTGAAGCCGAGTGGCAGTGTGTCTGTCTGCGGGCTGTGTAATGGTCGAAATTCCGCCTTCTCAAATGGTTTGCGAAGTGTGATGGTGAAAATGGTTTCACTCGACATTCAGAGGCTTGGTCAAGTGTTTCTGGTATTCTGTTAAACAAATAGTGCACAGGCGTTAGAGCGAAAGGAAAGTATTCTGCCGCCTGGTTTAGAAAGGAGGCCGAATGTTCAGTTTGGTTTGGTGTACAAACGCACTCAGTGTTTCTGGAATAGACCTCATTCTGAGTATATGGTTTAATATACACGCTCATAGATTTGCCACATTACTGTGGAAGGCACAGGGTCCCACTGCTGTTTCAAAACCCCTTTCTCTAAACTCTACATTCAGATTCAAGCCTCACCGTCCTTCACAAATGTTGCTTCTCGACAGTCCCCTGTAGTAACAGCAATAACAACAATATCGAGCTTGTCAGTTCTTGGGTTTTTTTTGTCAGAGCAGATGTTTTGAATGTCGGTGTTTCTGATTTTTTTTCAGCGATGGTTTCTAAGTCTATAGTTTAGATCAAATTTCATCTTAAAACGAGAGAAGCGCGCGCACACACACTTATACACACACATACGCGTTCCTCGTGGTGCATCGCCGGAGCCGGCCGATATTTCGGTGGGGGTGTTAAAAACATCCAACATCACTTCGGTCGAGAATGCTTAGTGAAATCCTGCCCCAACACACACACACCTCTCTCTCCAGCACCCCCCAACCCACTTCAGAACTGCACGCCTCTGCGTGCATTGACAAGTTTGGCAGATAAATAACACGTTTGGTGGGTTTTCGAAGTGCAAAATACGAGGGCGCGATTCTTCACGTGTTACACGGGAAGATGCTTAAATTGCCATTCTTGAGGTACTGTCTAAAACCCCGGTCACCGTCTGCACTGCGAGGCATTCAACAAAATGAGGATTTTCTGCAAACCACATGGGTTTAAAAAAATACATTTCAACACGATATATATTAAACCAAATAATTCTGGATCCCGTGCTAGTTTTGCTTGGAGGCAAATGGTGAGCAGGTATTGCATTAGTCAGATGAAAAGGAAGGTTATTACTTATCAATGTTTGGATTGATACGTCAGTGTTAAACAATATTTAATACCGTATAGGTGAATGCAAGTTATAGCTAATGCGGCGATAAATTTGTCAACGGAAATGATCAAATTTGTGGATTAAAATCCTAATTGCGCATAAACAATTTACATCAGGGTATTTGACCAGCAAGATGACAAGTTTGTGAGGACCGTGTTTGAGAATGCTGTCACGCATTTTGAATAGACATAGTCCTGTAATGTGTTTTTTTTAACGTTTCGCTTCATGCACTTGGCACCGAGTCAAGACGTTTTATTAATCTGACTACAATATAAACCAATCGAAGCAGGCAGCCTTTACATTTTTGCTGAAGTGACCCAGCGCTCGCCATTGATTAAAGTCAAACAGCTTTGTCCTTTTTGGCCAATGTACGCTCCGTAAACACGAGAAGCCAGTGGTACACGAAAAATTTTAAGAGTTATGAATCTGTAGACATCCCTTTGTTCAGGCTTTTAACTAGTAATTGACCCTTGTATTGATAAACAATAATGACATTACAGCAAATAAAGCGTTTAGAGTAAATACATTCTTCCGTTTTAACAAAGCGTAATTGTATAAAAATTAGGCAAATTCATTTGAATTATATGTAAAAATCCTTCGTTTCATATTACCTCAAAATAGTTTACAATGTATATGTCCAAACGTGACTTAATACGAGTGAACGTAATGTCTTCACAGCTTTAAAACTTCAGGCAGTTAAAGTATGACAGTGAACACTGTCTTGAGAAAACGATATTCCTATAGTCCAAATGCTCAGGGAGCTTAATTTGATTAATGTTGATGGTAGTTTCCTCATTTAAATGCTTCACTAAAGGTTATTAAGTACAGTACTACGGACGCAGAATATCCAAGAATTTGATCCTGGCTTGTAGCCCACAGGCTCATGCAGCCGATAAAGTGTAAATCAGTGAAACAGAAGAAAAAGTTATGTCACGGATTATATTATTTAACTCGAAGTTGTTTCCATTGTTTGCATCTAGCTACCTGCTCAGGAGTCAGTTCGGTCTCTGCATACACCCCAGAAACCCAAATCCGTGTATCTGACAGATTTCCAGAGTCTAAATGATCTCGTTGTGTTTGCCATTTCAGTATTTGTTACAACAATAGTAATGCTGGGTTCAGAGGCTGGCTTTGTGTGAATGTACTGATACAGTTTCACATACAGCTCCTTCCAAAATGGAAACAGTGGGACCGTCTGCTGGTTTGATGGCGGGCCGACGTTCATGGCAGTTTCTATAATTTATTTCTTACTGTTAGTCAAGGACCACCGGTTGAAGCTGGAAATGTATATTTTTCCTATCACTGGTTCAATTTAAAGATCACAAGTGAAGATGCCTAAGTGTGAAACTAAACGTTCAAATGCCCCATTTATGAATTCCGTGTCAATGCCCCATTTATGAATTCCGTGTCAAAGGGACGGGCGGTTAGAAACGGCGATCGCCCTGTTTCCGTGACAAACAGATCACAGAAAGAACTTGTCTCGTGTTTGCTTCATCTCAGTACAATTTCATTCTTTGCCCCTTTCTGTCTTCGACGATTTCTGTGCTTTTATTTTGTTAATGTCTCCGCCAGTCGATACAAAGAATCTCATTTTTCACCTCTCTCCTGCGTTTTGCATTTCTAGTCAGCCTCAGCCAGTTATCCTGCTGGGTTTTTTTCCCCACCTCAGTGGTCACTCTCTCTCTCTCTGTTCCTCAATGGTCCACAACACATTGCCCACTTGCACCGGTTTCTTATTTTATTTGTGAAATTGTCTGTCAATAGAAAAGTAGATCAATATTTAGATAGTTTTATTAGTCAAATAGATTTATTGGACAGACAAGTCGATAGACGAGTTGATTTATTACTTTAATCAGATGAAACAGATAATGGCGAGATGCAGCTAGATCTGTGCGTTGCACTTAGCAAACAGGTATGTACATAGCACTAACGTTTCATTTTTAGGTGCTGCAGAAACAGTAATGAGTACAGGTATGTACACAGGCGGGCAAATGTCTATTTAATATCCCACAAGGAGAAGTCAAAGCTGTGCAATATGTTTGCTTAGAAACAATATATGGTATTTAATAATAATGATACCGTACTTTAAAGTCCTGGTTATTCATTAGATAAAGCCTAGTTTATACTTAATATGAAACAAGTCGTGATAGTATCAATTTGGGAGGACTGTATTGTGTATTAACTGCAGTCGACTGAATTAACAAAAAATACAGGGACTACGATTGCTGTGGGAGCACAGACTCTCTTTCTCCTGTTTTCCCTCACGCAGCAGTTGTTTTTCTGTCACTTCAGGCGATTGGACACAAACTCTTCTACCACGAGTTAGGAAATGTCCCGTCGCACTATTTTCCTTTGGCGTTGTGACCGATTCATCGAGGTTTTTTTTGGGTTGTTGGATATTTTGGTCCCCAGGAAAGAAGCTGTAAAATAAGAGCGAACTAAATTAGTCTGAGGGATCCAATTCTGGCCAAGTCTACCCGGGAGCCCACGATAACTGCGAGTGTGAAATCGCACTGTTTGGTAAAGGGGGACGTTAACAGGGCGCAATAAAAGGTTAATGCTTCGTGTGGAAAACGAACTGAGCTCAGACACGAGTAAACCTCTAATATTGGGAGAAATAGAAAGCAAAGGAAGCATTAAATAATTAAGTCACATCTTTGAAATGTTAAATTGGAATGAATACGGTCACGCCAGTGGAATATGAATTCAAATACTCCATCGCTGTTTTGTGCCAATTGCTGGAATGGACAGTTCGGTATTCCCTCAAGTGGTTTTCATTTTGCCTAAAAAGTGTGTTCAAACAGCCACGACTCAGTCCCATTGATGCAATAGCACGTGCAAAATCCAATAAAAAATATCCCGAAATGTCACCGTTTATAATAGCTATTTGAATATATATTCATATAACCCTGCATCTAAAAACACCGAGAGCAGGCAATGCCTTCCCGCAAGAGACCCATTCGGCCTCATTTCCAAAACCGATCTGAAAGCGCCTCGCCCCTTCACCGGACACTCAGCAGAAAGGCAATGTCTATATGCCGGATTGCGGCCTCATCACACCGCACACAGCCAGAAACACTGATGTAAAGTTCCCCCCCCCCCCCTTAAATGACGCTAGTTCACCGTGTTTTTGAACAAAGCAACTTCCATTTTAGGGAAAAAAAGGTTCGAAATGATACGGGGATTCTGTACTTTCCTGGGTTCTTGATGAGGTAAGAGAGTCCCCAAGCTGTATTCCAACTGGGCTAACTCCCCACCCTACACCAACAAGACGAGACGTTCAGCATTTATCCCTTAATTATTCTTTTCATTCGCAATTACAGTACTTCCTTTTAAAAAATAACTTACAAATTCCTCGACTTATCGATTCGTTTTTACAGATTTTTAACGTCCCCTGAACCCAAGGGACTGAAATATATGAAGTGTGGCATAAAGCAGAAACCAGTTCTAAATAAAAAGCACGCACTGAAAATTAAAGAACGGAGACCGCGCCGGGCTCTGGGATGGTTGTATTGCTCTCTGTTCGGTTGACGAGCGGTTCCGTCCACGAGAGTGTGGGCAGATGATCCTGTGTTGCTCGCTCGGATTATCAAGTCAAACAGCAGCGGTATTAACCTCGAAGTGTTAAATAATCGAGCGTTGCGTCAACCAAGTCGGAAACACCCCCCTTCAACATCCCAACTTCTCCGGTAAACCCCTTTTTAAAGAAGTAAAACCCTGAAATAAAACCATCCTTAAAATGATTCTCGTCCCAGTTTTTAGCACAGAGCCCAGCGAGCTAACGCTGTTACTCGCCTTTTATTTTACTCTATCCGAGACACAGAACAGCTTATTTGAATTTTCTTTGCAAAAATTTGTTTTTTTTTAAATTGAGGAGGACTCGGCGGCAGCTAAAGCTTCCGAGCTGCTGTATTGTGCAGAGTTTGAATTGAGTTCCCCGCCCTCTCTAATCTTACTATTTATTTACTCTCTAGCTCCCGCTGATCTTATTCACTCAGTCTGTTTAAAAAAGCATCGGCTGTTTTATTTTTCTCGCTCATTTACAACAGCCTCTCCCCCCACCTCTCCATTATATATTTCATCTAAAAGAGCTTTAATGAGAACATCCTTAAACTGGTTTCTTCTGACGAAATTTAATGGGCGCTATTTTATATTTTTAAAAATGCATTTTCTCTTCATAACAAAATTGTCCACACGGAAGGAGAATGCTCGAGTGAATTTCATTAGTCATTTCAAATCGCCCTCATTCCAATCGCAATGGTATTCACACGTCAGACGAGCGTTTCGTAAATGCCATGTTTAAAATAATTTGCCAACTTTAAAAAAAGCCACAAAACGCCCAAACTTTCCCCGTAACAACTTACATATCTAAGGAGAAAAAAAAACACCGGCCAAACCGTATAATGGATTGCAGATTTAGCTGTTTAAATGTTCAGTCGTGTACTCGACAAGGGGCTGTACGCTTCAATCATGGTAATCCAATCTATCCACTTATGGGTATTAGTAAATTAATAGTGAATTGTTTTATAACATAAGCACGCTTACGCTTGGAGGGAAAAAAAGATTTTTTTAACATATGTGATTAGCATTCAGAGATTTTTGGTAGTCCTTGAAATTTTGCAGTCTTTAAACTCAGTGTGTAGGTAGCAGTCCTCCAAGCAAATAGCAGCAGTTGAAGACAACAGCCTTTTTTTGTGAAAGATCAATGTTGATCATCATGGGGAGTGGATTGGAAAAAATTGGCCCCAAATTTTTTTTTCAAACAATGGACTGTTGTTAACTGTATGCTGAGTTTTAGATTCCTGGTTGAAATTTGTAAACTATAACAAAGTGGATTTACCTGGCTTTGAAATCTCTGATATATTTTATACATAATAAAGTTCACTTCAGTTTTGCTAGAGTAGCAAATGATACTGTTTGAATCTCAGTCTTTATTTTTATAAACTGTGGCCTGTGTATTTCTTCAGAGTCTTCACACTTAATACCTGCTGAGCTGAAGTGGCGGTCTTAATTTAAGACTTCAGAATCTTCTGTTGTCTTCAGCTTTTTTTCAAATATGATTTTGTAAAATTACTCCTCATTTTTAAAATCCTTTTCCTGGATTTTATTTTTGGCCATTCATCATTTCATTTGGTATTATTGTATTTTTATTCACTCATGGGAGGTGGCTGTTGCTGGCACGATCAACATGTACCTATTTCTAAATATCATTGAGGATACAGCGACGAACCCTCTTAAATGCATCTGTGTGGCTTGATAGCCAATTTCAGAAAAAAAGGATCGACCACACTGCTATGAATCTGGAGTCACAAATAGGTCAGACCCAGTTAAAGAGGGCAGATTTCCTTCCCCAAAGATGAACTGAATGAATTTTTAAGACAATCCAGTAGTTCCGTGGTCAACGTTGTTGAGACTAGCTTTTTAATTCCAGATTTATTTTATTAATTTAATCTAAATTCCCCAGTTGCTGTGGTGGGATTTGAACTTATGTCTTTATGATCATTAGTCCAAACCTCTGGATTACTAGTCCACCAACATAACCACTGTGTAACTGTACTATGGTTAACTACTGCCATTATATTACTTAATTTTTTTCATGCCACATGACAGGAAGAGGGTGTGCTTTAGTGTATGGTGCCAGGTTATGAAGAGGTCTGCAGACAGGAAAAGAACATTTTATGGAGAAATAATCATTATTTAAAGAGTAAATAATGTTTCAATATACTGCTTGCCATATATTGCTATTTAGAGTGACATTTTTGCTTGCTATTTTCATTATTTGCCAGCAAATCACCTGTGACTACAGCTTAAAAGTAATTAATTGACTGTGAAACACTTATGATGTCCCGAGGATACCATTTAAAGTGCAGATTCTTTTATTATACTGCTTTTTAAGAGCGTTTTCAAAAGTAGCATCATGATTAGAATTAATGGTTTAGTCTGCAAATCTCTTCAAATCAGTGCTTTAATTTGCAAAAATAATTTTGTTTCTGTATTTTTTTTCCGAATTAATCTTCTTCTATACCATTCAATTCACACCCATTTCTGGATTTAATACATTCAAAATGATTTTTGGATACTGCATATCATAGATGCAAAAAATGCTCAGCCATAAAACCATTCTGTCTGAAATGTTGCTAAAGCAAACATTTGTAACCATGTTGCATCAACTCTTTAGAAAATAAAATTGACTTAGTTTTAACAAATAACACTTTTTATAAGGGTCTGAAGAGTGTTTCAGCTCTCATGAGCACATTTGAGCTGTAAGTAGGGTGTGCTTGGAGTTGAGTTGAGATGAATCTTGGGAGCTATTTTTTGTGAACGTATTTTGGGAGTTGGGAATACATGTTGAGAGCTGTATTTGGATGTATTTTGGGATCTGTATTGGAATTGCATCGGCCGTTTTACCATGAGCTATAATGGCAGTTGCACTGAGGCTGCATTTGGAGTCTGTTTTGGGAGCTGTGTTGAAGATTGTATTGAGATCTGTGTCAGTAGCTGTTCTGTAGCCTTGTTGGAACTCGGGCAACTAACTGCATAAACATCCACCACATATCACACGACATGTATAGCACATAAAGTATTCATTGACATAAAACACCTAATACTGTTAGACCTATTATGCTGTGGTTTTCCTTGGGGGCCAGAGTGACCGACTATTTGATTTAGAGTGTTTACACGAGGGTGATTTGAATTACTTTGATTTGCAGCTGGTTTTAAGCTCATATCAGGAAATGAACATTTTTACTCCAAACTAAGGTAGGAGTAAATATCTGTGCAGTGTTTGTGCTTAGAGTTTTACTCAGATTTATTCAGAAAATCACAATGTATTTATAGTGTGGCCTAAGTGATGTTTAATGCTTTTCTGATTATGTATGGATAAGTGGTATGAACCTATAGAGATTAGGGAAGACAGTTTGATCTTTTGTCTATATTGAATTAGTTGTTCTCAGCAGGTGTTGGCCGTGTGGGAGATACAGTTGGCCCCACTATTCCTAGACTAGAAGAGGGGAAATCTGCCAGTGCTCCCATTCATGATCACTGCCAAGTGACCCTTCTTCAAAAGTGCTTGTTCGTGGATTTTGGTGAATTAAGAATAGAGCTCGGTTGGTTGCTTCTTAGGGTCAAATGGGCTGCGAACACATTGTATTGGTGAATGTTGATACTCATTGTATAGGATGGCCTCTTTGGTGAGGTACTGGATGGTTGCCAGTGTCTGGAACCAAACTCCAGCATGAATGGCCACTGTTATTTAATGAGGGGGGAAAATGAGAAAACAAATGGGGTTTCACACTGCAGCATTTATTTCTGTTTGCTGTGAATTGATGCCTGAAGGTTTCTTTCTGACTAATTCATTAAAATAAGCGTGTTAAATTTTGCAGTGAGTAATAATTGCTCTAGGTACACCATATTCATCGTATACCACACAGATTCTAAACCTTACAGTTTGCACAAAAGACTTAAGATTTTGCTTCAAACCACGCATAGACCCCCAGTATGCTGCCAGGTATTGTCTTACTTCCAAATGCATGTCCGTGTAGTAAAGCATAATTTTTAGGCAGTAATCTTAATTAGATTGAACATTGTTGTTTGCAGCAAAGGTACTAACTTCAGAAGTGTAGTTAAAAATGTCAAATAATTGATTAGTAATGTGACTGGAAAGATCTCGATTACTGAATAAAGTTCCTGGAGATCCCTTACCAGAATGATGTTTGTTGCGAATTAATAGCCTGTTAACTAATTTACCTGCAAGTGCCCTATACACGGCATATTTTTCAGTGACTCATTCGCACAGACCTGTTGCACCTTCTGTAATACTTTGATCTCCAAAGTTTGCATATGAATTGTGGAGGGGAAGTTGGAAGGCTTGGAAGGACAGGTAAGATTACTGCAGCAACAATATATCAGTTTTATTTAATAATCAAAAGCTTAATTGGCAAACGAAGAGTAGCATGATTTTGTCAAAAATTACAGGGACAGACATGTTGTCATTTGTGATATACTAGCTGATATCCATTGGCTTTGCTTATACATGAAGCATTTTAAAAGCTATGTATATCAATTTCCAGGAACTGAGCCCGCCCCCACCTGTTTTCCTCTTGTTTTCTACATTTCAGTTTTTTTTTGTTTCCTTACTCTTTATGTCACACTGTTTAAATTTTTTCTTTCGTTCTTTTTCTCTTTTAAGCCTCACAGAATTTTCTGGTTTTCACTGCTTTATTTTTGTACCAGAATAATTTGTGCTCTCACTTTGTATAAATCTTTCTTATCCCTGCTTCTCTCCGTGACTTTAACTCTCTCATGCAGTTTCTGTCTTTCTCTCCATGTGACATTCCCTGCAGGTCTTTCACTCATTCTTTATGTTTGGCAGGTTTCAGATGCATCTCACTTTTTAAATATTTCTTTCTGATATTGTGTTTTTTCATGTAACATATTTTCTCTTTCTCCTGTCACATGTCATGGTGATCTACTGGGGGACATGTGGCGCAAAGCTACTTGATAACCACAAGAATAATTTCCCCTCACTGTGTAAGTGAGGAATTACCATTTGCCATCTTGCTGCTTTCATTTGATTGAGTACAGGGCAAAATAATGGTTGGGATGAAGAAGTGGGCTTTGTCTCAAAAAGCGTGTGGCGAGGAACAGAGAGAGCAGATGCATTCCAAGGATTATGAAGTAAAATACAGATCAAGGTATGGTTGTTTAGTAAAGTTACCAAGAAGCTGACCAGAGGCTAAATCCATGCAGAGGAGTATAATTTGACCAAGACCACTAGGGAGAAGTGATGAATCTGTGAAAATTGTTTCACGGATAGATGATAATATGAAGCCTGGAGACATGAAAGCATATAGGAAATGGTAAGAGGATAAGAAGAGTGAGGTCAGTGGCTCAAAGTACTTACGACATGAACTGACTATCCTGCATCAGTGAGGTAAAGGCAGGAATTGAGAACTGGGCTTGGCAGTGCTCAAAGCTGGTGCACAGTCTGGGAGTACTCAATTGCCAGATTATTTTCCTCATACAGGCACAAAAGGTAGCCAGCCAGGAGTGGGAATAGGTCTTTGTGTAAATCTGCTTTCTTTTATGCATCGCATGCATTGGGCCTGTGCTGAGGGAACCAGGCTTGTGCAATGAAATATTTGGGAAAAGACACATGTTAGTTCAGGGTTATTGGTGAGGCCTGGTGAGGGATGATGGGTTATGTAGGAAAAGTATAAGCAATTGGAAGATGCCAAGTTTATGAATTTCTTTTGAGTTGTTGATTTTTTTTTGAATGTTCATATTGTAAATTTTATACTTGTTCGTATATACTGAGATGTTGAGAAATTATGTATCACTGTTTCACATTTTTAAAAAGACTTTTATTCATCCTGTTAATGCTGTGGAATATTAAGCTAGCCATTTCTATATACCCAATATGTATAAAGCCTTTCAAGGTAAAATACAGCACAAGCAAATGCTGAGAACAGTTCCCATTACTCTTCCCAACAACGTGTTTCAACTTCGTGCACACAAGAAAATTCTCTTCTGTGCCAGTGCAAAATTTTTGCATTCTCCACATCACCCATCTGTGGTTCCTGCTAAATGAGTGCCGATTAGTGCTGTATTAGGAACAGTTTTATGTTTTATGCCTACACCCACTGGAAATTGAATTGAGACTGCACAAAATCATTTTCCTTTACAGCCGGAAAGTGGAAGAGACTAATCTTGTTGGCATTCTGAGTTGGATTTATGTTCAGGCCTGACTCTTGAAAGGTGAAAGTGCAGTACCTAATCCACTGTATCACTAGATCTCCAGAAAGACTTAGTGTTCCACTTTGAGGTTGGATAGAAATTTCTTCAAATGAACAGGTAAAAAAAGGTTTAATTGATATGATTAGGGAATCACAGAAGTAGAAAAATAATGGCCGAGTAACATCAAAAAGATATAAGCGTTGAAGATTTGAAAATTGGATAGTTACAGTAGACACAAAAGATGTTATTATGAATTGCATTGAAATTTCAGCATAGAAACTGGTCATTCAGCTCAACTGGTGTATGGTGTTATTTATACACCACCTCCCTGTTTAATACTATCAGTGATATTTGAATATATGAAGATGGATTCATAGATACATAGAGAGTGATAGAGATATAGGTTTATATAAATAACTGTATCGGGACTTCATTATCCTTTTGTTTGGGATGGGTAGTGAAACAGAAAAGGGAATAAATGCATTACTGGGACTGTCATGACAAGGTAGTAGGGTAGGTTTGGATTGTTCTAGCATTTAGCCTGTTTGATATGATTGGCTGACTGATCTCCTTCTGTAACATTTATTAGTATAAATGATTGAATAATTGTTATCCGGATGAAGTTAATCTTCAGTAAAGATGGATACTGAGATTTTGGAACATTTGCACAACTTTCACATTTTAAGCTACTTTTAAAATCTGTTCATTTGTTTAAATGTTGGAGAAAGCATCAACAGTTACCATTGTTATTTCCATCGTACAGCACCACACTGAACTGAAGAAAGTCAGTTATGTTGCACTGTATTTCAACCAGAAAACAAAGTATACTTTAATTGTTACAAATGTAGTCCAACATTTAGACACTCGGGCAGAACCAGGAAATAGCAATGCTGATGTTAGTTGTTTGCTGTCTGAATTATGTACAGTAACAGATGGATACAAGTGACTTACACAATTGGGGGTTCTAATTACATTTTACAATGTGAGGATGTGGCTAGTGAGAATGAAACTAATAGATTGTAGCATGCATTTGCAAAAAAATCATCGGTACAATGCACTATCAGTGAAGATAAGTGCCGCTAAGCATTGTTTGCAGACTTACGTATAAGAAAACTACTGTAAATTTATATTATTCCAGATGCTAATAGAAACCATTCTTGCATCTATGATATGGTATTGCATATACTGAGTTAGAAATGTTTGACACTTAAAGATTCAAAATAACATACTTTTCAAACTATATATTGAATTAGATTAGAATGCACACATATTTGGATGCATAGAACAAGTAATGGTTAGGTTCAAAACCTACTAAATGTAGGATTATCCTTTGTAAAGCTGCGCATTGTGATTTTTTTCAAAAAGAGATTCATGAACGAAGCTTACAGAAAATGCATGAGTCACTTCTTACTCAAAAGAGCATACGATGAATACACAACCCAGTGGGTGGTGCTGATTTTTGTCATTACCTGACCTTTAATGAATGCCCTCATGTCATCAGGAATTTCTTGCTAGCGAGCAGTATAGTTCTGTGAACATGCTGTTTCTGGAGCAGTGTGTGTTTAGTTATAAATGTGACATTCATGTCTAATTTGCAATGATATTACAGCTAATCTTGTTTTTAACTGAATTCAGTTAGAGTATGAAAGCACAACCTTAATTCTGAAGATTAATGTGAAATTCAGGGAAATAGAAGGAGTTGCAGTGCATGCGCAGCCAAATAGTTTTGTCCAATAATTCCCAATAACACATATATGTAGTGGTAAATATGCAACATCTGCCTGTTGAAAATATTCAATGAACATATGTTTGAGTATAAAAGGGAATTGTTACATACATGCCCTTGACACTTGACATACACTTTTTAATATAAGAAAGAATATTTCTTATAATCTTTTTGGACAATTGTAATAAGAATTCCTACAAAAAATATTTGTAATGAAACAAATGATCTTGAATAATTCCTTTGTGTTCTTCAGAAATACTATAAACACATTGTGCAATGACCAGTTTTCCTTGACTACATGTGATCCAAAGATCAAGTCCTTGGACTCAAATGGAAGATTGCATCCTCCAGTGTAGCTTTATCTCTTGAAAGGAGAAAATCTTAAAAAAACTGAATACAATTTAAAAATCTCTTATTCACCATAAATACCATCTTTTAAGTAAAACTGCACATTAGCAAATACAATTTTTGCCTCCAGCAATTACAAACAGCTGTAGATATCAAATGAAAGAAGAGACATTACTTTATACAAAGTTTTTTGACCACATTTCTGCATAAGTTGCATGAGACAAACTCATCTGTTGAGCATAGCATGACCATCAGAAATTTGATGATTTGACCATGACAAGTTTCAATTCTATGTTTGGTAACATTTATACCAGAGATTTATTTTTTTCCATTCTAATTGTGTATTTATTGATTTGTGGATCTTTACTGAAGACTTCCTATTTTTCCCACATGTCTATCTCTTCATCTTAGCTTAGTTTCTTGGTTTTCAAGAACACTACTGTATTCTTGGATCAAGCCTGTGGGTGTTATTGGTCTACCCTTAAATGCCAAATCCAAATTTTAATTGCCTCCCAAAAATGATTAAAACAACATTGCACTATTACTTTTCAGACTACTTTATGATAATCAGAATTGCTGCATTTTTAATGGTTACTGTATGATATTTTAATAGTTAAAATACTTTGACAATCCCCAAAAGGTTCCAAATAGATTCTAGTTGCTGAAGTTCATTAATTACTATTGAATTTTAGCAATACAAACATTTTTGTTTCCCCCAGTCTATCCATTTCTTTAATTAAAAAAAATTCCAATCTCCTGAAGGAATAAGTTATTTGCTACAGCTTGACTTCATGAGTACTAGTCATCTCAAGTACCTAATTTATTTCTGTGTTAGTCCAGACAGTACAACTGTTTACCTGTGAGGAATATAATAATGGAGATTGGATTTGGCACTGAAGCACACTAGATAGTCACTAGATGTAGGTACTTCGCTGATACTCTTTTCTCTGATTCAGGGCACAGAGACCAATTATAACATCTTTCCCGATCCTTAGTTGAAAACAACTTACTCAGCTCAGTTCAGACCTCGAGTCTCCCTGGTCTGTATTGTAGCCTTAGCTCACAGAATCCAGAATATCTGTTCCAAAATTTATTTTGAAAGAGTAAGTTTGAAATTTTTAAATGGACCAAACCTGTAAACATTTGTGGGTTTCTGTGTCTTGTGTTATTCATAGTGCTATGATGTTCAGATAGAGCACATTATCTGATTTTAGATGTCTCAACTATGCAAATAAATTGTATTATCACAACATTCCTTGCTTTTTATAAAAATGCAATCCAATAATTCTATGTTCCTTTCGATGCTCTCTGATTCAATCCTGCAATTAGGTAAAGTGCTTAAAGGAAGACGGGTTTGAGCTTGATCCATTCCACTGCAGATGTGAAGCTTGTCCAGGTTTCAAATGATAATTATGGCTTTGAACAGGTCTCACAGATGACATAATTAGAACTGAAAATATAAACATTTTAAAATGTATAACAAGTCATTATTCCTCTCAACAATGCAACTAATTTTAGTTTTTAATCAAAACAAAACTGCAAATGACCGCTTTTGTTAATATGATGATGCAAAACAAAAATAGACTCGGGTCTTTTATTTTCAAAGGCATGGCATCTCTTTCCCTTGGGGTTTCCATTGAAAGTATAACATCGCAAAATGACATCCTTTATCTTCTCTATGAGTCCCTCTAATTGCTGTCTGTGGATCATTTCTCATTTCACTATTGAGTATTCTTACCAACTTTCAGAGTCCTGTACACTAACATCAACCATAGTGTGTAAGAGGCAGGTTACGTTTGCTCTTTTTTTATAATCAACCCACTGTACATACAGATTGGGAGGTGAGGGGGTGTATTTGGGGGGTTGGGGGCGGTGAAGTAAAATATTGTCCAAAATGTTTTAGTGTATTATAATTATGTATCAGTAAACACATACAAATATATAATTGTATTTATGGTTTTAAGTCTTTTTTGAAAGAAAATACCAGTAGTAAAACTGTAAAATATCTTAAGTGATATCTTTAGCCTTTCTGAAATTTCTTGTAGTCACCTCAAGTTCAGTTGCTCTATCTCTACTTTTCTGGCTGATTGCTCATTTACGTCTTTGTATTTATGTGCATGGTATTCTTATACGGAAAATATGATATCATGAGTTTAAAATATTTTTAGCCACACTTCCCAGAATTAGAATTATGTTCATTCTCGTGTTCTCACAAGCTTGTTTTTAATGTACTGCCCTGAATAAAAGTTAATCTTTATAAATTATGGAAGTCAAAAAACTGAACAAGGAAGTGCAGGATTATAGTCCAGTAAAACAAATACAATGGAGATCCAAATTCTGGTACAGTAAGAGGTCATTAGTTTAACAAATCTTCTGCCCTGCTACATTTTGACTACAGATCAAAGAAACCCAAAGCAATTTAATGGTGAAATAGATTTTTTTTTGCTTGAGGAGTACTGTAGACTGAGAAGCGTATGTGACCCTCTCATGATTGTGCTACTTTCTTTTGCTTGACAGCCGCATGGACAAATGTTTCTTTAAAAAATCTTACATGCAATAAATATTGTACCCTGAATGGAATGAGAGTCATCAACATGCAAGGGATCTTAGCCATGATAACTACTGTCAATGCAGTCAATAGTCATATAGGTCAAAAAGTTATGTAGGGAAAAAAATGCTGACCTTTCTTGGTTATTCATTCTTACGTTGAATTCCTAACCATGTTTAGTGTTTCCACAACATATTTAAACGGGAAATGCTGGTGCTCAATATCAGACCAGATAATGAGAACTTTTAAATTTGTCTATTTGAAAAAGCACACAAAATATGATGATTTAGTATTTTGCACTTCATGACCCACAGCGTGGAATTACACCCATTCTAGGATCATCAGTTAGTTGCATATATCTTTTAGAAATGCATCTCTGAAGTTTACAAATGCAATTCTAAATTGACTGCTTCAGAAACAAATTACAGCTCTTAATTTTATGTGCAGTCTTTGATTCAGTTTTAATGTTATTGTATTATTTTGTTTCTCATTGCTTTGGTGCAAGGTCTGAATGGAAACCAAATGCTCTTGACTAATTGAATCATTACATTTCTTTACAGTTCAAAAACTACATCAATATAGTAACATGTGTGAAGATTTAAGATATAAAACATAAATGTCTTTACAGTGTTGCTGTATTCATTTGACTAAATTTACTTTACCCTTTCCTGCTCAGAGGAGATAGAAAGGAGTCGTGACACTACTCTTGGATAACTCTGGCATCACACAGATTTGTGCCTTCTTTAATATATAAGTATTCTTGTACAGCCACTTGGAACTATGTGTCATTGTAAAGCGGAGCCTTGCAGCCTCCAGTCACTTAATTACAGATTCTGGACATTTTACTGTTAGCTTCTGGTTCTGGGAGACCACACTGAGTTCCTTGTATACACTCCACAACTATGAAAAGATGTGTTGGAAAATTGCTAAGTAAGGGGGAGAGGAACAGAGGAGAGGGTTAATCCCAAATTTAGTGGAATTGTTAAATTATGAAAATGAAGCTGCACAGATTTGTTTGCTGGTTGATTTTATCCAAGTATATCAGGGACATTTTATACATTGAAAACTAATCCAAAATGGCTGGCATTCTAAACAGTTTCTGTTGCATTTTTATACATTTCTTGATGTGAGATATGAACTTGTATAAAGATAAAATTGCTGCCACTGCACTCTAGGAAGACAGCTTCATATTTTGGCTGTGAATGTTCACCCGTAGCTCACAATTCTGTTGAAGGGTTTACATCAGAAATATTCACCGATCTTTGCTCTTTTCAGATTCTCCTCATGCATTTGTAGAATCTTCTATTCTTTTTTGTTTCAAATTTCCTAACAATTTTTTTCAGTTCAAACTGTTAAAACTAAAACAAATAAAATGGGATATCAGATTCTGGAAATAACAGAGAAGGTTCATCAACGTCTGGAACAAAAACTGCATTACCTGTAGCAGCATTTTGTGTTTTGTTTCTCCCAAGTGTATAAGATGTATGGTTTTTCTTTTATTTTTTCCATGGTAAAATATGCCAACTGTATATTTCAAAAACAAAATTATATTCAAATAATTCATATACTTTTTTTCAT
Source organism: Rhincodon typus (assembly GCF_021869965.1). NCBI lineage: Eukaryota > Metazoa > Chordata > Chondrichthyes > Orectolobiformes > Rhincodontidae > Rhincodon > Rhincodon typus. The sequence goes on along the minus strand of NC_063354.1, from coordinate 18,431,815 downwards.
GTGCTGGCTCATTTGTAAGATTGTTAGTGATGTTTTTAGAGAATTGAAGTTTGTGTTATTGTTCTGATTTGTTGGAAGTTATGATAAATTGATTCATTATTCATACATTAAAATGTGGCTAGTGGGTCTTTAATTTCAAACTGCAAAGGGAACCCAACTGTTAACTACTGATGGGCACCTAGATCCAAATTCAGATCTCAAAGTAAATCGCCTTCACTACAAAGGTGGTTGAAAAAGGATTCAGCCACATAGGTCAGTTTCCCGTCAGAAGTCATTGTTTCTTTTTGTTTCAAGATTGTGGCTTTGAGAGACTGATGCACACACATTTATGTTCTCATTAAAAAGAAGTCAGGAAGATTGCAGGAAAAAAACAGGATATCAGTTGCAGAGGATGGGAAATTGGCACTGAAGTCTAGATTGCTGGAGTTATGTGAGTGTTGGGAATGAGATTCATGCCAGGAGTTTGAGTCAGATGTTCAGTCGAGGCAGGAGAGTGTGTGAGATACTACAGATGCAATTTGTCTCAGGGCTAGAGCCAGGATCCCGGAATTAATTCAGCAGAGTCACAATCATTTGGGACACAATGATAGAGCTGTACTCATTCCTAAAATGAACTGCACTCTGTTCACAAGTCTGTGCTAAACTAATCAAACTGGGCATGTCAGGGTAATGCATACTAGTTTGGAGGTTTTTTGCTTGCACAAAAGTAAGTCATACCTTTATTCATGAGACAGTCTTTCTTGAAATGAGGATGTGTATTTACATACGAGAGTAGAGGAATGAGGAGCATCTCCTTTGCAGTAATCGCGTGACCACTTGGTTTCTCAGGTTCTTTGTATTTGTTTGACGAACAAAACTCATCATATGTGTTGAACTCATGCTGTGTGATATTTATAACAAATGTATTAAACCATTTGATAAAACTTAAACAAAGGCATCACACCTTTCAATTGAAGTAGTTTAGGCCTTCTTTAAGTTAGCAGAGAGATTTCAGAACAGCACATTAATATTATTGCACTAATATCACACCGAAAAGTTCGAACAATCAAAGTCCTTCCTTTCATTCTTGAGCTTCTATTGAACTTTCCAGATTCAACAAAAAACATATAATGGTATAATCTTTGCAGTAAGTTACAATTTGAGACCCTCTAGTTATAGGATGAGTTCAAATTCATGCCATGTCCTACAGTTATGGCTGAGAAGCTGGAAATCTCTAGTCATATATGTATTGTCCATACTGTCCTGTACTTGAGTCCCTAAAAGCACACAATAGTATCCTGGACTGAAGCTCCCTCCTGTGAATGAGCTCCTGATCTCTATTCCTTCACCTCTCCATGATGGCTTGGTTGGGTTCAGGAATGGTTCATGTGGAGAATTCTACAGGGAGCTAATTTGCACCCTCCCACTCCCTGGCAGAGACCACAATGTGCTGCACCACCCACAGCTGAGCAATTCTATACATGCAAAGGAAGTTGAGGGAATGCACTGTAAACAAAGGAAAGACAGTGAATTATAGCAAAAAGAAACTTTGTACAATAGTGGAAAAATGCAGCTGGCATTGAAATTCTTATCTTCCTTAATTTTACTGGATAATTAGATGTGAGTATAAATTCCTGAACCACACTTTATTCCTCAAATCTAGCTTTTTGTTAATGTAAGGATAGACAACACCATGGATATTTAGCTGGTTGGGAGAGAAAATAATCTTATTCCTTGTTTTTCTAAAGGCAGAGTTGAGTGAAGCTGAAGCAATTTCTTTTTTACCATTGTAATCACTCCCAAGCTCCACTATTCATAGATTGGTATAGACTAGGTTTTCTTGGGACTTGCATCGTACGATGTAAGGTTTCTTGAAATTATGGAATACATAATTTATGTATTAATTATATAACTCCATATTGTCTTCTTTTACATCATTCTGCTTTTACTCTCACTGAAACCAGTTAGAAGGTAATCATCATAGCTCCGCCTTCATTAAGGTTAATAGCGATTGCAATTTTCCTGTCTTTTCAGACAGTTTTCACGCCACTGTGAGTTAGACTGAAAAATAATAGCATCGGTGGCCTGGCAGCAATGTGATTTATTGATTTTAAATGTGGTCTTTGATTGCATATAAATGGCATGGTAATGTATTTGCTGATCATGGCTTGTAGGAAGACAAGTCCTTTTACCATTGTATTGTCATATGAATAAAACTATTCTTTCGTCTTATGTATTTTCCACACTAAGTTTCCCTTTTGATCAGCTAATGGAGCTAACTTGCTGCTTTGCAGATTTGTTTGATGAGAAGGTCCATTGAATTAAATGAATAATTAGAAGCATTCAACAATTGTTTTCTCGATATGTATACAAATGTTTACGGTCTGACCGACAAAGCCTGCATCAGAATGTGGTATTAAGTTATATTATGAAGTGATGGCCATTTGCTGCACCTGTTCCCTTCACTCTTACAATGACCTATAGTGTAGATTCTCCCTTACGGGACTAACTAAATGGTGAAGTTATGGTTTGTGTCAACCATGGGGGAGGATTTGATGTGTAATGGGTAGCATCCCTGCCTCTGAGTTAGTAGCTTTGGACTCAAGTCTTATTTCGGGACTGAATGACCAGAGAAGGTGCATTCTTAATGAGTGTCAACGTGTGAATCCTTCTGACACAAGCCAATGGCAGATGAAAAGAGTGAGAGAGGTTCTTGCCCAGCCATTTGATGGAAAGAAAGTGAAGCCTCAACTGTCATGTTCATAGCTCCAGGACAACTACGTGTGTGTAAAAGTACATGTTGTCACAGTAACTTGAACTCCTTGGGAAGGGCATGGGGAGGGATCAGACTGGAACCAACAGCGTGGAACCTGCTTCCTTGCCTTACTTATGGTGGAGGTGGTGTTGCTGTGGGGCAGACTTGCCATCAGGCTTAGAACTGAAGAAGATGTCAACCTTGTTAGGTCTGACTTATAATTTCTCCCACTGTCCGTTGTTGGTGTGTCTCCCTTCATTCTTGATGTTTCTATAGAATCATAATTGCCCGTAATCGGTTTATCCAAGTCAGAAAAAATGTAAATTGTCACTGTCCAAACATTTTAATCCAATTAACAGTGTTAACCAGTATTAGAGAAAAAAGATTCTGTCTTCTGTTCTGACCTAGAGACTCAACTTTACAAGAATTTTCCAGCTTTCAAATGGCAATTATACTCTGATTTCACTTTCCACTTGGAGGATTAGAGCATTTGCCGTAAAATGAGAGTCAATGTTAGCAGCTACACATCACAGAAATGTTCCAGGATCCAGGCTACCCCTGAGGAATACCATGGAAGACCAGATGTGTGTGTTAATGAATTTGTTTATGCATTTCGTAGTACTATTGTTCTCACATTTGTTTTAACAATCCTCTCCTTAATTCTGCCAAAGACACAAACTTCTTGTGTAGCTTGATACCATGGGCCCCAGTCATCCACTGATACCTCTCCAAAGTTGTAATAATTCATCTATGAACATTAACAGTGAGAGCCAACAGTCTGTTGAATCATGAAAGTTTGGTTCTACCCTTAAGTGAGATCTATCATTGGCATTTTCAGCAAGAGGCTCTAAACAGTGATTAATTTTAAGGGTCCTGTATGTTTTCCCTACATCCAAGTGTTTTTACTGCTGCTAACCTGAGGGTCAATGTTTATTAGACAAGTGATCCCAGGAAAGAGACTTGAACAACCTACAGCAGGAACCTTGAAGCACTGGCAAAGTACCAACAATAGTGTCCTTGCAAGATCCTCCAAATCCAATGGCAAGACAGCTGCACCTTCTCCCAGGCCAAGAAGCCCAGTAATGTGATGCAGGTTTACTTAAAACCAGCCCTGCTGAGGAGGACATGCTGCTCATTTGCTGAAACCAGCTCCCGAAGCAATTGTTGATGGAATTCGGTTGCGGCAGGACAGTCCCAGGAGGGCAGCAGAACTCCTGTAGGTACATCCTTAAAGCATCTCTGATCAGGTCAAACATCCAAGCTGACTCATATCCCTGGCTTGTGACAAATCAAAAAGGCAAGGGTCAGTGAACACACCAGCAGACAACATTGGGAGCACACAGAGGTGGTGTTGAGGTACGGTGGGGGAGTGCATAGCCCTCCACACAACCTATCTATGAAATCACCTGCCCTGCATCTGATTTCATGCTGAACTTCTCAGCCATCTCAGAACATTTTAATCAGGATCGGAGCAAGTTATCCAGGATCCCACGGCAGAAGGACTGCTGCCTTAACTGAGATAAGCTAACTCAGCACAGACTGTGGATCAAATATGGGATCTTTGTGGTCTGACTGCTTCAGCTATTGACTGTATTGTAGGGGAGTGTGCAGTGTTGTATTTAAGCAGAAAATCTGAGTTGCAGCTCTTCCAATTAGTCATTTGATTAAGGAAACCTATAATTGAGCTACACAGTCTAAAATGCCTCAAATTTAATTGCAGTCTGTTCCAGGTTGACTGACGTTACCCATGTTGATTGTGGGGGTGTTACAGCCCACTGTGACAAAAGAGAGGAACATCATCCTATGTTCTGGTACCAGATTGGTATTTATTGACATTTGCTGGACAGTGTGCTGGTGTGGTCTACAAAACCAGGCTCTCCAAGTCAATCCCTGTGTTACAAACTCCACAGCCTCTCATTGTCTTGCCTCACAACCAGAAAATGGCCCGAGAGGAAATGAATGGTGAACACTCTGAACATCATCAGGAGCGAACAGAGGACGAAAGGAAGGAAAGTTGTTGAAGCATTTATATCTGATCTGCCACAGTTGTAACTGCTATCCCTAAAATTCACTGAGTGAATGCATGGTGAAACCTTTACTGCAAGATTAAATTTGTAAAACAACTGTTGTGTAATTACTGGAATTCAATCTGCAGTTATTACTAACCTGTATTATCTGTCTACATATCGCAATCTGTGAATTTGAAGTGTGTATTTGGTCATCACATCACAATATTATACATCAAACTGCAGTTCCTTTTGAGAAAGCAGCAAGTGGTATAGTCTTGTGGTTGTTGCACAATAATACAAGTGTGTGGTATGGAGTGGAGCATGTTACATCTCAGCTGAATGGAGGGAGCTTATTGACAGAAGCCTAGGAACAGCTGGGCTAGTTCGTCATTGGTAAATAGGGCATGGCACAATGAAAGCAGGAAAGAGGCTGGACAAATCTTGAAGAAAAATAGAATTCCTTTGAATGCCAGAAATGTATATGTCTGATTGGGTCGGTAGGGATGGTTGATTTATAGGACACTGTGATGGGTTTCTGAACCTGCCTTTGACCTCAAGTGAGCTCAGTTGAGTCCAGTTTATTTTTTGATAGCCTTGGGTCTTCTTCTAGAATTTACAGATGCAAATGGTGGTTGTCATCCAAACAGATAGCAATGTTGTGTGATCCTATTCCCATCAGCAAGTCAGGGACTCAAGGTGCTATTCATTTTAATAGCAGGAAAGAAGATCAAAGTGATTCTTAAAGAAGAAGGGGAAGCTGAGTGATGTTTTAAATATATACCCATCAGGTATTCTATTTTTAACTCTAGGTTTTCAAATTCTGTTGTAGTGCTTTCAACTTTTCAAAACTTGGTCCTTGTCTGTATGAGACAGGGGCTTGAGAAATCAGGAATTAGTTGGAGTGTCTCAATGTCACAACTTTTACTAAATGATTGCTGAAAGTGAATTTTGAGTTCTGGGTTGGCAGTATTCCTTCAGTCAGTGATTTGACACTTTTGTCTCTTGCCAGTTTTCAAGATTTGTTTGCATTGCCCTTTCTCTGTCATCAATCCATGCTGCTTGATGCATTCTAAACAATTTGTTTCCTGAATTCTCTTTCTGCTTCTCTTTTCTCCACTCCCATTTTCTGTTGCCTCTTCGACATATTCTGTCCATCAAGGACATCCCATAACAGCAGCCCTTTCAGCTGTCCATTCTACATGGGTGACCAGGGATGTTGAATGTGCCTGAAGTACTCCATTGGAGGGGTATAATGGCCAAGCCAAACTGTGGCCTCATATGGCAGCAGATCTTGACTGTAAACATTAATGTAATTGCGGTGATAGTCAGTTGGTAGATCATTTGACATTTTTACTGCTTTTGATTTCCATTGGTTTAGGAATGTAGGAACAGAAGAAGGTCATTCAAGCTCCCAAGCTCGTTCTGCCAAAGGACTTCAATGGAATAGCCATTGGGAAGGATGTAGAACATGCTGTCAACTTGTTATCATCTGTTTTACATTATTGAATTAAATGCAGTTTGGCCCCACAATACCAACTTAATAGTGCTCCCAACTAAGATTAATATGCAGTGATTATGATGGGCAGACCTGGCTGATTGCTGTCTCTTTTTTTCTGCATTCTGTAGCTTCCACAACTGTTTCAGAATAGGTCAAGTGTGGAATCTTGGATTTTAAAGATGTCTCAGTACTAGACAATGTTTTAAACCACATACATGGTCTCCATCCTCAAATACTTACTACGTTGTTTGATCTTCTGTTATGCTCTTGTTCGCATACCCTTTGTCCATTTTACTGCTCATTTCCTCTTATTACTATTCCATATTGCATCTTGTACTTTACTTTTGAATACCTCCTTGGCGACCAGTTTTGCAGATTGTTTCTTGCTACACGGAGGGAATGAGAAAGTGGTGAGAGCCAGAACAAATTAAACTGAAAATAATGAAAGAAGATTTGGCAGGAGAGAAAGTATAACATTTGCGATCCAGAATGTTCAAACATCAAAGGAAAGAAATGGCAAAAGATAAAGTGAACATGGAGAGAGATGGAATGCTTGTAGGAAAAACAGAGAATGACAAAATATGACAAGAAAGAGAGAAGAAACAATGAATGTAATCCACAGGACAAGGCAGTTATTGAGCATTAACATCCATGTGTAATATGTGGATTTGCCTTTAACCTATTGCATGGACAGTAATGTTGAAATTCCAGCCTGCCAGCAAACAGTCCCATTGCTGACAAGTATTGGAACTTTGGACACCTTTTAATGAATTGTTTGAAAAATGTGAGCAATGTTGCAAGTGCAGCCCTGCCTAGCAAGGCTCCCTACTACTGATGTAGACCCATAAAACTACTCATGTATTGGGGCTAATGTTCATGATTGGGACGTTTCATTCTAATAAAAACAACAGAAGTAGCATATAATAACAGCCAATCCAATACTGCCCAAGTTACAATATCAGAATAAGATAAATGACATTGAGAGACTTAAAGGTGCTCCTGGATGAGTTCCTATACCACTTTTCCCTCAAACAAATTGCACCCATATGTACACACACCTGCTCCAGACACATTCACATACCCGTGCAAGGGATAATCACATATGCACATACTGCAGCTATAATCAGACACCACCTAATAACACTCACACTCCCCCATGTATAATCACACACCACCTTCTTCAGTTTTCTGTCCAAAGGCTTGGGCTTGGCAATTATTTGCCAAGTCATGATAGATTGTCATAATTTTTTTGACCACTTGCTGGATGACGAGGCAGACCATGAGTATACCTGTACTAGGGATTAGCCCCTGTGCTGGTGATATCAGTCTAATCCATGCACTTGCTGTCTAAGCAACTGGGCTAACCTGCTGAACCCCAACCACAGACCTACACTCGGTGTAATTTCAGACACACACACCCACTCCCAACCAAGTACACGCAATGCACACAAACCTTTTTGTCTGATTTAAAGACACATACTCACACCACACCAGGTATAACTGCACACCAACACTTTGTTAGCCCCAACTGTCCCCTCCTACTCAGCATTTGCACAAGCCCTGCCAAAGCTCTCCTGAAAAGTTGGCAGATACACAGGTAGGAATAAAGTTCCAGTGGAGACTTACCGAAATATTACACCAATCTGTGAACTTCATTACTTAAAAAAACATTCCCTGAAGTCTCCAGTCACTGTTAAAATGACTAGGAATTTTCCTCTAATGTTAGAAATACATTTTTGGCTTGGATTTTGCACCATCGTTAAAAAAACGCTGCTCAGTACGCCCATGTCTATTGATGTGAAATGGTTTTAAACACTGTGGGAACTGAGCTTCTTGATGCATCTCACTGTTTCGAGAATCTGGAATCACTCTGGCTGAAAAAAGTGAATGTTCCCTTTAGAAATGCTGGAAGTCTTGGACATTGTCATGGAAAAACACAACAGTATGAATTTAGCCATTTCTACAATGGCATACTGGTGGTGTCTAAGCTCTGGAATAGGAATCCTTTCCCTAAATGGCATGTTCGCAATAGAAGAGCAATTTGAATAACCTTGTAAGTCTCATGATAAATGTAGTATCTCATTAATAAATGCAATACCCGATAGCTTTTGCCACATCTTTGATAAAATCAGATCTAAGAGAATGTATGACTAAATGTGATCACATTTTAAAAGCTCTAATGATTTTAACTAATTTCCCGTCTTAGTTCAGAATAGGTAAAAAAATTGGCATAGGCTGTCTGGATAGCATTTTCACTTAAGTATTTTACTACAGGTTCTGTAAATTGCCTTACTCCTGCCTTTTCAATCTGTTTCATTTCCTTCACCTTATGCCATTATTCCCCTTCCACTGTAGTCCCGAACCCCCCTTCATATCGTTACTGCTGTTCTCCTGACTTCTAACTTGTATGCCCTAACTTGCTTGCACATTTTTAAAATCAGAAATTGGACAATATTTTAGTAGCTCCAATTTTTAGTACTACTAACATAAAAAGTATATATTTAAGTCTGTGTAAATACTGGGGGCAGGGAATGGTGGTGGGAACAGCAGAGGAAGCTGTGGTGACAAAGTTGTGCTTTCTGTGTTATTCATTAGAAGAATTTGCTTTGTTTGTTATTTTTAACATTGTGCAGCCATTGTGGCTTTACTTAAGTTGACCAAAGAAAAGCAACTGTCTGGTTATAAAATGAACTAAACTGAGAAGACAACATCTTACGTACGTCTGAAAGATATGTGATTCAGGCATTGTAGCCCACCATCTCTTGGTTTAATAGAACTCATTACAGCATAGCTTGTGTCTGTAGCATTCTGCAGTTCCACTTTGGCACTCAGAACAAGCAGTATTACTACACATTTGCCACACTTCCATTCTCCTGTGTTTGTAATTCTCTCCTCTTCCTTCTCCTTCCTTCTGTTAATCTCCACCTGTCCCTGTAGCTCCTACTTCTCCTACTCATCATTCCTGTGTTTCTTTTCATCATTGTCCATCTGCTTTCTTCAGCTAAAGTGGTTCCAGATTTTTCAAACAGTGGATTTCATCAGGAGTCTTTGTCTCACAGTGTCTCATAATAAACTCAGGTTCCCAATTGAGCATAGAGCTTTTTAAAGGAACATTATTAAGTATTAATTTCGGGCTGTATAATAGTGAGTGAATATTGGATCAATTTGACTACCATTTACCAAAGTGCCATTGAGGGAATGGAAACAAAATCCAGTTATTTTTGTAATCTTTGTAATCTTGCATTTTGGTAATTTATATTTTTTATTGCGTGAAAGTATACAATGCAATAAACTATATTTATTAATGGGACAAATAGTACCAAATTCTAGTTTAAAACAAATCAGGTTTTGCACTGCATGCCCTCTCCACCTGAATTTGGAATGGAGGCTTAGATATTAGCTTGTCTGTAATTTTGTTAGAATGAAGATTATTTCAAAGGATTGGATCACAGAGTAAGAAAATATGAATGTTCTAGGAAAACCGAACTTTCATATTGGTACTGGAATTGACAACCCATCAGAGAACAGCTCCAATATGAGCACGATACTGCTATATGTAATATATATATATATATATATATATATAAAACAGAATGTGCATGAAGCACTCACTGGACGCCAGTGGATTTTGAATTCACTTCTTGTAGCTATATTCCAATATCAGAAAGTTGTTATGTTGCATCTGATAGCTTAACAAATGCCTTTTACAAGCTATTTCCCATGCTTCTGCCAGTAATCTAAGTTACAGCCTTTTTCGTGACTGCAAACACTGTGGTTCTGTTATTGGCTGACTGAAGGTACCGTTTAAGGAGGTACATTGGAAAATGACCTTTTCCTCCTTTCTTTACTATCGGTTGTGGACCTAAAAGAAAACAGATAAAGCTCACCTGACTGAAATGGGAGGATTTAAGTACCAACCAGTCTTTCTGGTCAACAGACCAATTAAAATACTAGCCACTCCTAGCTGTTTATCTTAAGCAGCACAAGATTCAGCACAAAGTTGAGATAAGAAACCTGTGGTTACCAAACTTCCACCATTGTGGCCTGTAACTCAATCAAATCTGAGACTCGTGTTAGACGATAAAGTGGCAGTTCGTCAATTTTTTTCCGCAATTCACTGTTTAGTTGTATACATCATCTGCATAAATTTTCTTTGTGTCGTATGTTTCTCTGCATTACTAAGGACACCAGTAAGCAGGAATTGGAAGTTTAAAAGGAATTCTCAGAAACTCGTGAATGAATCAGTATTTGTGGTATGAAACTCTAAACCCAAGAAAACCTGAATTTAATTTTGTAATTGAATGCATATATGGTAGTAATGTGAAGAATCCAATGTCGATGTTTTTTAAGAACCTGATCTATCTTTTGTGGTGTTCATTTGAAGAAGTATGTGTATTTAAGATGACAGTTTTCCTTTCTAGGCTCCTAGTACTGCCTGTAGAATTACTTCCTTTCACCATCCAGAACTGGGCTGTCACAAAGAAGCATATTGTGTGGGATAGTTTCAGGACAAATGACCAGAATGTGTCCAGATTGGCATTGGCTTATGTTGAGATTTGCCCATCTTTCTTTATTTTATCTTTTCTGCATGGAGATTTTTTTTTTGCCTTCTGAGCAGAATGTTTCAACAGGCTCATTATATCCATCCATTCTTCCGTATTTTGGTGAAAAATGTGTTTACTTTCTGCATGCATCATATTGTTTGCAAATAAAATTGATTCCCGCATCATAATTTCTTTTCTTGAGTTTAATGTACACCATCTCTTCCTGGCAAGGGTCAATTCTTAACATGTTTGCTGAATGTTAATGACTCTAAACTAGAACTGACAATTGGCAGATATTAACATGGAAACGCTAAACCGGTTTCCTGGGCATTCCTAGGTCCACTGTGTTACAGGGGGTATTAACCTGTTTATTTTTAGTGGTTTAACACTGCTGTTGAGATAGCAGAAAGAGGACTGTCATCCAAGAGTTCAACTGATGTTGTAGAGCCACAGTCATTTCTAAGTCCATATCTAAAAGAACTGTCGTTTTACAAAGACTGTGACGACATTCACTCTCCATCGTAAAGTGAGTGCAATTAATACCACAGCAGCCTAAGCCTCTCAGTGTGCAAAATGGCTTGGTGAAGGCAGGCACATTAAAATTTATGAGAAGCTGGGGTGGAGTTATAAGAGGCTTGATCATATTGATTTCTAATGGGGAGGGAATGCAGACCAGTCTTCAACTATCCTGGGAAATAGTGATGATGGAGTTAATTGATTATTTCTTTTTCCTGCACAGTTAGTGTTTCTAAATTATCAGCTGCGGAACTTGCAGGGCTGTCTTAGACATTTCTTAAGCAAGTGGCTTTGTATTGTAATCAGATACTATTCAGCTGTGAAAGATTTGGTGTATGCGACGCTCACTGCTAATGGTGAGACTTGAAATATGGCTCTGTGGAGGGATCGTAAACAAATGCAGGGTACATAGCTTCCTGTGTTTTGTAAAGTTATATGTTCTTTCACTCGGATGTCATTGGTTTATAATGACAAGTGAAGTCAAAGAATATTTCCTGAATTTTGTGCTGAGAGGAAAATATGTACCTGGGAAGTATTTTTCATGTTAACCATTTTGCTTAGCTTGAAGGCAAGGTGTTTGCAAGGCTACAGAGCAGGATGGAAGCAGACAGTGATCCAATGGATTGTTCAATGACTATAAAAATATTACCTTAATACTGCTTTTAAAATACTGACATTAAAGGCGTCTCAGAAAAAAATGTGAGCAAAAACAGAACCAATTCTCTAGTGTGGTTCACATAACAGAACAGGGCTCTGTTCTCTGGAACAGGGCACTGAGTAGGACAGAGCTGTCCATCCACATCTGCAGGATAGGATTCAGCAGAAATAAAGAACTTGGAGGTTCAGAGGCAATGGTTTTCTTAAAGAGCACAGCTAAATGTTAATGTATTGGTTTCTAAAGCAAGTAAAAGATATGGCAGCAAGATGGTTAACAGGGATGATCTTTATTACAGAGAGCTCTGCTTTCCATCTTTTTAACGCTGAGTCATCTGCTGTTTCCAAGCCCTGTCAGGGGCTGGCACAAAATGGAAAAGGATGGTCTTCGCATTTTTGCTTGAAGACAGCAGAGCCAGGTGTAGGGACTGCTGTGTCTGTAGGTGTAGGAATGTAAACCACATCCAGCAGAATCATCTCATTGCTATTCAGCAGACACAAGGCCTGATGTGGGCGGTAGCTGGCAACAGGTCTACGAAACTCAGATCACTTCCTTACTTCTAAACTGAATTAATCTCGGGCTCTTAAAGCCGCATGAGTCCAGAGGAAGTTATTATTAACATTTGCTGCGACTGGTGTGTGCCATTGTTAACGCTTTAAGCTCCAAATTCACAATTTTGGGCTGAGATAAAAATAGAAAGATGTGAATGCATCCTATTTCAATTTAGAAAGATGAGATTGCAAATTGGTGCAGCTTTTGCTTTTGTTTGTTTATCTTAAATCTGCATATTTTGGGCAAGGACTTTTGGCAGCATTTAACTTGCTCAGATATAACATTTTGTCGTTAAACAGTTCCGAAAGTTACTCTGTATTTGAAAGGTTAAAGGGGACTGGACTGCCAACAGACCCAGTAAATTGGGCAGCATCTTGAGTAGCAGGTGAGGGCTGTTGTGGCAATGTGGTAGTATTCCTACCTCTGAACTAGGAGTCTGGGTTTCAAATCCCACCATTCGAGAGGTATGTGCTGCCATCTCTGAACAGGTTGGTTAAGAACATATCTTTCACACGCAGGTGACACAGTGGTGATGCAGGGATTCATGTGGTCTGCATTGACCCTGTGAAACCATCGAGGCCCTGTTGATGCAGTGATGTTACTTGCCACAGCTTGCATGCTGCTCGTATTTTGACTGCCTTCAATGTTACAGCTGTCTCTGCTATTCACTCTGTATCCAGTCTGTATTCAGATTGCACCAACCCTGCAATCAGATTGCAACCAGTTTGTATCCAGACTGCATCCAGCCTTTATTCAGACTGCATACAGTGTTCAAACCACATATATCTTGTTTTCAAATTGGATTCCATGTTCAGGATGCATTAAACCTGCATTTGGTCTGCCTGATGGGCTTACAATCATCTTGGGCTAATAGCTAGTAGAAAATATGAGAAATGTTTTGTAGTTATTAACTTAAAAGTAATTCATGCTGAAGAAATCTTACTGATATCAAATAACAACATAGAATTGGCAGTATTATCAAAGCATTTGTTTCATGGAAAATCCTTTTGCACAAAAGAAGGTGAACAAAGGTATATCAAAGTTTATAAATTGCAAAATTCACCTTGGAAGTAGTATAACTGGACAAATTTGTATTAAGAATGTTAAAACAGCAGAATTGCAATTACTATCACAGAAGCATGAACAATATTAATCTTGAGATACTACTGATCTTATCACCAGCAAGCTTAGTTGTTCGAATACCAAGCAGAACTGGAGTACTGTGAAATATAACTCCATTGCAATTATGCCATATTTGTGTCTCTTATCGTGCCCACTGTAAACTAAAGTGATTGTGATAGTAATAACAGTTGGATTAGTAGGATCATCAGTAAACTAATTTATTTGAATAGAGAAGGTTCATGTTAACGACAAGATCACAGATTGTGTTTCAAGAATCACAAAAATAATTATTTCACATAACTTCAAAACAGTGATTGCCCTAGCAACGAAAATTCTTAAGTCGTGTTATCAAATTTATTCATAGTTTTCATAGTTCAGTTAATGGCAGCTTTTCTTTCTGATAACAGTTTTAGAAACTTCTGCAGGTTAACAGTACCTTAAATGAGGGGGATTCATTTTAAAATGCCATGTTAATAATTCAAGTTTTGTGGAAATACATTTAATTGACTAAATTTGTGATCCTGACCACTTTAATAATAACATGTATCTCTGATATCCTCAATGCAAATGATACACTGTAGTTCAGTAATTACAGACAACGGCTGTAAAATGGATATAAAATGAATACAGAAGAAGGAGGTTTTTGATTTGGAAAATCACACATGCCAACCCTGAATCATTAAGTTTTAACGAATACTATGATACTGCTACCAGGGCCAAGGTGGTTGAAACAGGTGTTTAGGATGAATTTTTAATTAGTTTTTAATTCTTTGGGGATGAGCTCTGAGTCAAATGAGTCCATGTTCTGAATTCAACATTACACACAAATCAATAACAAGCAATTTATTTGCTAATTTTTTTTCTTTGCACAGAATGAGGCTGGGGAAGTTGCTTTGTATGAGTAAAAGTTACCATATGTGTTCTATACAAGCCAGCTTGTCACAGTTCTATTTTCATCAGATAGTAAATGTTCATCTTTCATAATAAATCCAAAGAATGGATAGCTGTCACTAACAGTCAACAATTGCATCCAACTGGACAGGGAATGACACGTGAAAAATATCTTTTTGATTCCAGAATTTAGAAATTGTCAGCTGGAAAGACACCAAATAAAACATCTCTAAATTCGAGGATCTCAGAAGAACTCAGTTATAAGTCTTATGATCTTGTTTATTAACTCTATGATTGAAATAACTCCACATAGGCCAGTGTCCCATCACCAAATCACCCTTTATTTACACTTCCTTGACACTGATCCAGCTCCCTTGGAGCAAGTTCTCAGGTGAACAGAATCTCTGACATTCCTGTTTATATCTGTCAGCCAGGACTCCCTGATTGGACCAGATTAACAGCCCCAATCAGGGAACTCATATTCTATGTTCACCTGGCTGACCTCATTACAATCAGTACAGTGATAAAGACTAGTTTATAGATAATGATAATTATATTTGATAATAATAAGTAAGGGAATAAGTCTGTGTACATTATGAATTTGAGGATTCAGTTTTCATACGAATTCCATGCTTTGTACCCAGATTCAGTTTGAAATCTGCATGAGGGCGCTTTTTCCTGGTAATTTTCTTGTCAATTCCTTTAAAAATGGGACCTTGTGTTGAGTCATGGTTACTCAACGATGCAGACACTGTCCTGTTACCTTGCTTAACATGTGGCGATCTAGGCTATTTGACTGCATTGATTGTACTGTAATGTCCACACATGCTTTGCTCCAGCAGCGTTCACTGGATAACAATCAGGATACTTCTTAATATTGAGGCCCAGTTGTAGCTTGCAGTTTAATGCCTATGTTGAGATCAGCTTTCAGGAAACAGATTTCACAAAATTTTCTTGATATGTTCTATGGTGATGTCTTGATGAGGATAACTATAGGAGTTCATAATTCATTGTCGCACATTGCCTAGAAAATAACATGGTTGATGACAATTAAGAAGATGTAGGAGGAGAAAGCAAAATGACACCACTTTACAGGCTATCAGCTGAGGCCATTCTGGGGTAGTCTGTAATGATACTTTCCAAACGAAATATATTTTATCTTCATTAATATTATTTATTGTAACTTTTGCTGACTGGAATCGTATTTCCTGACTATTCTGCATCACTCATGAATAACCAGCTTATGCAGTACTGCTATGTATTGCTGAAGGTTCAGGTGACCCTTTCAATGCCACTGAGGTCGAAGTAGCTGAAGCATTGTAAATGCATCATGAGTAAACTTAGGCTCTTTGCTGTAAAACCTAAGTTCCCACCATTGATGTACACAAAGGGAAGCCAGAACTTCAAACCTAAACATAGATTAATTCTGAGTGGAGCCGCTTTGTTCTAGGAGTTTATTTGCCTAGCTGGAGCCTCTTATCTTAGATTTGATATTCTCAAAGTTTCCTCCTGCCCCTTTATGCTGTGGTGTTCTGCAGTTCAGCGCAGTGTTGGAAGTTGATGCTATCAGATCAGTGGGAAAGCCTTTAGCAGCTCACATCAACCTTTTAAATTTTTATTGTCTGCGCAGGAACAATATGTGGTGTGACTGCTTTTTCAAATCAGTCCTTTATGGCGATAAGAAACATTTCTACCTTCCTGAAAACAAAGCAGGTTTATAATGAAGGGATGTTCACTTAGAATTCAGCATTTTTGTTACTGAAATGGGTATGTTATCACATATGCATCTAAATAAGAAGTTCATCTGCATAACAACTTGACGATTGCTTTATCCACTGCAACCCTAGAAAACTGAGTTGCCTGCAAAGTTGTCCCTTAGTGCTTTGGGGCAAAATCACCAAAGCATGTACAGGCGAGCAGATTCCACTTGGGGTCTGTTAATGTTGCAAGGGTCCAAATTTGTGCAGGGGAGGAAGCATGATCCAAGTTCCTCTTTGTGAACAATAACAATAGTGATCTATACTGTGAGGTTCTGGTTTTTCAGAGACTTTGCTGACAGTGTTGATGGGAGGGAAGAAATTATTTTATGTAAATTAGCAGTGTGTTTTTAAGTTACCTGTAGGTACTCTTATC
Organism: Rhincodon typus; assembly: GCF_021869965.1. Lineage (NCBI taxonomy): Eukaryota > Metazoa > Chordata > Chondrichthyes > Orectolobiformes > Rhincodontidae > Rhincodon > Rhincodon typus. Next base: position 18,415,161 of record NC_063354.1, on the reverse strand, counting down.
ATATGAAATAATGCTGTTCAACAGGACCTACAACAACATAGCCAAATTGTATAAACACATGCAAAGTTTATTCACCCAGAAACGTATGTTGTTGTCGAACATCACAAATACGCCTTCTGAAAGAGCATGCTTGCAGTGTGTACAAAATAAGAAAAGTTTGAAAGATAGTTTAAATACCTGTTGGGAGTCTACCTATAAATGAAGACGAGATGGTGTTTGATGTGTGAGATTCAGGAATGAAGCCTGCATGCCCAATCAGACAACCAGAACACTCTCTAATCAACCTGCAGTGACAGAGCTTGAAATGCTGCCAGCTGCTTTGGCAAGTTCCAGGCAACTCCTAAGTTCAGGTGCACTGGACCCTTTAGTGTTCCAAATGGATTCAGCAAAGTAAGCATGTAATGCCGATATTTATTCACTGTAACAGAATCCAGGATAGTGAGCATCCCGGGAGTGAACACTATCTTTTGACCGTTGGGATCCAGCTTCACATTGAACCCGAACAGATGGAATAGTGTTTTTCTGTCTCAGTGGTGCAAGCCGTTACATGAACAGTGCCCTTTGTCTCTGCTTTGACCTGTGTTAAAATCCAGCCCAAAGAGGGAGAATAACTATATCCTTGTGTTGGTGACTATTAACCTCTTGAAAGGAAAGAGGTAAATTTTCACCCTTGATCTATTTCAATGAGAATGCTGTTACAAGTTCCTGTTTTGTACCTATGCAGACTCTTATTCAAAATATTAATGGAAGGGAAGTCGCCCCATATGTCACATATAATTTTGATCATACTTTATTGTTTTGACATAACTTACTTCAAGTTTTTGAGACTGAATATTAAATGTTCATATTAAAAGTGTTCGAAAAAATTACGAATGCAAGTTTGTAATGCATTTCCATAAAAAATATTTTTTCTCATCTGAAGTTAATCTGTCAGTTTTTGTCTGAGTAGCTTCAACTCTGTTTTTGCGTAGCACAAGCACTGAGATGGTACAGGCTGGAGGGGCTGAATGGCCTACTCATTTCTCAATGTTCCTCAAATTCTCCTCCAGCTAAACTAAGTATTTCGGATGCTAAGGAAAAAGAATCTACCTTGCTGAGTAATTCCTTGGGAAAAAAAGATTAAAGCTCACCTGTTTTTTTTCTCTGGCAACATTCCGTGTCATACACAAGGCAGACATCATCCTTGCATTACTGACAGCTGGGGTCAGTTCTCTTGGATGGAAATGAGCTCTGAATAGTGAGCAATCATTTCTCGGCAGATACCTGACAAAACAGATAGCAGATAATTGCTGTTTCTTTATCGTCTGAGTTCAGAGGTGTAGTTTGTGCAATTAAGTGAGTACAAATGCACAAAATTCACAGGATTTGACACCTGCACTGCCAGGAAAATAAGTAATGTTAAGAGACTACCTCTAGGCTGCGATATGGAAAGGGTTTCTCATAAATCCTAACAATTTAGCACTCAATGGGTTTCAAATTTGTATCAGTTTTTTTGAATGGATTTGCTGCACTCAAAAAGAAATGCCAATACAACTGTTCTTGATATAGAATCAGACTTGTGAAAATAACATCTTTAAAAAGGCAAAGAGAAAAAGTGAGACCCCCCTGCCCCTCCCAATTTTGTTGACTGGTTCCCAAGGAGTTTTGTGCTTTCCTCCATTGGAAACAATGAGAGCATTGACTGTGTATCGTAACATGTAATTCATTGTGTGGCGTTTGCTCGATTTTTTTCCCTTCCTTTTGTTTATACTGTGAGTTGAGACATATTCTTTGTTTATTTATAGAAAAGGCCTTCAGTCCCCAATGAAGGATGAGTGACTGTATGCATTTGATATAGCAGAGGGGGGGAATCCCTTTGCTGCTGTGCTCCAAACCACAGCACTATGCTCAGTAAAGTAATACTGATCTTTGATAAATCTTTTAAAGAATCTATTGTGAAGTACTGCTTTGAAATAACAGCAGCAAGATTAAACATGCTTCTGAAAGGTGCTTTCCACTTACAGTGCTAATCATTGTCTGCATGTTGTGCTGTGGAGGAGCTATTGTTTATCTAGTAGGGTTGGGGTTAAAGAAAGAAGTCAAAATGACACAGTTGGCTGTCCACTCTCTGAGTTAAATTGCAGCTCAGGTTTCCTGTTGAGTTCTGCAGGTTTCTGTATCTATAATGATGTTCAGATCTCTGGTACTAAGAATTTAGATTTTTGATTCCTTATACCTGTATTGCTGAGGTTGAGGTGTGAATAAGGAACACACCATCAGCCTCTTGAAGTCAAGAAAGCTTGCAGTCCAGTCTTTTATTAACGTTCTTATTGTTTTCTGTTGAAGGTGAAACAAACTGTTATTGCTATACAGTACAGGTAACTGGTAAGTGAGTAATAAGCCTTGTGATCCTGAACGGAAGACTCCAAAGGATCCCTGGCTTGATCCAGGCATAGATGATGGTCAGTCAGAGCAAAACTTTTGGTGCTAAACAGACAAAGGAGTCAAGGGTTGTGGAAAGCAGACAGGAGGTGGACTTGAGAGAACAACGGATCCACCCTGGTTGTATTGAGTGTTGCAACTTGCTCAAAGGGCCAAACGGTGTACCCCTGCTCCTATCTTGGATGTAAAGCTGATCTGCTGCTCATTTGCAAAGGATGATGAAAAGTAGCCAGGCTATCTACTTCTCATTAGTAAGCACTGAATTCTGTTAGACAGTGTGGAGATGGTGGAAACCTGAGATTCTTTTCATCGCGTGAAAGGTCCACATTCAATTCTCAGCTTTTGTTTCTATTCATTACAACGCTAATACGTTTAGATTTGAGGTTACACAAATTTATTCATCACCAATTTGTTCTTATGACCCTCTGATTTTGAACTATTTCTGATTTTGTCTTGTTATGGAATAAGCAAGATTCTTGGTTCAGTAGTGGGATGGGCCTGATACCATTTTGCAGTTCTGTGTATCTAACACTCAGGTGATCCAATTCTGGGTCTGTCTGATATGTGTGACAATAGCATCGTGTCTAATGACCTGGTCTATAAAGTAGGATCTTAACTGATTGATTTATAGTGGAGGTGGGAAAGAGGCTAAGTTTGTGAACAATATTTATTCAGCTGCAGGTGGTCAAATGCTGACATAATGTATGTATTTTGGAGATGAAGGAGTTGCCTTTCATGAGACATTGGGAAGGCTATTTCCTACCATTTGGTGAATGGCCATATGTTCACAAAATCTCAATTCAAACCTCTACCAGAACCAAAATTTAGAATTTTTGTACTCTGTGAATCCCTGATGATATTACTTTTTGAGTTATAAAAATACAACTATTGATATTTGTTGGCAAAACATTGGAAACAGCCAGAATTAAAGCAAGAAAAATATCAGGAACAAAAATTGAAGTTGCTGGACAAGCTCAGCAGGTCTGGCAGCATCGTGAAGAAAAAAATATCGAGAGTTTACGTTTCGGCTCCGGATCACCTGAGCGTTAGATACACAGAACTGCAAAATGGTATCAGGCCCATCCCATACCTCAGAACGGTCATTGGACCAGAAACGTTATCTCTGATTTTTCTTCACAGATGCTGCCAGACCTGCTGAGCTTTTCCAGTAACTTCTCTTTCTTTTCCTGATTTACAGCATCTGCAGGTCTTTCAGTTTTTATTAAGAAAAATATCAACTCTGATTTTGATTGACATTAGCTGAATGCATTGATTACGAGAAGCTCAGAATTTCTTAGGTTCCCTGCTTTGCTTTCGATAGCCAGCAGTTGGGGATGTTGCGTGTTTTGCGTATGAAGAGAAACTGACTTAGGAAAAAATACACAAGTAAAACAAAATAACGAGAAGTGACATAAATAGCAAGAATGCATGTTCTTAATGATGTTCCCTAAACATTAGGAGATGACTGCTGTACTTGAGTGCTTTTAGTGCCTGTGCTTGCATTTCTTCAACTGAATCGCATTAATTTGGAGCTTGTCTAATCAGAAAAACAACCACCAGAATACATGTATATTCAATACGACAAAAGATGCATTTTATGTTAAATAAGAGAATAGCAGAAATCGTTGACCTTTACTAGTACACGGTAGGCCAGTCACTCGCTACCATGTACTGCGAAATGCAATGATGTTTACTATTTTACTTATGAACATAAAATCCTCTTTCATTACAACACAGCCATTACTATTCTGCACAGTATAGTGCACCTCAGCACCGCTCAGCATAGTTTAAAGGTTGGGAATGGCTTGTCGTGTAGCATCTGTTCAGACCTGTGAATGCTTTGGAACATGATTGTAAATATTTTCACCTTAAATAAGCCTGTTGCATTGCTAAATTAAACAGACTGAAAATGTGCACTTTATTTTTTTCCCTCCAGATTAAGTTATGATCTTGTGGCACTGATTGAGAATGTGTTTAATAAATAGTAAATTAAAGTCAGAAATAGTTCAAAATCAGAGGGTCATAAGAACAAATTGGTGATGAATGAATTTGTGCAACCTCAAATCTAAAAGTATTAGCGTTGTAATGAATAGAAACAAAAGCTGAGAATTGAATGTGGACCTTTGGTAATGTTGACAAAGCGTCCGTTAAAAGTATTCCGAGAAAAAAAAACTACATTGATTAATATTTAGTGATCGCATCATTGACATTTGAAGTGTTAAATTATTTTTTTATAAAGGGCATTTTCAACTTATCATCTAGACTATATAATAATCACCGAATGCACTTGAAAGATTTTTGATTCAGTGGCAATTGATCACATGGATTTTGAATACTGCCATATTTTATGTATATTTCTAGTGGCACCAAGCAGTAAGTGGTCTTTAAAAGGCACAGACAATACAAAACTGATTAAATATATTGAAAACTATCTGCATAATTTCTTTCTACATTCCCATTTTTTGCTTTGGAGAAAGTTCAGACCAATCAAGAATGCACTTTAGTATATAGAATGTAATTACATTTGGCACCAAAACATAAAACCTAAGGGGAACAAAATTTCCCAGTGTCTGTAAATGTCATGTTCATACGGATTGAGGTAGTACATGTCTGAACTTTGTAGTTATCAGACAGGTTCTAAAATGCTATCTTTAGGAACTTTACATAAAATGTGGTGGAGGGATGTCACAAGAATGATGTTTTACACAGTTTCCAATTGAGCCATAAATAATGTTATGCCAGTGTTGGGGATATATTAGAGTGGTGTGTTAGTGAAGGAGCATTCCTCTACTGAAGCTGTCTCATCTTGTGTAACCACCTGCATCTAATTTCACTAGCTTGAGCTACTAGGTAGAAATTGTCATTTTAAAGATCCCACTGGGACACCTCTTTCCTGAATTTTTTTGTGCTTTCTCACTACGGGTCCATTGTGAAATTTTAACAGGCCAGACACAAGGCTAATTCAATCATTGGCTTGAGAATCTGACATCCAAACATCTAATGCTAAACCATCAGATTTGGAGTCTAGTAATCAATCTGCAAGGAAAGCTGCAATTCATTTGAGCAGAAGCCGGGAGGCAACCCAAGATTATGATAAGATGAGGTATATGCAGATAGTATAGTATTGTTGTGGCAATTAAATGGATTACTGCATCCATGGACATGGATGGCTACTGACACTTATAAACATTTCAACCTTCAGTTCCAAGGGACTTTGAAACAAATGAGGGGCAGTAAAGGTTGTGAATGCAGGACAGATGAAAACAGGCTGGCAGAAAGAATACCTCCAAGCAAAGCCAATAGCATAAAAGAAATAAATAAACAAACACAAATAGGACATTGCAACTAACTAGTTCATAGGGCTGGATTTTCCTGAAGTGGTGAGGCACTTGGTGGGGAGGGAGGTAATTGTGGTGTAGGATAAATAATGGGAGAATCAAGTTAGGATGGTTCTCTGATGCATTCCCCCAATCGGGGAGCTTGTCATGAACATCCTGGGAGATAGCAACCGGTAACATTGTTCGGATGCCATTAATTTTACTCTTTCATTGAAATGTTACCAGTAGTTGTACAGCCCTTGCTTTAGGAAGGCTATGGAGCTTGTGATATTATCTTTCGGGAATGGACTTCTGTGAGTAGGGTCGCCCCTGCAGTTCCGATGAGCCACCCCAAGGGTTTCCACGCCAGCCAACGTTTAATCTCCCAGTTTATACTAATGTTCCAATTGCCTTGCTATAGCCTAGCTTCAGTTAACTTCACCTATATTCCGATGGCTTACTGTCGCCTCAGACTGCAGATGTGTGTTACCACTGTACCAGCAAACAGTGAGCGTCTGTACAACTGATTCAATGTGCTTGTGTCTCCAGCATCTGCGTTCTGTGGAAAATTGTAATGGGTGTATGAGCTGGCAAAGCTGGATTCCTTCATGCCCTGTACCCGCTGACCCTCTGCCTCATTAACAATCGCTCCCAGTCTTGCAGTGAAATGATAATTGCTTAAATTGTTCAATAAAAGCTTTTGGTGTATCCTGCATGTGTTAGCGCCTACTCAGCATCATTGGATAGAGCAGATACTGTCTGAAAATGCTACATACAAAGAGGTTCTGCTGGGGGCCCCAAGGCATGCTTCCCACGAACATTCTTAAAATATTGCATGGTTGTAAAAACTGGCTGATGTATTTTAGAGTACCAGTTTAGCCTCAGGCTACATGAAGAATGGACGCCTGAATCAAGCAAAACACGTTCTTCCCCTGTGTATCCATGCTGAAACAATCCAGCAAAAGTAGGACATATGATACCAGCTTCACTTCATTTTATCCATTAACCATGTCATGTCTGCTATACAGCAAAGTTAAATGACCTTTTTTTATTTTGCAAGGGGATTTATTTTCCTTAACACAAAAGCAAAATACTGCAGACGTTCGAACTATGCAGTAAAGACAGAAAGTGCTGGAAACACACAGCAGGTCAAGCACCACCTGTAGAGAATTAACCCTTGGGTCATCAATGTGAAATGCTAACACTGCTTTTAACTGTAGATGCTGCCAGTCCTGCTGAATGTTTCCAGCGTTTTCTGTTTTTGCTTTGTGTTATAGTTTATTTTTCCTTTCAATTTTGCCCTATTTTTTCTACCTGCTGTTACTGTTTGTTAATGTACATCCTCTTCCCAATGGACAGAGAAAGGACGTGCATTTTTACTGTGGGTTATCACATCTTGACGATTTGCTAACCGGCTTTGCAACCAATGAATTAACTCTGAAATGCAGTCATTGTTAGAGCATAAGAAAATGTGACAGCTAATTTTCACACAGCAAGGTCCCACAAACCGTAATGAGATGAATGGCCGGTTAATCTGATTTTCGTTTTTCTAACCGACAGAGTAATGTCTGCTAGGTGATCGCTGTGAGCAGTCTTGGAAGGTTATGCATTTAAGCCTCACTTGATCATAGAATCTCAACAGTGCTGAGGGGTATTGCATTATTGGGAGTGCTGCCTTTCAGATATGATGTTAAACTGTGGTAAAAGATACTAACATGCTAGAAGAGCTGTAGACTTTTCTTGGCATCCTAGCCAGCATGTATTCCAAAATCAACAAGGTCAGAAATCACATGACACCAGGTTATAGTCATGTGATTTCTGACCATGTCCACCCAGGTCCAACAGTGGCACTTCCACACCAAAATCAACAAAACAGAATAAATTGGTAATCAATCTCATTGCTGTTTGTGAGGTCTTACAAATGTTTTGTCCCCATAACGACCATGCATAAATATAAGAAAACTGATTCATTAGAATGATTCCCCCAGCTCCTCCTTAAAAGGTGCCTGGGAATCTTTCAACCCAGATTTTGATTCTATCTCTTATCCAGAATATCTACAGATCCAGAACACCTCTAACAAAGCAGCATCCATTCAATTCTTCACCAAAGTGTCAAAGTGGTGAATAAGACCTTAAATTAACTCAAATCTAATAATAGGGTTTGAGTGTTCCCACCTTGGATATGTTAATTCTAGATACAGATTTTTTCAGATCCAGCAATAATATTGATTGGTCAATAGATACAGTTCAGTTCATATCCAGAATATAAATCATGTAAACAAAGAGCCAGTGACTGGCTTCTTACTTATTCCTGTTTTTGTTTATGGATTTTTATCATTTACAGTTGTTCAAATTATTTTTGGGTAATGTAAATGAAAGCTGGTCTCCTTTCTCACATACAGATTCACCGAGTACTGAATCATCTTGCTTTTAAATATAAAGAACTGTGAATGCTGTAAATCAGGAACAAAAACAAAGTTGCTGGAAAAGCTCAGCAGGTCTGGCAGCATCTGTGAAGGGAAAAACAGTTAACGTTTCGGGTCCAGTGACCCTGACCCAAAACGTTAACTCTGTTTTTTCCTTCACAGATGCTGCCAGACCTGCTGAACTTTTCCAGCAACTTTGTTTTTGTTGCTTTTAAATGTGTTTAG
>NC_063354.1:18394328-18406272 GCF_021869965.1 Rhincodon typus | reverse complement strand
CTTTTGTTACAGCTCTGCCGTTTATAAATCCCTATGTATAAATGCATAGACGTCATGTTTTGTAAAAAATCAGACTTCTGGTAACCCCTATGTGTATATGCGGAAATGTCATATTTTTCTTTTTAAAAATTCAGATTTCTGGTCATCCTTGGTTAAAATGAGAGAATATGACTAGAAGAATCCAAATTTCATGCAAGTGCCAAGTCTGAAACTTGTCTTCATTTCTATTACTACGTGTACCATAGGTGCAGCATTGACTCCATTGAAAAGGTCCCCAAATTTATTGTGAAGTTGTCGTAAGAATTCACTTAGATCCAGGGCTTACATGAATTTGATCCAAATTTGCTGAAAAGGCACTGAACCTCCCAAGAAGACTGAACACATTAATACCATGTTTGAAAAGTCAACAAGGGATGCTCTGAGGGTCAGTGTAGACTTGTTGGGCCGAAGGGCCTGTTTCCACACTGTAGGGATTCTATGATGATAATGATAATGAAATTCACAGAATCCTCCCAAAGAGAGTATTTGCACCTATCATGGAAATCTTCAAATTGAGGAAACTTGTAAAAATTATCCTAGTCGCCATCACGCCACTATGAAAATATGCTGGAGCAATGGAGTTCAAATTTATATCCCTAATGATTTTCCCCACAAAGTTTAATTGAAATATTTTTGTTCGGCACGTAAGTTAAGAGTTGGGAAATGAGGTGAATTAATAGAGTTCAAATACAGGTCAGCCTCGGGTTAACTAAATAATGAATGAATGATCTCTGTTCCAAAATTGCCACCCTTCACTGCGCCATCAAATGCGAAGTCTCGAACGAATATCCATCCAGCAGCTCCCCATGAAGAATGGGGAAAATGCAACTTCAGACATTCATGAGCACCTCCTAGTGGCAGGGCTACATAGCAGTGTTGACAGAGTGTTTGAAAAACCGCAGCTTTTACCAAGAAAGAGTGAAGCATAGTTTGGCAGGACCTAACAGTGGTAATAAAATGTCGGAAATTAAAACGTAGCAGATTACAAACACAAAGTAGGATCATGAATGGCTGTAAGGCTATGTACTCAGCCCCCTACTGTACTCCTCATACACTCACAACTGTGTGGCAAAATTCCGACCCAACTCCATTCACAAGTTTGCCACAGTTGTAGGTCGGATCTCAACGCTGAGACAGAATACGGGAAAAAGATTGAGTGGTTAGTGACATGGTGCAAAGCTATTAATCTCTCCATCAGCATCAGCAAAATGAAGGAGCTGGTCATTCACTTCAGAAAGCGCAGTGGAGTGCACACCTCTGTCTGCATTATTGGTGCTGAAGTGGACAGGGTCAAGTTTCTGAGAGTGATGATTGCCAACAATCTGTTCTGGTCCACCCACGTCAACGCAATGTCAAGAAGGCACAACAATGTCTCTACTTCCTCAGGAGGCTAGGGAAATTCAGCATGTCCGCAAGGACCTATTTTAATAGATGCACCATATAAAGCATCCTATCTGGATGCATCACAGCGTGGTACGGCAACTGCTCTTCCCAAGACCACATAAAACTACATAGTCATGAATACAGCCCTCACAAACCAGCCTACTATCCATTGGCTCCATCTGCACTTTCCACTGCCTCGAGAAAGCAACCAACATAATAAAGACCCCTCCAACCTCAGTTATTTTCTCCTCCACCTTCTTCCAAGCAGAAGATATAGAAGTTTGAATACTTGTATGAACAGATTCAAGAACAGCTTCTTCCCTGCTGTTATCAGACTTTTGAATAGACCTCTCAAATGTTAATGTTGATCTCTCTCACTGCACCTTCTCTGCAGCTGTAACACTGTATTCTGTACTCTGTTCTGCTACCCTAATGTATGGTACGATCTGTCTGTTTAGCACGCAAAACAACACTTTTCACTGTATCTCGTGCATGTGACAACAATCAAACAATCAATCAATGACCTGCTGAGTCTCCATTCACAGACTGGCTTCTGTGTCGATATATACAAACTGTATGTTTTGTGCATATTTAGAACCTGTCAAGTAGTAAATTTCTATTTAACTATCTCTTAATCAGCTGTAATTTAATTAGCTACTTGTAATGTGGATTTTTTTAAACATTGCCTTCACAAGATTTACTGTAATCTTAAATGCTAATTACAAGGTGCACTGTGACTTTAAAGGACAGCCTATCACTGCTCCAGGGCACATTTTAATTTGAATGCCCTCCAATGTACTAATTCTGACCTGTTACATACTGCTCCTTAATCACAATTAACTATTAATTTGTGCCAAATATAAATGGTAGTGGTTGTTTGAGATGGGTGTCTATTTAAAGTGAGTTCCCGATTCACAGAAATGGTAGCACATAGTGCAGCGACAGAATATTCACTTAAAATTTATGCGGCCAAAGGAAGCCATCATTTAATATGATTGCAGCAAAGTTTGCCAGGTGAAGTGTGAACCGCAACAAAAAAGACACCCTTTCTCCAACAGCCAGGGGTATTGTGATGGAAAAATGAAAGCTAATCCTTGGTCCTTGTTGTTTCCTCACAATGAAGGTATTTTAGACAAAAGGGAGTTACAGTAGAAAAGCATTTAACTTTTACGAGACTCACCTTCCAATTGAAAATATTCTCAATCTAGTCAAAGATTTTATAAACTTCAGAGCCAAGGTGCCCTATCACACTTGTCAGTTTCATGATTTTTTTTATGTCTAATACCTTTAAAACCATCCATATTGGTAAGGCAGCAGAGATTAGGCTAAGGCACCTTTAACCATTGCTAATAATGCTATGCCATGAACATGCAAACTGATGTGCTTGGCTGGAAGGGACAGATAACATCAGTTCCCCTCCATTCCTTCACCCCTGCAGATGCCTTGCACTGTAATTCTCAGCCACTTTACCAAAAGCAATGGAAGTAACTTCAGTCACAAGAATTCCACGGGCTTATATTAGACCCGTTGATTGGGAAGCAGTCTTTCAACACCGGCTGCACTAGGTTGCTGAATGTTGGATATTTTACATTCAATCCATTTTTTCCACTTCATACACATTTCCCACTTCAAACAAGGTAAAATTCTGATGTCACTTTCAATATCTGAGATCAATGTTTAAGAGGTGAAGAAGAAACAGAAGGGAGAGGAGGAACTGATGAATGGCACTCTTGTAATGCCAGCTGAATGAAAGCATCACAGAAGAAATATGGGCATGAATTCGAGAGAGATACAATGTCTTTTGAGAGCAACAATTGAAGGAGAAACTGTACGGAAAATGGGATTACAAAACAGGCTAGACAGACAGATCTTCCTCTGTTCACTAATATTAGAGATAAAATATATCAATCTTAAATGTGATTGTATTTATTGAGATGTGCTTTTCCATTGAACCAGTTATTTTGAGCAGTTTCTCTGCCTGATATCATACACCTCATCTGGTGGAATATTTGGTCTCTCAGATTAAAAATTCAAATTCATTATCTCACTTATGACTCATCTTCATGTTTGTAATAATACTGTAATTCTATTTATTGAATAATCAGTTTTAGATGTATTTAAATGTTTCCCGCCATTAGTTTTGCAGTATTGCGATTGTATTGACGACAAACCCCACCTTGGCTGCCCTCATTAAAAGAGACAGTTCTCCAAATGATTTGACCAGTCAATGAAGACAGAGCATTTTACTCCTTGAAGCTTCAAAGTCACTAATAACATGAAATTGTGCTGTGCTATATATTAGCAACAAATATGTTCACATGTTATAATCAGTTACAGCCTTTGTTAAAGTGGATTCAGCAATTTCATTTAAATTTATTAACCCATTGGTTACTGAATTGGTCTGTTCTTTTTGGAAGAGTTGGGCATTATTGGCAAGGCGAACATTTGTTGCTCATCAATAATTCTCTCAAATTCAAGGAAAATGTGCTATTTATGAATTGAATTTATTCTAACATGAGTTCAAAAAAAATCTTTAATTCATTGTGTTGTATTGTCTAGCACTGCAATATCTTTAAAGGAACATGTCCCAAATACGGTGATTTGATGGTCGAAGCATTGTAGGTGATGCTTCAATGAATCCCATGTGTTTTATTCACAAGACAACAATAAATTTCACTTATACAGCATATGTCATCTATGGCTCAGTTGGTATCAGTTTTGTCAAGAAAGGTGTGGGTTCAAATCCCTCTCTAGAGACCTGAGCCCAAAAATCGAGGATGACCCGCCACAGGAGAGTCTGTACTGTCAACTGCCTTTCCATGAGGTATTAAACTAAAGGCATACCGGGCCCACTAGATGGGGTGAAATATTCTGTGGCACTACTGAGAAAAAGTGGAGGAGTATTATCCTCATTACCATGCCCAATACTTATCCTTCAACCATCATCAATTAAAGCAGACTCTCTGGTCACTACCACGTCGCTGCATGTAGGAACTTGCTGCATGCATATTGGCTGTTTTGGAACCCACAGTACGACATATAGCTCACTTCAAAAGTATATTGTTACTAAGGAAACACTTTGGGATGTCCAGAGATTGTGATTTGCACCATATAGATTCTCTTTCATTCTTTCAAAGTACAGAAGATAACTGAATAAGTTAATAGGAGCAGCGATATTGAGAGGACTAGAGGAGATGGAACTGCAAGCAAACTAGTGAAGCAGTTGATGGGTGTGCTCTTCAGGGATGGAACATAAAGATAGAGGCAAGAAAATGTGGACAATAAAGAAAAGAAGCAAGTGATAATAAATAGTCACGATAGAAATTGCTGCCTTGGAAATAATGTAGTAGGAGCATGAGGTCAGGATGTGGATAGAAGGGTTTTTGTGAAGGCTAATGATCAGTGAGGTCATGGCAGAGAATTCAGAGGACAGGGAGAATGAGGGTTTCAGGCTTAGTTTATAATCACTGAGGTTAATGATTGGCAAGGCAACACATCAGTGATGTAGAGCTTGACAAGGAAGTCAATTGAGATTCTGGTGACACTGGTATCAGAAAAAGTTTCTTTATTGTGAGAAGATCCCTCATAGAGGTATAAAAGCCTCATAAAAGTTATCATTTTTATTATTAGAAACATTTGTTTTCAATCAAGATGGAATGGTTCCTCTAGAAGTAATCATACACTCATTCCTCTCAAATTGCTGATCAAAATTACATTAAATAGTACAAATTACAGTATGATCTATCTCGGATATAGGATTTGTGGAAAACTGCAATAAAGTATCAAGTATAAAGTGCACAACAAAACAGACAAAGATTATAAGTTAGAGCTATTGCAAATCAATAAGGAAGCATATCCCGCAGGAACTTGAGAAGTGTGTGCAGTTGGTGCTCAGTTTAAGAAAATGGATTCTCTTTTAGTAAGATTTAATGTATAATTTTCTAAAGTATCTAAATTTATTTCTAAAACATATCAATGCTCTTTGAGATTTCATACAAAATTCCTTTGACTGCCACAAATTCATATATTACATCTAATTTTGAATAGGTGCTATACTTTGAAAATGTAAGTGGAAATATTAATTAATTGATATTAATCAATTCCTTCCCTATCAGTAAAACAGGGGTTTGTTTGCATTAGAGAGTCAGAGAAGAAGTTACTTCAGGGGAGTTATCTAACTGTTCGTATCACTAAATATTTACTTGTCTAACATTGCTTTATTTGTTCTTTGGCACTGTTCAGTCCCTTCAATGCACTGATTCATTTTGTGCCTTGTGGAAAGCATTCCGAGGTCAGGTATAAACTGGCAAATGCACAGACCCACTGTATTCCCATAAAACAGCATCACTTCCCTATCTTCTTTCCACTGTGCCAAATTGGACAAATTGGCAGAGATATTTTTAAAGTGAGAGCAGTGAGCAGCTTGTTTATTGCTCTTTGAATGCTGGACCAATACATCCAGTGCAAAAATGATCCAATAACATATCAAAAAATTTAAAACCACAAACATTTTTAACAAAGCTAAATTAAATTTGTGCAGCGAAGTATTTTTTTCCAGTTTAATCTTCTGAATGCTTCCCCGACCAAACATGTGTCGTGATGTTGTAAAGATTAATGTAAGTGCAATAGAGAAACCTCAAAGCCTAAGTTACAATGTACTGTTATTAGATTCAATCCACAGGACTGCTAGACACATGTTCACAATGTCATTCAATCACTAGGGCAGTAGTATTATAAGAACACTGAAGCCTTTCTACTGGTCTGAAATATCTTTGCACTGTTGACCTGTTTAACCTCTTATAGAACTGCTGAGACTAGAATGGTCAGTATAAACAATAACTGATCCCCTGATGAACAATTAAGCTCTGTTTCTTGATATCAAAATGTAGAAACATAAAGTAAGTACATATTTCCTTATCATTGTTCTATGATCAGTTGAATCTGAAAATATTAGTCCACTGGACTCTGGTCCTCAGCCATCACTTTTAACTAAAGCTACTACTGGACAAAAAAATGATTTTTACTAATGCACCATATTGTCATTTAATTGTTATCTTTTAAAGAAACAAGAGAATTTACAGTTAATTCAGCACACTTAACATTAATAATCGAGCTGTTTGGTAGTCCAATGATCAACCAATATTTACATCTTGGGTGGAAAAGGTTGCCGGATTTCTGTAAGGCTCAGGATTAAATGATTCGTATTCTTCCAAACCTAAAGTACAAGTAGCAGCTCACAACAATTTGTAACTACATTACTAGATTTGGTTTCTTCCCTTCAGTGGCTACTTTCATGTTGAAAAGTAATGATGCTGTCTCAAGTATGTGATCCTATTACTTCAATACTAATAATAAAAAGTTCCAGTTTGAAAAATGTGGGTGAAAGATCAAAATGACCAAGTAAAGCATCACAAGTGGATCCCAAACGCTCCACTGACACATTATCAGCAGACACATATTCCCTGTGTACTGTGGACCTCACAAGTATTCAGTAGTCCTTTACCTTGGTTGGATAAGTTCACTCTTCTTAGTGAAATACAGATCCTACTTTAGCAAAGTGTTCTACCTCTGGAATCCAAAATAATTACCCCAAAAATTGTTGGTTTACTAAGTAATGAGATTCAAATCCAAGCTCAACTGTGTGTGAGCTACCAAATTTCCTAGGCCATTTTAAAACCTTACAGATTTAGACTTGGATAAAGTATAGCAACAGCTCTATATTCTTTTCTATTTGTGCTCCAGTATACTTTTACAGCCTATTTAAGACACAGGAAACATGCAATAAATTTTACA
Organism: Rhincodon typus; assembly: GCF_021869965.1. Taxonomy (NCBI): domain Eukaryota; kingdom Metazoa; phylum Chordata; class Chondrichthyes; order Orectolobiformes; family Rhincodontidae; genus Rhincodon; species Rhincodon typus. The sequence continues at coordinate 18,399,057 of NC_063354.1, read as the reverse complement.
GCTTGCTTACGTAGAACCAAACAAACCGAAATTTTTTTAGATATATATCGTGTAAAAGTCAAATTTATTTTTATTCTATTTTTCATACCATTTTTTCATGTGTGCCTGGCTATTTTGATATTGGTTATCAAAGGGTTAAAGGATTGATACAATATTCTTAACTCCTCAGACACACCAGCTCGTGAAGTCAGTTCAATGATAGACAGAAAGACAGGCAATGTTGGCACTGTGCATTGAGTACTGGCATCAAGCCCAAATCCAGTTTGACAATTTGCCAGCTGGCTCCGACATGCCAGGGCCTGCTCCTATGAAGCATGTGGTTGCCTAAACTGTATTAGTGGAGTCCTCATTCAATCCCAGCCTGTCGGAGCAGTGGAGAGTAATCATCCTGAATGGGGTAGTCAGCGTCCTAGTGTTAATAATGACATGCTTCAGTGGGGAACTGAGGTGATTAAGATTCACTGGGTTTTGCGTATAGAAATAAAGAAAAAAGGACTCAATCTTAGACCCGAGATGCCCTAAGACCTTACAATAGGAAAAATACCAACGATAAAACTGCTCATAATATTCATGCATCGAATACAATCCTGAATGGTTTAGTTAGGAGATCTCATGTAGATAAGGAAATTGTCAGATTTTGACTTGTTCGATTAAGACAAGTCATTTGACGTGCCAGCCACTCATCCGCCTTAAAAAGCATAAGACTTATTAGCCAAAAGGTCTGTCTGCTCTATACATTAACTACACTTGGCACTTGCCCAACAGTACTAACCTCACTATTCAGTCCACTTTAATTTCCCTAAATTGGAAACTGATATGCGGGAATGATGTATAGCCTCAACCAACAAGCATTATTTGCACATATGCAGAAAAGCAAGCTGATTTATTTGCATGTCTACAATTGCATACCTTATAATTCCTCTGATCTGTAGTTTGATTTTTAGATGTGGCACTGTTTATTCTTCTTTGATGCCTGTGGCTAAGGGTGTGCAAAATTAGGTTACAGCTTTCAGAATTGGGGAATTTGCTTTGATATACTTGCCTTTGATCTTTTCAATTGGCTTTTATTTTACTGCAAGTGGGTTAAAATTGCACCATTTTGTGGAGCAGAATATTTGCCAGATGTTTTAGTTTCTCTACATGTGGGTGACCTAAATGCAATATCATTAATAAGAAAAAAGAATTGAGACTGATGTTACTACTCTATAACCCTTTCAAATCAAGTCAATGACTGGAGCTGTAGGAACCAAGGATAAACATGTTGTCATCTAAACCTGCTCGAACTTATCCAGTCCATTGGGAAATGAAGTACAGCCTCCAAAAGGGAAGAAACATTTTGTTACTATCAATCACTCAATTTTTAGAACTGCATTGCCTGCCACATCACAAGAAAGACTGCTCCCTTTCTTTTCATTTGTTGCAGGGACATAACTTATCTAGCATTCATTTTTGAAACAGGGTGATTGTCTCCTGAGCCAACCATACAGTGTTTATTGATTGCTCCATTTTTTATGAATATGATCCAGCTGGAGAGTATCAAAAAACATTGGAATACCAAAGAAGCATTCATTTGGAAGGCAAAACAGGGGAAGTTGAGTGCATTGATTTTACTGCTCAGCAAAATAGTGTCTGAGCCTTAAACTCCGGTAATTATAGGAGAAGTTTAGAACATTGTTTACCTAGCTGTTGGTTGAGTATGGAGGTCAGTTCCTTTTGTGTGTCCTCCTGTCTTTTGTTTTGGGTGGTTTTGTTTTACATTCTATATAAATATATAAAGCTGATTACCACTGTCTGATCATATTTCCTATTGTAATGGTTCAAAAATGCATTGTGGAAGGAAAGGAGCAAACATCAAAGGACTACAGCAAGCAGGTGTCTGCTGTTCACTAGGGTACTTTTCTCCAAAGTGATCAGCAATTCCTTTTACACACAAGCTAAATGTACGATAATATTTACACAGGCTTAAGATAATAGGAACATGGTCATAATTTCTAATGGTTTATCTTTGCTCTTTTATTAGAGTGGCTTTCAAATTCATGGCATTTTCTTTCACTGTCTAGATGGCTGTCTAACTCTGTTGTAAGGACACAATATTCCTTACTGTTACAGATGGTCGAATTCCTTCCTTGCTGAAAACCTCTACACCTTGGCACTCATTATGTTGCTCAAATAATTTATTTTCATCCTCTTATTTTGAAACAAATACAGTTTTCTGATTGTGATGTAAACATGACGAAAATATTTTTTCAAAACTGCACAAATTACCATTTTTTTCATCATTTCTGTCAACTTGAAAGTTTAGTTGATAAAAATCGTTTACAAACTTGAGACTCAACATGCAATAACTGCATGTGTTCAAGAATGAATTACAAATATGTAAAGTCATTCAGTGCTATTTCTTCTGAATCCGAAATCAAACATGCAGTTTACATAATAAATGTAACCCCGCAACTTCAAATTGAGTACGAAAAATATAATTCTGAAAATGTTCATGTCTGTGTTCAAATATTCTCTGTAATTTTAATGGGGTTGTTAACCATTTCATTTAAATTTATTTAATACTACAATTAAAATAGCAAGGAGAAGCATTTGATTATGACATTAAATATTCACAAGCTAATTTCACTCCCTGTAATTTTCAGTCTCATATGCGTCACATTGTTGTACGGTATTCCAAATAGTTTCACTTTCATCTATTTGTTGTTAAAAATAGTACTTAGAAAGATAAAATGTTGCACCAAATAACTAAGTAACAAAAGAAGTTTCTAACAATTGAGTGCTAAACTTTAAAGTTGAATAATCCGACGTCTTCACCGCAGTAAGATGCTTGCATGTCAGAACTGCTTATGATTTAAACTAAAATGTTAATTAAAGGGAACAGAATAATTAAACCACAATGTTTCCTTTCAAATAGTTTCATTTATTCCGTGAAGGAATGGCTGGTGGGGGAGATTAATTTATTCAGAAAATATTCTGGGCAAAGTTCTTGGATTCACACTGAACTGTTCCGCAGCAGAAATTACTTGAAACAATTCCCACTTTTTCACCTTATGTCAACTGCACAAAATCATTTAAAGCATTTAAGGTCAAATCAACAAGATAAACTTTAGATTTTTTTTGGATAAGTATGTGTAACAATTTTATGTCTAACAGACAATAAGACAAAGGGACATAGGTTTAAGCTTCTAGAAGACAAAGTGAATCTGGTGTTAAAAGCACAGAAAGTAAAAACATCCTGGAATCATTCAACAAACTATACTAACAAGAATTTTAGATTTTTTTGGACCAAGTGGGAAATCTTATCTGCATTTACCTTATGATCTTTTCAAGAGAGGTTACCAACAACAGTTCTCAAGAAGAGCTACTGTGGACTCAAAACATTAACTCTGTTTTTCTCTCCTCACAGATGCTTCCAGATCTGCTGAGTTTCTTCAGCATTTTCTGTTTTTATTTCAGAATTCTAGCATCCACAGCATTTTGCTCTCATATCAAAAATAGTAAGTCTTACAGCCATGGATTAAACATAACTGCATTTTGAAATCTTCAAAGAAAAAATCAACAACTATTCATTCTGGGAATGAATCAGTGAGAAAAGATGTCGCTAGGTGTGGAGACTTCAAATAACATTTGAATGTTCTGGGCAGGAATGAGGAACACGAACTGTACTTCTCCTAACAATTTAGTAAACTGTATAGCAAATCAAAGGACATCTGTCATAGGCAGTGCTTATTTTAAAGTGAATGGAATGGTCTGACAAAGACTGCAGCATAAAGTACGAACAACAGATGAAAGAGAAAAGGTGTTTATAAAAGCGATTAAATAAAACTGCAAGCAAACCAAAAGATAACAATAAAGATTGAATACTGGACATAATAAAAGAAAACTGGTAGGAAGCACACGAATGAATGTGATGCAAAAATGATGGGGAAAAAATAATTTGTGAACAGAGAAACTCTATTAACACAGGTTACCAATGATCAAAGGTCATGTGTTAAACTAAGCAGATAGAAGTTAGTTGGGGCATGGTGGGGACTGATTCTTGACATCTGAATTCTGAGATAGTAAACTACAATGTTACGTCAAACAATGTGATCTTTATACTCACAGTTATAACATTTATTTACCTAAAATGTAACCAATAAGAATTTAAATAAAATAATGAGCTGTGGCTATTATTCTGAAGAGATGAGATTAAATGATCAAAGGGCTTTCTTCACTCAGGACCTTGCAATTATGACACTCAGTTCTAAGAGGCAGGCTTCCCACCAATATACGAGTATGGCAAATAAGCGATAAACAACAAGATTCACATTTAAAAGCTAATACTTAGACAAATTTAATTTATGCTGGTGAGTGATTGCTATTGTCTCATGCATTAAATTATGACCTGCTTGCTACCTTCCCATTTTGGTACTAAATGATGGCAACAGGTCTGTCACTATTGATGACACTGATGGAAGTAAATTGAGATTGTGAATTAAGTACATTCCACAGGAAATTCAAATTCAAAGTATTAAACGATTTTGGTGCAAGTGAAATGTTTCCTGTAATGGTATGTTCCTAATATATTAAATGTCAAGTATAACACTTCATAGTGTAACGTCTTACAACTCACTCTACATATTAATATGTGAAGAAGGGCACAATGAAACAATGATGATAATGATATTGTAACATTGCATCACATCCTGCACTGCAGAATTTATGGTTTTCAATCACAGTTTTGATT
>NC_063354.1:18337688-18393828 GCF_021869965.1 Rhincodon typus | reverse complement strand
GCTAACATGCAGAAACAGCAAACATTTTGGAATGCTAACAGCCTTTATTGCAAGTGGATTTGAGTACAGGAAGAAAGAAATCTTACTTCAGTTGTAGAGAACACTGGTTAGACCACACCTGGAGTATTATTGTACTTCTGATTTCCTTGCCTAAGGAAGGATATAGGCAGTGCAGTGAAGATTCATTAAACTGATTCTAAGGACGTAGGACTGACCTATGAGGAGAGCTTCAGGAAACTGGGTCTGTATTCTCTGGAGTTTAGAAGAATATAATGTGTTTTCCTAGAAACTTGGAAATGTATCACAGTTCTTTCAATGCTGCTGGGTCAAAATTCTGAAACTTCCTCCTTGACAGCATTGTGGGTGTGCATAAATCAAATGGGCTGCAGCAGTTCAAGAAGACAGCTCACCATCAGTTTCTCAAACGCAAGTAAGGATGGGCAATAAATGCTGGCCCAGCCGGTGATGCCCACATACCCTGAATGAGTAATAAAAAGAGTATCTTTTAAAAAATACATCTGACTTACAAAAATGAAGTCTACATTTTTCCACATTTTGTCTGTTTGATGCCTCAGAGAGCAGGATTTAAATCTAAAGAATGAAGGGCATTAAAATGATGTCCCAAAGAAAGTACATGCTGGGTTCAGAGTCCAAATAACAAATATTCTTTAGAATATCATTATCACTGGCACTTATTGTCTTTCCCAAGTTGCTCTTGAAAAGATGATGGTGAGCTTTTTCCTTGCACCATGTAAGCTCAAGCAATGAAAGTGCTCCTTCTATGACAGAGAAGATCAAATTATTACTAACGCCAAATATTTTTGTTGAATTCAGGGAAAACAAGGAGCTTGTGGACTTTGCACGGATCCATCCATCTAGTGGTTGCCCTGGAGACCTAAATCCAAACCTGATGGTCACTGGAGGGTCATCTTTGCAAGCTAACCAACTAGGAACTGATCCCAATGCACATCCTCACCTTACGCCTCCACATTGGCTTCCAAGGACAGGCAGTCCCTCAGTGTGGATGGGTGGGCATTCATATGGTCAGTTTCTCACATTTATTAAATAGCAACGTACAAGTTTATGGTAGAAATTGATCCATGACTAGAACATGTTTCATACTGGTATCCAAACTACAACAGACACAATGGACACCTTTTTTTTCATTTTGTATTGCATAAAAGGCATGTGCATAAAATATATTTTGAGTAATATTGGAAAAGAATGGAAAAAAAACAAAAACTAGTTTAAGAAATGTGCTGGTGTTGCATTTACTGCTAAATGCTGTGGGTTGCCCGAAACCAGGAAATATAAACCTTGTAATTGTCTGCAGTGTTAACATTCTTAAATGTTTTCATCAATGTATCAGTACATCTTTCTCTCTGTCTGAGTTTTGATATACATTGGTTGATCATTTGATAACTCTAGCTGAGTACTGATGGAAGAAGTTTAGTTGAAAATTTCTAATTGATCCAGGTTGACAGGAGAGTTATCCCACATGTATGTTACATGGAATGAAATGTAAAAGCACAAATGAACCAGTCATGACAGAACATCAGTAGTGAAATCATATGTGGTTTCAACAGTTCAGGAAAACATTCTGATATTTAATGCAGCTGTTGAGAAGATGAGCAACTTTTATGGAGAATTATTCTTGGGCTGGAGGAAAAATAAAACCCCACATTTTAAGTGAATAATGTATTATTCATGCTTCAGTCACAACATGAAAGACCTCCTTTGTCAAGTGAAAGTCTGGAGTTACAATGCATAAATGTGAAGGAAATCAGGAAGTTCATTTGGTACTGTCAGCTGCTTAGAATATACACAGGCCAATTTCCACATGCAAATAGTTTCACAAATGCCGAAGTTGTCTTCAACCGCTGAAATTAGGTGTGAGGGATATCTTGTGACTTCAAACTTAATATTTGCTGTAATTATATCCAGGCAATTGAGATTGCCAGAATGTATATATCTTTCAATGGAATTAATCATTTAAGAGTTGCTAATCAAACTGAAAATCTGCATAGGTTCAGTTTCTGTTCAACTAATGTAGTGGGCAGATCCTATGTATTGTAATTCTGGGAGATAGGAAGACCCTTGGCTTAGAGATTCCACAGGTCAAATCAGTGCAGTACTGAATGGAGGCAGCCATGAAGGAAGTGCTTTTCAATATCACCTGAGTGCAGTATTCTCTCTGTAAGGTGCAATTCCGTCTTGTTCAAAAAAAATTAATCCTGTTGCTAACCGTTTTCTGTTCTTTGTAGATTGTTTGGAATGTAACGTTACCACATGAAAATCCTCTTTTTCAGATCACACTCAAATCCGTGCATGTGTTTTCACTTTTAAATCAGCATTAAAAACTTCACAAAATCGGTTACTGGCCTAACCCATTCCCATTTATACAATAAAAGTAATGTGTCATTCCCAAAGGAAAAGCATATGAGGTGGTCACATTTGGTTGAGTGGGTTTACAAATTTTAAGCTTTCCAAAGTGGGTCTTCTCGTATCCCACTAGATCAGCTGCCAAAGTAATCCCAACATTAGAATCAAGGGAGTATCTGATTACTACTTGTACAAGATAATCCTTTTTGCTGGAACACACAACCCATCAGTTCGGCTCATTGCTGTGTTTGGAAATGCAGCATCTGGAACACAAGACATGAATGGGGCACAGGGGTTTGTTGTGTTTAATATCAGAACAGTGCCCTAAAACAGACCATCGCATTTGCCTTTGATTTTAGCAAACTATGAAGAATTATGAAATATTACTGCTCAGAAATGGACCAGTTGACACATGCGGTTTGCACTGTCATTTTTCTCTACATGAACTAGTTAATTCTGACCCCACTCTCCTACTCCCTCTCCATCTACTCAATTGTACCATTTTCAAGCAACTATCTAATTCCCTTTTCAAATAATTTATGGATTCTGTTTCAACAATAGCCTGTGGTAGAGAATTACAAAAGCTAATCCTGTCAATGTGATGGCATTTCCTAATTTTGTTCTTAATTCATTTTGTGATTATTTCAAATTTATATAGTACTGCTTTAGTTTCTTGTTCTCCATCTTCATCAGTTAATAACCTTTCATTATTCAATGTACTAAAAATCAGAGGGCACGAGCAAAACTAAAAATGATTTCTTGCTTTAAGCTAATGTAATCCAAATATTTCTTCAACTCAAGGGAAAATATGAAATTCTGCTGCTTAGTGCAGAAGATAAGCGATCTGTTTTCATAGAATCATAGAATCCCTTCGGCCCAACAAGTTCACACCAACCTTCAGAGCATCCCACCCAGACCCATCCCCCTGTAACCCACCTAATCTACACATCCCTGAACTCTATGGGCAATTTAGCATGGCCAATCCACCTAGCCTGCACGTCTTTGGACTGTGGGAGGAAACCGGAGCACCCGGAGGAAACCCAAGCAGATATGGGGAGAATGTACAAAATCCACATGTGGAGATCTGTTTTCTGCTGGATTACAGACAGTTTCTGCCATTCCTAGCATTGTTTGACTTAATGAATATTCTGGAGTTCTTTCATAACAAGCAATCAGTGATGTGATCAGCTGATACCAGGAATATTGTGAGCTGTCAATGAAAATTGTGTTACTATTAAATATACAAACCAACTGCAGAATGTCTGTAAGATTTTTATTTAAGGTTTAGACCAACTCAGTGCTTTGCAGCACCCAACAGCAAAGCCAAATAGGTTTGTGGTACTTAAGGTACTGAGGTCAATTGATCACCCAGCCCACCTCACTGACTGAGCCTTCACTGTGAGAACGGAATCTACTATGTAGGGTAGTCCTAGTTTAACAAACAATAGGAAAACTTTGAATTTCTCTATGCTCATACAATTCATGGTTTTAACTTATAAAACATGTAGGAACATATGAACAGAAGTACACCATTCAGCCCTTGATCCTGTTCCACCATTCAATGAAATCGTGGCTGATCTGGAGCCAAACTCCATATACCTGCCTTTGGCCCATATCCCTTAATACCTTTGCTTAAGAAAAAAAATCTATATCAGTTTTAAAATTAATGGCTGATCTAGCATCCACTGCCATTTATGGACGAGAATCCCAAACATCTACCACACTTAGTGTGTAGAAGTGCTTCCTAACATTTCTCCTGTATGGTCTGGCCCTATTTCTCAGACTGTGCTTCCTGGTTCTAGAACCAGTGGAAATAGTTTATTGCTTTTCCTGTTACTATCTTGAAGACTTCAATAAGATCATCGCTTAACCTCCTAAATTCTAGACAAACAGGCCTAATTTGTATAATCTCTCCTCATAATGTAACCCCTGAAGTCCAGGTATCATTCTTGTAAACCTGCGTCATATTCCCTCCAAAGCCTTCCTAGGGTGTCATCCCCAGATTTGCTCACCACACTCCAAGTGGGGTCTAACCAGGGTTTTGTATAACTGCAGCATAACTTCTGCATCCTTTACTCCAGTCTTCTAGATATAAGGGGCAGCATTCCATTAGCTTTCTTCATTATTTTCTGCATCTGTTTGTGATATTTTAAAGATCTATGCAGCTGAAACCCCAAGTCTGTTTGGACACCCCCTGTATTTAAGTTAATACCATCTAGAAAGTACCGTGATCTATCCTTTCTCGATCCAAAATGGATAACCTCACACTTGCTTACATTGATCTCCACCTGCCACCGTTTTGACCACTCACCTAGTCTGTCAGTATCCTTTGTAATTTTATGCTATCGTCCACACGGTCTGCAATGCTACCTCACTTTGTGTCATCAGCAAATTTGATACATGACTTTCTATGCCATTATCCAACTTGTTAATAAGTAATGTGAATAGTTGAGGCCTTAACTCAGATCCTTGCATGGTCACATCCTGCAAATTAAGTACCTACCCAACAAATAAATGCACTCTTTTTGCTGCGAAGGCAAAAAAAAAATTAACAGTAGCTCTTGTTAAAAATCCAAAATTAGAGAGAAGGAAAGAGAGCCCAAATCATGGACCCACCCCTACCCAGAACAGAGGGTGACCCCCCCACCTCCTCTTACACTATTGGCAGTTCTCTAAACCAAGGATCTTCAAGTTTTTTGCATTTGGCTAACTTGCATGTGTCCTTTCTACTTGATAAACAGGAACTGTGCCCATGTGGACTTTGCAGTAATTTGTTTTGGAAACACACGAGTGCATTATGATTTATTACATTCATTGCTGATCAAAATACCTAATTTTAATGATGTCTTTACATTGACTTTAATTCACTCAAATCTCCTTCAGCAGAATGCATGTAAATATCATAAAAATATTCATAAAAGAATCATTCCAGAATAACTGGCAATTGCTGTACCACCTAGTAACATTAACCCACCCACTGTGTTATTATAACTGATCCCAATAATTGCCAGAAGATTCCAACAGGGCAGCATTACTATTATCCTTACAATTATTATTGTTGGTAGTTAAACTAATGAGATCAAATTTCAGAAGTCCAATTATTTACGGTTAGGGACTAACCTCTTTTCCAAAATAATTACATGCATTTGTTAAAAATATTTAGCTGGAAGTGGTTATGCTAAATAACAATTTCACCTGTTTAAAAAGCAAAATAGTCATCTATTTTCAACCGCAACTCCAGGAAATGTTAAAATGGGTAGAAATTTCAATTATTTTAGTTTTCATTTTCTATGTTTTGGGAAACTGTCAAAGTAATCTTGCTTTGTAAGAGATGATACAGAACAGGATGATGTGTGATTTGGATGGTAATCTGGATAAATTATATAATTGCTGCGTGACTCATTCTGTTTCTCCCTATTTTTATGTGGCTCATTTTTTTAACATATCATTGGCCTTCCATTTAGTTTCTGAAAACCTTTTCTGATGATCTTTATTTTTGTAGGATTATTCAACAAATTATGCTTGTTTTCTTTTGACCTTTCATTTATTTTTGCAGTGTGTTTTTTTTTTCCATTTTCCCCTTATAATGTTTATTCAAACTATATGTGGAATGTTGCTGGTAAAACTGGCATTTCTTGTCCATCCTTAAGACAACTTTAGAGAGCAGTTATAGGACAACTGGTTGGGGTCAGCAGCTTTCCTTTCCTAAACGGCACTAGTGCACTTTGGGTTTTTACAACAATCTGACAACTTCATTTTCACTTGCGGCACCCCTTTATTTCCAGCTTTTTTAAACAGAATCCAAATTCTCAACCTGCACTGGTCCATTTTAAACATGCACGCTTTGGATGACATGAGTCCCAGCATCCGAATAACTCATTCAGTTATGCAACCAACACATCACCATATCTTTCATCTAAAGATCCTTTGGCCTCACAACTTTTTTCAATCTGTAAAACAAAATTACATTGCAAACACATTGTCCAACATGGCAGATAGAATTGTTTACAAGGAAACTCTTTTTGAGAGACAAACGGTTTTGAAATGGTTGAGAAAGAAATAGTATTGCACACACTTCAGGTGGACTTTCATTTTCTGGCTTTAGTGGTAAAGGTAACGTCGCCACAGTCTTGCCAGACCATAGAGCTGCTCTCTCATTAGAGATAGATAACTAGTGGTGGATTAACTCAAGGGTCACTGTGCCTCAGGCGAGTGGAGAGGTTGAGAAGGAGAGTCCTTCATGGTAGTACAGGAATTGAACCCATGTTATCTCTCTGCATCGCAAACCAGTCGGTCAGCCAACTGAGCAGCAACAACAACAAACATTTAGTTGGTGCCTTGAACATACAAAGATGTCCCAAAATGCTTCACAGAAATATAATCAGACAAAGGACGAAATAGTGGGAGGGGAACTTAAGAAGTGAAGAGGGAGAAAGGCACTATTGCTGTGCTGACATCATCTCATAATTTTGCTTTGTCGTTACTCCCTGTGGAAGAATATGTGTCTCTCCTTCCTTTTCTAAATTACTTACTTTCTAGTTTCACTCCCATTCTCAACTTCATCAAATGAGTCAACTTAATTGACCATTAATCATGTGGAGGAGGAAGATTCTTGTAATATAAAATTTGCTGATAACACTGATACTGTGTGTCCAGCAGCACAATGAAGATAAGTAAAATCCAAAGCGAAGTATGCTGCAAAAGTGAATAGGCCTTCATGTGCGTACATTTGATGGATCGTGTTTCAGTGTGTATAAACTTATCATTCTCATTTAAGTTCGATCAAGCCATCAGTTTATATTAGAAAATTGCATTACCTTTTTCCCATTTTGTTTAAAGCTAATACAAAGATCCTAGGAAATCAAGAATGCATTTTGCAGAATTTCCCTCATGATGGAGTTAGTTAGACATCTGATAGAACAATCTTCATGATATGTGGATGGAACAATTGGTAATGGATCAGATGTCCTCTTCTCTTTTCTTGCTTCCTTTGGCATTATCACTGTGAGATATTTTACCAGCAGTGTGCTTAGAAAAAACATGTACTTTACAAGTGAGTGATAGCTGAATATGGGAAGTTTGTACAAATGCTGGAATACGTGGGAGAAGATTCTTTTTTGGTTGTTTTGTATAATGACAAAGCAGATCCATTTAAAAATTAAGTACTTGAGAACTCACTGCACATACTGACCAGATCAGTTCATTCCCTGTAATTGTGCATCACAATATTTACATTTTAACCTTTCTTTACTCAGTTTGTTTTTACAAATGATCTTTTTTTTATTCACCAACACAGGAATCGGTCACCCAGCTCTGCATTCAAATCTACCACCTGGATTCCCAGCATCGATGCCAAGTGCCATGCAGACAGTATTCCCACTTCCCCAAGATCCCTCAGCCCAGCTTGTTATCCTTCCCACTGAGCCACCAGCACCACACCCAACTCCTCATCACCTCGGTAATGCACTGTGTTAATGGTGTGCAGATTAGAGGCGTTAAATTCATTTTTTGTTCTTGACACTTTTTCCGCGATTATTTCATATTATTTAAACAGAATGAACAGATACAATTCAGTTAGTATGAAAATCACTGTTCCCAAAGATGTGCATGCCTGATCCCATCCCTTTTGCCATGGTTACACATTGCTTGATTTTACTGTAAACAGATATGGTTGTGAAACCCTTTGGGATGCCCTTTGGATGTGTTAAGACATATTTAAATATAAGGTCTGTCTTTTTCTCCTGTTTTTCTCTCTTTTGCTTGCATGTACATGGGTGTAGTTCTGTTAAAAAAGGTGCACATTATAATGCAGGAAGCCACAATGTGAAAGAGATTTAATGATAAAGCGGTACATTCGATATTTCTTTTCCTTTTCATAATTTATAACAATAAAATTAAATGAGCTTTAAAAGTCTACATAATAAAGACCAGATGGGAAAAGGAAGTCCTTCCTAGAGAGTGTACGTCATGTGAACCCGTGCATATTGTTAACTTTGAAAAAGGTTGCTTTATCCACAAATAACTTATTTTCCAACTTCAGGTGAATTGGACTTGCCGTGGTCTTCCTGTTGTCTTTTGTGTTGAGGTGTCACAATAAACATAGCAAGGAGCAATCAGAGAATAGGCTATTAGTTCATCATGTCATGAAGAGGTGAAACAGATTCCCTTTCAAACCCCGGAATGGCCAAATCATTCTCCTTTTGCAGAATTTAATACTGTATCATTTTCGGTTGACATATATAATTAGAACATATTTAGAAATGTATTGAAAATCAGATCCATATGTTTTGTATTTAACATCATCCGAATCTTCACAAGCATCTTTTTTTAAAAGTATAAATAGGTTTAAATAAAGTAACCCTTCATAGAAAACATGATTTTTTAACATGGTCTATAATCATAGCATCGATTTTAAAATAGATTTTTAAAAATCTGTTTGATTTTTCCTTGATCCTGTATGTTTGTCCTGAGAGGAGAAAAGATGACCAAGAGTTCTGAATCTGATCCTGTCACAATGCCCATGGGAAAAACCATAAATCAAAACCACCAAATTTACTGAATAACTCCCCAAAGAAGAAATTACCAGCAAGATTCCACTCTTCATAGCTTTTACTTTAACAGAAATTAGAAATATGGCATTACGTATCTGCACAGTTCCACAATATGCTGCTCTTCATTCGTGCAGGGTAGGTCAGAGGTCTTAATTGACCACAGCTTTCGCCTCCCAGTTTTATGGGTACCGTTATCATCGGTAAGGCACACTTTTGTAAACCCCTCTCCCTTGATTCACAACAGTCTTGATGATGTAGTTTTTTAGAGTTTTGTTTCAGCCTACCGAACAATCACACCCCAGTTCACTGTTTAACCACTTCTGGAAAAATACCCAGGTCTTTAGTGTGTCTGAGCTACTCATGTAGTTTTTAGATCTTTTTTAGTCAGCTTGCACAATGCGACCAAGAGCTCCTTTCTTCTTTTCTGTCAAACACCCTGAGGGTGATCTGCTCCTTCTCCTCACAAGAATTCACTGTATTCCTCATTCTGTCTCTGTTAGTTTTCTATTTGTGTGCTGATGGCCTTCACCCTTCAACTTCTTATCTTGAACCTTTATGTTTGCAGCTCCTTTTCTCATCTGCCAGCCATATGGCTTCTTTCTTAACTTTTTTCCAATTGATACTTCTTCCAGGTTAAGGGTCATTGGACTAGTGACTAGTACCAGACACGTGGACCGGTATTCATTATGCAAGAACATAACAGTTGATCATATTAAAATTAATGTAAACTCTTAATTTATTTTCCCAAACATTCCTGAAAACAATTACTGATTCCACTAACCTTTCAATGAATTACAAATTTCCTCACAGTACTGATTCAGGGTCAAAGGTTGTCACAATCTAAACTTAATTACACAGGGTGAAATTCATATTTTTATTGAGAGGATGAAGTCCAGTGTACCAATGTAGTTGCCAATAAACAGGAATCGCTGTCAAAACTGGCTGTACCTTAATGCCAGTGAACGTCTACAATCTCATTTAGACAATCCTGCATAAATAGACAATGTGAAGATCGAAATTTAATCTCCAAAAAAATTATGCTCAACCTGACTTGAAAGTAAGTGCAAACAAATGCATAAAGGGATAAGATATTCCTTTCCATAGAATTTATCCTCAAGCATTAGCAATTTCACTGAGTCACCTTTTTACAAAACAGTAGGGTTAGCTCAGCAGGCCCCTAGATGATCCAGACCAAAAAGGAGTGTACCTAAGAGTCTATAAAGCAGTGCTGTATTTTAATTACTGTATTCCCTATGCTTCCTTTGAGAATGGCTCCTGTTAGAAGCATGAATTCTGTATCCTACTGTAATCTGGTGGAGAATATATCAAAGTAGGTTGTTTGCATTGTAGTAAATGGCTAATATACATGTCACCAAAGAATTCTGCAAATTATAATAATACGCAAATTCAAAAGAGATTCACTAGGCTGATTACTGGGAAGAAAGAGTTGATTCATAAAGTATGGCTAAACATGTTAGGCCTTTATTTATTAGAGTTTAGAGGAATGAGAAGTGAATTTGTTGAAGCATGCAAGATTCTGAGGAGGCTTGACAGGGTAGATGTTTAGAAGATGTTTCCACTAATGGGGGAATCTGGAACAATTGGACATAGCTAAAGAATAAAAGGACACCCATTTAAACCTGAGATGTGAAGGAATTTCTCCTCTTAGGGAATATTGAACGTCTGGAATTCTCTACCTCAAGAGATTTGTGGAGGCTAGATCATTGAAAGTATTTGAAGAGGAGGATAATAGTTTTGAACTATTGAGGAGTTGGGGACTATGAGGAGCTGAGGACTATGAGGAGCTGGCATGAGTGAGGAGTTGAGGCCTGGGGCAGATCAGCCATGATCCTATAGAATGGTGGGACAGACTTGAGGGGCTATATGGTTTACTCCTGCTACTATTTCTTATACGCTTGCAAAAAGAAGTCCTGTGGCATTGCCTTTGCAAGTAGGAAATTTGTAAACTGTAATGCACTTGTCAATTTCAGATAGTGGTTCAGAAGTACTCAACATTACAAGATTGTTTTGCACTCATAACAAAACACAACATCATGAGATTAACATCCTGCTTCAGTGAAAGGATAAGTTAGAATAAATACATGGTGTGATATCATTTCAACTCAGTGGGGAGTAATGGAACAGCATAAAAGAAGACATGTATAATAATGTAGAAGAAACAAGATAGAAAGGTTTAGAAGAGCTTTGACTATAATCATATTGAGAATATAGAAAGATGTGGTATCACCGAGAGACCAAAGACAAGAAGTCATTACTGAGAAAATGATTGCCCCCCAGGTAATAAGCTTCCTCAGCCTATCTTCTATTTTGATAGAGGAGTTGGAAACTAGCTTTTGGGGAAAATTGTAGCAACGGACAACATGTGGCACTTCCATTTGAGTATAGAGTAGAAGAGTAGTGAGACTAAGAATGTTGATTGATGAGGTAAGAGAAGCATAGCGTGCTCCAATGTAAGAGGTTTCAGCTATTGTCTAGACTTGACAGACACTTAAAGAAACAGGTTTTGAAGAATTGAAAGAAAACAGATTGGCATTGTCCCTTGAAGCATGGATGCCACAAGAGACTAAAAGCATTAAGGGTGTGTGATCTGAAGGTATGTGGAATGGATTCAGTGGAAACTTGGATACGATTGAACGATTAGTGAAGAAGGAACAGATTGAGAGCGTTGACCAGGGTCTAGGAACACCTGAGTGAAAGGAGAAATAAGTCTGAGGATGAACCATTAACTGCAGTAAAGATGGAAGAATTGAGAGAACACTGGGTATGTTCAAATTTTCTGGTTGGAGGCTAAAGAAGAAAATAGTGCTAGATTTTTTAAAGACTGAATTGAATATGCATTCTTGGGTCTGTGTTATGCACATACTCCACACGATAATTAATCTGGGAGCAGGTGTTGGCTGCAGTGAGATGCAAAAGTAGAAATATGTTCTCTAATTTAGCATTTAAATTTGCCCAAGAATCTCACCATTGAAAATAACATAATTAAAGACTTTGCTGTGATATGAATGACAGGAATCATTCACATGCACCCATATAACCTAATGACACCCACTGGGTACTCGATTAAGCTTGACTCCAAATCTAAACCTTCCCTTTGTTCATTTTTGCATGAAATCATTTGATTTTATTAGGAACAAAGTTTGTTTCTATGTAAAACTTGATAATTTGTGTATTGATTGCAATGTGAAATGATTTCAGAATGAATGCTGCAAAACCTGAGAACAACAGGGTGTCTTTGAATGCACTGTGGTATTATCTAAATGGAGTTCTTTCTTTGCCGGGGTCTTCTAGCCGAAGTGATGGATCCTGCACATTCTCTCTGGCCTCCTATCTACTCGGCACGAGCGCCCACATCACATATGCAGCATCCAGGACAGCTCTCAGTCTACCCTCGCTCCCAGCTTCTTCGACAGCAGGAACTCTACATGCTGCAACAGCAGCAACAACAGCAGCAACAACAACGGGCACAAGCACTTGAACTCCAACGGCACTCACAACTCGTGGTGAGATAAAACTGCAATGAATGAATTTTGCTTGCGCGGTTTGTTTGTGACAATTCCCCATTCCCCTACTCCACAGATTGTTTTTATTCCACATTCAGCTAGACAGTGTAAGGAGCACCTCGCCTTTTGTAGCTGTTCATCTGTTCTGTTTGATGACTGAGCAAGATCGTGTAAAATGGTACCTGAAGTGGAAAACAATGACGGGCACCAAGGCTCTGATCTCAGCTGGAGTTTTGATCATGTCTGTCTATTCTCAGCTCCCTCTCTGGCTATGAGACTACAGTAATTGAATGGTGCCATGGGAGTTCCAGAGCATGAGAGGAAGTTGTGAGAAGCAGCTATCAAATTGGATGTAGAAATCCCCAGTGGAGCTTGTAAATTTACAACATAAATGCACATTTCATTGACAAAGTGCAGCTCTATTTGATTTGGATAGCTGTATCTCTGTAACCAGTGTAAGACATAAAGTATTTTTGCTTAGGCAAGTTAAAGTATTGTTGCTCGGTAAGGGTGGCACAGTGGTTAACACTGCTGCCTCACAGTGGCAAAGATCCAAGTACGATTCCAGCCTTGGGTGACTGTCTGTGTACAGTTTGCATGTTCTCTGTGTGTTTGCACAGGTTTCTGCTGAGTGCTCTGATCTCCTCCCACAGTCCAAAGATGTGCAGGTTAAGTGGATTGGTCATTGCTAAATTGCCCAAAGTGTCCAAGAATATGCAGGTTCGGTGGATTAGCCATGAGAAATGTGAGGATACGGTGGGTCTGGATGGGATGCTGTTCAGAGGTTGGTGCAGACTCGATGGGCTGAATGGCCTCTATTTGCACTGTAGGGATTCTATGATTCTGAGTTACTTAGGTTACGATATTAAAGTAGGTGGATGGTATTACAATGGAGAGAAGCCATGAACTAACTGAATGGCAAAATATGCTTGAGCAGCTGAATGGCCTCCTCCTGTTCCGATGTTCCTAAGTAACTTAATGGTTAGATTGATGTGTGCAGGAAAATGGAGAGAAACCAGAACCTTTGATCTTAACCGTCTGAGTTAACCACTTGACTCTTGTCTTCTCCTTAGGATCATCGGAAGGCAGATGAACGTCGGTTAGAAGCTGAAGAACATACTCTAGAGAGGAATAGGAGGTCAAACAAACCAGTTGCCTTAAACTCTCCCAAGAGTCTTTCTTCACCTGTCATACTGCCATCCAGCATGTGTTCTGCCAAACTTTCACCATGCCACCATTCTCCTTCTCTTGGACCCAAGTCAGGGTGTCCAACCCCCCAGCCCAGTGCTGTGTGTGCTTTACCTTCTTGCCCTTCTTCAGATCCTGCCACTGTCCCACAATCCTCAGCAGTCAGCCCTCCTTCCCAGAATTCCACAGAAAGTCAAACAGCTGAAAAGCGAGTGGAGAGACAACCACCTCAACATTATCCAGAAACCTTTGAGCCAGGTATGTCAACACAGAATAAGCTATTGTTATGGACCGGACCAATCCCCTCAAAATATATGAAGAAGATAGCCTAGACCCTAACTTTTTCTTATTTTAATGGTAAGTGCAAGGCGTTGCTTTCTAGATGCAATTCAGTTGGTCCAACTATTCAACTTAGAGCAAAACACATAACAGTTCTACCACTACAGTTAAGATACAGACTAAATAAAAATAAAAGAAAAGAATTGACTTAATTGTAAATCTATCAAAGTGCTTAACAAAGTAATATATTTATTAATTACAACCAAATAACTGTTCCAATATAGCAACATCCCATAAACACACCTTTGGCAAAGGTAAATTCAGTCAAATAGATTGTCTCAAGTGCAATTCTAGCAGCAGGAAAAGAATCCCAGTTTTTAGCTGTAACAGAGAGAGGAATAGGAGCTTCCACATCCAGCTTCAAGACTCCAGCAACTGCTGAAAGCTAAAACAAAAAATCTGAGTTCTGTGGGAGCTCGATCCCAACTATTCAGGCTGCTTCTATTGTTTCAACTTTAAAAAACAAATCCAGGCCTCATGAGCTGTTTACTTTATTGGTTTTGGGCAAACCACTTGGCATGTCTGTCCCAACCTTTCTTCATAAAAAGATCAGGACAAAATACACTTCTTAAAGCCATAGTATCGTCACACAATAAACGTTTTGGGTAGAATTGGAAGACTCCACTTGCTATGAATCCTGGTACTTCAAAATCTGACAGCACAACTAACTACTTCAGTAGAGCACTAGCCAACTGAGCAGTGATGTATTCCGCATATATTCGAAACCTGAGAGGCTTCCTAATACTTACTAAAATGAAAGGCAGCGACTCGTGTAATAGTGGATGAATTTGTGTATGATCAACCTTTATCTTTGTTCTTTCATGGTGTGTGGATGTCTCTGGCAGAGCCAGTGTTTGCTGCCCATCACTAATTGTCCTTGTACTGAGTGGCTTGCGATTTGGCCATTTCAGAGGAAACAGCCAGGAGCAGAACCAGGCATATCTAAAAATAAGGTGCCAACTTTGTGAAGCTACAGCAGAGGACTGCTTACATTCCAATCAGTTGAAGCAACCTGCAGTAGGAAAGCTGAAGTGACCCAACTACCAACAGGTCAGACCAAACTCCTGCCACATCCAGTCCCAAATGGTTAGTGACAATGAAACAGGTGACAATGTGGAGGAGGCTCCAGAAGTATCCCCACCCTCGTTTATGGATGAGCCCAGCACATCAGTGCTAAAAACAAGGCTGAATAGAACAGCAACTTAGTGTTGCTTATAGTTACAAGTGTTTGCAATCAGAGACACCAAATGGGATTTGAACCTGGGTGCCCAGAACATTATCTGGGTCTCTGGATTAACACTGCAGCGATAATACCACTAGGCCATCACTTCCCTGCTGTAACTGCTCAAGTCTTCTTTGATAGCACCTTGCAAACCCACAACTCTACCACCTGAAAGAACAAGAGCAGCAGATGCATAGGACTATCACCAACTGTGAGTTCCCCTCCAAACCACACACCATCCTGTCTTAGAATATATCTCTGTTCTTTGATAGTTGCTGGATCAAAATACTGGAACCCCATTCCTAACAGCACTGTGGTTGCGTTTATATCAGATAGACTGCAGCAGTTCAAGAAGGCACATTACCACCACTTTCTCAAGGGCAATTAAAGATCGACAACAAATACTGGATTTGCCAACGATGCCCACATCCCATGAATAAAATTTTAAAAAGGTGTGGGATGGCATAATCTGGGAATACTACTCTTGGGGATGGTCCACCAACAAGTGGAGTCTGTCATTGTTCATTTACACATTTCCCATTTTTGGATGCTATCAGGAATATATCGATAAACAGAGAACTTCTGACTTTTAAGAATATTTACCACTAACCACTGAGTAGACGATGTGGTAAATCAAACATTTTTTGGCATTCCAAAGAGAAATCGCAACTCATCAGCTTTCATCAAGGGAGAACTGCCGAGTAGGGGAAGTACTTAGACAATGAGATCCTCATCCTCATGAGCATGGAGAAGCTTATTGCCTGAATTTTCAGGTTGCATTGTGGGCAGGAATGTGGTGTCGTGAGCTAATCCTGAAAACAGTGGCACCAGTTAGTGTGCCAATTTCCCAACTCCAGTCATTTTTGTCGAGAGGCAGATTCAGGGCCAGCAGGGTTTCCAGTTGTTCACCACATTTAACGGAGCCTGACTGGGGATTTTCCTGATGCAGTTGCCTGGAGGCAGGTACCCAATGACAGTCTGGGGTATGGTGTGCCAGACAAGCTGAGGAACCCTCTCTGGATGGGACTGGGTGTAGCCAAAGGCTGTCCCTTGGGCAGGTTCCTGTTTCCTCCCCTCTTCTCCCCTTGCTCTTGGTTATGGCCTGGCTGCTAAATTTTTTTCTAAATTTTTTTGGGAAAAAGTTGTGGATAAGGCATCTCCATGTTGAAGCACTCTCCCAGTTCCTTATCCATTGCCCTCTGATTGGGCCCTCCCCCAGCTTTGAGAGCCCAGCAGCCACCCTTTACCTGTTCCTGTGCCAACTGTTTCCTGCTGGCTCCCACCGCCGCAAAACAGCCCTCCCGAAGAACAATCCACTCCCAGGACACAAACTGTCTGATTTCTCCTGAGGGAGACAAGAGAGATTATCATCAAAGAGAAATGCTATATAGACAAGCCTTGTTCTATGTTTTTGAATCTCAAAGTACTTTCCAGGGTGCTTAAATCTTATAGCCTGTCATACGAAAACCAGCTGAGAGTGCATTTGCAGCATGTTAAAGCCTAACTATTGTGCCCAGCAAACACATAAGGCAGTAAAATCCCACATATTTTCTTCTAATTGTCAAGTTTAGATGATCCGCAGCTGCTGAAACTCTTTTGTTTTAATTTGAACAAAGAAAAGGAAAATGTCTGGGCAGCCTTTGAGCTATGAACCCTTTTATCCTTCACCAGTCCTTGGGAAGGAAGCTGTGTGTTGGAAGGATACATTTTCATCTGGTGGTAATGTCAAAAGAGGCGGATGGATATCATTAATTACGCTCAATTGATGGCAAGGTAGTCAGGATGCTGCCAACCAGGATAAAGTCAGGGGCACCTTCAGAGTTTTTGGGGAAGACAAAGTAATAACATTTGTTTTGTTGCTTGAGCTCAGCGTCAGATGTACAGTCACGGAGATTATCAGTTCAGGATGGAGGGTGTCGCAGTGATGAGGTTTAACCCTTCCACTCTCAAAAGAAAACTGATAGCCTTTCTCAAAGTTTCCAAGCATCACCAGCCTCTGCTCCCACTTCCTGTGCACACTGTTTTTGTGTTCTGGTAGTACTTTTTAAACATTTATGTGGCAGTTTGTGAACATGAGACTAAAGCAATTTGCAGTTTCAAAAGTTTTACATAAGAGTAACAATCATGACGTTATGATTACAGCCACTTAAAGTGATGATTTGCCCTCTAAGCCATATTCTTTTTACGAGATTGAAAAGGCGAATAAATTAAAATGGACTTAATACAGCAACTGCATTGTTCTGTAGTCCTCCTGATCACAGCTATTGCTTTACAGAACAGGATCATAACAATTTAAAAAAAAACACCACGGACAATTATATGCCAGAAAAAATAAATTCTTGATCTCAGAAAACTCCCTCTGCCAGTAAATCCATATTGAGTATTTTGTTTTATTCATTCATGTGATGTGAGCATCGCTGGCTGGGTCAGCATTTATTGCCCATTCCTCATGGAGCTGAGTGGCTTGTTTGGCCATTTCAGAGTCAGCTACATTACTGAGGGAATCACATGTAGGCCAGACCAGGTAAAAATAACAGATTTCCAATTCTAAATGACATTGTGAACCAAATGGGTTTTAACAACTATTGACTGTAGTAACATGGTGGCCATTAAGTGGGCTTTTAATTCCAGATCTTCATTCAAAGTTCATCACTGCCGTGGTGGTGTTTAGACACACATGCCCTAGTCTCTGGATTACTAGTCCTCTACTCTACTGACTTCTTCCGGTAGTTGTTGATAGTTGTGTTGGATAAAGCATGCTCTTTCTCCCTCTCTGTTCCAGATCTCCCGCCTGGCTACACATACACAGCCGTCGCAATGGGCTACAGTTCCCCTTCTCCACTTGTGCACTCTGCTGACCCTGCAGACCCTGAAACTATGCAACCCATCACCGCGGCGGCTGAACCAGAGCAGTCCAGAACCTTTACGTCTGGTGAAAAAATTCACTGTGATTCTCAGTCAAACCTGGCGGAGGAGGCAAATCCGACTGACAAACTGATCGCAACCAATAACCTGGATGTTGTAGAGCAAAATGCGCATAAGGTTCTCTGCACTTCAGAAAAAAAGGATACAGTAAATGCATTGCTAGCAGAGAATTCAACTGTGGAGCAACTTGAGTCATCTGTGAAAGAAAACGTGGAATGCTCAAGGCACTTAATTGCTTCTCAGGGAATTGTCACTGATGGAGGACTTACAGGAGAAGAAGGAGGACGAGACAATTCAGTGACCAAGTCACCTCACTCAACCAGTGAATCCCCGATGATACCCGATGAAACATTGGATGTAAGGAATTCTGATCACTTGGGTTCAGTAGCTGAGACGGACTCAAACCAGGAATGCAGAATAGTTGAAGAAGCCAAACAGGTGAATCAAGATGAGGATTCAGAAACTAGCCACGATGCCTCAGAGAGGGATGATGTGTTCAAATGGCGGTTGGACTGCATGGCAGGGATGGACGCCCTGGTGGCTGCTGGCCTCAGAATGGGAGAGCTCTTTGGTCTAGAGCCTGAGGTTCCCAGTGGCCCCATAGCACCTTCATGCCCTACAACCTCAACCTATTACCCCTGCTCAGGGACACATGGAATAGCTCTGCTGAGTGAACTGGCTGAACTCGAACAGCAGCGACAGAAGTATGATGGCACCAGTCAAGGTAATTACCTTAAATTAAGTTGTCTCTGCTCTGCTTAGTATCAGTGTCTGCAGAATGATTCTTCAATTACTCTTTCTGACTATATTTAATCTTTAACTTTGATCGCTGCAATGAAAGAATAATCCCCTTGCTCCCCCTGCAACATACTCAAATTAAAGAACCTGGATGATGATAAAAGCGTATAATTTTTGTAAACCCCAGATGTCAAAGGTAGAATTTCAAAATAAAACTTAATTTAATTGTTCAGTAAATTTATCCAGCAAAGAACTAGAGAAAGCAGAACATCAAGAGACAGAACAAAATGCCATTGGTGTAGCACCACATCAAGATTTTGAAGATATCTCAAAGCAATTACAGTAAAGGAATTAGTTTTGAAATACAGTCACAGATGTGGCAACCAATTTGCACACAGCAAAGCTACTCAAGTAGTGAACAGAATTAGGAGGAATATTAAATAGAAAACTATTCAGTCTTTTCATTAAGTCAGGGAACTTTTGTACCCACCTTAGCTTGTAGACTGTATATCAGTTTGATGTTTTATCCAAATTTATTTTCAGAGATTCTGACTTTTGCTAAATTTGATAATCTGAGCCAGAAAGGTGTTAGGGATACTGGTCTTAACACACCTCATATTAAAAAAAAGGGAAGTCAGCCACAGTTCCTGCCTGCTACTTGTTATCCAGTAACACTTGGTGAAATTGTGTGAGTGAGGTCAGAACCGTGCATGGCTATAATGTTGAAAGTTGCCTGTCAACACTCACTGTCATGACTCAGCCATAAATTCCGGACACTTGGCTAAACTCCCAGACGGTGCTCAGAGTCCATGGGACTCTACCAAGTAGTCAACACCTTCATAGAGGGCAAAAGAGAACATTTGTTGAGAAAAGGAGAAAATGTATCGTCATAAACTAGCATAAATTCCCAAAGGAATGAAGGCCAAGTTTCTGAAATTCAAGGATTTTTCCCATCTGGTTTAACGCAGTTACAAATATGGTGTTTGCATCATATAAGAAGAAATGTAAGGTTATAACGAGCTGATAATGTTTGGGATTATAAGTGTTAGCAGTGAAATGATGTGTTTTACTCCAATATGCTGGTGAAATTCTAGATATTACAATAAAATGCATCTCCCAATTAAAAATCCTGTTTCAACTAGAAGTAAGATTCATGAAGATTATTACAACAATTTAATGATAAAGCTGTAAGGTGTCAGCCTTGGCTCAATGGCAGCATTTTCCACTGAGTTAAAAGGTGATAGGTTCAAATATGATCCCAAAAACTTCCGCACAAACCTTTTTTAGCAGTTCAGTTCAAAGGTATGCGAAGGAGTTTCCGGATTCCTTAGTAACAGTTGTCCCTCACCAATACCTAAATCGGATGATTGAATTATTTATTTTATTGCTATTTTTGATGTCTGGCCGTGCACCAATTGGCTACTGTATTTCTTATGTAATTATACTCCAGAATTGTTTCATTGATTGTAAAATACCGTAAATATATGCAAGCTCTTTATTTTATATAGTGTCAATAAGCTAAATTCATATATGTCAAAAAGTACTTCCACATTTGAAACATATGTTTAGCAACAACATTGCTAAGTAACAATAACTTGTCAAATAGCAAAATAATGTGGATACTCATAATTTAAAATTAAAACAGAAAAGCTGAAAATACTCAACATGCCAGGCAGCATCTATGAGAGATTAATCAAGTTCATAGCCTTTATCAGAACTGGAAAAAATTAGAAATGTAACATTTTCTAAGCAGCTGAGATGACCAAGTGTATCATAATAATGATAGGGTGCAAGACAGGAGAGATTAACTCATGAAAGAGCTGGTGGGGTAAAGTCAAAGGGAATGGTAATGGAAGACCGAAAGAAAGAAAGGAATTGCCTGGAGGACGTGTGAATAATAGAAAATGATGGGCAGCAAACATCCCAAATCTAAAAACCAGAGGAAAACAGAAGACCAAAACCTATAAAGGAAATAAAATCAAGATTACAACTTGAAGTTGCTGAATTTAGTGTTTAGTCTGTCTGTAATGTGGCAACTGTACTTAACTAAAAAAAGAATTGTGAATGCTAGAAATCTGAAACAAAAACAGTTCTGAAGAAGGGTTACTGAACATGAAACGTTAACTCTGCTTTCTCTCCACAAATGCTGCCAGACCTGCTGAGTTTCTCCAGCAATTTCTCTTTTTGGCAACTGTTCTTGTTGTGCACCACCTCTAATACAACAAAATTCCCATGAAGCTTTAGAAAGAGAGATGAATAATTGACACTGACACGGAGTTGAGAGAGGAGTTAAAGCAAATGGTCGAAAATACAAGATTTCAGGCTGTTTGTGAAAATAGAGAAAATGTCATAATGCAGAGAAGTTTAGGAAATGAAGCCCAAACCAAAGGGGACGGTAATTGCCCAGATTCACTGGAAAGAGAGTTTGCAGTTTGGAATGTGAACCAGTGGGATGTTACAGCAATAGGATGAGCAAAAGGCCTTTTAGGCAAATAAGGTAAATGCAAATGAGATCATTTATTCACCAAATTCCGAAGGGTTTGCTGAATAAAAACTATTTCACAATAAAATAGTTTTCTTACAAACCCCATTAAAATAGCTTGGGAACATGAAGTACATGATTAATTTTA
This sequence comes from Rhincodon typus, assembly GCF_021869965.1. NCBI lineage: Eukaryota > Metazoa > Chordata > Chondrichthyes > Orectolobiformes > Rhincodontidae > Rhincodon > Rhincodon typus. The sequence goes on along the minus strand of NC_063354.1, from coordinate 18,372,329 downwards.
CTACGTTTATGTTCTTCATAACAATTGTTTGATTTCTTCAACTTTGTTTGAAATAATGTGGCCATTGTCACTCACCAGTGACGCTAAATGCTGCATATATTTTAACTGAAATGATATAATCCATTTAAAATGAAGCTACTTTCCAACTGAGGATTTTGGGATCTCTTGATATGAAAACAGGCCTTTATAAAACTCATGTTTTATTGTAGCACAGGTCACAAAAGGATGTGATGCACAGGATCAAATTAGTGGATCATTTCTTTCTTTGATATTTATAGAACAAACATGGCAAATGCAACAATGGCTTATTTCCTGAATATCAAAACCTTCAAACTCTTGCCAAAAAAAATCCTCGGAGCCTGAAGCCCCTCTGTCTTTGTGTTACAAAAAGATAAAGAATTTGTCTTGTAAAACGATTCTCCCCAAGGACCCACATTTCACTCTGATCTCAAAACATTGAGAGAAAACAATGCCAAGCGACTGTGATGTTGGCCCACTGCAATCAAACACTTCCTCCTGCCCACACCGGCATGGCAGCAACCCTCTCTGATCACTTCCTGCAGCTTTCAGACAGCAGTTTCACACGGGGAGCAACTTCCCCACGAAATTACTCAATTACAAGCAGAACAACACGTAACTGCCTTGTTTAGAAAAATGTAAGGTTCAGAAAAGAGAACACTAGCAAATTGCTTTGATTTATCCACTTTAGAAATTGAAGACTGCTCAGCTGAAATAAATGATGCAACAGGGAGCTGGACAGTGTTTTACAACTCAAGGGATGGAGGGATATAAGAGTTGAGAGTAGATCATATTATTAAAAAATATATGGAACCACCTTCCCTCCCAGATAAGTGTTTTTCAGTCTTGTACGTTTAACATCCTCTGGTTGCACAATTATGCTTGAATGATTCATTTAGAAAGAAAAAAAAATGTTTGAGGCCTTTTGTTGTCAGAGATTAATTTTTTTTCTTTTAAGACTATGATTTTGTTATTTAGATGTTGATGTTTGCCTGGAGGTGTATGAGTCTGTTTTTACAGAATACAAACATATGAATTAGGAGCTGACAAAGGGCATTCGGCCCATCAACCTGTCCCACCATTCAATAAGATCACGACTGAACTGATTACTCCACATTCCTGCCGAGCCACAAGAACCTGGCTGGAGGCCCACATTGTTATTCATTAGCAGTGGGAACTGATTGGTGAAAAGCAATTGAAAACAAACCCTGCAAATTACCTGGAAGCATCTGTTATGTAAATCCCATCTTTAGATGCTAGAAGGTTCAGGAGGTTTCGAACATTGCTACGCTGCCCTGAACCGTTCTCTGTGTCAATCTCTACCCCTCGACACTCCGCCAAACACCCCTTCCCCCTGATTGTTTCCCTAAAGTCAGGATTGCTATTGGCTATATTTCAAAATAAATAGGTTTGCTAATTTGAAATTGTTTGCACAGTAACTGTTGCGCTGTCGGGAAATGCATTGCACACAACATGTCCCAAAAATATCAACGTGATAAATAATCAGATACCCTGCTTTAATGGTCCTTTTTTGGGGGAGGAGGGGATGGTTAAATGTTTGATTAACATTCAATTAATTAGCCACATTAAGTGTAAATAAGCCCAAGGGATGATGGACTTCATAGACCTCCTTAAAAATTGGACTGATCAGGGGTGGGTAGGTAGTAGGAAGTTCACTGACTAGATTGTACTTTCCTGTCCACTTCCAAATCCTGAACCCAGCATCTTTTCTGAAAGCAGCAGCTCCCTTTGAACTGGATTGAAGGTTCTGCTTAAGCTGTATTGGAGTAGGGCGTGATCATGCAGCCTCTGAGTTAGAGGTAACATTGCAACCACTGAGCCAAGGCTGAAACCTTTAGGAGGTGGTTCTCAGGGGTTTCTTGGGAGGCCATGGTATTGTTGACATCAGATAAATGTTCTAAGCTCATTCTGGCTGCGGATGGACAGAATGCTGAGCGCACACACCACACAAGCCGTGAGTATGACTTGTCATTCCAGACACTTGCTGAAATGTCAAGCATGCTGCAGTTGTTTCTCAGTTGCCACCAGTGCCCAGGATTCCAGCTCACAATGTAAACAGGCTGCTCATCAGGGACGAACTAACATGTGTGCTGAACATAAAGTGCTGCCCGTTGTTCTTTATAAAGCTTGCCTGATTCTGGCAAGGGCATTACCTGATGCACCAAACACAGGTTGCCTGCACTATCACCCAAGATCAATATCCTGTAACGCTTAGAAACAAGTGATTAAAACTCATTAACACCCAATCACTCAGTCAAGGAATGGTACATAGTATGTAAGTGGAAAAATTATAAACTTGGCTTTCAATGTTATTTGATATCAGTGTTGATTATTCAACAGCACAATGGGCTGACACCAAAATTACTCACTGATCTATCGGGTTTATATATAAATACAGATATATGCAGTATGAAAGCTTTTCATTATTAACCTGATAATGATGGACTTTGTCACATAAGACAATTAAGATTTGTGCTGAGAAAGATTATCAAATAAGTGTATGGCCATGCGTAATTCTTACCATGGATAAAAACGTAAGCTATATGCACATTCACATATGGATTACATAAACTTGCGCTCATTGATGAAAGCAGGTTAATTATTTATGCTATCATACATATATATGAACACAGATTAATGAGGAATATGTACCTAAATAATCAAGGGTACTATATGGTATCTGTATGATGTATACATATATATGTACAAAATATAACTTAATGTCCCTAGGTTTTCCTGGGGACTGGCACGTCGCAATGGTCTGACAAAGGAATCTTTAAAATTATGGTGTAAGTGGCTTACACCATTACTTACACTATGCCATACTTGCCTGGTACTTTTGAGCTGTTCATCTATTACACTTGGCGTGAACAGTGAGAGGTTAATTATCATTGCTGCCCTATATTAAAATAAATGCCAGTAGCCACTTCCCTGGATTCATGCCAGGCTTCATGCTGCTGCTCCTTCGACTGAAAAGTAATTGCGCTGGGGACTGGCAGCAGTAAAATTAACAATAATCACAAAACTGGAAGAGGGACACCCCAGCTTAAACCGAGTAACAACTGGCAACGATCATTGTCATTTGATAGTAAAATGTGTAGAGTGCCATCTAAAATTAATTGCGCCTACTACCTGAATACTCTTAGGGGACAGAGGTGAAAATGCACAGTCAGGTTTCTACATCTCAGCAGAAGTGTTGAACAAAAGTGGATCGTCAATCCTTGTCTGATCATTCATGAAAAACAAGTTTCCTTTTCTCCTCTTCCATTCTTTTCCATTAGAGTTAAAGGAAGCACAATCACATGCCTGGCCTGAGGAACTAAACATCATTCCATGTCAGGATTCCATACGTACAGGAGGGCTAATGCCTTATGTTTACAATCTTGCACAGAACGGAATCAAACATTATGAAAAGACAGGCTGTTTCCTTTAATGCTGTGTAATCCAGGCTGTAGGGCAGATCTGGCTGGCTATTTCCAATGAAATTGATGTGCATTTGAAAGCTAGGTGGTTGTAACTGACCAAAATTTATAATCTTAGAATGACATCTAGCCCATCACCCTTTCCAAAGTGAATCTACAGATGAACATTAATGTTGAAGCAGGTGGGTCAGTGGGGTAGCTGAAAGAGACAGGTATCACCAACACCATGTTCACCAAAATGGACACCTTACAGTTGTTATGTGAAGGATTTTCCATGAACCAACAAAGATTTAGCTTCCATATGTGCTTAGTAACACACAGGGAAGGCTTCGTTCATATCAAAGATGTGATATTGGGAATGGTATTGCGTATTAACATAAGTAGCTTGCAGTTATTAGAGTCACACCTTGTGTGGCACGTTTAAAATAAATTAAGGTAAAAACATTATACCTTTTAGATACTAAGAGGCTTTGTTTGATCAATGCAGTTTCTCTTCGTAGCATATTGTTCACACCAAGCTATCACTCTCTCTTTAATTACATCATTTGAAATGGACAGGAAAGTGACTAAGGCAGCTTCGACAATCTGTGAGCATTGTCACTATTGTATGACTATTGCTAGGGTGGTTTCTGGTTTTTCCACTATCAGTGCTGCAGCATATTCCAAATAGAAATGCAGGAAAATGTGGAATAGATTATAAAGGAAGAGATTGGACCATTAGCAAAGTTTAGTGTATCCCACTGTTTTCACTATTGCAAGAAAATCTAGGCTAACATATATACACATATGTAAGATGTAGTTAGCAACACATATAAACACAAACAGTACATACCTAGCCTCACACAGATTTGATCATATAATATGTATCCATTATGAGCATCGATTATTTCATTACAATTCACATTCCCAGGCAAAATCATTTGAGTTTTCTGTTACTCACACTTGCTGGGTTGCAGAATATAAATCTCAACATACACGTACACACAGGATATCAAATTATTGAATCCATGGAGTCTCATTACATTTTTTAATCAATAAAAACTTTTATCAGCACAATTGATCATTTCTGGCCAAAATGATTGACTGTTCCTGAAGTATCTTAGGACGTATTGAATGCATTAGTGATTCTTCTTTGGGAAAAAAGGTGAGGTCATTCCTATAGGATAACCAAAGAATTGGAGACCAGGCATTGTGTTTCAGTGCTCTATGACATCATGTGTTTGTCTTGTTTAAGATGAGTTGACATAATTTGTCTATTTTTAGTCATCGCTCATTTTGAATACCTACACCAGCATTTTCCTGAAATTGGATTTTAACTCTTGGAGGACGACCACAGTTTCATTCCAGAGAAGTGGGCCAATATTACTCTTAATGTGTGTATTTTGAAAGATCCAAATTTTCTAACATTCCTGCAGTCATGTGTCAGCCTGGGATCAGTGGTAGCACTCTTATCTCACATGAGTCAGATGATTGTAAATTCAAATCCCATTCAAGTGATGTGAACATGTCATCCTGGCTCTTACCAGGAATGTGCTGCACTTTCAGAAGTGCTGTCTTCTGGAGGAGACATTAAACCAAGGCCTTTCTTGCCTTCTCACATATTAAACAAACTGTTACTTTGGTCTGTGACTGCCTTGAACACCTTCTCCTGGGAATAATGTTTGTGTTGGATAGTTTGGCAGTTTTTCAATCTGAACTTGTAACTGGGTTGGAAATGTTTTCTACATATACACTGAAAATAAAAGTACTGTAGTTAGATTTTCCTGACCTTTGCCCCTGTAGAATTTCCATGACTTGGGAACCAAGATCAGGACAGTGGAACGCACCTCCATTTCACCTGGTCACTGATTCTCAAAGATTGCATTCAGGTTTCTCCCTGAATCCCAAATTCCCACCTCATTTTACTGGCAGACTGTTCAATGATGCCCAATGAAATATGGTGCATGGGCTGGCTAGAGACTCTAATGGTGCAGTGGTAGTGTCCCTAGAGCAAAAACAGAAGTTGCTGGAAAAACTCAGCAGATCTGGCAGCATCCATGAAGAAAAATCAGCGTTAACATTTTGGGTCTGGTGACCCTTCCTCAGAACTGCACCAAGAGGTCTGGGTTCAAGTCCCATCTGCTCCTGGGTTGTATAATAATCTCTCTGAACAGGTTGATTCGAAACAAGAACAGACAGTTATTGTCTTTTATTGGTTTAACAACTCTACCTGCAAGATATGATATGAAATTGGGTGATTCTGGCCACTGATGACCATCCAAATATAATTGGATGAAAGGAATGGACCTTCCTGCTCCTTCTAGGCCCTATCAGGCAATGAGCCTATACTTCAGGGTAGATACGGAAGATTCACTTACTGACATGGAAGGAGTTGGCTCTTAATTATACTGTTCGTTTCATTCTGGAGCTTTTGATCTGGCTAGCCTGGCAGAAGAAAGCTTAGAGAAATTCTTTCTGGGCCAGATGTCCATGAAAAACTTAGCAAAGTGTGAAATCAGCAACGTCAACCTGAATAACCCATTCACCAATGGTTCCACACTTCCATTCCCACTGTCATTCATTTGGGCAGAGAGCAGAATTAAAGGTTGCCACAAAGTAAATGTTCTAAAACAGATTTCTAACTGAAATAATGTAATATTTTATGTAAATCTTAACTAATCATTCCTGTGCAGTCCCTTAGTTACTGTCTTCTTTGTCTGTCTCTATATGCAGCAGTGCTGTCTCAGTAACTGCAGCACAGCAAGTGGGAGGCTGCTGACTGTCTCTGGGGGAGAATGGATGGTCCTCTAGAGGATGACCTTGAGTAGCTCTGGACCTAGACGGCCTGTATAAGGACTGCACTCTCTCAGCCTGGGCAACAGTCATCTGGGGCTGTAATGAATGTTGTCATCCTGAGAGAGTAGAGGACAGCAGGCTCCTCAGAGTTATTGCCTCTCCCACACCTCAGGGCAGTACCTCAGCAATCCTAGTCACCCGAGGTGGGGTGGGTGGTGGTGGGGAGATTGTTACATCGTTGTGACACATAGGAAGCTCAGCACTCCGATGTTTACTGGCTGATGCTGTGTTGCAACATTAGTCACCAGCCTCTGCATTGTGGGTGGACCCTTAAGTGTGCAAATGGAGTTGGTCCCCAGTTCCATCGTAGAAATGGTGAGCCCCAAGCTCTGCCCAAAGAACATGAAGACAGACAAGATCAGTTAGGACTATATTCATGGCTGTTTAGAAGGGTGAGTAGAGACCTCATAGAAACCTATAAAATTCTAACAGCACCAGACAGGGTAAATGCAGGAAGGATGTTCCCAATAACCAGGAAGTCCAGAACCCAGGTCACAGTCTAAGGAAAGGGTAGGCCATTTAGGACTGAGATGAGGAAGAATTGCTTCACCGAGAAAATGGTGAGCCTGCAGAATTCTCTGCCGTAGAAAGTGGTTGAGATCAAAACATCAAGAAGAAGAAGTCAGATATAATTCTTAGGGCTAAACGGATGAGTGACAGTGGGAATTGGATGATCATTCATGATCATATTAAATGGTGGAACAGACTCGAAGGGCTGAATGGCCTACTACTGTTATTTCCTATGTTTCTATGAGTGTGGGATGAGCATGAGGGTAGGATGTGAGAAGAACAATTAGGTATGAGGTTACCATCATCTTCAATGGATTCAGCCCTGCCACTGACCATGGCCTCAGCAATGGGTGTTCCAGTATTGACCAACACCATCTCCTTCAATGGAATTGAAGGTGCATATGTCCCATTAAAATTGCTGTTTTCTTTGGTTGTGTATTATCTTGACCTGCAAGAGAGAGAAAGAAATGAGTGAGTGAGAGTCGCTCAATGTATTTAGATGACATGGATGTCACGTTTGAATAGCTGGCAGCGTGTACAGCTTGGAGATTATGTGTTTGCAGCGATGTTAAGTATATGAAGATGTGGTTAAATATATGAATATTACGTACGAGTACTGATTGATAGAGATTATAGATGAGAGTTATAGACCGAGGACGCTCCAGGCCCATGCTGAAAATGTGGTGTGGTGATTTAGCAGTTCCTGAGGTAAGTGGAACAGTTGGTAAGCAATAGCATTGGAAGACCTTGACCACTTGTGCAAGGTTATTAAACTTTTGATACCACCGTATCCAGGTCAGTCAGAGTTTGGCTGCTGGTATTCATTCCCACGGTTAACTGCTCTCCTTCCTGCTCCCACTGCGTTTTGAGCACAAGCACAACAGGGTCTCTTGTGTACAGATACATGACACCTCCTACTTACCAGCTTCTTCATGTTGTGCCATTCTTCATCATTTCCCTGCGCCAGTTCACATCCTGCATGACTGCCCGTATCTGGCTTAGCCACAATGCATCTTGCCTTGAGAGAATACAAGTTAACTTTATGTAGCACTGGAAGTTATAATTTTAGGCACCTGCTAATTCGTACAGTAGTAACTCAATTGAATAGGCAGCACAAACTAGATGTGCTGCCTGCAATCACTTGAATATACATGGGTTAATTGCACATCACAATCTCTGTGCCTAATCTTGGAGTTATCCATTTGGCTGCTCTGGTGTTTTGCATGTTGCTGGTGTCTGATGAAGCATGGCCAAGTTACGAAATAGGTGAAAGAGTGTGCTTGAGGCTAAGGACTCGGATGGAGAATACTGAAGATGCTGGGGTTGCATAGTGTAGGCTACAAGCAAAAATGTTGTGACCTGATTTTAAAATTGATCTGGAAATGATCACATAATAGATTAACGATACTGCAGCCTTCCATTATGTTATGACATTTTCTTGCCCACAGACATAGCTTTGAATTCCAAAAAACTATATTTGCCTTTGATTCTTTTCAGGTTGTCCATTAATTTTCCGAAATAGCTTTTCCCTCTGAATATTTATTCAGCTTCCTGCAGTTTCCTAATCAATGGCAATGGGAAAAGAATAAACTGCAAAAATAAGTCAACGGAAAAACTGGTATAAATTAAAAGGAATTAGGAAGGAACTACTCTAAGTAATTAGGCAGTAAAAGAGAGTGATGGTGAATATGTGTGCACATGAAACTTTGTGACTGGTTCTGCTTTTATGCATTTTGAGAGAGAGAGCTAAAGTTAGAACTGGAGAGCAGTGAAAGATAGTGCACGATACAATGCATCAGTGCTAATGAAATATGGAAATGTTTTTTGTACACAGGGGAGGATGAGGCTGTACTTACTCATGACCTCCAAAGCCTCGCAACTATTGCTGCTGCCCGTTCATTGGTGGAGGCAGTACCACTTGAAATGGGTGACCCCCAAACTGACCTGGGGTCAAGCAGATCTTATGTAGTGCGGATCCCAAGGGTGCTGAATTTACGGAGGAAGTACTCATGGAGTCCAAAGGCAGAGACGGTGAGTTAATTTTTGGAGTTGGTAAAATTTGTTCTCCGTTTCACTGTGTTACACTCTGCTCTCCCGGAAAATAGCACATGAAGGGTAGAACTCTCTAAGGTTCCAAAGCGTTGTTGGACCTCAGGAGTGTCACTCATCTAACTTTTTCGGCATGAGCTCAGACCATCGCGCTGCAGAAGGTACCAAGTTCAACAAACCCTGTGCTAATTTTTCCCAAGGATTGACATGCAGTGGTGACCCTCACAAATGCTTGTTGTATTGGAAAGTCGGGACTTTGGCCGCTTGCCCAATTTTTGATTTGAATATAGCTGGAGCTTAAAGTAAAGAAATGGTCCAAAGAGAGCATCCAAATTCTGTCAGCTGACATATCACATTTTTAGGACAATTGAGTGAAATACTAATCCATGTCTAGCTTCACAGTCAAGTTACACAACTATGAAGAGAGGATTTAGCCTAGAGCAGTATAACTGTAATTTATTTACTTTTTTCATGTTAACTTCATGACTAACGTGGGACATTTATTGAGGATATTTTTAAAATTGGATTAAGAAATGAATAAGAGGGAACGTCAGAGGGATGTGATGACATTTGTTTCCATATATTGAATGTGCATTGGGTGCTCCCAATTCATGGAATAGCATACCAATAATGACCATAAATGGTTATAAATTGCTAGGATAACTCTTCTACAGTATGGTTGATTATTTTATATTGATTCTTTGTGATCAAGGTTTGTCCTCTAAAGGTTGCAATTGATGGAATGGATACACAGGAGCTGGAAATGAGAATGAAACTAGCTGAACTACAACGTCGCTACAAGGAAAAGCAACGAGAACTGGCCAAACTTCAAAGAAGACATGATCATGAGTGGGTACCATCTCTTATCACCCCTTTAAAGATGTGATAGAGCTGGAGTCAGCAACACAGTTCTGATAGAGTCATGGAGATGTGAAGCCATAGAGAAGGGAAACAGACCCTTCGGTCCAACTCATCCATGCCAACCAGATATCCTATATAAATCTAGTCCGAGTTGCCAGCATTTGGCCCATATCCCTCTAAAACCTTCTTATTTATATACCCATCCAGATGCCTTTTAAATGATGTAATTGTACCAGCCTCCATCACTTCCTCTGGCAGCTCATTCCATACATGCAGAACCCTCTACCTGAAAAAGTTACCTCTCAGGTCCCTTTTAAATCTTTCCCCTCTCACTTTAAATCCAGGTTTGGATTCCCCCATCCCAGGGAAAAAACCTTATCCATTTACCATATCCATGTCCCTTATGATTTTATAAACTTCTATAAGGTCACTTCTCTGCCTCCAATGCTCCAGGTAAAATAGCCTCAGCCTATTCAGCCCATCCCTACAGCTCAAACCTTCCAGCCCTGGATACATCCTTGTAAATCTTTTCTAAACCCTTTCAACTTTCACAATATCCTTCCTATAGCATGGAGATGAGAATTGCATGTAGTATTCCAATAGTGGCCTAACCAATGTTCTTTGCAGCTGCAACATGACCAACTCCTCTACTCAATGCACTGACCAATAAAGGCAAGCATACCAAATGTCTTCTCCACTTTCAAGGAACTATGAACCTGCACTCCAAAGTCTCTTTGTTCAACAACACTCCCTAGGACTTTACCATTAAGTGTATAATTTGCCCTGATTTGCCTTTCCAAAATGCAGCACCTCACATTTATCTAAATTAAACTCCAATTGCCGCTCTTTGGCCCATCTGATCAAGATCCTGTTGTACTTTGAGGTAACCTTCTTTGCTGTCCACTACACCTCCAATTTTGGTATCATCAGCAAACTTAATAACCATGCCTCCTATGTTCACATCCAAATCATTTACATAAACAGTACAAAAAATTGTTACAGGCAAATAGTTTTCCATGCTTTCAGTGTTTTGATGCAGTATTTCTAAGAGTAAGATACAATTCCGATCAGATTTGTTCACTGAACAGTACTCTCCCATCATTAACTCAAGTTTTATCTTCCCAACTTCACTTCTTCAAACTAGTTGACTTTCTGTCCTCACCCACTACACTCCTATGTTCCTTTCTTGTTACTCCCATTCTGGACACTTGAATAGGCTGCACCACTGGCTCCTACATTACTTCACTCAGTGAACGGCCAGTAGCAGGTGTATTTGCATTGTGCTGAGTTATGTGTGTCATGGCTCAGTCTACAACAACAGTATAACTAAGGCTCTGATCCAACAAGTACAACTCATTCACCCTCACATAAACGTACAAGAGTATGCTGAGAGTGTGGAATGCAGGGCCGCTTAAGCATAAAAACGTTGAAAGCAATAGGGTGGAATTATCAAAGCAGCCACATCAAATAAACTGTGAGAAATATGCAATCTTTGCTAGAAATGTACGAAACACAATGTCATATCGTGGCTTTATAAAAAGTGTTTAATAGAAATGCTGCTGTTCTTGGAACTTAGAACATAGAATATAGAACAGTACAGCATAGTACTTCGGCCCACGATGTTGTGCCAACCTATTATCCTGCTAAGATCAGTCTACCCGGCATACCCTACATTTTACTATCCTCCATGTGCCTATCCAACAGCCGCTTAAAAGTCTCTAAAGTATCTGAGTCCACTACCACTGCCGGCAGCGCATTCCACACGCCCACCATTCTCTGTGTGAAGAACCTACCTCTGACATCTCCCCTATACCGTTCTCCAATCACCTTAAAATTATGCCCCCGCGTAATAGTCATTTCCATCATGGGAAAAAGTCTCTGACTATCCACTCTATCTATGCCTCTCATCATCTTATAAACCTCTGTCAAGTCACCTCTCATCCTTCTTTACTCTAATGAAAAATGCCTTAGCTCCCTCAACCTTTCCCCGTAAGATCTGCCCTCCAGTCCAGGCAGCATCCTGGTAAATCTCCTCTGCACCCTCTCTAAAGCTTCCACATCTTTCCTGTAATGAGATGACCAGAACTGAACAGCATATTCCAAGTGTGGTCTAGCCAGAGTTTTATAGAGCTGTAGCATAACCTCGTAGCTCTTAAACTCAATCCCCCTGCCAATGAAAGCCAACACACCATACGCCTCCTATCAACTTGGGTCGCAACTTTGAGGGATCTGTGGACGTGGACCCCAAGATCCCTCTGTTCCTCCACACTGCCAAGAATCCTGCCATTAACCCTGTATTCTGCATTCAAATTCGACCTTCCAAAATGAATCACTTCACACTTTTCTGGGTTGAATTCCATCTGCCACTTCTTTGCCCAGCTCTGCATCCTGTCAATGTCCCGTGGCAACCTACAACAGCCCTCCATGCTGTCCACAACTCCACCAACCTTCGTGTCATTGGCAAACTTACTAACCCACCCTTCCACCCCCTCATCCAGGTCATTTATAAAGATCACAAAGAGAAGAGGTCCCATAACAAATCCCTGTGGAACATCACTGGTCACTGAGCTCCAGGCTGAATACTTTCCATCTACTACCACCCTCTGTCTTCTATTGGACAGCCAGTTTTGTATCCAGACAGCCAAAGTTCCCTGAATCCCATGCCTTCATACTTTCTGAATGAGCCTACCATGTGGAACCTCATTGAATGCCTTGCTAAAATCCATATACACCACATCCACTGCTCTACCTTCATCGATGTGTTTTGTCACATCTTCAAAGAACTCAATAAAGCTTGTGAGGTATGACCTGCCCCTCACAAAGCCATGTTGACTATTTCTAATCAAACTATGCTTTTCCAAATAATCATAAATACTATCTCTCAGAATCCTTTCCAATAATTTGCCCACCACAGAAGTAAGACTGACTGGTCTGTAATTTCCAGGATTATCCCTATTTCTTTTCTTGAACAAGGGAATGACATTTATCACCTTCCATTCTTTTGGTACTACTCCAGTGCACAGTGAGGACGCAAAGATCATTGCCAAAGGGCAGCAATCTCTTCCCTGGCTTCCCGTAATAACCTTGGGTATATCCCGTCTGGCCCAGGGGACTTATCTGTCCTCATGTTTTGCAAAATTTCCAGCACATCCTGCTCCCTAACAACAACCTGTTCGAGCATATCTACCTGTTTCATGCTGTCCTCATAAACGTCAAGGTCCATCTCACTGGTGAATACTGAAGCAAAGTTCATTAAAGACCTTACCTACCTCCTCTGACTCCACACACCAGTTCCCTCCACTATCCCTGATTGGCCTTACCCTCACTCTGGCTATCCTCTTGTTCCTCACATAAGTATAGAAAGCCTTGGGGTTTTCCTTGATCCTACCCGCCAAGGTTCTCTCATACCCACTTCTAGCTCTCCTAAGTCCATTCTTCAGTTCCTTCTTGGCTTCCTTGTAGACCTCTAGAGCCCTGTCCGATCCTTGCTTCCTCAACCTTAAGTAAGCTTTCTTCTTCCTCTTGACTAGGTGTTCAACATGTCTTGTCATCCAAGGTTCCTTCACCTTACCATCCTTTCCTTGCCTCAGTGGGACAAACCTATCCAGTACCAGTAGCAACTACTCCCTAAACAACCTCCACATTTCTATCATGCATTTCCCTTAGAACATCTGATCCCAATTGGTGCCCCATAGTTCTTGCCTAATAGCATTGTAATTCCCCCTCCCCAAATTAAATACTTTCCCATACCGTCTGCTCCTATCCCTCTCCATCGACTTTTATCAAGTCGTTTATGGAATATTCCAGCATTCTTGCTAAGGAAGCTCCAATTCAGGGAGTGGTTGCATGATGCAGAGACCATCACATCGAGCAGATCCAAAAGTAGTGTTGAATGAGCTGATTTCTGGTAGTGGCAGTGAGTTATTACAAATTTGCCTAGTGTGGCAGAGCAATAGGGCGAGGTCGCTGAGCCAGGAATCTGTCTTCTGATCATTATTCTAAATGCGAACATCCCATGCCAGCCAGGTCAGATCTTTGACAGCATGTTCATGTAGAAAAAAATCCATGACACCCAGAGATTTCTAATGCCCATGAAGGATATGCTGTCATGTAAGGGGGTGGGGGGAAAACTCGAGAGTACTCTCGCACCATAGTAACATACAACAATGTCAGACAGTCCCAATCAATTCTGACACCAACATAGACACTCAGCGTTCTATCCCAATTTTATCCTAAAAGTTAGTAGTTCTCCCGAGTTTTCCCCCCACCCCCTTACATGACAGCATATCCTCCATGGGCTGGACTGTGGTTCTATAGACACTGATCATGTTCCAGTACCCTGCCCCAGGTGACCATACTTTATGTGTGAAACTATATCGCTGCAGTTGTTATTGCTTGACCAGTTCTTTTAGAGAATGACATTCGGCCATGTTATGTTATTTTCTTTTTGTCATAGCCTGTCTAATAATAATTACAGAAAATTGACATTTCATCGTATTTTGTGATAAGCATTTTGGGATTGTTACTAAAATTGCCAATGACCTTCCTACTCTTGGGGATGGGTGCATTTCGCCTTGTCGTAATTTGAATGTTTGTGATCAGTTGTGGTATAATGTTAGTGGAAAATTGCTGGCTCATTGTATGACGTCAAAGTCTGTGACTTTTTTCTTTATCTGCTGGTTATATTTCTTGAGATGATTGCCCTTGAAGCAGAAAATGTACTCGAAATGTGAATATTATCAAATTAAATTGGAGTTTTGGATTGCAGTCAGGGAGAAAAGGATTGTGATAAAGGTATTATCTTGTGCCTGTCAAAGTGTACCTTATGGCAGACTTCCCAGGTAGTTCAGGACTTGTTCGATTCAAGGACAATGTTTCCTTCTTAACTTGCCTGCTTTGGTTGGGAAAATTTCTTCAGATTTCCTGTGAGCAACCAGCTAAAACACAACAATCCAATGAGATACTTCATATCATGGTGAGAAAAGTTGACACAATTCAACTCAACTGATTAAATAAATCCTTTTCCTAGCCAATCACAGTGCCACATCATTTACACTGGTGGAAAACGTCATGGCCCAGACAGTCTCACCTACTAGTTGGAGGATGTTTGACTGTTGGCAATAGTCTGTAAAAGGGAATTATGAAGAGACACATAGATGAAAATGCAAGGTGAAATTCTGGCAATGACAAGAGTTGATAGCTTTATTTGCATCCCGGTTTATAGGAGAGATGAAAACTCAAGAAGCCCAGCAAGAAGAGGACCAGGGCGACCAAGAAAACGCAAACATCTTTCCACTGTTCTTTCATCTCTTGGACAGCTTAGTGAACTGGAGAAATGTGACAGCAAAAAAGCTAAGTAAGTGGCTTTTTATTGTTTTAAAACTTCTATTCCATGGTGCATTTAGAATAATGTCAAATACTCTAGATCAGGTGAAATTCTGGTCTTCATGCTGCTTGAGATGTGGCACAGTGATAGCATTCCCACTGTGAATCAGAAAGTTGTGATTTTGTGTCCCACTTGAGCATAAGAATCAGGATTGATCCTCCAGAGTAGAAGTGAAAGAATGCTGCACAATCATGGGTCTCATCTTTCAGATGACACATTAAACTCACATCCCCTCTATACTTTCACATGGATGAAAAGCTGCCTGGGACTATTTGCAGTAGGATTGGGGGTTATTCTCAGTTTCCTGACCAATATGTGTTCCACAATCAACATCATGAAAATAGATTATGTTAGCATTATCCCATTGCTGTTTGTGTGAGCTTGCTGTGCGTAAATTGGCAGCTACGTTTTCTAAATTACAACAGGAACGGTACGTCAGAAGTATTTAATTGGGTGTAAAGTGCTGTGTGATGTCAATGAAAGGCACCATATAAATGCAAGATATGGTCTTTTTCCTCATTCAGACTAGATTTGGATGATATTCTAATAGCAACTTCCATGAAAATTAAAAAACATTAAAACTCTCTCTTACTGCCATGATACTTTGATGTTAAATGAGCAGCTGTTGCAGTTCTAGAAGACAGCTGCTAGAAAGAGGACTTCAGTGAAATGCAGAGTTGAGAAAGTTGGGAATAAGTCTATTCAGATACTGATTTCTAATTCAGACAATGCTCAGTTTGAACTCCTTCCAATCCAACTGATATAGCACAATAAATATATCTGAAGCATTTTAGCAAAATATTCAAGCTGTGTAACTCACCAGTAGCTATTCTTCCACATGGGGGAAATCGATGACAAGCTGCTTTGGGCTTCTCTTACCAATAGAATCAGCGGTAATATTGGAGACATATGCCACAATAGTTTTGCTGGGTGGGCCATGACTCATCAATGTTGCCAGTGTGCCATCAACCACCGAAATACAATTGCAATGTACATGTATTTGTCAAAAGAGGAGTTTGCTTTAGGCCAAGTCAGGTAGAATTCATACAACTTTTGAACAGAGTTAAGTTGCATTGGTCTGATATGCTACTGTTTCCTGAAACGTTACTAATGTAGAAAGCAAATTGAAAAAGTCTATAGCTAAGGATCCTATTAACATAAAGATTTAGATATATGGTTTTCAAGATATTATGTTCAATCCATTATTCATCATAGAAAAGATTTCAACTGCTTATTCCAAATTGCATCTTAGTTTACGCTTCCAGGAAACCCAATTGTTCCTCCGCCCTAAAGTCTAATTGTTTCTTAATCCATTCCTGGGTTTTTGTCTCCACTTTTCCAAGTGCTTTCATCACAGTTTGCTTCATAAAGATCTTCCAAGCAACATTCTCAAATTTGGCTTTTACCAAAAGGTAAAGTCACCATAGTCCCTCATTAGAGAGGGATACCTGGTGGTAAGTTTAATATTAGGGACACCATGACTCAGACAAGGGGCAAGGTTAGGAAGGCGGGACCTTCATGGTGATCTCAGCTCCTATGGGAATTGAACTCATGCTATTAGTGTTACATTGTGTTGTAAACCAGCTGTCTAGGCAACTGAGCTAATTCAGCCCCAACTAGATTGCACCTGTGACTCTTAGTCCTGTTCTCCCAATTTGAAATAACTTTCAACATCAATCTTTTCCATACCATTTACTTTACTATGTACTTCTGTAAGATCAGATTTCTATCCACTCGTTCATACCACCCCTTCCCAAAGCTGGGATATGGTCATATGGCTCATTTCTGTACTGCTCCTGGGCTTCACTGCTTGTCTTGTGTGTCAGTCACCAGTGCTGGCAAATTATTCCAGGTGTGGTCTAACCAACATATCATACAGTATGGGCAGGCTCCCTCTGCATGCTATTCCCCTTTCTATAGCTATATAAATGCACAAGCTACCTCTGAAGACATGCTACTTCGAAAGGGTGTTGCTTCAGTAGAATGTTCCCCTTCTGAATTCACAACAGGAATTTTTCACAGACATAGTTGGCCCCTACACAATACCTCCATAGCTGAAAATTCAGGACTAAGCTCCCCGCCCTGGCTTGGCTTTCCAGCTGCCCCACCCAGGAGGACATCTGCACCCCCTCAGATCGCTCCAGTGCCGGTGGAATTCCTGGGAGTGGTGACCACTACTAGGACCAACGTCCAGCCCACCTCAAAGATCCATCATTGAAAGGTCAGACACATCATGGCAAATGGTCTGGTTGTGTCAGGGCCGGTGAGGCATGCTCCAGCAAGGAGACTCAGGGAGGGGATGGTGGCAACTATTTAGCGGCCAGAATGGAGTGAACAGGTGAGGCCTGGGATTACCATTGTTGGTGCTCCTGTTAGCCATAGGGAGCCCAAACAGGACCCACCTATTGTGCCCACCACCAAACCCCACATCCTCCCCTCGCCCAGTTAGTATTTACCTGGTAGCCTTGCCAAGTGGAATAGACAGCTTGTCCCATTGATTAAAATACTAGTGATGGTAATTGACCATGTCAGGGTCTCAATTGCCCCAAGGGCAGGTGAGCCACCTTACACCTACCCCACCACAATATCATTCAAAATGACAAACCTTGCCAGAATGGTTTCAGCCTGCGCTCCTGTTATGGATTTTATCGATGTCACAGATAGTACACAAATACCACAAGGAACAATAAAGTTTACTTTTGATCTGTGCTGCCAGGCAACAGGCGTGCCATTGTACTGATCCATCCAGCACAGGTACATGAACAAATTGCAGAAGGTCAGAGATCAACAGTTGTGTAAATGCTACAGACCTTGGTTCTTATCTCAGACACACTAAGGATGTGCTCTGGAGCTGTTCTTATACACGGAAATTAATGGCTATTAATTGCAGTGTTTTTTCTGAAGTTCTCAGTGTTAACTATCTAGGTTCTAAGCTCTTGCATTCCCTCTCTCTCCCTCTTAAAGACACTTCATAAAACCAATGTATTTAGCTAAAATAGTCAGTCACTTGCACTCATATTATCTTATGGTTTCAAATTCTGTTTGATAATACTGCCTACGAAACACCACAGAATGCTTTAGAATGTCTACGGAGGTAGATAATTGAAAATTGTTGTTCAGTTTTACAGATTTCCAGCTCAGACGAAAAGCTGAAACTTCATTTATCTCAATGAGAGCATGAGTATCTGCTGACTAAAGAAATAATATTAATACAAATGTAAAATATTGTGAAAGCTGGAAGTCTGCAACAAAAGCAGAACATTTTGGAAAAATTCAGCACATTAGATAGCATGGGAAACAGAGTCAATGTTTCAGGTTGAGTGACATTTCATCAGAACAGGTACAGTCAGGAACAACGCTCACGTTGCTGCATAGCATTCTGATAATTGACCTGAGAGAGAACAGCAGAAAATTTAGGACACTGTAGAAGAATGAATTTAAACTGTCTTTAGAGGCTGGTGTTTGTACCCACAGGACTTGAAGCTGGAAGTCCATTGGAGAATTACTCATAAATGTATTGACAGTAACTTGGTCATTCACAGAAGAACATGACCATTGCAGATACAAGAAAATTGTTGCTGAAGCTTTTCACTTTGTGTTCATCAGGTCAAAGGACCAAGTTCGAATTATCAACAACATAGCTTGACTAATTTGTTGTGACGTTGAAATATGGCATTCTTGCATTTGCCCTGATGATGCAAGATGAGAAACATCAGCAACATGTAAAAGCAGCAACATAAAATATTTTTATATTACCTAGAGTAATTTTGTCACAAGGCATTGCCATTAAAGTGATTGTAAAATCAGCATTATTTTTACACATCTCAGTATGGTAAAAGCTTTGAAGATGAATATGTCAATCTTAAATATAACTTTTTTTTAAAAGCAATGTTTCGAAAGAAAGGAGCTAGAAACTTCAAGACATGTTCAGCATGCTCTCAGTACTCATCACAACTGCTTAATGCAACTTGGAAACTGTGACCAAACTTGCATGAAACCTCCAGCTCTGCAGAAACTGAAGTCATTGGTTACGCTGTGGTAGTGCTCATTATCACAGGGCCTTATTATCATTCATTATCTGTGAAGGGATGGCATTCCCACACTGGAAGACCCTCTTCTACTGGACCCTTTTCTCACCCCTTCCCCCGCCCCAATTCCATGCAGGAGTGTTTATCTACATAACTCCTTAAAGCTAGTCAGTAATGTGATTGGTGTATGTAATGTATCAAATATACTATTTCAGTGAAGGTAGTACAATTTGTACAAATGGCCAATCACATTAAAGTTGAATGAATGGTTTAGTTTCCCAGTAGGAGACTTTGTCAAAAGTAATAGGTTAGGGAAAAAACAATCCTCACTAAGCATAAGAGCACACAATCGAATGACTAATTACTTCTTTTATTGTCAATAAATGCAGTCTTGCTTGAGATTCAGAAACAGCCTCCAACAATGAGTCGTTTACAATCCTTGCGAGCACTTTGAAACAGTTTTGAATCATGAAATTATGAAACATTTGCTTAACAACCACAAAGGTCTCAAATGAATTGGCATTCATTTCACTTGGTCATAGCCACTTTACTAAAATCTTATAAGACCAAAAGATTGAGATCGGTTTACAGATAATTTTAGTGTTGTACTGCAATCTAATTTCTACGGCTCTGACCTTTCTCTCTGTCGAAACTTGTTAAGATAGTGCACAGAAAGCTACACATTGGCATGTCTTATTTCCAACCTGTGATTACCACTGGTGAGGCTGCACTTCTGGACAACACCCCTCCTTCCCCAGTTTCAGTTGGCTTGAGTTTTTACTTAGCGTGCATCTTGCAACCATTGTAAGGAAGGGATTGGGTGGAATCCCTTTTGACAATGCACTTACCTACTTGCAATTCAAACAATGATTATCTGGAAAATATCTGGCCACTAAAATGTCTCAATCTGCCAGGAAACAGGCAGGCTGAAATTTCGAGTAAATATGGCTACAAAGCATACCAAAAAAATAATGGATATTAGATTTATTTTCAGTGTGCATTTGAAAAAAAAATGGCTATTAATAACAGAAATTACAACTTGCTTGAACTTAAGAAAATTGCATCAGAATGAGTTGGAACTGTAAGTTTTAAATGGTGCAGAGTGTGATAAAACCTTTAAATAAAATTGAAATTCATCTCCTTGCCTCCATGTGATCCAAAGTAAATGAGATAAAACAAGCTGGACTGAGTAGCACAATAACCCCCAAGATGTCAGAAATTGTTCTTCCACTTCTTGTATTTACATTTCAGTGCATACAGAAATGGGAGTTGAAAATGTTTTCCATCTCAAATGACTCCTAAAGATGGTAGTCAGTTGGAACTTCAATCTACATAACCTGAACACCTATAACTACACATCACTAAAAGTTATTTTCATGACAACTGTGCAATCTGGGCAAATGTTCTGAAGAGGTATTGAGTCATATTGGGCATGCACACCTATTTTTTGTCTTTCTCCTGGGGCCAGACAGTTTGTGTCTCCGTCTCTTTCCATGTGGTTATCACAGCAAGAATTGAGTGTGAGATGGCGCATCTCATGTGCACTGCTCTCTGCTCTCGTGTACTAAAATCTGGTCCCATCGGGCAGTGGGCACATTTTACAATTTAATAGCTAGTTTTCCTACATCAATGAGTTATAAAAATGATGAATCTAGTAGATCTTATGGCAAACAGAAATAGCCATTTTTCATGCCATTCTGACCTTGAAATATATCACCATTCCTTCTTTGTCATTGGATAGAAATCCTGGAATTCCCTTTCTAACAACATCAGGGGTGTCTTGACAGTAGTGGTTCAAAAAGGCAACTCACCACAGCTTCTCCAAAGCAACTGGACTGGGCAATAAATGATGGCTCAGCCAGTAAGGCCCATGTCCCATACACAAATTTTAAAAAAGGCATCAAAAATCACGTAGGAGGCAACCCAAAATATTCTAATGCCCCTGATCCTAGTATTTCGGACAGAATCAGAGCCCAAAGAGTGGATGAAAGTTCCACCTTATCCCAAACCTGTCACTTGAAGGCAGTCACAGCACTTAGTACTTGCTGAGATTTACAATGAATCCTGTTGTACATGATACTTTCACTCAAGCATTCAGGAATGAATTTGGCTTGTTTCAACAGAGGAATTAAAATCATTGCGGCTGATAGCCCTAGCACTAACTGTAAAAACCTCTTCTGAAATGTCCTTATTCAGGTCTTCCCTTTGGAGTGAACTGTGTATAAACTCTGATCTACAATTTAGTGTTTCAGATTTTGCACATCAGATAGACTTGCAGCACTGAGCTTTTCTGGCACCTGCTTGTCGCTATTGGTACTTCCTTGTGTAGTACCAATGGCCTGCAATTTGAAATATGAAGCCATATACAAAAGGAATGCCTTTTATCAGTCCTGTTACCTGAAGTGAGTTCTAATGTAGTCATGCTGAGTATGAATGTAGAAGTGCTTCAATTGACTAATTGAAAGTCTCATCCGAATGGCATAGCATCCTTAGTAACTGTATGAATAACATGCTTCTGGTGTAGCACTTTACTGTCTTCCCAAAGGAAAGCCTGTCAGGATGAGCAAGTAGCGAGCTACAACAGTTTCTTTTTTGTTGTATTTCAGTCGTAATTTGTGTCAGAGGCACAAAGAAGCCTGACCTGGAATATTCTCCTCAAACTGCTAATGGAGTGAACTCCTCAGAGACTTGCTCCAGAAAGTTGTATGATAGAGTAGCCTCTGAACTTTGGCCCTGTCTAGGAGAGATAAGAATGGGAAGTCTGCCTTTGTGAATTCTAGTGGAATAGACTTGGTGAAAACCTAATAATTAAAATTTAATTGATTGCATTCAGTCTGATATTTCTGAGCCCTAGATTATGTGGGTAGTTTGAACCCTTTTGCCCTCAGCAGAAATAAAACTTCCTTCAAAGCAAAATGCTTTCTTTCAACAACAAAAATCTCCCAGTGAGGACAAAGGGTTCACTCTTGCAGTACCTGAATTAGAGCAGACTAGATGTTATTTCAGGTCAGTTTTCAAATGAACATAACCAGTGATATATAACCAGCGGTATAATTTACCATCTATTGAAAGGTTAATAGTGTTTAATTCCCTGTTTTTACCCTCTTTCCAAGTAAATGCTTTAAGACATGATTACTAAATTATCTATCAGTCTTTAACTTAAATTGAGCCTGTCCAGACTTTGAACCATGTGTTCCTTTCTGGGAAAAGGCTAAATAATTTGATGAATGCTAGCTGAGGCACATAGTGCTTTTATTTTTGTGTTTTGACCACCAACACTTGCAACACCTTTCAAATGTAGGCACCACAACTGTGAAGATCTACTTACTGTATTTACTTGGACCAGCGACACACATATCACTGGCTGTCATTAATCTGTTGTGGTGACAGGGATGTGTTCCAGTTCAATATGCACACAAATGTGTGTGTCTATTATCTTCATGTTGACACAATAACAAAAGACCTTAACTCTCAAAATGTCTTCCTCAGGCAGAAAATGGCCACCAAGAGTTCAAGGGTGGTATACAATGTGCGCGCACATGTTATGTTACACTTGTTACACCACACTGTAGTCCTACGAGACTCCCACATGCAACATCCAATACGCCTATTGACTATGTAAATTGAGGTTTTATTAATTATTTGAGGTTCACTTCCAGTATTGCATTCCAGCAAATGCCCAGTTTCCCATTCTAACCACTCAATGCCATCTGCCCACAACAGAGTGAATATGTCAAAAGAACAAAAGAGAAGTACAGCATAAGAACAGGCCCTTCGGCCCTCCAAGACTGTGCTGATCTTCATGCCCTAACTAAACTAAAAAACAAACCTTCTGCCCTTATTCGGTCCCATATCCCTCTATTCCTCCCTATTCATGTCACCATCTAGATGCCTCTTAAATGTGCCAATGTGCCTACTTCCACCACCTCTTCTGGCAATGTGTTCCAGGCTCCCTACCAGGGGGAAAACCTCCGTCTCTTAAACTTGCCCCCTCTCACCTTGAACCTGTTCCGCCTTGTAATTGAAACTTCAACCCTGGGAAAAAGGCCCTGACTATCCACCCTATCTATGCCTCTTATAATTTTGTAGACCTCTATCAAGGTCTCCTCTCTGCCACCATCTTTCCAGTGAAAACAATCTTAGTTCTTTTTAACTTTTCCTCATAGCCAATGCTTTTGAGACCAGGCAACATCCTGGTGAACCTTCTCTGCACTCTCTCCAAAGCTCCCACTTCCTTCTGCTTTAAGTGGTGACCAAAACTGCACACAATAATCCAAATGCAACCTAACAAGGGTTTTGTATAGCTGCAGCATGGTTTGTCAACTCTTGCACTTCATGCCTTGGCCAATGAAGGCAAACATGCCAGATGCCTTCTTAATCACTTTGGCCACCTGTGCTACCACTTCTGGGGAACTGTGGACTTGCACACCTAGATCCATCTGTATGTGGCTCAGCCATTTACAGTATAATTCACACCTAAATTTGATCCTCCAAGATGTATCATCTTGCATTTATCAGGATTAAACTCCATCTACCATTTCTGTGCCCAAGTCACCAATCTATCTATAGCCTGTTGTATCCTTTCACAGTTGTTAGGACTATCAGCAACTCCACCGGTCTTCATGTCATCTGTCAACTTACTAATCAGACCACCCACATTTTCCTCCAGATCATCTACATATACTACAAACAACAGAGGACCTAAGACTGATTCCTGTGGAACACAACTAGTTACCAGTCTCCATTCTGAAAAACACCTTTTGACCGTTCCCCTCTGTCTTCTATGACCGAGCCAGTTTTGTATCCGTAAGCCAGCCCACCCTGAATCCCATGTGATTTTAGTTTTTGTACCAATCTGCCATGAGGGACTTTATTAAATGTCTTACCAAAGTCCATATAAACTACATCCACAGCTTTCCTCATCAATTATCGTTGTCACCTCTTCAAAAAATTCAATCAGGTTGGTGAGGCATGACCCTCCCTGTACAAAACCATGCTGCCTGTCACTAACTAGACCAATTTCTTCCAAATATGCATGTATCTTGTCCCTCAGAATCTTCTCCAAGAGCTTCCCCACCACAGATGTCAGACTCACCAGCCTATAATTTCCTGGATTATTCCTGCTTCCTTTCTTAAACAAAGGAACAACATTAGCTAATCTCCCATCCTCTGGAGCCTCACCTGTGGTCAAAGAGGATGTGAAGATATCTGCTTATGCCCCAGCTTTTTCTTCCCTTGCCTCTCACAGCAACCTAGGATAGATCCCTGGGAGCTTGTCTACCTTAATGCAATTTAAGATACCCAAAACTTCCTCCTTCAATATATTGACATTCTATAGAGTATTCACACACTCACCCCTGACCTGAACATCAGTCATGTCCTTCTCCTCAGTGAATACTGATACAAAGTACTTATTAAGGATCTCTCCCACTTCCTGTGGCGCCACGCATAACTTCCCTCCTTTGTCCTTGAGTGGTCCTACTCTTTCCCTTGCTGTCCTCTTTCTTCTAATATATGCATAAAAAGCCTTGGGATTCTTCTTGACCCTGTTTGCTAAATACACTTCATGGTACCTTTTAGCCTTCCTAATTCTGTGCATAAGTTCCTTCCTAATTTCTCTATACTCCTCAAGGGCTTTGTCAGTTTGTAACTACCTAGACCTATCGTATGCTTCCTTTTACCTTTCAACTAAGCTTTCAATTTCCCTTGTCATCCATAGTTCCTGAATCCTGCCATTCTTATCCTTCAGTTTTGCAGGGACGTGCATGTCTTGCACTTTAATCAACTTTAAAAGCCTCTCACATGCCAGATGTAGATTTGCCCTCAAAAAACTGCTCCCAATCCATATTCACCAGTTCCTATCTAATTTGGATGTAATTGGTCCTTGCCCAGTTAAGTACCCTAACCTGAGGGCCATCCTTGTTCTAATCCATGACCACTTGAAATTTAATGAGTTATGGTCACTAAGCCCAAAATGCTGTCCTACTGAAACTTCGATCACTTGTCCTGGCTCATTTCCTAGTACCAGATCTAATATGGCCTTCTGTCTGGTTGGATTGTCAACGTACTGTCTCAAAAAGCTCTCCTGGACACATCTAACAAATTGCTCTCCATCTGATCCCCTGGCTGTAATGGAGTCCCAGTCAGTAAGGGGAAAGTTGAAGTCACCCACCACAACTCCCTTGCTTTTTCACACCTTTCGGGTATCTGTCTACATATCTGCTCCTGTATCTCACGTGGGCTGTTGGGAGGTCTTTAGAAACCTCCCAAAATGTGATTTTACCCTTCCTGTTCCTGATCTCCACCCATGATGCCTCACTGCAAGCTCCCTGCAATGTGTCCTTTCTCAACACAACTGTGATGTGATCCCTGATCAGCAATTCAATTCTCCCACCCCTGAGCTCTGTGACTTCCCTCTGCTTGCTGTTACTCTGTGCTATGCATATCTCAGTCTCTCTTTTGTCCCAGTCCCTGAACCTACTGGCCTGTTGTTCCAGTTCCCACCCTCCCGCCACACTAGTTTGTCATTCACAGATCCATGATATCTTCCAAATATTGCATTGAAAAGATGCTAGCCATTTTTACTTTCCAACATCTCCTAATTAGACCACACCCAAGGATGCAGTTTCTTTGATTAGGGTATTATGTATTATGGAATATCTATTTTTTCAGATATAAAGCCTGTCTCGAGGTATTTGGCAAATGATCCAGAAAGGTGGGAAGAGACTTGATTTCATGGAACAATTTATTAAGATCTGGAATGCATAACCTGAAAGGGTGCCAGACCTTGTTGCAAATAATGACTTTCCAAAGGAATTGGATAAATACTTACAGGTTAAAAATTTTCAGAGCAATGCAGATATAGTTATTAAGAGTGTGTCTAGTAAGAAGGCACTTACAAAGAGGTCCATTGGGTGGAATAGCCTCCTTCTGTACTACCTCATTTTAAGAAATCCTCTACCATTATTCACCACCTTCAGTGGACTGAAGATAGAAAGCACAACAGGAAAAAGTGACAGAAATGAAATTAACAGATAACACTGTATCAATGAACCAAATAAAGTTGTCAAATATTTAGTCAGCACCAGAATTGCAGATAATAGCCTGAGCCAAAGACTAAAATAATGAAAAAATTTATATGCATGGTTATACTGTGGGACTGGTTTGCATATCACGGTTGAACATTGCAGGTATAGGGACAAATCATTATTCTAGAGCTCTACCTGATTATCTTTGGGAATCTGGGAGCAGTTTTCATAAAGAAGTTAAATTGTTAGGGTAGAGTCACAACATCAGGCACATTGCATATGGTATGTGAAAGGAAAATGTTAATAAGCCACAGGATGTTTTTCATTCTGTGCTTTTATCATTATTTTAAGTTTAGTTTATGTACGAGCACAATATCAAAAAATGCCGATGATTGTTAAATGCATTTGAGACTTCCTTACAGCCCATAGCAGCAGTGGTGAGGCAGAGGGCTCATGAACAGAGGGTCAAAAGTTTAAATTCCAGGCTTGACTGACATTCTGACCACTTGCCCTCTATTACTGTTCTTTTTGTTAATTATTAGCCGGATTAGTAACTTGAATGAAGTGTGATAGTAAAGTGCGGAATCTCAGCTGACCACTGCTGCCTTGCAAAAGAGTATCTTCTGCAAAATAATCATGTGTATAATAACGCAGGCTAGTGAAGAAGGTGCTTGCAGAGCTGAAAGACTTCAAATAGACCAAAGGCAGATAGGAGACCACAAACAGGGCAGAGGGGGGTGGAACAAGTGTTCTTATTGGGAAAAGGAAGGGAAATGAGGCGATTTTCAGATCAAGCTGATTTCAATTTGCTTAATTTACTCCTTGTCATCAGCACTTCAATTTAGATCAGTGTTCCTGTATCATGGAAGCAGCAGGGTTTGTAGTTGTAGGTAGGAGCGATGGGAGGTGTTATCTGAAAGATAATTGCTCTGCTGGGATAGATGAAGTCAACATTTCCCTGATTTCTCACATCTGTTGGCATCAAAGTAATTGGAAAGCAAAGTGACAAACCCGTAGAGGGTAGGAAAAGGAGGTTTTACACAGCTCATTTAGGACTGAGTGGGGTAAGGGTGATATATGTGTTACAACATATTCCCTTTGCTGAACATTGTTGCTGCTGAACATATATAAAACCCTTCAAGTCATAAGGAATATCATGTCTCCCCTTGGAACTGTATTTTGTAATTGAAGAGACAGGACAGTCAAATCCTATTTGACAAATTTTCTGTTTCACACCAAATATGTGTTCAGTTACCATGACCTAACCCTTCCACTGGTACTACAGGAGTCAGAGAGTAGTGGTTTGTTTGGATTGAATTGACCCTATTCTGAGTAACTGTTTTAATGTACCAGCGTGTACTTCATGCAGAGCTTTTCAACATCAAGCACTGCTGTTCCTTTGCAAATAGAGCTCACAGTACTGTAATGTCCTCAGTCAGTACCTTTAGAGAAATTGAAAAACCTTAAGGAGATAGCATTTGAATCAATGCCATTTTGTTTTAAAAACAGGGCATCAGGAAAAATTAATAAGAATTTATCTGTAAAGGATTACAGGAAGTAATTTAGAGTGGTACAAAGGTATAGCTTAACCCTGCTTCTATTTTGTGCAATCAACCCTTTTGTCTAAATGTTTTCTAAACAATACACATAAATCAAGAGCATTTCAGAGGAAACTTCAGTTAGCAAAGTACGATTAATCACGTACTGAAAATTAAATGGACAAGAATCCTTAGAGTTAACTTCAACATATCTGAAAGGTAGTGGAAGTTAATAACTGTGAAAGCCACACACTGACGTTCAATACTTCCTCTTTATTCTGTTGTAGTTCCCCGTAATTTTGAATCTTCCTGTTAACTTTCACCTTAACCTTCTCTGAAGAACTGTGCCAAATTCTTATGATTGGCATCCCTTGCTAACTTGAAGATTTAGCTGCTGAAAAGTGTAGGTGCCAGAATTACTTTCACTTTGATCAAATTCTGAAGCCAGGTAAAATGGCGCATTCCATGTAAACATCAAAATACTGTGCAGGTGAAATTCTGTGTTTGCCCTTAAACAGACTGCTGCTAATCTTAGACCGTCAGTTTTAAAAAATTTAAATGGTTTATTATAAGTGATTCTTACGCTGCATCTTCAATTATTGAAAGATACTGAATACATAAGCCATTAAAAAATAAGATTACATGCGAGTTACTAGTAGTGTTTTTTTCTTATTACCTATAAACAATTGCGATGATTCGACTAATTGTTGGGTACTTCAACAGTAGGATAAAGGTTATGAATTATATTTGCCAATTCTGATCCATGTTATACACCGAACAGAAAAAAAAATTGTATGTATCTTTCTGTGTTCTCAAATACATTTAGATTGAATTTCTGCTCTGAAAATATGAAGAATTCCATGTAGTTTTCTGAAGAATGCTTCACGGTTTCTGAAGGTTCATTCCAAGAGTATATAATGAATTCAGTGGCATTCATTTTAACATTTAAAGTATTTTTCGCTCATTATCTTGCTAAGTGAACTTAAAAATTGTATAATAATGAGCTTGAAGTTTACTGACAATGATGGGAAACTTCAGGAAGTAATTAGTCAAATTGCAAAATTATGAATATTTTGATTTTCATCCTGTTGCAGAAATTGAATTTATCAACGCCTGTCCTAAATAAATTAAATTTGGGATGATATTAGCTTATTGTAAAAATTAATATGGGGTTAAAATGAATTAATGAGGGAAATTAATGTAAAAAGAAACGATTGTATTGGAAATCAGCCAGCATATACCCATCAATGATATTCCGTTTGGTTTCAAATTACACTTTTTTCCCTGCATCAGTTTGTTGACATTTTAAATTTTGCCCTCAAGAGGTGAATGTGAATAAATTATTAAAAACCAGTGAAAAGAAGTGACCAAATTATAATTTAAATAAAAAGTCATAAATCATGGAAGTAGGTAATTGATTAGTCTACACTGCCTTAGTAATCCTAGATTTCCATTTGTGTATTAATTCAGCCTAATATTTCAGGTAGTAACATCCCATCTTTAGGTCAGATGATGGATTTAAGAGATAGATTTGAACACATAACCCAGGGTGGCACTCCACTGCAGTGTTGAGGAACCGCTGAATTGCTGAAGGTGATTTCATTTGAATTAAATGTGAACCCAAGGCTTCGCCAACTTGCTTAAGTAGACTTAAAGATGCCGCACACAATTTGATGAAGGAAGAGGGAATTCTGATGGTTCTACATCCGTGTATTTGGTCATTCACTTCTTTGCCTTTTATGACTTTGCTGCAAAGTACAAACTGGCTGAGATGTTTGCCAACTTCGTGGGATGCTCAAAACTCAAAAGTGATTCATCGGTTTTAGGGGGACAAATAAATGAATATTTTCTTCGTTTACCTAATAACATTAATTTCAGCCCTCATTAAGGGTATTTCTCAACTTGACTGTGAAGGCAGCAGCCTGGCAGGGCAGATTGTTCCACCATTATATACCTCAGCTGATATTTTTCCTATTGCAGTCAGGGAATTGTCCAAGGACTACGTGATCCATTTGTGATGTTATCAATTAAACAGCCAGGTTGAAAAGAAATACATTGTTTAGACAACGTTATTTAAATAAGCCAATCATAGTAAAAATCATTAGGTGGTATCAGACACAGAATTTATAAGTAAGAGTTCAAAGGGTCACACAACTGATGAGGATGTATTAAACAAACCTAAGATGCTGTTAAATTTTTAACCAGTTAGAAGCTTTTAATTGATTAACATGTATATGTAAATCCTTGAATTCCTTTCATATCACTGCCCTGAGAGAACTAATGGTTTTATCAACTAAAGGTTTTATTAGTGTAAAAAAGAAGTGACATTTTAGGTCAGACAATCTGGTGAGACCTTGTTTAGAATCTGTTTGTGTTTTGGTTTGGAGTCAGCCTGATTTTATTTCTAAATAGGAATTTATAAAATGCCGGACTATCAATAAATTGTGTGCTTTGACTATCAATAAATTGTGTGCTTTGACTATCAATAAATTGTGTGCTTTTTGAACAAAGTAGAATGTATCTGCAAATATAAATTCACCCTGCTGAAGTGTTCCCCAACTGGGACGGAATATTCCCGTCTGGCGATAGTTGCATGGTGTCCATTCATCTGTGTCTGCATGGTCTCACCAATATGCTATACCTCGGGGCATCCTTGCCTGCAGCGTATGAGATAGACAACATTGGCCAAGTCACATGAGTATCTGCCATGCGTGTGGTGGGTGGTGTTCCCACGTGTGATGGTAGTGTCCAAGAAAGAACAAGACTTCTTTGCTGCGCAGAAGCTCCAGCCAATGCTATACACCAGATACATTGACAACATTTTCTTCCTTTGGACTCATGGTGAGGAATCACTGAAACAACTACACAGCGATATCAACAAGTTTAATCCCACCATCAGACTTACCACAGACTACTCTCCAGAATCAGTCTCATTCTTAGACACAGGCATCTCCATCAACGACGGACACCTCAGTACCTCACTCTACTGCAAGCCCAAGGATAACCTCGTGATGCTGCACTTCTCTAGCTTCCATCCTAAACATATTAAAACAACCATCCCCTACGGAAAAGCCCTGTACATACACAGGATGAGGAGGAACGCGACAGACACCTGAAGGTGTTGAAGGGAGCCCTCATTGGAACAGGATACAATGCTCAACTCATCGATTGCTCGTTCCAACAGGCCACAGTGAAAAACCATAATGACTTCTTCAGAAGACAGACACGGGATAAGTCCGATAGGGCACCCTTTGTCGTCCAGTAGTTCCTTGGAGTGGAGAAACTAATCCATGTCCTTTGCAGTCTTCAACACATTATCAATGACCATGAGCACCTCGCCAAGATCTTCCCCACACCTCCACTTCTCCCCTTCAAACAACCGCCAAACCTTAAACAGACCATTGTTCGCAGAAAACCACCCAGCTTTCAGGACATCAACCACCACACTATACAACCCTGTCATGGCAACCTCTGCAAGACATGACACTACCATCACACGCGGGAACACCACCCACTGCACAGCAGATACTCGTGACTCGGCCAACATTGTCTATCTCATATGCTGCAGGCAAGGATGCCCTGAGGCATGGTATATTGGCGAAACCATGCAGCCACTATGACAACAGATGAATAGACACCACGCAACAATCGCCAGACAAGAATGTTCCCTCCCACTGGGGGAATACTTCAGCAGTCAACAACATTCGGCATCGGATCTTCGGGTAAATGTCCTCCAAGACAGACTTTGGGATACACAACAATGCAGAGTGGCCGAGCAGAGGCTGATAGCCAAGGTCAGTGCTTATGAGGACGGCCTTAACCGAGATCTTGGGTTCATGTTGCACTAGGGTGACCCAACCACACTATACACTCTCACACACACACTTGCCCAAACGCATACATGTACATACACTCACTCATACAAACACACTCACACACCCACACATACACACACTCTCACACAGATCCTGTCTCATACACACACTGTCATTCAAGCGCGCGCGCACACACACACACTTTCTCTCTCTTCTCCCCCACCACACACACACACACACACACACACACACACACTCTCTCTCTCCACACACGCACACACGCACAAACGCTCACATATAAATCTATGGGGTGAATTTGTATTTGCAGATACATTCTACTTTGTTCAAAAAGCACACAATTTACAGACAGTCAGTCAATGTGGCATTTCATAGATTCCTATTTTAGAAATAAAACCAGTCTGACTCCAAGCCAAAACATAAAGATTCTAAACAAGGTCTCACACCTAACATGGATTGTCTGACCTAAAATGTCACCTCTTTTTTACACTAATAAAACCTTTAGTTGATAAAACCTTTAGTTCTCTCAGGGCAGTGATTTGAAAGGAATTCAGTTATTTACATATAAATCAATTAAAAGCTTCTAACTCATTAAACATTTAACAGCATCTTAGGTTTGTTTAATACATCCTCAACAGTTGTGTGACACCTTGATCTTTTACTTATAAATTCTGTGTCTGATACCACCTCACTAACACTTGAAGAATGAGCAAGGCTCCGAAAACTTGTGATTTCAAATAAACCTGTTGGATTATAGCCTGGTGTAGTGCGTTTTCTGACCTTGTCCACCCCAGCCCAACACTGGCACCTCTACATCACATCTTTCTATGTGCCAGATATGACTGCAACCAGTGAAGAATTTGTCCCCCATGATACCCATTGATTCCAGCTTTGCTAAGGCTCCTTGATGCCACATTTAGGCGAATGTGACCTTGATGTCAAGTGCTGTCACTCTCACCTCATCTCACGAATTCAGCTCTTTTCTCCATGTTTGAACGAAGGCTGTAATGAGGTCAGGAGCTGAGTGGCCCTGGTGGAACCCAAACTGGGCATCACTGAGCAGGTTATTGCCGTGCAGGTGCTGCTTGATAGCACTGTTGATGACACCTTCCATCACTTCACTGATAATCAAGAGTAGACTGGTTAGGGTAGTAATTGACCAGGTTGAATTTGTCCTGCTTTTTGTGTACAGGACGTACCTGGACAATTTTCTGCACTGTCAGGTACATGCCAGAATTGTAGTTGTACTAGAAGATCTTGGCTAGGGGATTGGCTTGTCTTCCTCATCACTTCTGGAATTTTGACAGGGACCATAGCCTTTGCAGTATCCAGTGCCTCCAACCATTTCTTCATATCATGTGGAGTGACTCAAATTAGCTAGACTGGTATCTGTGATGATGGGGACTACCAGATGAGGCTGAAATGGATCACCCACTCATCACTTCTGGCTGAAGATTGCTGTGTGTGCTTCAGCCATATGTTTTGCACTGATGTGCTGAGCTGTTCCATCATTGAGTATGGGGCTATTTGTGGAGCCTCCTCCTCCAGTGAGTTGTTTAATTGTCCACCACCATTCACGACTGGATGTGGCGGGACTGCAGAGCTTAGATCTGATCTGGTTGTGCGATTGCTTAGCTCTGTCTATCACTTGCTGCTTATGGTGTTTGGCATGTGAGTAGTCATGTAGCTTCACTAGGTTGACAACCTGGTGGTGTTCCTGGCATGTCCTCCTGCACTCTCCATTGGATCTCCATTGATCCCCTGGCTTGACATTAATTGTTGAGTGGGGGCATTTGTCATGCCATGAGGTGGCAAATTGCTGCAGAATAACTTTCTTCCACACTGGAGTTGTGGGCACTGCGAAGACCAAATAGCCTTCGTGCTGGATCCGCATATCTTGCCAGAGGTGGGGGGTAGGTAGTGTTTGAATATCCGGGTGGATGGATGTTTGGATTTTCACACACGCTCCTTCTGCTGTTTCCACCTGGGCCTGTTGGAGATGCTCAAAATGGTTGGCACCTTCAGAGCTGCTTCTTCTCCAGTTTGAGTGGTCTTGGGCAAGAGATTTCCACAAGTTGGTGGAGAGGTTGCATTTTATCAGGGAGTCATTGAGGACATCTTTGAAGACCCTCCGAGTAATGGCTTGCTGTGACAAAGCTTGCTTTGGAAATCTTTGTGTCAGGCATATGGCCTGCCCAGCAGAGATGATGGCCTGTAACCAGTGCCTCATTGCTGGGGATGTTGGCCTTAGAGAGAACAATGATATTGGAATGCCTATTCTGCTGTTGGATTTGTAGGATTTCGTGGAGACTGGTGTGAACAAACATGGAACTGAAAGAGACAGCAAATTACAAAGTTAACAGTGAACACGTGTAGAAACACCATTTGGAATAAATTCCAAAGCAGTGAAATATCTAGTGGTTGAGGTAGACTTTATAAACCAGTTGAGTTTCCTTGTCAATCTGTGTGGCATCCTTTCTACGCGTTGTGCCTTCCTGATAATCCTCACCATCCTGATATCCTCCAAGTGTTGCGTTCCTTTTTCCCATGGCAGCTTTTGAAGAGGAACAGGAAAGGGCTTCAACAACAGAGTTGGACAGAGTTCTGGTGACAGAAGCTGACTTTTATTTTACTGTTCTTTTTAAAAATATTTCAAGTACAAACACGCACACAATATATATGATACTGTCAGCAGGAAGTGCAAGAGAATATTTTACATGTGACCTGCCACATTAAAGTCAACATCTGTCAACGATATCTGTGCCACTTCTTTGCATAAAATGATTAAGAGTTCCCAGTGTGTATTTGAATATCAGATTCAATTCATTCAGAGCCCTTGGGGAATCACATGAATCAACTCCTTGGTAACAGCACACATACTGTTTCCTTTAAAAACCCCCCATCTCTGTTCCCCATTGTTTTATTAGCTTGCCTCCAGGTGGGATCGGGGCTCAAAAGGGAACATGACACATGGCTAGTACAGAGAATTGGTCAGAACATTTCTCGTTGTGCATTACATTGGTGCCTTAAGTTTTAGTATTTCTCAAAAGTTTTAACTAATGCTAGACAACAAGGTGCAGGGCTGGATGAACACAGCAGGCCAAGCAGCATC
>NC_063354.1:18236933-18337288 GCF_021869965.1 Rhincodon typus | reverse complement strand
GATGCTGCTTGGCCTGCTGTGTTCATCCAGCCCTGCACCTTGTTGTCTCGGATTCTCCAGCATCTGCAGTTCCTACTATCTCTTTTAACTAATGCTTCTACCTATCCATTGTTTGCATGTTAAATGCAATCATTAAGTGGCCTTATTTGCCTGATAATAATCTGACTTCTATTCAACAGGTGTCAGCCACCTACTTCCAAGCAAATTACAGAAACGTTTAAGCTCATATCAGTCCTAAATCGCTCTTTAAAGCAGAGATTTTTATCCGGGTGGTTACAGGCTGAGTGCCTTCAAATGCTGTACTCACAATTTAACAGTTTGCAACAAAGTAATAATGTATCTTTGATGATCTCTAGTCCAGCTGCCACTGTACTCTTTCATCATGTAAAAATTTTAGGCACATTTTTCTCATCAGTGAGGTATTTTACTGGCCAGGTTGTCATGGATTGAAAAACCCGTGTATGTCTACAGCAGATATAAATAAGTTGAACTACTACAGGTGGAGTATTGAGAATTCACTCATTTCTACGTAAACCAGTTTCAAAAACCAGATTGAACTAGCAAGTCACTCCTACCAGCAGTAATTATAGAAACCTTGGGCTGAATTTAATGCCTCTGCCTTGGAAACTTTGGTAGTAGGATTGTTGAATCAGGTGGAAGTGTGGCAGGTGACCAC
Organism: Rhincodon typus; assembly: GCF_021869965.1. Classification (NCBI taxonomy): domain Eukaryota; kingdom Metazoa; phylum Chordata; class Chondrichthyes; order Orectolobiformes; family Rhincodontidae; genus Rhincodon; species Rhincodon typus. The sequence goes on along the minus strand of NC_063354.1, from coordinate 18,336,612 downwards.
CTTCTCAGCTCTGCCCTGAGTATGTCACCATAGGGAGACTTGTGACCCCCTCTGTCCGTTAAGGCCTAAAAATGGGCAATTAATGATGATGATCATCAGCCTGCTGCTAGTAAGGACCCAGTGGGGGTGGGAGTCTGACCATGAGCGCAGCATGTCAGGATTGCTTGTGAACATCCCGGGGTATCTTTCTTCAAAGGTATTCGGTGCCTGATGTAAGGACTCAGATTGATTGAAGTGCGGCATTGGGTGGGTGCATTACCAGTAGCAATGACCACCTTCCCACTGGTGCTGCTCAGCGATGCTGACCAGTTCAGTGCCTCATTGGCACTTGATGTGCTGAGCCTTTTCCAGGAGAGGCAACACAAAGCTCTTACTGATTCCCTGACAATTCCCCTATTGTCTACACTAAATACTAATCATACAATTAAATTTGTTATATTTAATTGGAGGTAAAATAGACATAATTTTATGGGATATAGTATACATTTATATGTTGTAGGTGAGTTAAGGGTAAATATAAAACACTAACTCCACCCTTTGGCAGGGTAAGGAAGGTATGTTATTCGCTCCCATTCTCTATTCTCTATATTCCAACCAAAAGACAATATGTCCCATAAGGGAGATCTACAAATATCGGCCAAGGTTGCTTTCCTTTTCTTCCTGGGAAGGTGCACCTGGTCTCCACTTAGCTCTTTTAGTGGTGGCACTGAGGTTAAAAATTCATCCTGTGGAGATGCCAAACAGGAGCCAACATATTAATCAGTGTCTCAGGTCCGAGTGCTTCTCCTCTTTCTCATAGCCTGCCCCTCAGGATTAAGGATGAATTGCTTTCACTCTGACTCAGTGGATTTTGAATTGGCTGATTAGTCCAACGCACAGTCCGCAGAAGCGATCACATTTTGCTGAAAGGGTTGGGTGCATGGGCTGCTTGGAGGCATGCGCACCCCCTCCAGCATCTCGGCTTCAACTCTCCACATTCCCCATGGAGTCTGTTGATGTGTATGTGCATCCCACATGAGCCTGGTCGGTCAGAAGTCTATGTTTGCCTTGGGTTGGTAGGGAAGTCTGATTCCTTCATTGCTGACTTGAGGACATCTTTAAAGCATTTCCAGTGCCCTCCTGAGAGTCCCCTGCCGTAACTGAGTTTGAAGTAGAACAGTTGATGATATGCTCCACCCAGTGTAGCTGGCTGTGATTGATTAGTGCCTTAATGCAAGGCACGTTGGCTTGGGAGCCATCACTGCTTTTGGACTACCTTGCTTGTCACTGGATTTGGGTCCCAGTGTACTGTAACATCAACCATACCTCAGCATCATATAAACCAGCCATATTCCAATAGGTGACCTTTCAAAATTGGCAGGTAAGCTGGGAACTATTGTAACGAAAAGGAAGGAATTTCAGTGTGCATCCATCCTACAATAATATACTGAGAAGTTACAAAAACAGAAATTGCTGGACAATCTCAGCTGGTCTGGCAGCATCAGTGGAGAAAGTCAGAGTTAACGTTTCAAGTCCGGTAACACTTCTTCAGAACAACAGATCAACTGAGAAGTTGATGGTCTCTGCCTTCGCTTCCATTTTTAGGAATACATTTATCTCAGTTCTCCTTTCTTGGAGAATATAATCTCCAATATAATCTTGGATTATAATCTATAATCATTTGTTTTAATATTCTTCACATTAATATGATCAGTCTGTTGCTTGATGCTGGCATCAGCTGATATGAAGCTCGGGCCCAAAATTTTAAGCATTTAACTATCTGATTTCAGTTGGTAGTGACACAGTGATAACATCTCTATTCAACTGTTGGCACAGCTTTGCATGATGTAATCCAAAGTATGAAGTGTGATGCCAAATACTGAAAGTTAAGCTCGTTTGGAGTACACACTGCAGAAGTCAAAGGCAGTGTGAATGGTTGAACTGTATCACACTGTAGTTGTACAGTAAACTGAAAACGTTATTGACATGCCAGTTGTTTGAAAGGAGCATTCTGATTCTTGGCTGAGTTGCTATTTCTTCAAATTTCCAAACAAGGTTCGAAAAGGCAGAATTAGTAAAAATAATTATGGCATTTTAATATCTGGAATGCAGAAAATTGAAATTTCTAAAATACCAATTGCACAGACAAAACCTTCTGGCAAATATTCTAATGTAAGCAAGAACTTTACTTTCAGTTAACAATGGCAGATTAGTAAATGGCATAAAAACAGAAGTTGCTGGAAAAGCTTAACAGGTCTGGCAACATCCGAGAAGAAAAAAATCAGAGTTAACATTTCGGGTCCCTTCCTCACAACTCTGAGGAGGGGTTCAGAGGAAGGGTCACTGGACCCGAAACGTTAACTCGGATTTTTTGCTTCTCAGGTGCTGCCAGACCCGCTGAGCTTTTCCAGCAACTTCTGTTTTTGTTCCTGATTTACAGCATCTGCAGTTCTTTCGGTTTTTATTTAGGAAGTGGAACTGTTGGAACAGTGTTAGCTTGTCCCAAAATTAAGCATCTTCAAAAAATTGATGTATATAAACAAACCACAGGGTAATTTCACCAGATTTATGTCATTACTTTAAGTGTACAGTGCAATTTGATGGAAACTGTCAGAAAAGCTGAATCTTATTCACTGTAATCTATGCAATGAGTTGTACACTTGGCTAGATAAATCAACATTCAAGTCCACCAGGATTTTTATCCAAACCATTTCTGGGAGACCTGCTCCAGTTAAGGATAGAATGCAACTTTTTAGTCATGAGTGATATTTTCTTAGTCCATAAAATGCTTAATCAACTCATAAGCGGTCCCCATTCTCACTACTCCATGCCTCACTTAACTATCCATCTAATTAGGTCAACTCAACATCTCATTACTCACGGTGCAGACCAAACATCCAATATAAATGACGTTCATCATAGGTTTCTTGTTGCATATTGCAAATAAACACACATATTGGAAACAAATTAGGTTTTATTCTCTAGTATAATTTGTTGCTGTTTTGAGAAGAGGCACGGTCGTATACTTAGCAATATGCCTATTTAGAATTTATTTTCAGCTAGTGAGACTTTCAGAAAGATTATTCTTAAGCTAACAGCTTGATTTTGACTAAATAGAACTTGACAAGATACAAAGGTTACACTGCACTTTCTTAGCCCTTCGACTTTCTGTTTTTGTTATGCGAACCGCATAAAGTTTATTCTGTTGAATTCTATTAGTGCTCCTGTCATTGAACAGTGGTCTCCTTCCCTGTCATGCATGAACAATTTAGGACATTGGTGCCACTTGGCTATAAGGTCAGGAAAGGGCAACAGGCCTTAAGGTCAGTGTAAGAGCAGTCATGTGAGATTTGCTAACAGAACCAATGCTGACTGTGCAATTTGAACCCAGGATCATGACCCATTCCATTCAGAATCAGATTACAGGCTGCTCATGCACTAAATTAAATAAATAAAAGTTGAAATTATGGAGACAGTTTCGCTTTTGTTGGTCCAATTGGGATTCAATTAAGCAATAATTTGCCCTAAAGAGTTGTAGGTGATGTTGATGGAAAGAAGGGCTCAGAAAGTTGAACCTCGAATCAAGGAGTTTGCTAGTTTCTTTGGCAACAAGTGAGAGTCTAAAATAATGAACGGTGCTGATTTCTAACTGTTCTGTGTAATATAATTAATCCTTCCACATCATATCATTATGAACATCAAAACCCTTTGCATTGAAAATCTGCCACTTACAAGACGGCTTGACTTGCCCGAAGTGGGTGAGCTGATTCTGATTTCTTCCTTGTGTATTTGGGTCTGTTCCTCAAATATCCATACGGAATTATTCCCACAGATAGGTCACTGTGGTGGTTCCATTTTGTGGGATTGGCAGCCTAAATTATGCTGACAGCTGTAAACTGTCCTCTAGTTGTTGAAAGTGAAATGCAAAGCTCTATTATCCAGCATCCAAGAAGCATTCAACTTTGCTTCTAAACGACAGCAAATTAAATTGCTGTTTGTTGACAACAGAAATATTAAATTAAAGAAAACACCAATAACATTTTAAAGCTCAATTGGCACCTGATTTTTTTTTTACAGACTACATGCTTAGGCTGATCTGATTCAATTGGCCTAAGTTTGATTTGAATTACACTGCAGACACTGTGGAAGTCTAGCTGGGGATTTTGGTGTACAAAGACTCCAGTGACCGCAGAATAACTAGGGCAAGCACCAGGATTTAATTCTAGAGGTATAGAATTGAAAAGAAGGTATGTTTTACCTACCCTTTATGGTACCTGGATTAGACCACACTCTGCAGTTGTGGTTGCTGTATTTAAAAAAAAACAATAAGGATATAAAGGCATTGGATAGGACGGACAGAAGATTTGCAAAGAAGCTACCAGAAAGGCATGTGGGTATACATCTTGTCAAAGATAAGGGGGCTGTGTCTCTTATTTCATAACAAAAGGTAGACAGGTTGCCTTATAGGGTTATCAAAATTATGGATGATTTTCTGAATGTGGTAACAGAGACAATGTTTACCATCACATTAGCTCTGTACCAAGAAAACCAATTCAGAAGAATGTTTTTACCTGAAGAGTGGTGAGAATATGGAACTTGTTACCACAGGAAGGAATTGAAGTGAATGTTACAGAAGTAATTAAAAGAAAACTAAATAAGCATATCAGAGAGATGGGGATTAGTGTTATGGTTTTAAATTCAGATGAAGCAAGATAGGAGGATATTTGAATAGAACATAAACTGCGACATGGACTGGTTGGGCCAAATGCCCTGATTCCATGTCCCATATCCTAGGTGATATGTAAAAACACATGCATCATCAGAAAATTAACACAGCTATGCATCAGCACAAAATGTGTAGAATAAGAGTTTTGACAAATGATGATTTGGTTCTTTGGACCAGCTACTGAAAGCATTAAGTTGGATATTTTGAAAGAGGAGCTAATTTTATACACAGTCACCTAAAATAGGAACTTCTAGTGCTGCCACTGTTACCTGAATTAGACAGCTGTAAGTCGACATGATTCACTTTGAATCAAACCATTTCATGTAGATTTCTGGAGTCCAAGAGGATGTATATTTCTTCAAGCTGTAGGTAGAACATGAGCCTGTAGATTGGAGATTTAATACATGGGTGTGCACTTGGTGTTTGCACACAGTATTGACTGCATAACTAGTTTTACTCACAACAATAGTATTCTGGGTGTTGTAGACCAGGGTGAAATGCCCACATACTGGAGAACCAGCAGTAAAGCCTCTCCCTCCCCATTACCCAATGATCGAGATTTGCTTTACTGTTTTCCTACTCCTGTGCGATCACTGACATTTCCAATCTGTGTGTTAACCTTGCTACAAAAGTGCTCAAAAAGCAGATGCGATTGAACAGGAGTTTTAACAAAATTATGAGCCAAATAGCAAACAGATGGAAAGTTGAAACGGAACATCAAAATAACAAGAGGTCACATTTCAATTCCTTGACCTTGCCTACCCAAATCTTGAAAAAAATAGTAAATTTTTTTTTTGTGTGTTGGCTGCTATCCTATGAGATTGTTCTGATCGAATCCAGATGAGATCATGCAGCTATGGTTTCACTGCAGAGCAGCACATCTCAGATTCCACCAGCAACACTGAGGATCCTTCACAAGCTGTCAGTATGAGGAAACCCTTACAGAGGATGAACAAACAGGTCAGCTTTGACTTCCTGATTGCACCACATCCGAACATCAGATTAAAATCATTTACTCTCCGAATCCACAGCACACAAGGATTTTACAGTAGATTCGCAGTAAAAGGTGTTAGTGTAAGTTGCCCTAGTTATTTCCCCTGACCCATTGTCACTTTCTGCTTCAAAGAAAACTGCAACACATGCATCAGGATGGTAATTTAATAGTGCCTGGTGCATGAACTAACTTGAGAGCAGAGGTGAGTGCAAATGCTTAGAGAGCATTTTTTTGGTCATCACAATTCATCTGACCTTGAATTGAATATGTTCCTTCAGTGTAAGGGTAGGGGGGGGGGGCGGGGAATTGAAATGTATGGAAAGTGGAGTCGTTACCATCTGTTCTGCACATTTTTCTCATTGTCTTTTAATATCCATCAATGTACTTTTGTGAAATGGGGCGGGTGTGCGAGGGAAGGGAGAAAGAAATCAATGGAAAACGCACCTAATTCTCGGAAAATGGAAAATTCCTCAGAGTTAATGTGCCAGTGGTCAATTAGAAACTTAATGCTGAATGACTCGGAGTAGGAACCTATTTATTGAAATGCTCGAAAGCAGCAGTGAATGGTCCAGTGGTAATCTAGTTTAATTAGTGATTCAGAGATTACCACTTTAAACTGAGTCTTGCTCAGCAAGACCAAGTGGCCCTGTCAGGATGTGTTTGTTACAGTAATCACCTTGGATAATGCAGAGTATTGAAGGCGGCCTTTTCTTTTGTTTATTTCTAGATCCATCAGGACAGGCCTAAGCCTCCTCTGTGAGGAACTGAGGAATGAAGGGGAGCCCAAGAAGAAAAAATGCAAACTTCCTGGGAGGGAAAGCAAGGAACAGGAGTACAGTGGAAATAAGACCGGGTCAGAGGTCAGTAAATCATTCTTGACTGTGTAACAAACAATGCGTTTAATGCTTGGACCGTTCTCTTTTGATGGCTCAGTTCATAAAGGAAAGGTCATGTATAGAACTGAACCACGTTGCCAAGCAACATTCCTCCAACTTCTTTCCCCACTTTCTCCTGGCTTCAGCTTGTACCTGGAAATAGAGGTACCTTCAAAACATTCAGCGTCCTCATTTGGAAGGGAGAAACCAGCTAGTGAATTCACTCATAATTAATCCTCAACTCCTTTTGGAAAGAACATGCTTCTTAACATTGAGTGAGGAGCAGATTAGGCTTGGTTCTGCTCCCCCACCTCCACTTTCATCAGCCACTTCACTTCCACAATCATCATGCCTACCAATGGTCTTTGCTATAGTGCATATTGCATAAATAGCCACATGGGCAAAATATTGGACAGTGAACAACACACCTGCTAACTTCCATCTCACAACAGTGATGCTACATCAAAAGTAAAGCACCTGGGGGTACTAAATGAATGTATGACTCAAATTCCTTCACAAGTTGACCCTTTCACAGGATTTCATAGGATATTAGAGGAAAAAATATTTCAGTGACTGTAAGATTTGCTGGATTTTAGGAAAAATTACAATACTGAGTCTGAGATCTTTCAAAAGTTGGACACTAAAATTTCCTCACACAGTTTGCTTCAATATACTGTTTTCATTTTCAAATTCATTAACAAACTTCAGCTTTAAAGACACCATTTACCGTTCTGAGCTCTGGAAGGCACATTGAACAGAGTGTGTCTGACAGGGTTCAGGGATACTCTATAGCTGTAGTAAATGTAAAGGACAAACGCTGTTGTGGTAACAACACAGTGTAGCCAGTGTGAATTGTAACAGACAGGTGATCAGGGTGAAGGACAAGGACAGAGCTATTTTTCATTTCTGTCCATTGGTCTGTCTAAAACAGTCCTTTGGAAATTTGAAAGACTAGACTGAGAAGAAAAAAATGTAATCATTTCTCATTGTTCATTCAGGAATATACAATCATGGGTCATCAAAAGATTCCCAGGCTATGCCATACCATTTATATAAATCATAGAATCCCTACAGTGTGGAAACAGGCCTTTTGGCCCAACAAGTCCACACCAACCCTCCAAGCATCCTGCCCAGACCCATCCCCTTATAACCCACCTCATCTACACATCCCTGGACACTACAGGGTAATTTAGTGTGGCCAATCCATATAGCCTGCACGTCTTTGGACTGTGGGAGGAAACCAGAGCACCCAGAGGAAACCCACGCAGATGTGGAGAGAATGTGCAAACTCCACACAGACAGTTACCCAAGGGTGGGATTGAACCCGGGTCCCTGGCGCTGTGAGGCAGCAGTGCTAACCATGCCATCCTTCAATCCTCAAATTTATGTTGGGATAATCAAATCTATTATATGGCACTGAAGTAAAACACATATACTGGCAAGGAGGTTTGATAGTGCCACTCAGGAGGGTGGAAGCTAGTGTGTTGGGCGGTGGGAACTGGAGCAGCAGATCAGTAAGTATCGAGTCTGGCGAGGAGCTTGAGATTAAGGCAAACATAGCTAAGAGGAAGAGCAGTCAGGGAGAGGTTGATGAGCTCAGCAGAACTGGAGGTTTGGACTGTATGCAAGGAGTATAACAGGTAAGATGGATGAACTTAGAGCCTGGATTAATGCATACAGTTATGAGGTTGTTGCTATGACAGAGACATGGTTGAAAGAGGGACAGGACTGGCAGCTTAATGTTCTGGGATATTGATGTTTTAGACAAGACAGAGGAGGAAGCTAAAGACATGGGGGAGTTGCATTACTGGTTAGGAAGCATTTCACAGCTGTATTGAGGGAGGACACCCAGGAGGGATCTTGCAGCGAGGCATTATGGGTAGAGCTCAGGAATAGGAAGGGTGCAGTCATAACACTGGGATTGTATTACAGACCTCCCAGCTGCCAACAGGAGATAGAAGAAGAGATATGTAGTCAGATTCTGGAAAGGTGTGAAAATAACAGGGTTGTTGTCATGGGTGATTTTAACTTCTGCCATATTGACTGAGACTCCCTTAGTGCCAGGGGTTTGGCTGGGGAACAATTTGTTAAGTGTGTCAAGGAAGGTTTTTTGAAACATTATGTGGATAGTCCAACAAGGAAGGGGGCTATACTGGATCTGATATTGGGAAATGAGCCCGGCCAAGTGATCAAAGTTTCAGTGGGGGAGCATTTTGGGAATGGTGACCATAATTCCGTAAGTTTTCGGAAACTTATGGATAAGGAAAAGAGTGGACCTCGGATGAAGGTATTAAATTGGGGGAGGATCAATTATAATCAAATTAGGCAAGAATTCGAGATTGTGGATTTGGAGTGACTGTTTGAGGGTAAATCCACATCTGACATGTGGGAGTCCTTTAAATGCCAGTTGATTAGAGTGCAGGACAGACATGTTCCTGTGAAAATGAAGGACAGGAATGGCAGGATTCAGGAACCTTGGATGACAGGGGAAATTATCGCTTAGTCAAAAAAAAAGGAAGCATTCCTAAGGTCTAGGCAACTAAAATCTGATAAATTCCTTGAAGAATATACAGAAAGTAGGAAGGACCTTTGTCCAATTGTCTTGTCATATCTATATCTCTTTGTAACCACTTTATATCCTCCGCACAATTTCATTTTTCACCCATATCTGTGTCATCAGCAAATACAGCAATCATTAAAAAAATCACAAAATGGTTTCAGAAAGCTACTTCTGTTCCAAATTTGTATGCTTGCATATCTTTTGACCTCCATCTCACTTATATCAGAAAGTTATCGAGAGCATTTGATATTGAGATGCAGGAAAAGACCAATAGGTCCATCAAGCCTGTCCTAACCTAATGGGCATCAAATCCATGGAAAATCATATTGATGAGCAGTGCAGTGGCAGTTCATTTGATAGCAACATTCAGGCAGATCAGAAAGGAAGTATAATTTTAATAGGGTTAGCCTTTCAAACTGTTTACATTACAGTTTTGGGAAGGAGCTAATTAGCTGAGGTACTGTTAGTGACTTGGAATATCGGTACGAGATATACTGTAGTGTTGTAATAATTAAACAATGGCAATAGGCACCAATCTGAAAAAAATTGCTGGCATCTTTTAATCTCACATGTATCGTGGATTTCTTTTAGATTAAACCAAAAGCGAAAAAGGACAGTCCTCAAACCAATCTCACATCTAAGTTGGGAAAGTACAACTCAAGGCCAAAGCAAAAGGTACTGGGTAAGGCTGCAAATAAATCACACACAACAGCCATCCTGAAATCGGCCAACAGCAGCCATTTTAGGGGGAAAACATCAGCCCTGCCTGGCAAGATTCAGAAACAATTGGGAAAAGCAAAGACTGCCTCAATCCCACACAGCCAAGAGAGAGCCAAGCACAGTACAGCAACTTCTGAAAAGGGTAAGTGCACTTTTGGAAGATTTGGAATTAGGTTCTGAGCTTTAGCAAAGCAAAGGTGTCCACAAGTCATCATAACCACGTTCACTCACTTCATGATATGAAAAAAATGTTGAAAACCTGAGACAAAAATGGTAGAAATGCATAACAGGTCCATCAGAATCTTTGAGAACAGGCAAGTAAATAATTCTGAGTGCAATCCTTTGTTAGGACTGGAGGAATGAATAGCATTTGTACTGAAATGGAAGAAAGGGAAAAAAGTAAGAAAGCATCCATTCTTTCCCTCTTCCACATACTTTTTTAAAATTGTAATAAGCTTATTGGGATAAATGTCTTTTTTCCTGCCTACCTCTATTGTCCTACATAGGTATTAATACCAAAAAGGCTGACCTTCAAACAAATGCAACAAACTGGTCATTGGCCAATGTTGTGTCCTTATTGCTACTTTGAAATTATTTTGATCACAAACTATTTATATGGGTCTTGTCCCAAATCCACATGCTGCAATAATTGTATGACTTTGAAGCATTCATTCTCGAGCAAATGTACAGATGGCAGGAGCTTAATTTTATATCTAGGTCACCTATGCACACATTTTTTATAGATGCTGAAGAACTTAGGCTACCTTTGGAAACATAAGTGAGTTTCCCAACAGCCTGTCTAGCAAATTTCCAGGCTCGGGGTGGAGGGTAGGGCACGTAAAATTGAAGAGTTGGCTACCCCACCTCCTGCCCACCCCTCAGCTATACCCCAAGCTGTTCCCCACAATTTGGGTTTCATGAAGCCAGAGAGGAGGTGAATAAGGCAGCAGTCGCCAATAAATAGCCAGCTGAAGGCCTGTTTCTGCCTGTCATAATAATCCATGCAGTTGAGGAAGACGGAACAAGGGAGGCGAGGCAACTTTTCCTCAGCCTTCAGCTAAAAGACCTGAATGAAGTGAGTGACCTCCTTTGGGAGATGTCCTGTATCCATTGGGGGCACTACACTCCTTCAAAATGATACTATCCGTCTACATCTTTATGCCAACTCACATGGCCTCTGGTGTCTGATGCTCCCCTCCCCCACTTCAGTGTCCGCCATCCCTCCCAAACTCACCGGGAAGTCTGGATACCATGGAGTGTCTCTTCAGGGCTATTTGCAGTCCCAACAGAGGGCACCACTGACCTCTCGAGTATGGGACTTGCTTTCCCTAAAGCTTGGATGTACTACTATCAGTTCAGTAAGACTTTCCTCAGCATATTTGTAGCCATGTTACTTTTTTCTACTGACTGTGGAATTTACCCAATGGGAATTTAGACGTTTATACAAGAATTCTACCTGTTACGAATCTCTGGCATAGGCTGATTGTTTATCAGGTATCACTGCCTAAAGGTGTAGATTTGTAAAGTATTCAATTTTATTCGGCAGTCTCCTGTGATGTTGCACACACTGGGGAAGAAGCAGTCCTCTGGTTTGAGGGTGGGGTGCCTGGATTAGAGCAAGCAAATAGATTTTAATGCCCATTTTAAAAATCAAACATTGAGCCCCTAATTCGGTTTGTAATATTTTTGATTTTCTGTTCCTCACAGTTGCATAGAAAGCTTGACAGACATATTGAGCAGTAGAGCAAGTTGGAACAAAGGAGCATCCTTGCAGTGGAGACAGGGGAGTGTGAGACATAGAGAAAACTAAGGCATGACTCATGAGAGAACCTAACATCAGTGAGACAGGATTGACTAAGCAGTGTCCTCTGTCGATAAGCACATAAGAAGTTATAATGAAAATGTTTGCACGAAAGTCTGACTAAAAGTAGGTCTTGTAAGGCAGAAAGTGTAAGTGAATGCGAGCTTTCTAACATAGTACTGAACTGGTAATTGAAGGTGCCAACTTTATTTTAAATTACAGCCTCAAAAATGGAATCAGGAGAAGAAGATGGTTTATCGACTAGTAAAACTGCTTTTTCCAAAAGTAAAGCAGCTCAGAAGACAAACTCTGACATTAAAAAGAAACCCGGAATTCAGCAGAAGAGAAGGGCTGTTGGGGTCAAAGTGCAGAAAGCCAGCAACAAGAAGCAGAAACAGGAAACTCAGGCCTTAGTGACTGAAAAGGAATGGATGTCCACAGAGAGTGATGGCTTCTCTTCAGATGCTGGTCAGCTGATTTCTGGTACAGTACCACATGGAACCACTTAGAAATGACAACATGGAGACAGACCATGTGGCTCAACCACTCAGTCTTAACATCTAATCTCTACACATGCAGTAGTCCTAATCCTGTGTGACCACCTGGTCCACATCATTCCTTATTCCTCCTTTTTGTTCAGCAAGCACACTCAAGTGTGGTATCTGCTCCACTCATTAATTCTGGCTGTGCATTGTGCAGATTCAAAACTCTTGATTCAGAAAATTGTCTTGCCTTTCATCCTAAATCTCATATCTAATTTTATGTACTTGTTCTGTCATGCTCAGTGAGCAGCCTGTTTCCGTACACTGCATCCCTGTACCTTCATCACATTATACCCCTACCAGTCTCCCCATAATCTTACCTGCTGTAATAAATATAGATTCCAAGTTTTCAAGATTTTTCTCTAATTCAAAGTATGTGCTTTTGAAATAAAAAGGAGACCTTTCTATAACAGTATTATAGTGGCATTGATGGATTAATGCAGAGACCTTGCACAATTCTTCATTGGAGTACCACTAACTTGTCAGTGCTTAGTAAGTTTACATCATTGGAAGTGCTAACATCTCCAAGTGAGTCCGAGATATCGGCTTGACCCTAACAAGAGGTTACTGAGAATGAGTGAAAAAACCTCAATATGAAGAGGGAAACTATTAGTTCATCTCTATCCAGTCATGTGTCTCTTTGTTGCTGTTGTGGTTAGCAACAGTGACAGGAACTCAGAAGCCAGTTGGCTGGCTACTGTTTTCCCGGCTAAGATTTTTTATTCAAGTTTCAAAAACTATGCAAAACTTATAAAAACAGTAATTACTGCTCCAAGAAAGCAAGGAAATCAGCTCCAGCACTGAACAAACCTGAAAAAAAGGGCAGAAAGTATACAGTTGATCGTAGGGGAATGGGGATTGTTGCTGAGCAAAGAGACCAGGGGTGTACATACATTGTTTCTTGAAAGTGGAGTCATAGTTAGACAGGGTGATGGAGAAGGCATTTGGCACACTTACCTTGGTCAGTGCATTGAGTATAGAAGTTGGGAGGTCATGTTGCGGCTGTACAGGACATTGGTGAGGCCATTTTTGGAATACTGCTTTCAATTCTGGTCTCCCTGCTATAGGAAGGATGTTGTGAAACTTGAAAGGGTTCAGAAAAGATTTACAGTGTTGCCAGGGTTGGAGAGTTTAAGCTATAGGGAGAGGCTGAATAGACTGGGGCTGTTTTCCCTGGAGCATCAGAGACTGAGGAGTGACCTTATAGAGGTTTATAAAATCATGAGAGACATAGTTAGGGTGAACAGCCAAGGTCTTTTTCCTAGGGTAGGAGAGTCCAAAACCCGAGAGCATAGGACCTGAGAGGCAATTTTTTCATGCAGAAGTTGGTGCGTGTATGGAATGAGCTGCCAGAGGAAGTGGTGGAGGGAGGTAAAATTACGATATTTAAAAGGCACCTGGATGAGTACATGAATGGGAAGGGTTTAGAGGGACATGGGCCAAATGTGGGCAAGTGGGACTAGATCAGTTTATGATATCAGGTCGGCAGGTACAAGTTGGACTGAAGGATCTGTTTCCCTGCTGTGTAACTCTATGACTCTATGTTAAAGTAGAGGTTTCTTAACAGCATAAATACATTCTTGCTTTCCAAATGGAAAATGTTAAACCTTTCTTCCTAAGTGATACATCCAAGGCAAGAGATAGCAAATATATCTCTCATTCAGCAAGTCTATAATGTTGTATATCTACTGCAGTGAGGTGTGTCTTAGTCAACGGCAAAACTGTTGCAAAATGAGAGAATCCAATCTGGAGACAGGAACAACTGAAACCTTGAATTGTGTGTCTTATTGACAGTTTTGAGATAAATGATCTGAAACCCAAAATCAACTGTAGGATAATGCAGAGTGATGAACTTTTAACCAATAGTTTGTCTTCACTTTGACCCATTGTCAAAACAAACACTACTGCAGTAACGTCACCTTCAACACTGTATTTTGTCCAAATGATTTAAGTATTAAGGAATAATCGAATGGACACCTGCACGAACCTCTTGGCTAACTTGTATTTTTTTCCCCAATCTTTGTCTGCTTCAGACATGAGTGAAGACGACAACAACTATAACAGTGCTGATGGCAGTGATGCCATCACTGAACTGCCAATCAAAGATTCCAACCCGGGGCTGCTCACAGAATACTCAACAGCTCTCACTGCAACTGACATTGGTCCATCACCTTCCTCTGTTGTGAAGCTGGAAGCCAATCAGAAAGCAAAGAAGAAGAAGGAAAGGCAAGGCCTCCTGGGTAAGTGAGATACATGGTATTGCTTGACCATTCCAGTTCAGTAACATAAATGGTAAAGACTTTAGTCAGGATCAATAAACATATTGAAATGGTGCCCTTGAATTTGACATTAACCTTCCCATTGCTCACATAATTGTACATTTAATATGAAATAAATCAATGAATAAATAGTACAGGTTTCATCATCGCCAAGTGCTGTAGGCAGCATTTTGAGTGTAACACTTGGGTGATGAAATTGAGAAATATTGTGCTGTGTAAGATTGCTTTACTCCCCTCTGCCTTCTCCTGTAGGATTATGAATTATTTCTCCCTGGTGTACATCTCCTATCACTAATCGAGGGACAGACTATGTGCAAAACTGTGTTTCTCACTGGCCTTGTCATTGGATGAAGCACTGATCTATTGAATCTGTTGTTGTTCATGACTTGAAGTGTGTGTGAGATCATTCACATTTTGATTTTTATCATTTCATTTGTGAGCATATTGTGGAATTCTTCTGTACCCACCTTTCCTTTGTCTGCCTGGCCTCAGGGGTGATGGGGGATGTGCAGAGCTCTCTCCTGGCCTTTGTAGATGCTCTTTGCAATGACTGACATCCAGAACCACCCAGATAACGGTAGAGCATATCGACAGCAGTAGGTTACAAGAGCAGACTGGAAAGTATGCAGTGAGACACTCGCCTCCTGATTCCCCAAAGACAACCCACCATCTGCAAAGCGCAAGTCAGGATTGTAATGGAATACTTCCCACTTTTCTAGATGGGTACAGCTCCCAACAACACTCAAGAGGCCTGACACCATCCAGGATAAATCAGCCAGCTTGATTGGCATTCCATCCACAACCTTAAATATTCACCCCCTGCACCACTGGTCGGCAGTGCCTAGCATCTACAACTTGCAGCATTTTGCCAAATCTCCCCCAACAGCATGTTCCAAATCTGAGGCTTCCATTACCTTGAAGGACATGAGCAGAAGACACTTGGGATAATCACCACCAGCAAGTTCCCCTTCAAATCATTTGCCAGCTTGGCTTGGAATAATGTTGCTATTTCGTCAATGTTGCTGGATTAATTTCCTGGAACTCTGTCCTTCTGCTTACTGGTGGTGATTATCCCAAGTGTCTTCTGCTCATGTCCTTCAAAGCAATGGAAGCCACAGATTCGGAACATGCTGTTGGGGGAGACTTGGCAAAATGCTGCAAGTTGTAGATGCTAGACACTGTGGACCAGTGATGCGGGGGGGTGAATATTTAAGGTTGTGGATGGAATGCCAATTACGTTAGTTGGGACTGCAGTGGTTCATGAGATCAGCTCATCACATGGACAGTTAGGTACTACCCTTGCTAGTGATGTTCATATCCCATGAATGAATTTTTAAAAAGTTGCTTCCCTAATCAGATCAGTGACAAAATGAACGGAGTGCACATTTTCACTCTTAAAAGCTTGGCAGAAGGCGAGTCTCCCCCTTTAAATTTATTTTTTGTAGCCCATTCAAATAAGTATTACGTCCACCCTCAAATGAGAGCCAACTGTCAAAAACAGCCGTAAAAGTTCCAAACAAAAGCCTCATAAATGTGCTTTGCAATAAAATCTGTTAATGGGGACCACCTGCCACATGTAACCACAAGTGCGTATTTCCATTCCCAGTTATGATTTTATTATTAGGAAAAAGAAACATGTCCATAGGAAACTTGCATGATCGGCACGTGGCCCAGGACCGCTTCCAAATGAATATTACAAAGAGCTGCTGCTGCTGATAAATAATGGCAGAGGAATTTCATTTATTCAAATCTCATTTTACTTCACAGCTGTGCAGAGGGACCACCTACAAATAAAGACTTATTCTGTAGTAGCCATGAGTGGTCACTGTTGACAGATGCCACTGTTACGAGAACAACTCATTCCCCCATCCCATCCTGCATATCGTCTTCAGAAAGCTCAAAGAGTTGAGCTAAGTATCTGTAATAATTGAACTCTCTCAGAACTTGAGTCCAGTATGATATACAGCTCTTTGCACGTGTGTGGTCATTCTCCTCAAGTTTTTGCTGCTGAGTGCCAGGATGATTAAAGGTTACTGGAGGCATTGCTCATGTTTGATGACCAGGGAGGGCCAGATTTGGATCATAGCAGTTGATGAGTTCCTGCTTTACCTCTTGAATTGGCCAGTGTGTGAATTGTAAATTTCACTTCTTTGTGCTTTCAGGAACTCTTGGATTTTCCAGCGCAGATGGAGATGTGAAGATTAAAAAACGTCCGGCCAAGCATGGCCTGGAATCTAGCAATGCAGTTAAAAAGACCGAAAAGCTGCCAGCCACAAAGAAGAAAGCACTGAAAGCAGGGGAAAAGAATAAGAAGATGAAGAACTCTAAGGGGCCAGCGGAGGTGACGATTTGGCGCCATTTTGAATCTGATCTGCGGCCCCTGCTGCATGATGGGAGATTACTTCCTAGTGATTCTTCTATACCGGCAAAATTGGTATCCAGAAGGCAGACCAGGAAAGGTTCTGCCAACAGATGTAAAAATGTCACCAGGAAAAGCAAAGTCCTGCAAGCTACTTTTAAGGTAGGTTTAGAAAAAGTAGCTGCCTTCAAATCCAAACAAAAAGTCCTACATCGTTCCCCCTGAACTGCTGTGAAGTCGCAAATATTTAACTCCAAAAATTTTGCTGATAATTTGTTTAACTTCAAAAGGTTTCAGTCACGTTTATCTTCATTTCAAAGTGGCAATCTCCTTTTCCCAGTTCTGATATAGCTACCAATAATTTGCGTTTAAAGTCCCTTTAATATTTCCAGTTTCAGCTTCCCTGCCACTTTGTTGCCCATGTTCAGCTGAAAAGACTGGAACCCATTAACTACAGTCGAGTCTCAAGCTGCTGGCATTGTTTCTTGGTGTCAGATGAGAGGAAATCATTTTGCGCAGCAAGATGGGTTTCTTTGAGGCTTGATCCTTTCCTGAGATGCGCAGTACTCTGTCACCACAAGCACCTCAATCACTGACCAGCATCAATCACCCATTGAGGATAAATAAATCCATAAGTTAGTTAATATGTCAGCAGAGATTCAACTTAGCATCGCTTCTTCTTTTTAAACACCACAGCTCTGGATTCCATCTTCCTTCCCCTCCCCAAACTTTAAGTCTTCTTATTTCACATGCGACAATAGCAGGACAGATTTCGCTCTGAATTCCCCTGACTTCCACTGTTTGAGCAGCAGTCCTCAGTTCTGTGTTTCGTTGTGATAGCTCAGCCATGACCGGAGGCTAGCAGTGCAGCAACTCTCTGGCATGATCCCAAGACCTGCTACTGTGTGATACTATGTATTACTACAGCAGTCTGCTGTGCTGAGAAGACTGCCAGAATCTTAAATCTACACTGCCCACAATTCAACAGAAATGAAACAACTGCACCTCAAGAGTTTCAGTGGTTCTCTCTTTCCACATCTCCGTGCTATAGATTAATAAAGGCCAGTTTCGAAGTGTGGTATCGGTGGTGTGGAGCCTGAAGTGGGTCACGCTCCCCACCATACCATGACCCACCTCACCCCCAATGTTCCATCCAAGAACGAACTCACTATCCTGATAGATTGGCCCTGTAGATTTTAAGACACGTTAAAATATTTTACAATTTCTTCCACTTTCTCTCACCAAAGGCTGTGATTTCAGCCTCCGAGGTCCCACTGGCCACAGGCCTTCCTGAATGACTCTGCCTCTCCACCTCCCACTCCACCCACTTTGACCAAGATTTTGGTCTGTTCTCCCTGTGCCTCCATTTGTCATTTATTCATCAGTTTTCCTTTATGGATCGCTTAGGACTAAATTAACCGGAATTTAGAAGCATAAGTGGGGGCAGTGGGGAGGATGGGGGAGGATCCCATACAAACCTATAAAATCCTAACAGGGTCAAACATAGTAAATGCAGGAAGGATACTCCTGATGAATGGAATTGAGGGTGGGGGGAGTTTGGTGGAGGGAGTCCAGAATCAGAGGTCACGGTCAAAGAGGTCACAGATAAGAGGTAAGCCATTTAGGACTGAGATGAGGAGAAATTCACTTAGAAAGTGGTGAGCCTGTGGAATTCTTTGCAACAGAAAGCATTTGAAGCCAAAACATTGAAAGAAGAAGTTAAATATAATGTTTAGGATTGAAGGGACCAAAGGGTGTGGGGAGAAAGCGACTGTGTTGAATGATCAACCATGATTATATTGAATGGTGTAGCAAACTTGAAGTGCCAAATGGCCTACTGTGCTCCTATTTTCTATGTTTCGACATCCACATGAAATACTTTGAGACCATTTTATACATTTCTTGTTGTTGTTGGATGTGATAATAACTGTGTCCTTTGTAGCAGCCTATTACAGCAAGGAAGACTGGCTTCCGTGTCTGTCTGCTTCTGTCTTATCCGTGACTGTGGACATAATTCTTGTTGGCTGCAATTTATTTTTCAGCAATTTCTCAAAATATTTACTTGTTTAAAAAACTTGCTGCTGCTCTGTGCCTGAGCTGAATCATGTGCTGGCATGTTTGTGGTCAACTTTGCTCCATGCTCACTGGTAACATGTTGATTTTAAATAAATAAGTTACAAAATTACACCCTTGAATAATTAGCAGTCCGAATTGAATCGGTCATCTGTAGACCAAAGAGAATGTGAAAGTATAGAATTGAGATCTGATCACCTACCTGCCAAATAAACAGAATATCATCTGTGCATGAGAGATAGTAGGAACTGCAGATGCTGGAGAATCCGAGACAACAAGGTGCAGGGCTGGATGATCATCTGAGCATCTTTATTACTGCGCAAAGTGAAGAGGTGAAGCAGCTCAGTGGTTTCTTAGCGAGGATACAGAGCAAAGTTCCCTGCTTGGTACTTAAGCTGAGCTCTTCAACGGGCAACTTTCTGATGAGTGGCAACTATTCCAGAGTTGAATAAGTTTTTAAACAATTGTTTTTTGTAGCTCAGCAGCTTTAAATCAGTTCAGTGCACATCTCAATTGGTGAGCATGATAGATTGCAGAAAGCCAGCCTATTCCAAGTGCTGCAAGGGATAGTGAACACTGTCTGGGGTTTGACATTAGGAGGCTTTTCAAAGAGTTGCCATGGACTTTGTAGTATTTGCTGTTCATTTTGCTGTAATTAGAAATTTCATGGACTAGTTGCTGCACTGGTGCTGGGCCCTCACCTTACATCGCTGTAGTCAAGAAATTAAGACCCAGCAATCCATCAGAAATATGAGTAGCTTAAAGACTTACCAGCTTGGCTTTCAAGTCAGATCACACCGTCATCAGCGAAACTGACTCCATCATGTGCTTCAGTAAACACACTAACATGCAACATGGCAAACCTCCTAAGCCCCATTCCCTCAAAGTCCTACTTTCAGTGATTGAAGAGGTAATTGTGGAGTGTAGGAAAAATGAACTACCGCTAGCCAAATTATGCCGGTGTCAATGTAATCCTTTGAGTACTGAGGGAAAAATTGAATGACAGTATAGAAATAGTACATGATTACAATTCAAATTATGGTAAAAATGTAGGAAAGAATTTTATGGATTCTGTGCCTCCCCCCCACCCCCAGCTGTCCCCTTACAGAATTGAAGGCAGGGACATGTTTAAAATGCAGCATGTTTTCTGACCATTGCCTACCCATCCATTTTCTGTGGCAGAGAGAGAGGCCTTCTCTAAGTGGGTAGTCTGGCGTCTTTAACTGGTTGAGCTTGTCCAGGGTGAGGGAGCCTTTTGGGATTCCCTGCTCATAGCCCACCACCTCCCCACCACCCCCCCACCCCCCCACCCCACCCTTTAATCCCGCCAGCACTCGTACTGTCAAAACAGGCCTCTTTACCCTGAAATCCCTTCACTGGAGCAGCCAAGCTCCAATGAAGCATACCCTGCATTTAATCAAAGTCTGGCCCCTGTTAGCAGCTCTTCTTTAGCACAGCCTGTAGTCTCAGCAATGACCACACTCAAACCTGGCACTGTGAGCACTCCCAGAGCTGGAGGACAATCGGATTGGTCAGCAGCTCTTTAAGGCAGGTCTTTCCCCCCAGATGGGGGTGGATGTTTTGCCCTGAGTTAATTAATGCCTTTCAAGTGTTGCGGGGTGGGTAACATTACAATATACATTGTAATGTGCTCCACCTATAATATTCATTGTCAACTCTCTGGAGAAATGGGAAGCCTTGCCATCCAAATAATACTGCTGCTGGAAACATCTGATATATCTTCCAGCGTTCTGGTCATTGCCTGCTATAACAGTAATTGGGTACTTAACAAATCATGGCAGCCAGTCTCTATCAGGTACTTGACAGTGGATCTCAATGTGACATAAGAGAAACCCCCCAGTATTGGAGGGCTTCAGGCTCATTTCTCCAAAGTCACCATTTCCTTCCTAGGACGCCGTAAGAATGTTCCTTGTTTTTGTCCATTCTGTAGCTCTTTATTAGGATCAGATGCAGTCTAGTCGTATATAATTAGAAATTTGTCAGTATTCAATTCAAAAGCACAGCTGTGGAACAGTCGACTGTAATGTGAAAAGAGATGCACAGGACTGCAATTTTCTATTTACATTTGTAGTCACAATGCTTATTTAGTTCATACACTAACTTGAAGAATACAGCATCTACATTGGTATGTGCCTTAAGAGAACAACTTCAGTCTGTTAACTCCTTTGAGTGAGGAGATCTGTTTTGTCTTTGTATTACTGCCGTGTTCCGTTTAGTAACAGGGCAGGGATCAGTTAGGTATTGTCCAAAAATTACTGTATGTTCACTGATGGAACTCATAACTGGAGAGGGATTATTTTTCGCACTGACGTAAAGTCTGTCTCAAAAATCTATCCTCATCCTAGTCTCACTCTGAAACAACTCATCTATAAGTGAAACTTTCACTTGGAAGCCAGTTCTCCTGTACTGATACTTAACACTTTTGTTTCTCTTTGTTAGAAATCAAGTGGACTGTGCCTCTCTCAAAAAAGAGCGAACCCCACTGACCACAATCGGAACAGACTGAACAAACTAAAGAGCAAACTGCCAGTGAAAGAGGTAAGGAGTTGAAGGAGGCAGCATCTTTGTACAATTGCAAACTGCCTCTGTTAATGAATCACTAATTCTGAATACCCGCAGGAAATAGGGTTTGGTTCATTTTTCTGCCACCATTTATTTAAATAAAATATTTTAAATACAATATGATAAATACAGGGGGAAAGAGTTGCTTACTAAAAAGTGAAAATTGTTCTTCTTCATGTTTCTGAACAAGCTATTTCATTGATCCGAACTGAATTGAAATCAACAAAAACTTTTAAAGGTTGGCATGCAATGCTGAGAAAAACACCTCAAATTGATAATTTTTAAATTTATTTTAAAAAAGTGAAGTGCTTGTTCACCGCATAGTTTTAAAAGCACGTGTTTAAAGAGAATATGTCTGGGAATATTAGATGTCAGGATAGTTTTTCAATTCTGGACCCACTCCTGAAAATGTATTAATCTTTCATGAAATAAATGCTCATTAGTAAGGATCAGCTTTGAAAATTCGATGCAGAATCTGAAATGTGTGGAATGGGATTAACGTTTGCAAATAACTACACCTTGTCCAGTTTTCTTGTGTCCTTTGCACATATTGTGGCATTAGTCCAGTTATCTCAGCAGTCAATTCCCATAATTTGCTTCAAGATAACAGAATAAAAATAGCAAATTGTTTTTGATTTTGGAATTGCTTGTCTAGCTCCTTAATCACTTTACAGTCTAGTTGACAGTATTCTGTTCATTAATGTTGTCTAATAGGGAGAATTCAAATCCTCCAATTTAATGTGTTGTCTGTATATCTTTTCCTTCGGGAGAGATTCAAATCCTTGGTGATTTGGTCGGTGTAATCCCTGACAGAGTGATCTAGGGTACGGAGATGAGGCCTGTGCACATGATCTACAGTATTAAAGAGAAAAGGCAAATACTTGTCTGAACAAAATAACGGGAGGGGGGGAGATGAGACCTTGATCTGTGACAGTTAAGAGAAATCATTGTTGACAACTTTAAAGTTAAGGTCAGATCTTCAGTTCCCCGTACTCCAAACTATTCATTGTCAGCATCTTTCCACCTATAAAACTTGATGGATACGCAACAAACAAACCATCTCAGATGATGTGGCACACTTTTTTGATAATAGCTGAAGAGACCAATCATTGAGGGGCTGGCTTTGCCACAAATACTGCTCATAAAGTTACCTGATGTCATTGGGGGAGTTTTTCTTTGGCTTTGGTGCCTATTGCCAAGCCACTGTAACCACTGGTCATTGCGGAGGTACATGCCTGTCCACAAGAGATGTTGCCATTTCCCTCTGTCATCAATGAGTAACTCCCAGAAGCGATAAGCGATGGGAGTCACACTCGCAAGCATCTTTAAAGTGGAGCCTTGGGTGTCTTTTTGGTTGCCTGGCTCTGGCTGCCTCACCATACAGAAAATCCCTGGGTACCATCCCCAATCCTACGACGTGCCCAATCCTGAAGCTGCCTCTGTTTGAAGAGCACTAACAAGTTTGGGAGTTCTGCCTTTGTGTAGGACTATTACATTCATGACTTTGAGATGCCAGAATCAGCACATAATACACTGCAGGCTGTGAAAGTGGAAATTGTTGAGCTGCTTTCCTTGCAAGTTGTGGGTTACACATATTTCAGAACCACACAACAACACACTGGGAACCTGATAAACCTGGGGCATGCATGTTTGTGGACCAGCCAAAGGGATAGAGGCTTTCCCTCTGCACTTATCGACCTTTGCTTCAGGGGGCAGATTCTCTTCACCAAGGGAGCAGTATTCGCTAACCACTTCCAGTGGGCTGTTATTTTATGTAGTTGGGATGGAGATGCAAAATCTTTGTCCCATGACCAAAGTTTTCTTGACGTTTAAATTCAGAGGGAGCAATTTACATGCATGAGAGAGACAGTCCATGAGTCTGGGACTGAATTTCCATGTGGATGACAAATATAGCATCTTCAGTGTGGAGGAGTTATCTCATAGGATGTGATGTGCTTTTTGTCTTTACTTTCAGTCTGGACAGATTGCAGAGCCTGCTGTCTGACCTAATAAGCAAGTTAACTCCTTCCATATCTACAGGGAAGGCAAAGGTCAGGCAAAAGAAGAAGAAGATGCCTAACAGACTGGGGACAATGACATACCCTTTCCACTCTTCACTTTCACACTGTCGGAAGTGGAACCTCAAACTGTGCAGTGCAGTGCATGTTACCATGGAGGAATGGATTAGTCTGAGGCACTTTGGTGGGCAGCTAATTATCCCCAAAATCTTGTGGGCTCGGCATCTCTGATGGTGTTGAATGCCTTAGTGAGATCTATGAAAGTATAGGGAGGTATACCCTGTTCCTTACAACTCTACTCTAGCTGGCATATGGAGAAAATGATGGGCAAGGTCAGTGATAACGGACAATGACTTTTTGGGCTTTGTACCCTAAATGGACTCTGCCTACCCCGTTGAAGACTGGGGCACATTGACCATCAATCACTAATTGCCCCAACACGTGCACTGAAGTCACCCAGGATGAATGGCCTTCTACCATTTGGAATGTTCTTCAGAGCTTTACCTAGGGTATCGTAGAATTGCTGTTTGTTTGTAATACAGACTTACAGAGGTAGTATGTAGGTACATAGAATGTTGACTGTGCCTCCATCAGATGACAGCCACAGGAAAATCAAATGCAAAAAGTTGCTATTGGTTACACAGTTGAGAATGTCGACCAGTTTCTCAGTGCACAGCCTGCACCATGTAATGGAGGTTTCAGCACTTTGTCTTTGACAGCAGGGTATTGTAAGTGTGGCTTTTAAAGAGTGTGTACTTACCAAGAATCCATTCCCCACTCTTGACCTCCAGGGGAAAGAAGAATGCCTATGTCCCTGGAGCCTACACAGTTGCAGGAGCTGCCAGAAAATGCTAACTTGAGGGAAACCTTAGCCAACTGATGTTGTGTTAGCTTTGATATTAATGCCATTAACATGTTTTCTATGAATATTGAGAGGAATTGGCCAGTGGGTCCCAAATCACCAAAATGTACGTGTGATCTTGTCCTCCAGATGTGCCATTGCCGGGCCCTAATCATTAAAGAAGCCATGACTTGAGTAGGGCAGAAATCTTGTAGGATTGTAGGGCTGAATTTAGTTACAGATGGGGGAGCGAGGGCACGGAAAGATTTGAAATCAAGGTGTAAGAATTGCAAAACCAATGCTTTACTGGATTGGGTGCCAATATAAGTCAACAAACAGAGGTGTGCTGGGTGAACAGGACTTGGTGCAAATTAGGACAAAGGCAGGTGCACTCTTAATGCAATACCTTTCACTTTGACATTGTCAGTAATAATTTTCACTCTTGTAATATTACACCCACACAGTGAAAGGAACGATCAATTTAAGTGTACATTTAAATGTGCTTTGTTCTTCTTTCACACAGTCAACGGGACGAGCTGTCAGTAAACTATTGGAAAGCTTTGCTGCAGAGGATGATTTTGCATTTGATGAAGACAGCAGCTTTTCTGAGGAAGATGAAAATGCATCTGTGAGCTGCTCAGCGGAATTGTGTGGTAGGAGTTTTTTTTTAAATCATTGCTGAGTTCTGCATAACAAGCAAACAAAATTA
This sequence comes from Rhincodon typus, assembly GCF_021869965.1. Classification (NCBI taxonomy): domain Eukaryota; kingdom Metazoa; phylum Chordata; class Chondrichthyes; order Orectolobiformes; family Rhincodontidae; genus Rhincodon; species Rhincodon typus. Next base: position 18,311,553 of record NC_063354.1, on the reverse strand, counting down.
GGACTGAGCAAGTTGTAAGTCAACAGTTCAGTATAAACTGGATGCCTATTGGTGAGATTAATCTGACTGCTTCCTTTTAAAAACTTGGTTAAGTGGAAAGTTTCAAACATTTTACAGGTCTCTGGATGTTTGATTCTGTTTATATCAGGAAGCAAAGGACCTTCTGTAGAAAGATAGCAACATTCTGACACTAGTGCAACTTAGGGGATTTTAGTTAAAAGGTCAAACTAATCACACAACAGAACACTAGAGACTGCCACTTAAAGGGACAATTGATTGCAGGTTCCATGTATTTTGCAGATTCTATGTTTCACTAAAAGCTATTAAGGCACTTTTTCTTCATTTTACTTGCTCTGTTTCTTACAACATGTTGACTCAAGTTAACCCCACTTCTGTTCCTGGACATTTCCAGAACCCTGTTGTGTGTGACGTAATTTGTACTTTATTAAATCAGATTTCTAAACATTGCCCCAGTGAAGGTTTACTCTAAATTATGTCTGTAAGTTCAAAATGCTGAAACATGGACAAAAATAAACATTTACATTATTGGAAGTACAAGTAACAAATGTTTCCTTGAACTTTCAACAATGTCTCCTGCAAAGAGCAAGTCAAACCACACTGGCCTTGTCTCAATTTTGGGAGCCTCTGTTTGCTTTTGACATAATTTTCATTTTAAAAATATGTTGAGAACTGAAATAATGCAGTTATTGATCATTCTGTGTATGAAATCAGGAATATTTTGCATCAGTTTTGACTTTGGAGAAAGAAACGGAGTCTGGAGAACTCGGGTGAATAAAAATTGATGTTTTGAAAACTGTTCACGTTACAGAAGACAAAGTGCTGGAGGTCTTAGGAAACATAAGGGTGGATACACCTCCAGGACCCGATCAAGTGTATCCCAGGATTTTGTAGGAAATTAGGGAAGAAATTGCAGGGCCACTAGCAGAAATATTTGTATAATCTATAACCACAGGTGTGGTGCTAGAGGACTGGAAGGTGGTTAATAATGTGTCTTTAATTAAGAAAGGCTGTAAGGAGAAGCCTGGGAACTATAGGCCTGTGAGCCTGACATCGATGGTCAGTAAGTTGTTGGAGGTCAATCTGAAAGACATGATTTACATGCATTTGGAGAGGTAAGGACTAATTAGGGATAGTCAGCTCGGTTTTCTACAAGGAAATTTGTGTCTTACAAACTTGATTAAGTTTTTTGAGGAAGTAACCAAAGAGACTGATGCAGGCTGATCAGTAGACATTGTTTACATGGATTTTAGTAAAGCCTTTGACAAGGTTTCACATGGTAGACTAATTAGTAAAGTTAAATCATGTGGGATTCAGGGTGAGCTTGCCAATTGAATACAAAATTAAGTTGACGATAGGAAACACAGGGTGGTAGTGGAGGGTTGATTTTCAGACTGGAGGCCTGTGACTAACGATGTTCCACAGGGATCAGTGCTGGGTACATTTTGTTTGTCATTAATATAAGTGATTTTGATGAGAATATAGGAGGCATAGTTAGTAAACTTGCGGATGACACCAAAATTGCTGGTATAGTATACAGTGAAGAAAGTTAGCTAAGATTACAAAGAGATTTTGATCAATTAGTCAATGGGTTGAGGAGTGGCAGATGGAGTTTAATTTGGATAAATGCAAGGTATTGCATTTTAGTAAAACATACCAGGGCAGTTCTTATACAACTAATGGTCAGGCCCTGGGTAGAACAGAGAGACCTATGGACTCAGCTACATAATTCTTTGAAATTTGCATCACAGGCAGACAGAGTGGTTAAGAAAGTGTTTAGCATGCTAATCTCTATTGCTCAGACCTTTGAATATAGGAGTTGAAGCGTCATGTTGAGGTTTTACGGGACATTGGTGAGGCCTCTTCTGGAGTGTGCAGTTCTGGTCACCCTACTATAGGAAGGATATTATTAAATCGGAGAGGGTTCAGAAAAGATTTACCAGGATGTTGCCTGGAATGGAGGGTTTGAGCTATAAAAATTGGCTGGATAGGTTGGGACTTTTTTCACTGGAGCATAGGAGGTTGAGGGGTGACTTTATAGATGTTTATAAAATCCTAGGGGGCATAGATAAGGTGAATAGCAAGGGTCTTTTCCCTAGGGTGGGGAGTTCAAGTCTAAGGGGCATATTTTTGAGGTGAGAGGAGAAAGTTTTTAAAAAAGACTTGAGGGGCAACTTTTTTTACACAGAGAATGGTTTGTGCATGGAATGAACAGCTGGAGGAAGTGGTGGATGCAGGTACAGTTGCAACGTTTAAAAGACATTTGGATAAGTACACGAAAAGGAAGAGTTTGGAGGGATATTGGCCAAATGCAGGCAAGTGGGAGTAATTTAGTTTAGTAACATGGTCAGTGTGGATGCATTGGACGAAAGGTTCTGTTTCTATGCTGTATGACTCTATGACAACACTGAAGCAAATAAATCTAATAAGGATAGCTGTGTACCAAGACATTCCAGTGAATTAAAGGCTCTACCATAGTTGATTTTACACATTGCATCTAAAAAAATGATCTTAAAAACAATATTGCTTGTTTTTGTTGTCTCTCAGTCCCTCAATGCTGTACCATCAGTAAAGAAGATCTCAAAGAAGGACTACGCATTCTTATACCAAAGGAAGACAAATTACTGTATGCAGGATGTGTCAAAATTCTACAATCACCTGACATGTAAGAGGAAGTTTTACTTCTGTTCCATTTCACAGTAATTAGGTGACAGATTGCTGCATATCCCTCACGCTTGTTTTTAAAAAAAGTGCTGAATATTTCATTTTGTTATGCAGGACTCACTGCAATCTAGCCAACCCTGACTATCTTCTCTAATTGAAGGAACAAGCAGAAATCAGAGAATAAAAGAGGAGATTTTGCCTAAAACACTTTAAAGACTTAGCTTTTCCTGATAATTTAATTATAGAATGATGCTGACATATGACAAATGACATATCAAGCAGGATTTTCAATCTGAGGTACTGGGAGCCACTGCTTCTTATGACTTTAATTGCATTAACAAGATGTTCTTTGCTTGTGGACTAGTCTTGGATTGACTCGACCTCCAGGAAAATGGACCAGGAATCAGGACCATAGTATGGAATTGAGATACTGATCAATATAAGGAAATTCCACACCTATCTGCCTCCATTCCTGTCTCCATGTCAGCACCAAACCCTGCCCTTTCACTTTGCCATTTCATACTTTGCTAAACAAAGATTGATTATTGAAGGCATGTTCATTGATTGCTGCAGAGCTGAACAGATTGGATTTGATGACGACAGAATATTTGCTACGTAATAGAAAAATGCCTAGCAAACATCTAGCGATTTATCTGTCAATCACAAAATCAGAGGATTCCAGAATCTTCCAGGTCATTTGAAAAGCAACAAAAAAGCTAATAAAGGGCATAAGTTCATACTGAAGATTACAACAGAATTAACCTGAACTGCATTTGCAGAGAGCTTGCTCCTTCATGTTAACATAGTAATTGGGGTTTATGTGGACTGAACAGCAGAAATAGACTAAGGCAGATAAATTCAAAAGAAGTAAGATCTTCTATACAGTATGGAATTGATGCTAACACAGCTATTAAAGGTTGATTTTTCATAGTGTTACAGATGTGAATATAATGAATAGCATATTTGTGGCGGATGGTGGATCTGGACAAAGTATTCTTGTTAATCTGACTGCGGTCAGGCTCCAGATATAAAAATGATAACCAACCAAGTTTCCCAGTGCCCAAATTTCCTTTAACTCTTAAAATAGGCATAAGAGAAAACTGGTTATAGGCAGAAACTGAGTGGCAGAATGAGTTGGAACATTATCCTTCTGGTTTTGGGCACAAATGCTGGCTGCAAACAAGAATTTTGCGAAGGGAGCCTCAAAAAGACTTGGGGCCCTCTAATTGCATGTGCAAAAGGCCTAATGCATACTATAGGTGTAAACATTGGACCTGTCCTTTTCCAAAATATGCAAGCGGCTCAATTCTATCATATCAGCCCACCCCCATATTAGATCACAAGACACAGGAGAAAAATTAGGCCATTTGGCGCATTACATATGTAGACACCATCTTGCGTCTGAGAAACAGCATGGTGCCATCAACTTTTGAGCCATTGTCTTTTCAGATTATGCTAAGTTTCTGTAATCACAAAGCACACATACACTCATCACTCAGCATTTCCCCCAACCTACTGCTGAAACACACCAGTCATATCATGCCTTCTCATTGATACATTGGCTTTATGCAGAATGATTCTACCAGCATGCTTGCACTGTCCTCCCTCGCCTTTTTTCACCCCCAAAGTATTCTTTATTCAGAGGCTTCTGAATCCAACAGCAGTTCACGAGACCTACACATCAAGCGTTTTTTTTCACTGCCCTGGAACAGGCATATCAAGTGACTTACCAACTACAACTGATAGTGGGGTATTTGTACATTTGACATGGCTGCATTCTACTTTGCTGAAAATGCTAACACTCCCAGGAGTTTTCTTCTATTCCTCCAACCAAGAAAACCATTTGAAAGGCTGCTCAGTGTCAACTGTAATGTCCTATGCAATTACAGAATTCATAAATATTTCCATGCATGGATATATTTGTCAGTAACTGGTCTTTCCATTGTACAGTTACAGTGTTGTGATTGAAGGAGAAAGAGGAAACCGGCAGAGAATCTATTCCCTGGAGCAACTGCTACAGGAAGCGGTGAGTTCCTTTTGTAACTATTTCCCTCTGCCTACAGTTCAAATCTTGTCCAGTCTTCTCATGAATGGTCAGACAAGATTATAAATACTTTATACACCATAAGAAAAATGAAGAACCTGTAGCTTTAGTCTGTGATATCTATTGAGATAATTTATAGGTGATATTAGAATGTGATTAGCTTACAACATAGAGCCTGGTATGGAAGGTTGAGGGTACTGTAAAGGATGATGCCAAGGCAGGTTGATCTGGTTTAATTTTGGAATATTTCACATTTTTGACCTATCTTCATTTTGCAGAGATCTACTTGGTAAAGAAACCAGGAGCAGATGAGGGACTAAATGAAATGCATTGGCCACAAGTGTAGAAAAGCACATTCAATAGTTTTCAAAAGGGCATTGAAGAAATACTTGAAAAGGAATTTGTTAAACAGCTATGAGGAGAGGGCACAGGTCTGTGACCAATTGGATAGCTGTTTCAGAGAGCTGACACAGGCATGCTGGGCTGAATGGTCTTCTTCTACACTTCATTATTCCACAATTCATTGTTGAATCCACAGGGTGGAAACCAGCAATAAAAATTGTTTTTAAAGTATTTGTTCAATGGCAGCGGGGAGAGGAAATGTGAGTGTCCACCGAGGACAGTACACATTACTAAATTGAAGGATTCTTTTTAATTAAATGGGGATTTGAGTTTTACCATGAGAACTTGATAACTCAATTTGGAATTAAAGCCTTATTCCTATCATTTATTTTTAAGGTTCAGTTTCGTGAGAGACTTCTGCAATATGATGCATTATCAATGTTACTTAGTGAGCTTATTTATAAAATAAAAAAATTACCCACAGGTACTTGATGTCAGACCAGCCTCAACACAGTTACTGCCGCCATCTACCAGGGTGTGTGCTTATTGGAGTCAGAAATCCCGCTGCCTCTATCCAGGAACTATCGTCCAAAGTAGGTGCTTGTTTTGACTCAAATATTCTTGATATAGTATGTGGAATAAGGGCCTGAAGTTGGCATATTAGGAGAAGAAAGTTATAGTCAAAGCAGCTAGTTGTCTATTAGCCAAAATGAGAACAACATTAATAAAAATCCACATCTGGCTGCGGTACAGTCAGTTTGTCTATCCTGACTCAGTTTCCTGTTGATTAGCTAGTCCTTTATCCATGCGAATATTCACTATCCAACACCAAGAGTTCTTACCTTATATAGTAACCTCTTCAACTTTATCAAATGCCTTAAGAAATCCAAAAACAATACCTTTTTCTTATTCCCGTTGGTCTGCCATGATGTTACACCCTCAAAGAGCTCTAAAAATTTTGTTAAGCACGATTTCCCTTTCACAAAACCATGTTGCCTCTTCCCGTTTGTATTATGATAGTCTAAATGTCATGCTACTACCTAACTAGAGTGCTTTTGACATTGTCCTTGGCTAACTGGCCAATCATTTCTTGTTTTCTCTGTCTCCCCTTTTGGAAAAGGAGGCATTCCATTTGCTATTTCCAAATCTTGGGAACTTGGCAGAATCTAGGGAGTTTTGGAAGTTTGCAAAACAATGCATCGTTGTCTCAACCACCACTTATTTTAAGACCCTAGGATGCAGGGCATTAGCATCAGGAGATTTGTCAGCTTTTATGCTATTAGATTTTGCAGTATCTTTCTCATCATTGTTTTATATTTCTCCCTTTTTACCTTTTGATTTTTTTTTAACTGCTCTTGAGCTCTTTTTTTCTTTCTCCTATTGTGAAAGCAGGTAAAAAATATTTACTCAAGCCTCTACCATTTCCTTTTTTTTTCTGGTTATTAGTAAAGCACGCTCATCATTAGGGAGCCAATGATTGCTTTAACTAATATTTCCACTTTTTTAATTTCCATTTTTCATAATTCTTGAATTTTCCCTCTTACACTTCATTTTTGTGTCAATTTATTTTGGTTACCTATTCCTGGTTTCTAAAAGTTTCTTAAAAGTCTGGCCATACTGATAATCTTTCCCACATTAAGGGCATTAGGGCCGGATGCTCCATGCCCCAAAGAGGAGGTTGTGGGCAGAAAAGAGAGGTGCCCACAGCCCCAGTGGGCCATTAGGGAGCTGAATACCACCGGCGTGGTGACACCTGCCCCGACAGCCCCAGACACACCTGTTGCTTCTGTCACTGCTTCAGAAGTCGAATCAGTCTTCCTGGGAGTCAACCCAAGCAAACTGATAGGCCCCGACGGTGTTCCCATCCGAACACTCAGATCCTGTGCGGACCTGCTGATGGAGGTATTCACCGACATCTTCAACCCCTCCCTCCTACAAGCCGAAGCCTCACCTGCTTCAAGAAGACCACCATCATCCCCGTACCTAAGAAAACACATGCAACGTGCCTTAATGACTACCGCCCAATAGCTCTGACTTCGATAATCATGAAGTGCTTCAATAGGCTGGTCATGGCCCACATCAGCTCCAGTCTCCCATTCTGCCTCAATCCCCTACAGTTTGCTTACCAACATAACAGGTCTACAGAGGATGCCATATCCTTAGCCCTGCACTCATCCCCGGAACATCTTGGCAACAAAGGTACCTATGTCAGACTCCTGCTCGTTGACTACAGCTCCGCCTTCAACACCATTATCCCCTCCAGACTGATCTCAAAACTGCATGACCTTTGTCTTGGCTCCACCCTCTGCAACTGGTTCCTCAGCTTTCAGACCCATAGGCCACAATCAGTGAGAATAGGTAACTGCACCTCCTCCACAATAACACTCAACACTGGAGCCCCCCCAAGGATGTGTCCTCAGCCCCTACCGTACTCCCTGTACACTCACGACTGTGTTGCTAAATTACAAACGAGTGCTATCTACAAGTTTGCTGACGACACCACCCAAGTGGGACAGATATCTAACAACAACAAGTCAAGATACAGACGGGAGACAGACAGCTTGGTGACACAATGTAATGAAAACAATCTGTCTCTCAATGTCGGCAAAACTAAAGAACTGATCATTGACTTCAGAAGGACAGGAGGAAAACATACCCCCATTTACATCAATGGAACTGAGGATGAGAGGGTGGAGAGTGTCCAGTTCCTCAGAGAGATCATAACCAACGACCTGTCCTGTCCCACGTAGATGTGACAGTCAAGAAGGCACAACAAAGCCTCTTCTTCCTCAGGCGGCTCAGGAAATTTGGCCTGTCCATAAGGTCCCTCACTAACTTCTACAGATGCACCATTGAAAGCAAACTGTCTATGTGCATAACAGCCTGGTATGGCAACTGTTCTGCCCAGGACCGTAAGAAACTACAGAAGGTGGTGCGCACAGCCCAGACCATCACTGAAGCCAACCTTCCATCCATGGACTCCATTTACACGGCTCGCAGCTGCGGAAAGGCGGCCAACATCATCAAAGACCCATCGCACCATGGTAATGATCTCCTACAACCTCTTCTGTAAGGTTTTGGAGTAGATTTTTAGCTCGGGTTGTGGATGTTGTGGTTGGTTGGCTCGCTGACCAATTCTGTCAGGCAGAAGATACAGAAGCCTGAACACACACACAAGCAGGTTCAGAAACCGTTTCTTTCTGGCCGTTATCAGACTGTAGAATGGACTCTAGCCTCAAATAATGTAAACTGCATTGTAGCCTGTGCACCTCTAAGTCTTTGTAATCTGTACATCCTTTGCTTGCTGTGATCTGCTTGGACTGTTCATAAACAAAGCTTTTTGCTGTATTTCGGTACAGGTGACAAAAAAAGAATCAAAATCAAAAACATTTGGAGGGCTCTCCCCTCTCAAGCGGCCAGCCTGTTCAGTCACTTTGAATGTGTTAGAAACATGCCCTTCTGAGATAACCTGCAGGTTGTGGTTCAGGTCTTCGACCTGCTTCAGCCATGTTCAGTTCTCCTGGTGGAGCCAGTAAGGGTTAAGAGATGACGACCTCCTGCTTGGGCCCTCAGAATGTGGAGCCCACCTACCATCCTTACTTAAATGGTGAGGTCAAAGAAATATCCCTGTGCCAGACCTGTTGCTGGTCAGTGCAGCTTCAGGATCCCCATTTGGCCCTAGTTTCGGATTCCTGAAGGCCCCTGAGAAAGTTCATTGCATGGTTTTTCATTCCACCATTATAAGATGATAGCTGGCCAAGTTCTTGCATCTGCTGGTGTTGAGTTTTGTTACGTAGACCCTTTATTGAACTAATTAAATTCAATCCATTTTGTCACCGTGTTGAAAGCACCATTAAAAAGCCCCAGCTGACCATAGTTCTGGAGATGGTTAAATGAGTAGCTTCTTACTATCGAATATTTCATGGACTGTTTAACAGATCTCTCCCCAGTCAGCTGGGAGCCACTGGGACACTTTAATGTGACACACGGTACTGGTGAGTGAAGAAGTAATGTGAGATTGAAGCTTTCAAGATATCGGCACAGAAACAAAGAAGTGTTTCTGGAAAGTCTGTCTCACTTGGCTTCCCCTCTGCACGCAACATTACCTTGTTACTCTCCTGTGCAGTTTAGTTGACCGATTCCCTTTGTAACCTGAGCAAACAGTTCTGATCTAATGTGCCCTTGTTACTGATCATTAGTTAGTATCAGTTGTTTCAATTTTTACTTTAAATTCCCCCAAACCAAAAATAACTTTCTAAAATAGAATTTCTGTGCTGGGTTTCCTCATCAGCTTTGTTTAATCAAAACCTTGAGCTCCTCTCCAGCTGAAATGTCATTGCTTCCTGCCAGTGCAGTATTGTGGCTGCTGTTGATTTCCTGTACAGTAATACCACATTACTATTTTTCTGTTCTGATATTTTCTTCTGTTTGTTTTCTGGAGCAATTGCTTTCCCTGTGCAGCACTGTGAGCTTATTGTCTTCCTGGACATTATTGTGATGATTTTGATTTCCTTCGGAGTGTTATGATCATTCAGCTTCTCATTGTGCATTGTGACATTGCATCCCCTGTGGTGTTACTTGTTCACTAAATAGTTTCCCAGTTACACTGCTGCAGAGAAAACAAAATTATTTGCCTTAAGAAATGGACTGGAATTTCTGCCAATCAAGCCCTTCTCCTGGTCATCCAAAGTGGGCAAGAGCTGAAGATTGGCCGGGGCATGCCTCATCGGATGCATTTCTTTGGTGTGTAACCTCACTCTTTCCTGCTTTCCAGGCCAAGAGCAGACAATGCACTCACCCTTAAATGCAAATAAGAGAAACAACATTCTCCAACTTATTGCTCATCATGGCCATCAATAGAAGCAAAGGTCACCACCTGGTCCCAAAGGCCAGGTGACAGCCAAGGAGGTCCTGAGAATGTCTCTTGGGTTCCAGACTCTGAGAGTGAAGGCGCAGTCAGTCCCACTTTGGTGATGCAGCGTGGTCCAGGCCAGGGTGTCTGATTTCAACATTAAAGTGTCCCCAAGGCTGGGAGATCAGCTCGGTCAGGGTTATACCTTTCTTGTGAAAAGTTGTCTGCTCCTAACAATCCCATTCAACAGATTAGAAAGGTCTAAAATCTGGTGGCTGGAATCTTAAAGGGATACAGTGAATTTTGTGGTAAAATCAGAGAAGAAATACAGCAAGGCCCATCTCGATACTGGCGCCATCCTTTATGCAGCATGACGGGTTTCTTGCGAAGCAGCGGCAGGGTGCCAGTTAAGGGGGTCCATTGCTCATTAAAACATCTTACTGATGGCCCAACTTGCCTCACTAATATTCAGTTCGCAGACAAGCTACACGTCAATAAAACTCAACATGGATCTGACAACAGGTGCCCGGTGAATTCAGCTCGCTGCTTGCTCTGAAGGGCCACCATGTTGGACACTGAACAGCAACATCTCAGGGCGTACTGCTCGAGCACTGGCCACATGCACCCTACATCCATTGACATTGGCATCCGATATGCGCCAGCCTCCATGAACCCTCATGACACATCTTGGTTCCACTTCTGCAGTTCAATACTGTACCTCAGGCTGCACCAGCAACTCTCATTGTAATGTTGCAGCAAGGACACTGTACACTCAGGGACACACACCCAGCTCAGGGACTGTGTCAGGTTGTATCTCCACCCTATTTGCTTGCTGTCGGAGTGCCCACTCACTCTGAGCCTTCCTGCATGCTTACAGCATCCCTGCTCTGCATTGCCTTGCCTTGCCTCTTTGTGATTTGCCACTTGTGCCAGAGATACCAGGCTCATATTATTTCTGTCTTGCCTTGCGAACAGTGCAGATATAAAGTGAGAAAGCCTGTCGTGGTTGTCAGCAGGTCTCAGTCAAGTCAAGGGAGACAGCCTTCAGTCAGGGGCCCTGGCACAGTAAGTCAAGGGCAGCCTCGGTTACCAGGCCAGGGGCTTGGACACAAGTCAGTCAGCCACTCGAGATGGTTAGAGAGAATTTAATGCTAGCCACATTAGGGGTGAGGAGCCAAATGATGTGCAGCCCACCAGTCATCTTAACTGAGGCAGGTCTTATAAGGGATGAAGGTGAGTGGTGCAGATGGGGCGGAATCCCGAGCAAGCGCGTAGACATTGCAGAGGGCAGGCAGTGTTAGTGATGTCGGGGAATGTGGTGGAGGAGAGCAAGAGAGGGAAGATGTTGCACAGACTAGTGAGAGTGGTAGAGCATGAAGCTTGGTGGGAGGTGGGGTTAGCAGCAGAAATAGAGTGAATGCGAGGTATCAGAGAGAAAATGGTGGCATTTAACTTGGCAGAGTGGAGAAGGTCATTGACTTTCTTCCTACTGTGCGGGGTATTCCTCCAGATGGATCAGTTTACTTTACCTGGGTGACAACCTTGGATCAGGCTAGAATGGTCTAGTGTCATGGTCATCATTGCTGCTCATCCTGGGGGAAGAGTAGGCCCAGCCTATGCGCCATCCATCCAGCAGAAACTCCAGAATAGTGCCTGCAAAGTCCATTCCAGAGATGCAGGTAATATTCTGGGGACTTGGCTTCGAATCCTGCAACAGCAGCTGGTGGAATTTTAATTCAATAAACATCTGGTATTAAGAATGTAATAGTGTCCATAAATCCATTGCCAATTGTCAGGAAAACCCGTCCGGTTCACTATTGTCCTTTAGGGAAGGAAATCTGCCATCCTTATCTGGTCTGGCCTACATATGACTCCAGACCCACAGCAATATACCTGTCTCTTAACTACCCCCTGGGCAGTTAGGGATGGGCAATAAATGCTGACCTGGACATGATAGATGCCATACGAGCTCAGCTTCATGACAGAAATGCCTCCATGCAACTCAAGGTAGCCAGAAAAATGTAAGATTCAACCCTGGATCTCTCTGTGCAGCTTAAGTTAACTATATAGAAGGAAAGATTTGATTTTTTCACACATGCAAGATGCATGGTATTTACATCATACATGCCAGACCCCCTCATTTTGGGAGAATGGCCAGCAAATCCAATCTTCCGGATGAAAATCAAACCAGACCCTCAGGACCAGCATCTGGAATTGTCCCCACATTCTCCGTCTGTAAGATGCAACATCTGACAAATGTCTCACAGTAAGGAGGATTCAGGCATGAGTGCCACAGAGAGGAATGGAAAAGGAGTAATATGTCACCACAGGAGAGAAGGAGGGGATAGATCACGAGTAAGGGAAATGGATGCCAGCAAGACAGGGGGAAGAAATGGTAATTAATAACAATGATAGAGATAAAGGGGAAACAGAAAGAAGAGGGAATAAAGTGAGAGGGGCGGGAGGCAATAATAATGAAGTAGTGGAGAAACGTGATAAAGAAGGGGGGGTGTTAGGGGTGATATTGGAAGAGGCAGGAATAGAAAGTAATGAAAGAGAAAAGATAAAGGAGTTTTGTGGCACTGTGGTAGTGTCCTCACCTCTAGCCCAGAAGATCTGGATTCAAGTCCCACCTGCCACGAAAATATGTCTGAACAGATTTTTTTAAACGGAAAGGAATGGGGAGGAGGAAGAGGGAACTGATACAATAGAGGAAGAAAGATGAAGTATGAACCTTTGTATTGGGGTGTTCTGGGTGGTGGAAAGGCCATGTCGAACAGAACTGAGATGGGGTAAGTGGGACATTGTTGGCATAACCTTCAGAGGACTGACCAGGAGTGCTCAGACGAAGCTTTGGTTTTCATGTTGAACTATCCTTGAAGGGTCACCGGACCCGAAACATTAACTCTGTTTTCTCCTCCACAGATGCTGCCAGACCTGCTGAGCTTTTCCAGCAACTTTGTTTTTGTTCCTGATTTACAGCATCCGCAGTTCTTTTGGTTTTTGTTTGAATTATCAGCCTTTTGGGGACTATGTCAGCAATTCTGAAGTATTCAGTCTGACATTGCAATTTGATGGTTACTGCACGACGTACTAACATTTTTCGACTATTTTTTCTGTGCTTAATCGAGGTGGAATCAAAGGTTTACAATCACATCTGTGGTTCATGTATTCTGCAGTTCACAGCTGATCCCATCTGTTCTTTAAAAATTATGAATCACCTGGCACAGAATGTCACTTTGAACATATTTAAACATTTCAAAAATTGTTACTTGAACTTTAACCTGAGGAAGTGAATCATAACAAACTGAGCGGACCTAGACTTGGTGAGGAAGTGGTAGAAAAATGCAGTCTGAGACAAAGGATCAGGTGTAGCAAGAAATCCAGTATAGAAATTTGATAAAAGGGGACTGGGCAATTACGTCTGAATAACTTGCAAGCTAGCAAGTTTCTATTCTTCTTAGCTTCCTAAAACTGAACAATAACTGATTCCATATGAGTTTTGCAGTTGACATTTCCAGCTGTAATACAAAGCTGCTAGAAGGGCCTCTTCTTATGTCAACTTAATGGTGACCTAAGGCAGGACCTTATAAATGACTAGGCTGCACAGTAAACATACGGTGACTGTGTATAAGTGTAGCAGTTGATTCACAGACTTTGACATTGTGCCATTTTTTTGTATGTGAGGGGAAAAGGCTGCACAGCTTAGTGCTCTGCTGCTCCTTTGATTGCAGACAATGACTGTTCACTTTGTTTTTTAGACTTTCGTGTTCTATTTAACCAGTGGAGTCAATTTGCTCTTACTGCACAGCCTTACTAGTTACACATTTGTGCTAATTAGCTCTAAGTTAAAGTGTTTATCTGTCTAAAAGTAAAACACTTGCTTAAATTTGATTATTAATATTAATTCTCATTCTTGTCTTCAAATCCCTCCATGACCTTGTCCCTGTTTATGTCTGTACTTTCCTGCAGCCTCAACACTCCAATATATCTGCACTTATCTAAAACTAACCTGGTGAGCATCCCTGATTTTAATCGCTTGCTTACTGTCTGGGCTCCTAAAAGCTCCCAAATACACTCCAAACACCTCGCTGCCTTTCTATCTTGCTTTCCTCCTTTAACACTGTCTTCAAAACCTCGCTGTTTGACCAAGCCCTTGGTCATCTGACCTAATATCTCCTAATGAGGCTTGGTGTCATACTTTGTCTGACAACGTTCCTTTGTGGCACCTAGAGATGTTTTATTACATGTAAGCTGTTGTAGTTAGAATTGTAGTCATCAGCAGTGATGCCCATTGATTAGTTCAGCAGATCTCTGAATGTAACACTTCACAAACATCTTAACTATTAGTGACCCAACCAAAAAATGTTCTCCTACAACAGTGCAGTTCCATTGGTCTGTCCCATCTGCCACAGGGGAAAGAAGAGGAAGGAAAAATCAGATTGGTGTACTATCGAGAAATATATATATATAAAATGCCCGGCACTTGCAAAAAGGCATGAGTTACATCACTGAGAAAATTATATGGAATTTGGTAAAAGGGTACGGCATTTGGAAAGATGCCAGAACACTTTGTAGAAATGGTAAGTCATTGCTCCCTGCTGTGACACATTAGCAAAATCACTATAATTTGCTTGAGTGCTGAAAGGACTCTGCTAAATAATGTGGAAGGTGGAGATGCAACTTGATGCAGTGAAAAATGTTCTTTTGTATTTGGGGTGGAGATTGTATTGTGTAGTTAATACAATGGAGGCTTAGTTTTCTCAGATACTTAATATTATTTCCACATACACATTTAGCAGTTTTGTCATTCATCTCTTTTGGTTTGCTTCAAAGACCTTCACAAGCATTTTCACTAAAATGAAAATGATTACATATTTTAAATCATTACGTAAAATACAGAATATGAAGAAGCCTGTACTCTGGAACAGAAGTTAACTGCAATAAAAATAATTAAGTGGACTTTTGTTCTTTTACGAGATTAACTTAATTAACTATTGACGCTTCAGTTTCCCTCCTGGTCTCCCCTGGTAGCTGACTATGTTAATGGTTCTTTATCTTCAGGTATTTAGGCTCATTCAAACTTATCATCATCACCCCCTCGTCCAAAAGATCCATCTTTGATCCACCCGTCCATGCAAATTACTGACCCATCTCCAACCTTTCTTTCCCCTCCAAAGTCCTTGAACTGCTGCCATCCAAGCCCTTTAACCATCTTCCCTGCAGTATTATGTTGGTATTCCTTCAATCAGGTTTCCATCATGCCACAATATTGAAACAGTTCTTGACAAAGTCATGCAGTGCAGCCTATGTGACTGTCACCATGGTAACCTATCCTTCCTTATCCTTCCTAGTTCACCAGTGGCCCTCAGCATGGCTGACCAAACCCATCCTCTTCCAACATTTGTCCGCTGCCATCTGTGAGGTGTAACTACCCTTGCCTTCTTCCTTTCTTATCTATTGAATCAGAGCCACAGAGAACTACCTGCAACATGCTCTGTTCCTACTTCAATACCTTTAAAATCTCCACATTCGCAATTAAGACGTACAAAGGACAAATGATCTGACTCAGGTACTATAGGTAAAGAACAAGATGGTGAACGAAGTTCTGAAGATCATAAGTCCAAATTTCAAGGGTCAGGCATATTGTCTCAGTCTTTTTCAACATTAGCATGGATGACACACTGCTATCTGTAAGATAATGGTCATTCTTCAATTCGATAGTTGGGTGGGTTGATCTAAGTCTTTTCCTGTTAGAACATTTTGAAACTTCCCTTTTTTTTGTCTTTTTATCTCACACAGAGAGAGGGGGAGTGTGATTTAAATGGTTTCTGTTTATAAGTTCTGGGTGTTTTTCTCTGCGCACTGGCACATGCAGCCTTTAATACTCTGCAGCTCAACCAATCAAAGGGCAGTCATCAGGTAGTATTAGCTCAAAAGACTCAGCATGCCGTTCAGTTTCAAATTCTCCCCCTCATTGCTTCAAAAAGCTACATTGTATTGCACAGCTAAAAAATGTGCAACACTTGATTTTCAAGTTGAGAAATTCTCCTGGTATTTTACTTATGTAGTAGTCCAACTTCCATTTCAATGTATAGTTCCAACAAGGAAAAATAAATGCAGTCTCTTACAACATTTCCAAAAGGTCTCCTCCAATTCCAGCCTGTTGTACAATGCTAATTTTATTTGCTCCACCATTGGTGGCCATACTTCCAGTTGCCTAAGTCAAATACTCTGGAATTCTCTTTCTGAACCTCTCCATCTCTATTCCTTTCTCTCGTCTTTTAGGATGCTGCATAAAACCTACCTCTTTGATGAAGCTTGTAGTAATTGGTCCTGACATGTCCATCTGTGGTACAGTTTCTAAAATGTGTACTTTGCCATGTTAAAGGTGCTATGCAATGGCAAGTTGTCATTGTTGAAGGCATCAAGACTCTCTTCCACTATCTATAGCATAAACAGGAATCAGTGACACTAAGTGACATTGGTGAAAGGTTATGCCTTGAGGGTAATACTAGCTCTTGGAATAAAGCACTTGATAGGAGTTAATTCCATGTCTTTGTTGCAAGGGTCTCTGTTGTATGGAAAGACATAAAAGAATGGAGAAAAAAGACCATCAGACCCACAAAGTCCTTATTATCTAGACAATGGTACAATCAGTTCTCACACTCTCTAAGCATTTTCTGGAAAGGTGAAAACCAGAAATGACGTATACCCAATTCAGAAAAATGACCCTGGGAAATTCTTCACCAACTCCCTAATGTAAACAAACTTCAAGGCCAAGGGAGACTCTCATAACTTTTATACTGATAGCTGTCTAAAAATTTACTCTCCCTAACTAGGAATATCCTCCAAAGAACATGTCACATTTCTTATTAATAGACTATAACAAATTGGTAACGACTCCGTCTATCAGTAGTTTGTTGCACGGCATGTTTATTCTTAACTTCTCAGGACCTAACTTGCTTCTTTGCCTAAGTATATCACAGGTATGGTTTCTAGTCAGTTCACCTCCAATAATCTGTCCAGTCAGAATGAATCAAAGTTCTTAATTTTGTTACAAACCCCATATCCGATCTTTGTTTCTCTAAATTAAAAGCACTAACTCGAGATGCTTATCCTAATAACTGATGGCTCCAGGGATAGCTTTCATTCTCTTAGCTATTCCCTCCACTGGCTGCAGAATGTTATTATCCTGAGAATTGTATGAGTGCAAAAGTTGCGGACAACGCTCCCAGGCATACTGGGACCTTTACGGTCACTTTGTACTTAATGTTCAACCTAAAGCAACCATTTGTTTTCTGTTTTTGTCACCTACACTGTACACCATTGACTACCGATGAGCTATTACCTCTCTGCCCCAGAATCCTCTTGCTTTATCTGGAACGTTCACTGGGTAAACTGCCTGGAGTTTCTGAGTCGCAAATGCTTTTATACTAGATTTATCCAAATTAAAGCACGTCTGCTACACTGGAGTTCACTCCCCTGACTTGTCTATATCAAATTGCAAGCTGTTGATGTGGTCTGAGTTACCAATCTCGTGTACATTTTCTTGACACTGACAGATTTAAGAATGGTTCCAATCATATCACCATGTAACTCAAGAAGAAAAATGATGAGCAATGAACAGCAACAGTAATTTGCATTCATATAGCAACTTTAATTTATTAAAACATCCCAACATCACAGGCATGCTACCATACAACACTTGAGACCAAACTCAGAAGGTAGCATTAATGCAAATAACCAGGCACTTGATCAGAGAGGTAAGGTTTCAGGAGCTTCAGCAAGGAGGAAAGAGGAACAGAGGTGGCACTGCTTAGGGGGGGGGGGAGTTCTGGGTGACTGAAGACATGGCCATCAATGGTGGACTGAATAAAATTAGTATTGTACAAGAGGACAGAGTTGGAAGAGCACAGAAATTGTCAGGACTTGTGGGATTGGCGAAAACCACAGAGGTAAGGAGGGGTGAAGCCATGGACTTAACAGTGTTCTTTTCAGTGTCATGGAGGATAACAATGGCATGTAGCTCAAGAATCAGTATCACTTCATAAGCACCTAAATGTGATAACCAGTTTGAACAGTTTGTCTGGGGTTGCGCGAAGGAGCATTGTTGAAGTTGAAGCTGCATAAGCATTCCACACATTTCTCTGATCTGTAGAAATAATTGAAAACACTAAGAGTATTGGTCAGAGTGCCACGTGAAGACCAGTGTTTCTACGTGCAGAAGTGACAGCAAGATTTAGTTTATGTGCAAAACCACACACGTTATTATAGTTGCTGTTCTGCATGACCTTCACCATGTTCATCCTATTGTTAGTTACAATCAGTCCCAAAGACAAATTAAATAGAGGGACCCACTCATCACCGGAGAATGGGAGAGACTTTGGAACACTCACTGTTGTGTGATTGCTCTCCTACAGTGTAACATTTAGAGGTGCAAGTCTACAATAAGTTTCCACAGAGCAGCCATAGGTATGTGGTGTGAAAGTAACTGAACATGTCATTAATCTAGGATGGATGTTCAGTGCAGACTTGTTCCATGTGTGACTGGTGAGATGAATGACTCCCCTCTCTCTTCATCTCAACCTTTGTTACAGAAGACTTTTTCTGAAATTGATCAGAGTAAATTTAATGTGAAATGTAAAGTGGAAGATGTATATTGATTGAAAATGAATCATCTTTGGAATCTAATATTTGGAATGTAATTTTAATTCAAGTGCAGCAAGTTGACATACCAATTGCAAAATATAAAGCTAATAGACAGTAACTTCAAATATGGGCTTTTTAATTACAGTGAGGATTCATCAGTTGGGATTTGTTTTATTCTTTGATGGGGTGTGGGCATCACTGGCTACCTCTGTGAGGTGCTGCAGTGTATCTTGTAGATGGTACACTTCGCTGCTACTGTGCGTTGCTGGTGAAAGGTGTGAATGTTGAAGGTGGTAGATGTGGTGCCCAGCTCTATCGGGGCTGCTTTGCCCTGAATAGCTCAAGCCTTTTGATTGTTACTTGAGCTGCACTCATCCAGGCAAGTGGAGAGTTTTCTATCATACTCCAGACTTATGTCTTGTAGATGGGGGACAGGCTTCGGGGAGTTAGGAGGTGAGTTACTTGCTGCAGAATTCCCAGGCTTTGACCTGCTCTTGTAGCCACTATGTTTATACGGTGAGTCCAGTTTAGTTTCTGGTCAACGGTAACCCCCAGGATGTTGGTAGTGGGGGATTCAGAAACAGTAATGTCACTGAATTTCATGCAATGGTTTGACATTTGCTTTTTTAATTTTGCAGCACTTCAATGTTGTTCTGTTGGAATTCTTAGATCTATTAGATTGAGTGGGAGACAATAAACCTCCTGCTGCTTGCTATTGGTTTAGGGTGTCTATTTGATTTTAGATCTGACTGCACATTGTCAGCATTTGAACTAGTAATTTCTGCAGTTGGATTAGGCAAGTTATGTCTTGTGTTTTATTGTACTTTATAAGTCAGTTTTGACAAATGCTGGTCTTGAGCAATTCCAAAGAACTTTCAGATCATCATTGGGATAAAAAGAAAAATGAACACATATGTACACTTGTGTCCTGTGTCAGTATTAATCCAGTGTTTTAAATGTTCCAAGACAGACTTGAAACTGCTGGATGGACATGCAGGTAACCCTGTGAGATGAGTGTCCATTTTAACAGCCGGGCATCATTAATATTTTGCCAACCATTGAAAATCCAACTATCTTCAATTGTGCCCAAGGGCACAGATGGTACTAATTGAGAGAACATCAGAATTTGCTTTCAGGAAGGGAACAGTTTTTGATTTGCTCATATGTCATACAAAGAAACATTAGCAAAATTGTACAGTTGATCGTAGGGAAGCAATATCATCAGGACATTATCCTGAAGTTAGCAAACCGTTTTTGTGAGCAGCATCAAAAATTCTGTCAGTTTGCAACACAAACAGCCTGGGTTCAGTTCCCGCACCAGCTGAGGTTACCATGAAGGACTGTTCTTAACTTCTCCCCTCGCCTGAAGCGTGGTGACCCTCAGGTTAAACCCACCTATCGTCATTTCTGTGTAATGAGAGCAGCCCTGTGGTCTGGTGAGATTATGGCCATGCTACCTTTAATGTTGACCTGTCGGGAAGGCCCAAAGACTCCAGAAATTGGGTCTCAGGCTCTCCATTAAAATGAGCTGTCATGTTTTTTAATTAATAATTACCTGGAGTAAACACAATTAGACTATAATATCTGCCCAAAATAAAATGCAATTACCTTTGCAGCCTACGATAACAAAGCTGCCAATAATGTTGATAACATTGACCAAAAAGGATCTGATTTTTAAATTACTGTTTTGATACTGATTTGTTACAAAGTGAACCACAATCTACAGAGCCAACAAATGATAGCACATATGCATTACATCTTGAATGTGTAGGCTATGCATCAGAACAGAGAAGGAAAAAGAAACTACTGTTGAATTAAATGCTTCAAATTCACAAACTTTAGGCTAGCAAAATCACAACTAAGGGGACAGCAATGAAAGCTGCTATTATTAGTTTTAGCCCAGAATCTCTCAAATTTATTCCACCAGCATTACCAGTACAGTTAGGCTGTCTTGATTGCAAAGAGTGTATATTAAAAGTTCCCACTGAACAAGTACAGACTCTGCAGGAAGCATTTCCAGCACTTTACTGACCTCAGCTGGATCCATTTCTTTTCTCGCTGAAGCTGACGGGGAAATGAACAGCTTAGGAAAATCCTGGCTCGATGCAACTCTTTCCTGGGGTAACTGGACTGTAAGTCAGTGTAGCAAAGTGAGAGTGAGTTCACATTGATGACCAGCTTGACAGTGATTGTTAGACACAATCAGAACTGTGACATTCCCAGTTAAATTAAGGAAATTGTAATTGACTCAGCATGGAATTCTGTATCACGTTTGTATGACCAACCACTTGAGTGGAAATCAATCTGCAACAGGACTGAAATACCATTTCTAAAATGGCTGGAAAGAGCCAAACACAGTCCTATTTAATTAAAGATAAGTGGAAGCAGCTCCTTGAGTGGTTCAAATTGGGATAATTGGACTTTTTTTAATTAACGTATAAATGAGACAAACTGATCTCTCAGCCCAGTATGAAGCAGAAATAGCCTCAAGATGCATCCCAACATAAACCCAATATAAGATCATTCTAGAGCAAGACACTCTGGTTCACAAAATTCATGCAAGCATACTTAATGCACTCAAAATTATCACCCCACAGGAGCCAATTTTAATGCAGGTACAAACACTTAATGTAAAATTAGCCCCCACACATAGGCACATTAAGCATGTTTCATTGATCTGTCTACCCTAGTTTGTGATATAATCAGGATATGCACTGTATGGTCAGTTCATTGTGCTGATTATGCACCGCATTAGTGCTGGTGGTAACTATATATTCATGACCAGAAAAAAGAATAGGAAGTGAATAATATAAATTCAAGTTATGCCACAAGAATTTCCAAGACTTTTGCCAGTGCTTAATGGATCACATTGCATGGTTGGGTGAATAGGAGCAGGAGTAGGCCATTCAGCCCATCGAGGCTGCTTCAGTATTCTTGCAGTATCTCCATATCCCTTGATGTCATTACTAACTAGAAATCCATTGATCTCTATTTTGAACATATTCATTAATTGAGCTTTCAGAGCCCTCTAGGGGAGAGAATTCTAAAGATTCACTACCTTCTGAGTGAAAAAAAATTCATCCTTGACTCAGTCCTAAGTGTCTCGGCCCTTATCCTGAGACTGTGTCCCTCGGTTCTAGATCCTCCCAGCCAGGGGTACATCCTTCCTGAATCTACCCTGTCTATCCTTTCAAGAATATTGTAAATTTAAGTAAGATCACGTCTCATTTTCTGAACTCCATAGAATGCAGGCCCAGTCTCTTGAAACTCTACTCATTGGATAGTCCTGCCATCCCAAAAATCTGTCTGGGAACTTTCCACTGCACTCTCCTTTCTAGAAAATATATCCTTCCTTAGGCAAGGGGACCTGTACACAGTACTCCCGGGATGGTCTCACCATGCTGTAGAATTCAAGCAAGTCATTGTTACTCCTGTTCGGTCCATTTGTAACTAAACACTATAGTTTATATAGTGATCCAAGTAAGTCAGCTTCCATTATTGTGCATGCATTCTCCACTTTATTCATGGGTATAGAAGTGCAAGTAACTTTGTGACATGGTTGGTAATCATTGAAATGGGGAATGGAGGGTAAGACTAAAGGAACTTCTGAAGCCCGGTGATGACAAGTGATATTCTCCATGGCTCTATACTAGGGGCCTTCAACTTACAGAACAAAAATCATTCCACTTGGATAAAGGAATTAAAAGGTGTATATATCCAAGTGTAGATTGCAGGGCCTATTGTAGATAGGAGCAGGAAGTTAAAGGGCGATGTAGAAATGTAAAGTGAGTGAACAAAATTATAGCAGGTGGAGCTCAGGAAAGCGCAAGCTTGTTAACTAAATCCATGCAAAACAAATCGGAATATCTCCTTAATGGGGAAAGGCCAGAAATGGAGGAGGAGCATGAGATTTGGGTGACCATCTACACAAATCACAAAAAGCTAGGATACAGACACAAAAAGTAATCAACAAACTCGATGGGAATATTGAGCTGTTACCTCAATAGGATTGAATATACACGAGAAGTGTATGTTCAGTTGTGCAGAGTGCTGGTCACAACAGTGTTTCAGTTCAGGCATCTCATTGCCACAAAGGATTTATTAGTCTCACAGTGTGTAGCGTAGACATCAGCATGATACCATGACCTAAAGGGTTAAGTTATGAGAATAGGTTGCACAAACATGGTTTCCATTCTGTTGAGTTTAGAAGATTAGAGGGCGATCTAATTGAAGTGTGTAAAATGGGTAAAAGATTTGGTATGTATGCAGGCTCCTCTGCTGGAGAAACCCAGAACAAGGCATGTTCTTAAAATTAGAACCAGGCTGTTTAGGAGCAATATGAGGAAATACTTTGCCAAAGAAAGGGAAATGGAAAATTGGAACACTCTCCCCCAAACGTTGCTGGATCAGTTACACCTTTCATGACTGAAAGCAGTGGGTGTTGAACACTCGGGAGCAAATAGGCGTTAGTGAAGTTGATTAATAGATTAGCCATGATTTGAATAGAATCGTGAAACAGCTCAAGGGCCTGAGTGACCTATTCCTGTTCCAACACTTCTATTTGTGAAATGATTTTTTTTTTTACAGGTGTTTTAGAGAACGTATTATGTGATTGGTCTGTTTTTCACTGAGAACTGCAGATGAATCCATGGCTTTGCTCACAGACTACTCTCCTGCTGAGTAGGAGGTATAGTGCAATATGAAATCAAGCATCATTTGATCAGTAAAAAGGGGGATAAAGAACAGATCTGGTTAACTGGAATATTTCACCAAGAGATAAAGGGAGCCACGGGTCAGTTATGTGGCTTTGCTACAATTGTCAGCAGAAAAAAATAATATCGTATAATTATCTACCGAAGGCCACTTCCACAGCCGCTGCACAAACATTTAAATTTGAATTAGTACTCCATTAAGGTGATGGATTTGTGCAGCAAGCTGAATATTGCAAGCTGTGTAAATGATGCTCCTACTCACATTGAGAGAGGGGTGATGGATGTTGATAATATTGGAGTGAAGTGGAGAGAAATGCCGCTGGTATGAATGTTTGAGATGAGAACAGACTGGTCATATCCGTCACTGACGAGCTCCAAGGTCGAATGTGACTGGGGAGTGCAAGATCCAGATGTCGTTTATCAAAGCCTAGTGGGAAGTTGCGCAATTAACTCCCTCTGACTCAGGACTTTTGGCTGTGATAAGAGTAGTAGTAGTAGTTCAGACAGGCAGGTATTTGCAGCCTCCTACAATTGTGTGTTTTTTAGAAAACATTTCCCACTTAGTCAACAGTTCCTTTTTCTCCTCATTAGGAATGAACCACAGCCTTCTGTATGGCAGATGACAAAGGTCACAGGTACCTCCATGATGGCCATAATTAGCTATTGGGAGGATTATTTAATCTTGAGTAATCTAAAAGGTAAAGAGATAGCAATTGGACATTGTTGCACTTGTGGAATACGATGAGGCCTTGTTTTAGAGAGCAATACTGTTGCAACCCAAGGGAGTCTGAGTCTGACCTGGAATTAACATGAAAATGCTGGAAATACTCAGTCAATTGGCCAGCATTCGTAGACAGAGACACAAAGAGTCAACACTTCAGGTTGTGACCTCTCATCAGAACAGTTCAGTTGTGTCGCTTTTCAGGCATCAGCTGGCAGCTACCAAAGCAGGTGTCCCTACGTGAGGCACCTAGTGTCCATTTTAGGTTCCCAGCAGAAATTCAGTAGAGTTGAGCAGAAGAGGCATTTGCCAATGAAATGCTAGGTTTTTCAAAGCTGCATGTAGAACCGGGAATGACAGCAGTCCTGCACAGACTTGACAGTCCTTGCAGTTGACTGCTGTAGGCCCACTCCTGGGTGTTAATTTTGGGCCATTAAAAAATGACACATAACTCCAGCCCACGGCAGGACTTGAGCACAGAAATGTCGACTGACACTCCAGTACAGTTCGAATGAAGGACTGCTCCCGAAGGCTCCAGACCCGAAACATCAGCTTTCCTGCTCCTCTGATGCTGCTTGGCCTGCTGTGTTCATCCAGCTCTACACCTTGTTATCTCTTATCCATGGTCACTGGTGCTGTCTTTAGGGTGAGACATTAAACCACTGACTAAGGTGGATGTGAAAGACCTCACGGCAAAATTTCAAAGAGAAAAGAAGTTATCACGGGTGTGTTGGTCAGTATTTATTCCTCAATCAACATCATACAAATAAACATTGTCTAGTCATTATCACATTACTGTTTGTGAAAGGTTGAAGACTACAATTGGCCACTGTGCTTCCTCTATTACAACAGTGTACACATTTCAAAAAAGCTTAATTATCTGTAAAATACTTTTGTAATGGTGGTTAAGAAAGGTGTTATATAAATGTAACTTTGCATTTCTTTCCTCCATGCCTCCCTCCCTATCCTCCTCCTTTTCCTACCTCATTTTCTTCCCTTCCCCTCCTTGTCTGTCCTTTTCTATAACGCCAAATGATATTGTTATTGGACAAGTTCAGATCCCAGGCAGAAATCTGGCTTGATAGATCAAATTTTGTTGGTTTGTTTTCGGTTTTAAAGAGGTGCTCTCTCACAGCAATTTTACAGATTTAGCTTTAATAATAAAAAACTTGATTACACAAAATGAATAAGGATAAAATAGAATAAACCAAGCTATTCACATACAACACAGGTTTAAAGATTTCAAAACACACAGAGTGATCCCAAAAGCACTCTTTTTACAATACTCAGACTGGACAGAATTCTCTTCTTTTTCACATCTATAAGGTTTCATTTAACTGTGGCCTCAATTTCCTGTCTTGGGAATCTCACAGCCTGGTTTTTGAATCCTCATACAACTAGGATTAGACTTTCTCAGCTTCAAATAATCCTTTCAGGGTTTCAACCAAATATTTCTAGTCTGGGAGTTTCAAATAGACTCCTTATGCTGAGCTAATCTATTTCTTAACAGTTCTCTTCTTCAGAAGCAGCCATTTTTCATATCCGGCTTGTGCCAAGACTTCTGCAAAACCCTGAAACCAAAAGGGCTTTTGTCAAGTTATGGGTGTTTCCCTTAAGTTAAAAAGAAATTTCAGAACCCTCTACCTGAAACCTAATGTCACCTGTTTACTCTGTTGGCTCATAAAACTCAACAATTAAAACAAAACTTTACTACTCTTCAGGAAGTCTCTCTCTTCTACTGTTTATTTTATAAAATAAATCCTATGGCTACAGAAATATATACAAGTTAATCATTAAATTCCTGCATAGACAGACCAAACCCACATGCCACTAGTTCAAAATACAAGTTCTAAAATGAATAACGTTGTATATAAATCATCACCTTACATCACACCTTTACTTCCTTCCATCCACTTCCTCCTCTTCCCTCCAGTCCGCTTTTGCTTCTCCCCCATCCTATTCCCTCTGTCCTACCCTTCCTTCCTTCTCTCCCCTTATCTCTGTACTTACCTCTCAAAAATGAGCATGATGCTCCAGTACATAGAACATAGAAGAGACATCTTATATGCAAGACAATTAATCAGGCCTAGCTTTGGCCCAGCCTTTGGCCTTTTTGCTTGGGCCATTGATTCTACCCCTGAAAGTGGGCGAAACTAATTTCTATCCCAATATATTAAGTTTCTCCTCTTATCCAAGATATATCCCAATAAAATATAACACTTCTTTTTGTGTTTTAGTGGAGAGCACATGAAGTAGATATGTTTTGTCAGAATGTTGTAACGGAGACTCAAATGTGTGACCCTCTAGTTTAGAGGCTGATTCTCAAGTGCTGGTGCAACTGAGCAGGTATTTCACTGGTGCTCATCCAAGGTAATAGTCATTCAACCTTGTTTAAAAAGTACTAAAATCTGGCCTTGCTTTACACTCAATTACATGAAGATTAGACCAGTACTTAGTAGCATCATTATGCTCATTTTATGTATTATTTGACTAAATTTCAGATTGACATTGATTTTTAACAGCTAAAGAGCTGAGAAAAAATGGTCATATTTATCACAGAAAGGTGTCAGACATTTGACATGTATTTGATACATATATTGCTACTGTACCTTTCATGGTAGTTTTTTAAAAATCTAACCCACATTTGACTGCTTGTTCAAGTGTAAAGTTGCACATTTCCTATTTAGACCATGTGACAGAGTGTATTTCCTTGCAGGTTAGTTCCAGGGGTCATTTTCAGCATGATAGAGGTAATTATATGCAGAAAAGAATTGCAAGAACTGTGGATGCTGAAAAGCAGAAACAAAAACAGAAATTGCTGGATAAGCCCAAGAGGTCTGGCAGCATCTGTGGACAGAAATCAGAGTTACCATTTTGGGTCCACTGACCCTTCTTCGGAACTGATGATAGCTAGAAAAAAGTTGGTTTTTATGCAGAAGATAGGGTGGGTGGAAGGGGTAAGGAACAACCAATAGGTGGGGATAGAGCCCAAAGGGAGAGAAGGACAGTTGGACAGACAAAGGAATGGATAATGGTCAGCCCCGGGAAATGAATGGCTGTTAATGGAGATTATTATTGGTTAACAATGGGTTGTGCGTAATAGCAGCCCATGTGATGACAAGGCCTGGTATGTGGGGGTTGGGTAAGGAGGTGGGAGAAGGTTAACTGGTTCAATGTCATAGCTGTGACAGCTTAAAGAATGAACTCAAATCCATAATCAATGCATTCATTTCATATATTATAACTTGAAAACGTCCCTTATAATCAGACTGGCATATAATTAGAGCTCTATGTGGACCTCCGAGGTCTGTGTATGACAGTGACCTTTGGAAAAGGAAGTTAATGCTGTGGTCCATGTCGGCACACCGATCACTGTGCCCAGAACATTGGAGCTAACTTAGAGGGAACATTGGCCACGATGCCAAAACGCAATGTCTTCTCTCCAAACCTATCCGCCCCATCCATCCCACTGACCAATCCCCACCACTCCCTACATGCAGTCAGCTATCACCATCCCACCTACCTTCCCCAGTCCCACCCCTCCTCTCTATTTATTTCCCAGCTCCCTTGCCCCTTCCCATTTCTGAAGAAAGGTCCTGACCTGAAACATCGACTTTCCTGCTCCTCTGATGCTGCCTACCTGCTGTGTTCCTCCATCTCCACACCATATTGTCTCTGACTCCAGTATCTGCAGTTCTTGCTATCT
This sequence comes from Rhincodon typus, assembly GCF_021869965.1. Classification (NCBI taxonomy): domain Eukaryota; kingdom Metazoa; phylum Chordata; class Chondrichthyes; order Orectolobiformes; family Rhincodontidae; genus Rhincodon; species Rhincodon typus. Next base: position 18,283,842 of record NC_063354.1, on the reverse strand, counting down.
CTAAATGATCAATCCATTTGTATTTTGGGATATTATTAAATTTGTTACCAGTCAACAGTGCCTGGTTTCTCCAATCAAAGGGTGTTGTATCTGCACTGACTGAATACTTAATTACTCTACAAAAATCCTTGAATTCTAGCTGAGCTAGAGGAATTAGCCCCATCACTTTTAAATGTGTACAATATGAGACTAAGTCCAGCATTACCAACACAGTATGTTCTCTGTATTGTCAAATGCTTCGTTTGAAATGTTGAATCACACGTTGTGTGAATTTGGGGAAGAGTAAAGGTACTCTTTATTACCACAGGCTGTTCCTCAGTGTTTTAAAGCCAATTCAGAACATTTTAATTCTAGGCAGTATTGAAATTTAGGAAATTCAACTACCAATTTGCACACAGGAAGATCCAACAAACAGCATTGGACTATAGCCGGACATTATGCTTGGGGATTTTTTAAGAATGGCCAAATGTTGCCTTAGCTGGATTATATTATAAATCCATCAAAGCAGATCCATGAGAGAGGGGTCTTAGACATACATAGGCAGGGAATCTGTTTTAAAAAAGGGAAAAACTGTTACAGTAACTGGGAGAGTCAGAGGTTTTGATTTTGTATTTTGTGCAGTGAGATTGGAAAGGGTTTTTTTAGAACCAGATTAACAAGTCTTTGAATGTACAATCCATACAAGAAATCTCCTTCGCCTTCAGGTAGAGCTGAGGATCAGCATAGCCTTAGCATTACAACATCACCTTGCAAACTTGAATTATAACTTTTTATGTGATTGAATTTAAATGTTATGTTACAGATAAAATTGATGATGCGTCAGCAATTCTTACATCACTTTCCTTCGAGTGAATACTGTTTATTTGGACTATAAATAATTAATTTCTGTCAATATTGTACACGAAGTAGAAGTCTTGATTTGAGTATGTACAGAATTATAATATTTCTATGCTGAAATCTGCAATTTTGAAATGATTGTAGCATGGCTAATTTTTTTAAGAAGTTGCACACATATAAACACTTGAATTAGTGGTGAATGTTACTGTTTTGTCTTAAATTCTGCACATAACTTTATTTTACAAATAGGAATCAACAGAAGAATGCAACATCAAAAGCACGAAGCTGCCACCTCTTGTTCCCTGTATCCTCCTTATAAGCAGAGCATCACCTGTTCATTTTCTGTCCAGCAGGTAGTAGCAGTGAAGAGGAAGAAGAAGAGGATGGAGGTGATTTTGTCACTGTGGAGTTTGATGATGGTGATGTGGGGCGAATTTCTTTGTCAAATATCCGTCTCCTCCCTCCAGATTATAAAATCCAGTGTGAGTAATGCTGCAGTACTGTGAAATGGTCTTAGAATGTTTACATACAATTTATATATTTGAACTTGGAAAATCTCCCAAATATCTAACTCTGAAGACAATGTTTTGTAAATTCTAAATGTATATTATGTATTTCATAATTCTAGCCAAAAGACAGCTGAACACTATTTAGGTGTTTTGTAAAAATATTGAGTCGTTGGCTGGTTTGCTGAGCTGACTGATTTTGGTGCAAACATTTCATCCCCTTTCTAGGTGACATCTTCAGTGCTGTCTGGCCTCCGTTGAAGCGCTGTTGTTCTGTTCCGTTCTGAATTTATATGGTCCGATTTGTCATGGTGGGTAGTTCTGTTTCTGGTTTTGCTCTGTAGTCGTATGTAGATGGCGTCCATTTCAACATGTTTGTTTAAGGTACTAGTGGTTGGAAACCAGGCTTCGAGGAATTCTCGTGCTTGTCTTTGTTTTGCTTGTCCTAGTAGTGTTACATTGTCCCAGTTAAACTGCTGTCCTCCTTTGACAGAGTGAATAGAAATGAGGGAGAGTTGGTGTTATTTGATAGGCTTCATCCTGGCAGCTTCATCCACCGATGCCTGGCAAATAAAGAACACCAAGAAGACACTGTATGCTCCAACACACTAGCCACCCTACCCTATATTAGAAACACATCAGAACTGACTACAAGACTCCTATGACCACTTGGAATAAGGACAACACACAAACCAACAGCCACACTTCGCCAGCTACTCTCAAAGATGAAAGACTCCATACCGACAACAAGCAAGACAAACGTGATATACAAAATACCATGCAGCAACTGTGAGAAGCAATACATGGGACAGACGAGCAGGAAGCACGCCACTAGGATACATGAACAACAACTCACAGCAAAATGGCAAGACCAACGCTCCCTCGTTTCTATTCACTCTGACAAAGGAGGACAGCAGTTTAACTGGGACAATGTAACATTACTAGGACAAGCAAAACAAAGACAAGCACGAGAATTCCTCGAAGCCTGGTTTCCAACCACTAGTACCATAAACAAACATGTTGAAATAAACGCCATCTACATACCGCTACGGAGCAAAACCAGAAACAGAACTACCCACCATGACAAATCGGACCATATAAATCAGAATGGAACAGAACAACAGCGCTTCAACGGAGGCCAGACAGCACTGAAGATGTCACCTAGAAGGGGGATGAAATGTTTGCACCAAAACCAGTCAGCTCAGCAAACCAGCCAACGACTCCAGTCACAACCTGAGCTACAGATCTTCGCTAAAACATTGTAAAAATATTATTTTATACGAAAGTTGCGTGAACATTCGGATTAAGACTAAATCAACACATTAAGGAGCTGTTGCTGTGCAAGTTCCTCCCTCCTTCTTGGCAGTGTTGACTTCTCCTCTCAGATATAGCCCATAGGCAGCAGCCACACTTTGAGTCCTTGCCCAGCAACCAGTATTCGTGTGTAAGCTACAGCAGTTATCACTGGCACGCTATGTAAGCACAGGGGAGCATCACCCATTTCTTCAGTCAGAACCCAAACATTTGCAGTGCCAGAAGTGAGCACAGGCTACCAGCTAGGACAGGAACCTTATCTCTCCCCTAGTACAAGGACCATTGATAATTCCAGTACAGGACAGGAAACTATCTCTCCTCTAGTACAAGGACCATTGATAATTCCAGTACAGGACAGGAAACTGTATCTCTCCTCTAGTACAAGGAGCATTGATAATTCCAGTACAACTACCATCATCCAGACTGAGACCATTGAGTCAGAACATATCACTAGTTGAATTGCATCCAAGGCCTACCCAAGCTACGTGGCTCAATGATTTGTTCCATGACTCAATCATTATATGAGCATTTACCATATCTTTCAAAGACACCCAAGTGCAAATTGTAGACCATAACTTAGATACTAGAAGTGAGTGACTCTCTGAGAATGAGTAAGGAGCCCATAGTTCGTTACTACTACAAGTACACGTGTGATTTTATGTCTTATTCGTTTGAGTGAAAGACCACCTGTTTCTCGCTCCCCACTGACTTGATTATTCCTGCTTGTCAAAATATCAAAATAAAAGCCATTATTGAATAGATATAAAAGTATATCATGTACTTATGAGCTGCTGAAATCATGTTTGCTTAGTACACTGTTTAATATACCAAAGAGTATCGCAATAATATCAAAATATTACAGTAATGCATACTAGGTAATTAAGTTGAAAAATAATCCTCTTTTTAATGATCTTTTTAATTTATTTCAAGTTTTATCTATCCCCATCTCCCTTCTCCCTCCAAGGCATTAGTTCCTTGCTGGAGTAGGGTTTCATGGGTTCTGGGCATCTACAGATAATTTTCCCAAATAATGAGTCACTGTGTAGAAGCCTAAGCAATGCATATCAGTCCAGTGCTATCCTCATGGTTGGATTTATCAGTGGGAAATTGATTTCAACCAAGGAACATTGTTGATTTCCCCCTGAGATACCAACAGAATGTGACGCCAATTTCTGCTGTGATCCCTTCCCATGGCAGCATGGATCAGCTTTTGAACCTGTATAGCTCAGTTTGTGGATATGGGTCTGTCTCTGAAATGTTGTCAGTCTGGACTTGTACAGAAATTGATCTTTAGACTGAAGAAAAACACTACATTTTAAACTCCAATGATCTTGAATTCAGGTTTCCAGAGTTAGGCAGAAGACTGTCAAAGTATTAAAAGCAATGTGGTAAAAAAAAAACTCATGTTGATATATATCTTCCTTCTACAGGTACAGAGCCTTCCCCTGCACTGCTGGTATCTAATGGGAGACTTCGGGTTAGGAAGTTGCCCAGCGAGAAGCGAGAAATTGCAGAAAACAGCCAGAATCACTCATTGAATGGGAAAAATTCTTCAGAACTAAGTAAAAACTCCGGCAAGAAGACTTCAGTAAAGGGGAAAGCTGGTAGGTGTATCTTTACTCAGCACGAATCTAATTGTAACACTACAAATTAAAGGTGCGTTTGCTAACACTCAGGAACAAGCAGACTAACAGCAATACTTCCCTCAGAGATCTTTCAACAAAGAATGACAAGTAACTAATAATGAAGGAAAAGAGTAAATCAGGAAAGAAAATTAAAGTGTTAAACAAAGTAAATTTTTTATCTGAATTTTTAAAATCAGCTTAATATTGCGCATGCATGTAGATATTTGTAGGTGGAACCAATTGGCAGTGAATATGCACAATCAGCAATTATTGTCAGATCTTAGGCGTCAGCAAACACATTGATAACTTAATGCTACAGCAGTAGCACAATATTTTCAAGGCAGGTACTTCTTTCCATTCTCTCTATTTGTGTAATTTACCGATACCGTGGGCTGTGAGGGACCTGGACCGTCAGCGCAATTTCTTCATTAATTTCCGCAAAAAACAAGAATCTCTTTTTAACAAAAGATTCTGACCCTTGATTTGTCGCAATGGTGTTTTGAAAATTGTTTTGCAAAGCATAGAATGTGTAGACTAGTTCTGAAACTCATTGACAACAGATCAATAAACTTAGTTTTATCAAGGAAATTGCATCAATATGTATCGCAGAAAGTTCTACGTATCAAAAATCCAGTATATATGGGTTCTATGCAAAAGGGGATCAATCGGTATTATTGATGTTGAAAGGAAGCTGAAAGACAAAGTCCAAATACTATATATACCCATGTATAAATTTAATTTTTGAGACCAGTCTCTTAAGGCAAAAGTAATGGGGTTTTGCACAGGAAATGTGTTCAAGAAAATAATAAAAATACACCACTGCAGATAATGGAGATCTGAAATAAAGACAGAGAATGCTAAGAGAAATGCAGCAGGTCTAGCAGTATCTGGAGACAGAAACAGAATGAATGTTTTGAGTCTAATATGGCCCTCGTTCAGAACTGTTTAAGTAGTTTGAAGGTGTTCACATGTTTTAATGGTCAATACAGGACTGAAGGTGTTATATCCAAATGCCTGCAGTATACGAAATAAGCTAAATGAGCTTGTGGCACAGTTTGAAATTGGCAGGAATGACGTGGTAGGCATCGTGGAGACATGGCTACAAGGGGATCAGGACTGGGAGCTAAATATCCAAGGATATACATCCTACCAAAAAGACAGGCAGATGGGCAGAGGAGGTGGAGTTGCCTTATTAGTAAGAAATGAACTTAAATCAATAGCTAGAAACAAAGTAGTGTCAGATGATGTAGAATCTGTGTGGGTAGACTTGAGAAACCACAAAGGTAAAAAAAAAATAATGGGAGTTATGTACAGGCCTCCAAACAGTGGTCAGGATTTGGGGCACAAAATACATCAGGAGATAGAAAACGTGTGTAAGAAAGGCAAGGTTACAGTTATCATGGGGGATTTCGGTATGCACGTGGACTGGGAAAATCAGGTTGGTAGTGGATCACAAGAAAAGAAATTTGTGGAATGTCTACGAGATGGCTTTTTGGAACAGCTTGTGGTGGAGCACACTAGGGAACAGGCAATTCTGGATTTAGTGTTGTGTAATGAGGCAGACTTGATAAAGAAGTTTAAGTGAACGAACCCTTAGGAGGCAGTGATCATAATATGATTGAATTTACTCTGCAGTTTGAGAGGGAGAAGGTGGAATCAGTTGTAATGTTATTACAGCTGAATAAGGGCAACTACAAAGATATGAGGAAGGAGCTGGGCAGAATTGACTGGGAGAGGAGCCTAGCCAGAAAGACAATGGAAAAGCAATGGCTGGAGTTTCTGGGAGTAATTGGGGAGACACAGCAAAAATTCATCCCTAGGGAAAAGAAGCATATTAAAGGGCGGATGAGGCAACCATGGCTGACAAGGGAAGTCAGGAACAACATAGAAGCAGAAGAGAAAGTATATAATGTGATGAAGGGCAGTGGGGGACAAGATTAAATATGAGGGTAAGTTAGCCAGTAATATAAAAGAAGATTGCAAGAGTTTCTTTAGATATATAAATGGCAAAAGAGAGGCAAAAGTGGACATTGGCCCACTGAAGAATGACACTGGAGAAATAGTAATGGGGAACAAAGAAATAGCTGAAGAACTGAATAAGTATTTTGCGTCAGTCTTCATGGTGGAAAACACAAGTAATATCCCAAAAATTCAAGGGAGTCAGCAGGGGCAGAGATGAGTAGGGTGGCCATAACCAAGCAGAAGGTGCGAGAAAAACTGAAAGGTCTAAAAGTGGATAAGTCACCTGGAGCAGATGGACTACACCCCAGAGTTCTGAAGGAGATAGCTGAAGAGATAGTGGGGGCGTTAGTGGTGATCTTTCAAGAATCATGGGAATCAGAGCGAGTCCAAAATTGCTGATGTAACCCGCATCCCCCCCCCCCACTTAAGGAGCGAGTAAGGCAAAAGATGGAAACTTACAGGCCGATTAGCCTGACCTCGGTTATTGGTAAGATTTTGGGGTCCATTGTGAAGGATGAGATTTCTGAATACTTGGAAGTGCATTGTAAAATAGGGCAAAGCCAGCATGGTTTCATCAAGTGGAGCTCACGCCTGACAAATCCGTTAGAATTCTTTGAGGAGATAACGAGCAGGGTAGACCAAGGAGAGCCAATGGATGTTATCTACCTGGTCTTCAAGAAGGCCTTTGACAAGGTGCCACACAGGAGGCTGCTGAATAAGATAAGGGCCCACGGTGTTAGAGGCAAGGTACTAGCATGGATAGAAGAATGGCTGTCTAGCAGAAAGCAGAGAGTGGGGATAAAAGTGTCTTAATCAGGATGGCAGCCGGTGACTAGTGGTCTTCCACAAGCATCAGTGTTGGGACCACAACTTTTCACTTTATACATTAATGATCTAGATAAAGGAACTGAAGGGCATTCTGGCTAAGTTTGCAGACAATACAAAGGTAGGTGGAGGGACAGGTTGTATAGAGGAGGCAGGGAGGCTGCAGAAGGTTTTAGACAGGTTAGGAGAGTGGGCAAAGGAGTGGCAGATGGAATACAATGTGGGAAAGTGTGAGGTCATGTACTTCGGTAGGAAGAATAGAGGCATGGACTATTTCTAAATGGGGAGAAAGTTCAGAAATCTGAAGTGCAACGGGACTTGGGAGTTTTAGTCCAGGATTCTCTTAAGGTAAACTTGCAGGTAGAGTCTATAGTTAGGAAGGCAAATATTATGTTGGTATTTATTTCAAGAGGACTGGAATATAAAAGCAGGGATGTCCTTCTGAGGCTTTGTAAAGCTCTGGTCAGACCACATTTAGAGTATTATGAGTAATTTTGGGCCCCATACCTCAGGAAGGATTTACTGGCCCTGGAGGGCATCCAGAGGAGGTTCACGCAAATAATCCCAGGAATGAATGGCTTAACATTCGAGGAACATTTGAGGACTGTGGGCCTATACTCGATGGAGCTTAGAAGGATAACGGGGATCTAATTGAAACTTACAGAATATTGAATGGACTGGACAAAGTGCACAATGGGAAGATGTATCCATTAACAGGAGAGACTAGGACCCAAGGGCACATCCTTAGTGTAAAGAGAAGACCTTTTAGAACAGAGATGAGGAGAAACTCCTTCAGCCAGAGAATGGTTAAAATATGGAATTCATTCCCACAGAGGGTTGTGGAGGCCAGGTCATTGAGTATATTTAAGACCGAGATAGATAGGTTCTTGATATGAAGTGTTATGGGAGAAAGCAGGAGAATGGGGTTGAGAAACTTACCAGCCATGATTGAATAGCGGAGCAGATTCGATGAGCCAAATCGCCTAATTTCTGCTCCTGTGTTTTATGGTCTTGATTTAGGCATGATTAGAGGTGGTTGCTTTGAAAACAGAAAAAACCAACACAAAATAATTCATACTATATGTCACTCATAATCAGATCACTTTAATAATTTGGCTAAATAAACTAAAATGTAAATATAGAAACATTTTAGGTTTTTATTTACCAGCCCTCATTTTCATTTATTTATACATTGATAATGAAATCAAAACATTAATGTCTTCAAGACTATACTTTTGTTTCTGAAATTTTCAGGCTCTGACCCATAAAAGACTAACAGCGACTCACATTATGTATATGAAAATTACAGGGTGTTAGGCCAAAAATATAACAGGGGCATTTTACAGAAGTTCAACTCTTACATGTGCATATATACTATTTTCTGCACTAATGTGGGTGAGAAATATTATCATAAAGTACTTCCTCATTTATGACACAAGCCATCAGAATGAAGCAATTCTAAGACAAACATAACCTGCTCAGATGCAGAATAAGATTTTGTTTCCCTATGTCTGTGTGGGATTGTGAAATTACGAGCAGGGTGTGCAGCAGGCCATTCACCTTTAAGAACAAGACTCAAACTACCCTAGCATTTTGTGTAAGACTCTTAGAACAGTCAGAGGGGGTTTTCATCTCATCGTTCTAGCCGGAATTTGAATTCAGCTGCCGAAGGTAAAACACCTGCACCACCCAACCCTCTGAAAGAGAAAATTTGATAGTAGCTGAAATGTAACTGAAGCCTTCTAGTAGTTACCTAAGTTTGTTCAAAAAGCTTGGGTTCATTTTGAAGCACAACCACACTCTCTGTTAACATTTAAGTTCTCCTGCCAGTTAAGGTGATAATATAATGGTATGTGATAATTTACAGTCTGTAATACTTGCTGTGATTTTGTTATTATAACTATCAGAAGATCAAACATAGATGAATTAATAAGCTCAAAGATGTTCTAAAGAAGAAAGATGCCACTTATATGCATTGAGCAACACATGAGTTTGGCTGTTGGATGAATTTTGTAAAGTTATTACAGCGCCAGCACAACTGAGATTACAACAGGACTAGTACGTAAACAAAGAACTGGAAATGTGCTGGGGTTTCTACATTGGATTGGGATCAAATCGGACAACAAACCTGACAAAATCATTGTGGGGAAGGAAGTAACAAATCTTCTTCTGGCAGTGTGCATGATTCACTTCATTGCATTGGCCAGGATAGCAGATAGTGTTCAGTTTATGCAGACAGCTCTGCAAAGCTTCACTTTGACTCTGTGTGTACAGCAAGACTATTTCATCAGTCAAGCAACTGCAATAAATGTAAATTAAGTCAAGGTTGCAAGAGGAAGTTGGCTTGAATGTACAACAGAAGGGAATAGCCACTCCTACACTCACTTCTTCATGCCAAACTAGCTGAGAGCAACAAATGGGCAATAGCAGTAGTGCTTGTAAAAAGGTGTGACAGAATGGAGCAATATTAAATGCACTTTCAGTTTTCAAATACGCACGCAAATTTAATAGAATGGTTAAAGGGATCTTATACTTTTTAAATGTGGTATTCAATTGTCAAAGTTGCTGTTATAAATGAAGAATAGTTCCCACTGTTGTCTATCAATTGATGTGGACTCGCAATGGCCTTCAATAAATGATGTTAGACAATAGAATAGCAACTCTTTTACAATGACATCACAAAAAAACAGACAGTTACAACTCACAGCTGTGCTCAGTATGTGCATAGTAACACAATGTTAAGATCCCATGATAATTGTTTAGTACTTCCCTCACATTGTGATTCATGCAAAGCAGGCAAGTCCTACCCTGTTCCAGGATATGCCCCCATTAATTTTTTTTCTGTCTCACTTTGCCAAGCAGAGCACAGAATAAGAATTAAAGCTAACAAATCAGGTTCATTTGCAAGACAAACAAAACAGTTTCTTCACTTTCTTTCCCGAACAGACACAGGCTGTACTGCCAGTTATTGAAAGACGCACAATGCTACACTTCTTCATACAAATGACTCCTTAGGATCTGATATAGGCTGTGGGGCCCAGATTTTAACTCTGAACCAGTACTTGGCAGGAGTGCCATTAGAAACTCACCCATAACTTTGGAAATGAAGCCTGGAATGTTTTAACTCCAGCCATTGACCAGTCTGAGTGGACAGGTGCTGGAAGCAGAACATGGTTGAGTGAACCCATAAACCAATGCATCAGCCAACACTAGATGAGTAATGGGATCAGTGCTGGGCCATAACAACAGGACAGGGATGCTTAGCAGGAGAAGAATCATTAGGTGCTAAATTGAATCCAGGAAAAGTGATCCTACTCATCCAGGCCCAGCAAGGAAATAATTTTTAAAATTCTTCAAATATTTTTGGGCCCCTTCTAACCCAATCCAGAATAACCCAGCAGAAAGCTTACTGCCTCTTCTCACTACTGCCACCATATACCAAACTCCCCTACCTGCCTGACACCCATACCCACCAAAACAAGTTAAAGTCCCAGGATCCCAATGTCTTCACGAGGAGATGGACATGCATGGGCTAAAAAAGAACCCCACCAGCTTCAATTGAGTGCCCTTGTTGTCTGCTCAGAAGAGCAGTTGATATTCTAACCCTGTTAGCTCCATGCTTTGGGTAAATGCCATTGGCAATTTTAACTGTCCAGCCACCAAGTTAATTACCTGAAGAATTGTGCCGTTTGTCTCTCGCTTCTTACTCAACCCCATCTACAATTGGTTGCATGCAGTTTTACTGTCCATTTAAACAATTTGTCAGATTGGAGATATTCTCACTCGTGTATTTGTGGAATACAATAAAAAGAATATCAGTTCGCAGCAATGCCCTATTCGTACTTTTTACATGTGCCTATGTGCCACACGATGTCACAGAATCACCACTTCTCTGTTGCTTTTGATAACAAATATAGCTCTACCATATTTTACATGTCTCAAATAGAGTAGTTTTATTATTAGATAGTTAAGATATTTACTCCCAGTTGGTTTGTTTGAAATAATACCAACCTCATTCTGAAGTAGTTGGGAAGCAGGTGCGTACGTTTTAATAGTTGTCTCTATCATTTCCAGCTGGAAAAGCCTGGTTTCTATTCTCTGAAACCTTCAGCTTGGGTTTAACTCTCCCCATTTCAAACCCTACACCCCCACCCCCAATCTTGGAATTGATCCTGTCTTATCAACTGTTTGTCTGATACCAAGAGGAAAGTTAGCTTGGACAATCTAGTCCTTTGACGGTTTGAACCAAATGGGCATGAGTGAGTCAAGGACAAACTGATGTCTCAAAACTAGGCCATATTGTGAAGATATAATTTGTGGTACTAATTTAGAGCAATCAGGCATCAAGATGTGTTCTCTTCAGCTCTTTATCATATCACTGCAAATGTAGAAGACTTAATTATGCAGTATTTTGTTTATTTCATGTATATGTTACATTTGGGGTCGAAACCCTTGGGTTAGGAATGCGTCTCCTGTTATGTATTGACATGGGAAGTCTTGCTTTGTATAAGTTGTTTAGATTTAACGAATGGTTTCCAGGAATATATCCATTCCTTAAAACAGAGTATTCCTATAACTTGTTTATGCTTTGCATACATTTTAGGACTAAAACTGTGTATTTTGGTCTGAGATTCAGACTGTAGTCCTTCAGCAACAAAGAAGTGAGATGTATTTGGGTAGCTTTGTGTTCTATAAGGTACAGTTATTACATATGTAAACTATCACTGTCTTCTCTATGGCTTTAACAGTAGAAGTAGGGGTACCTAGACTTCACTGATGACTTGCTGCTAGTAGCCATTAGGGCCTATTTTGCATGAGCAATTTCTCATTGGAAAACCTTCAGCTTAAACTATATACAGTGTTAAAGGGACATTTGTCTGTTTCTGACCAATAAACTGATGAACTAGTCACCACTAATTAGTTACTACTAATAGGTGTTCAAACTAGCATTTTATAATATTAAATGCTTCACAATATTGCTTTACCTATTTTATATAGGTGATAAAAGCAACTCAGTGCAATGAGGCTTGTAGATGCAAGGCCCATTTATCAGGGCATAGCAGAACAATAAATAATTGCAGGGTTTTTTTAGCATAAGGAACATGAATATTCAAAAATACATTTTAAAAAGTAGGTATCTATCTAGAGATTTCCATAATTCTCATTTGTACAGAGGGATGATTGATTGCCTTGCAATAATACTATCTGATTCTCAATTGAAATTGTGCAAGAATAATTGTTTGCTGTTTCCTTTTGCAAATAGGTAAAGGAGTTTTGAATACTGAGGTTTCAACATTGCTGAAAGCAGGGCACATGCTCAGTAAAAAGACAGATGTGCTGATAAATTGGCCAGGGATCATCCAGACAAAGAAAAGAAATTCCAGTAAGAGTACCACTGCTTTAGAAAACCTGTTTCAGTTGAACGGCAGTACAAAGAGAACGAAAAGTAAAGAGCGTTTCCTTCCAGTGCAAGGCCCTCCTCCTCCTATTTTCAGTGGCGGCTTTGAGGTCGACTCTTTCAGCAGCATTGCTAACACTTTTGCTTCCTTTGGAAGCAGTACAAGTCTCACACCAAATCCTAAGGCCCTAAAGTACAGAAGGGCAGAAAAAATGGATGTATCAGTTCCAAAAGGTGGCAAGAGAAAAACAGGAGCAGAATATTTGGTTAAACTAGATCACGAAGGTGTGACATCTCCAAAAACAAAAAATGGAAAAGCCTTGCTCATGGGCGATAAGGAATTTGGAGGAAAAGTTGTCGCTGGCTACTCCCAGCTAAGCAAGGAGCGAAATGGAAGGATCGAACTTCTGAAAGGAAAGCACACTCAACTTCAGAACCTTCCTATGAGCTTAGCAATGAATGAGTACACTGGTCAGTCAGAGTTTGGCATGGATTGTGACACTGACAGCCATAGTTCGTACTCTGATGATGAGGATGAAAATAGAAACTTGCAACAGAGTGTCACATCGAGATTTATGACTAGGCTGTCTGTCTCTTCATCATCTTCTGCATCTTCATCATCTTCAACATCTGGTTCTACCTCCACTTCCAGCTTGTGTTCATCAGACAATGACGACTCATCATATAGCTCTGATGATGATTCTGCGGTCTTGCTGCAAACTTGTATGACACACCCTGTGCCTGCATTGCTGACCCCCTCAGATCCACGACAAACAGAGCCAAAAATGTCGCCACCCTCCTTTTCTGTCAAATCTGCAATGCCTGCGAATAAGATCAAGTTAAAAAGACAGGAGGAATTCCGACTTCAAAAGGCCAAGGAGTTATCAAAGAGACAGAGATTACCGTCGGTGGAAAATCGCCCGAAAATCTCCTCCTTTCTCCCAGCTCGACAGCTCTGGAAATGGTCCGGGAAGCCAACTCAGGTAGATATCAGTGACTTATAATGCTGCTAGTAATCACTCCACTCCCAGTGCAGTGATAGGTTAAGAGGCCCCTGTCCCTGTGAATGTGTGGAGATGGACCTGAAACTTTCCCTTTTAAAGTTAATCTCCATGTTCCCTCCATCCAGGAGGGCACGTGACCAGACAATTGATCAGTAATCTTGTTTTAAGATGGGCCTATAGTCAAACATATTAAGTATACTGAACTATATAGAAAAAGAGTTTTCTTGTTTGTGTGTGTTCACGGGATGTTGCTGGTTGTGCCAACGTTTATTGCCTGTCCCTAATTGTCCTCAAGGAAAAGCTGGTGATCTGCCTTAAATAATTAAGAAGGTGGAAGTTAAGAAGTCTGTCCAAGAGTCATAGAGTCATACAGCATAGAAACAGGCCCTTTTGCTCACCATGTCAATATCAACAAACAAACTATTTACCCCATTTACCTGCACTTGGCCCATAGTCTCCTATGCTCTGGCATTTTAAGTGCTCATCCCGATGCTCCTTAAATGTTGCGAGATTACTTGTCTCCACCCTCTCAGGCAGTGCGTTCTGGAATTCTATTACCCTCTGCGTGAACTCTTTTCTTTCGCGAATATCTTCTAAACCATTACTCCTCACTTTAAACTTATGCCCTCTGGTCTTCGACACATCTGCCATGGGGAAAAGATTCTCATGATCTACCATATTGTATATGCCTTTTGTATACTTCAAACAGATTTCCCCCACAACCTCTTCTGCTCCAGGGAAAACAAACCCAGCCAATCCAGTTTCTCCTCATAACTACAACTTTCCATCACAGGCAACATCCTAGTGAATCTCCTCTTTATCCTTTCCAGCGCAGCCATATCCTTCTGATAGTGTGGCAACCACACTGCACACATTATTCCATCTGGAGCTTTACCGATGTTTATAAAGTTCCAACAACGCTTCCTTGTTCCTGTATTCTATGCCCCGGCTAATGAAGGCAAGCATCCCCTATGCCTTTTTCACCACCCTGTCTACCTGTGCTGACACCTTCGGGAATCTGTGGACTTGGACAACAAGATCCCTTTGTCCCTCAGTAATCCCTCGGGGCCTACCATACATTGTGTATATCCTTTCCTTACTACACCTCCCAAAATGCATTACCTCACACTTACTGGAATTAAATTCCATCTGCCATTGCTCTGTCCAATTTACCAGCTGATCAATATCAGAGTGCAGCCTAATATCATCTTCTTCACTATCAACAACACCACCAGCTTTCAAATCATCTGCAAACTTACTAGTTATCCTTTCTACATTCACATCTAAGTTGTTAATGTACATAACAAACAGCAAGGGTCCTAGCACCGATCCCTGTGGTTCTCCACTGATCACAGGCTTCCAATCACAAAATATCCCTCCACCATCACACTTTGCTTCCTATTTTCATGCCAATTTTAGATCCAGTTTGCCAAGTTGCCTTGGATCCCATGGACTCTTACCATTTAGACCAGCCTTCCATGTGGGACCTTGTCAAAGGCCTTACTGATGTCCATGTAAACCACATCAACTGCACTACCCTCGTCAATATATTTAGTCACCTTTTCAAAAAACTCAATTAAAGACAGGATCTCCCTCTAACAAAGCCATGCTGACCATCCCTGATCAATCCGTACCTTTCCAAATGTTGATTAATCCTGTCTCGCAGAATATTCTCCAATAATTTCCCTATCACTGACGTCAGACTAACTGGCCTATCCCTGCTGTCTTTCTTGACCAAAGAAACCACATTAGCCATCAGTCATCTGGTGCTCCACCTGTGGCCAGTGAATTATTAAATATATCTGCCGGGGCCCTAGCAATCTCTTCCCTTGCCTCCCATAGCAACCTGGGATACATCTCATCTGGACCTGGGGATTTATGCACCTTTATACCCTCTAAAACATCTAATACTTCCTACTTATTAATCCTAACAAGTTTTAGAACTCACCGTCCCAACTGAAATCCCTGGCTACAATGTATTTCTGCCCTGTGAAGACAGATGAGAAATATTCATTTAAGACCTCATCCACATTGTCTGGCTTCATGCACAGGTTGCCCTTTTCGTCTCTAATAGGTCCTGCTCTCTCGCTGGTAATCCCCTTACTCTTAATATAGTTACAAAAAACCAAGAGATGGGATGAGAATTTTAAAATGAAGACGTTGCCCGGCCAAGAGCCTGTATAGGTCAGCAAACACAACAGTGAGCATGAGGGTGATAGGGGAATGGGATTTAGTGTGGGTTAAAATACAAGCAACAGTGTTTTAGATGGCCTCAAATTTAAGGAGGGTAGATCAGCCAGGAGTGAATTGAAAAAGTCAAGCCTAGACAGAATGAAGGCATGAGTGATGGTGACTTTGGAAATAAACTAGTTAATTGGAAGCTTTTTTACAAAGCAATAAAAAGGTGACAAATGGCAGCCCAATTTACAACTCTCCCTATTATCTTTCAAATTGAAGTCACTGGGACAGAAAACATAGTCATAGTGTGGAGTGGAAAGCCAGTTTACTATCATCCACTCTTCTCTCAGTGACAAAATTGCAAATTATCCTAAGGAGTGAAAATCAAGAACAAAGGAAAGGTGACATTGCAGTGCTAGAGCACTTGAATAAGATTAGCGCGGCAATTGTCCTAATTTACTGTACAGATGCTGCCAGGCCTGTTGAGTATTTCCATCATTTCCAGTTTTTTTTTTAAATTTCTTAACCAAGCCTGGTTGTTTTCCACAGAGACGAGGAATGAAAGGAAAAGCAAAGAAACTTTACTATAAAGCCATTGTGAGAGGGAAGGAGACGATTTGTGTGGGCGATTGTGCAGTGTTCCTCTCTGTTGGACGCCCCAACCTTCCATACATTGGCCGGATTGAAAGCATGTGGGAATCCTGGGGAAGCAACATGGTGGTTAAAGTGAAATGGTTTTATCATCCTGAGGAAACAAAATTGGGCAAAAAATGCAACGATGGCAAGGTGAGACCAATTACTGTAGGAACAGACCACCTTGAGTGTCATTGTGACAATTGATTTTATTTATAAAATCCAATATTAAAGACTCAAATCCATCATTTTAGTGCATTTCCTTTCTCAGTATTATACAACAGTAATGTGGATGCAAGTGACAATATGCTGATGCCTGAATGCAATGTTATGATTTTCAAGTTAAGTATCAACTGTGGAGAGATACATTTCTGCTTTTATTCCATCGACTTTGTTGACTTAGGAGCTGTAACTGAATATTAAAGCTACAATATGTGGTTATCTTTGAGCCATAACATTCTGGTTTTAATTTTTTTTTAATTGTAGATACGCTGTGCCCTAGTGGGGACTTGTATTTGACTATTTAATAATATTCATTTAATAGTTTACTGAAATGTAATCCTCAGCACTAAACTTTTGTTTTAATGAGCGTTCCTCTTGCTGTTTCAGAAAGCATTATACCAATCTTGCCACGAAGATGAAAACGATGTACAGACTATCTCCCATAAGTGTCAGGTGGTCAGTCTGGAGCACTATGAACAAATGATAAAAACCAAGAAGTACCAAGACAGCCAAGACCTTTATTATCTGGCAGGAACATACGACCCTACAATAGGCAGAATCCTCAATGCAGATGGAGTGCCCAGTCTCTGTTAAAAACTAAATGTATGAATTAATGTAAAGCCTGGATTTGCACCACACTAACAGGGATTGAGAAACCATTCTGATTTTTTTAAAAAAACTAACTAACCTAATGAACTTTTCAAATGATGCAAGATGGACTGGATCTGGAAATTTGTTTTCAATACCTTGAGGCTCACATGTAGTCCTGGAATCATTAGCAGTGATCCCTTAAGTGGTTTGCAGAATGGTATGTTGGATACATAACAATTAAGCAGCATGGTTTTTGGATGAATAAGAACTAAGCCTTTCTGGGGATCAGTAATACTGGATTTACCAAAGTGGAACCCTTAGGGCATCAAGTAGGCTGGAATTTCAATGCACGACTTCAAGGCATCAATGGGTCGACCAGGCTGAATTTGCACACGGGAGCCTCAAACAATGGGGGAAGCAAAGTTTTAGAGGTGAGCGCTGGGCCTCAAAGAATCAATGAAGCTGGAATGGACACATGAGAACTGGACCTTGATGAGAGCAGGTTTCAACCATGGGTCAGACAGCATGGAATTTATTTCAGTGTGTGGGTGGGCGTATGTGTGTGCGTGCGCAAGTGTGTATGTGTGCGCGCGTGTGTGCAGATTTGGAGAAAGAAGAAATATGAGCATCATACAAGCCATACACTCCCAGTACCTCTGTCTGCTTTCGACTTTGCAAAGCAGAATCAGGTCGAACATGTTTTTGTTGTTACTTTGTTTCCTGGAGAGTTTTGTAAAAACCCGGGATTTTTTTTTAATGCAGTGCATTACTCAGCTCAGCTGAGACTGCTTGTTAGCTGGAACTTCTGAAGAAAAAAAAGAAAGGGAAAAAAAGACTTGACATTGAAGAAGACTGTTTTCTTATAAAGACAGTTTGTGGCATCATTCTGTCAGACTAATTCTAACCTCTTAACAGTAGTTGAGTGATTCACTTTGAATTAAATGTTCCCTTTTTTTTAAAGTGATGGGTGGAGACAATTATAGTCCCTATTGCTGAATATTGTATAGAATTCTGCACACATTTAGGGAATGGTCAGCCATGTTTGTTCCCTCTCTGTTGCACAGATGTTCAAGAGACAGTCTCCCTTTTAGTGGCTTATGTGGGCTATGTATAAAAAGCTTCTAACACTGATACAAAGAGCAATCCCGCATGAAATAATGTGGTTAGCACTTTGAAGAGAACTTTCTTGCAGCGCACGTATTAACTTCTGTCACCTGTAAACAGTGGAAATATTATTGAGGAAGTGGAAGATAAGACTAAAAACATACCAGAGAATTACAATAGAACCCTGAAGGCTATGGCTGCATTTGTTTTGCTGTACTGATTCATAAGGTATTACAATTTTTCGTAGACATCTATTTCATCTATCCAGTTTATTAACAATTTTTGAAACTATAATTGGGAGGCAGTTCCACCCATGACTTATTGAAAAGTTAAACTACAGAAAGTAAGCCATGTTGAACAGAAAAGTCAGTATCAAAGTCTTCGGGTTTCTTTAGTTCCTATTTTAGGCAAGCATTATGGAAGGACAGCCAGAAGAATCATTAAAACCCAAGTGTTCCCTAATATATCACCCATGGAGCTGTGGTTGTGGTTGTTCCAGAGTAGCTTCTTGTTTCTGTTTGTGTTCTCCTTTACATCAGATGCTGAGAAGGTACCAGTAGACTTCCTTACGCATGGTGGAGATCATTTTTTCCTGAATTAATGTCTGAAGGTAATTAGATTTGTAAAACATGTCAAAGTTGATCACAAACTCTTATTTTTGTGACACATACAAGCGAACTAATGTGGAATAGGGCTTTGGTGATTTGTAAACCATTGCAATAGTTGCAAATGCTAATCAAATATCTAAGTTCCCTATTCATCCATTTATAGTCCAAGTGTAATAACTAAGAGACAGAAGGTGTGGCCGAGTGTGTAACCTTGGCTGTTGTTATGCTACACATTTGTTATTTTTACTTGCTGCATTATTCCATAACTGCAAGCTCAGTGGTGTCAAAACCAGTGATTGAGGTTTATCTATTCCTGTTCTACCAAAGTGTGATTTTCTGTCGATTCACTTTAACAGACGTATAATCATATATAATACATATCAGGGAGCGCAAAAGCAGAAAAGTCTGAACTGGAAATCTGTACCAGAGGGCAACAAAAAAATTGAAAAACTATATCCAAAATTTGAAACAGCTGGTGCAGCAATATTGTTATATTCCTCGCTGATGTTATTATTCAACAATACAGATCATAAACTAAAATCTGGCTTTCTAGATCATGTATTGTTTATTTTGTTTTAATGAAAATCAAACGCGCAATCCTGCAGATTCATGTTCAACAATAAAAGAAGTTTATTATGCAAAAGAAATGAAGATAAAATAGAATACAGTAATAATAAGAAATAACACGTGCTTAAATATTTTGAAACATACAATAAGAATACAATTCTGTTAATCCCAAAAGCATTCCTTTATAGAACTCACTCCACAGAGAATACCCTTATCTTTCACATTCATAGGGCTTAATTTGACTGTGGCTTTAATTCCCTGTCTTGAACATCTGATTGAGTCTTCCTGGATCTTTCACACAACGGAGCATAGACTTTCACTAAAGAAAAAAAGGAACTGTTGGTGCTGGAATATTTTTGAGTTTAAACTTTATCAGCTTCAAATAACTTCTTCAGTATTGTAACCAGACATTTCTCGTCTGGAACATTAGAACAGGTTACCTCAGTGTAAGGAGTTTTGTTTTCATAGAATCATAGGGATTCTATGATTCCACGAAAATAACATTCCTTACACTAATCAGAAATCAAACAACCTGGTAACAGCTGAGGTAACCTATTTCCTAACAGTTATAAACTATTTCCTTTCTTTGGGAACAACTGTATTACACATCTAGTTCCAGCCAAGATTTCTACAAAACTGCCAAACTGAAACCCACATTTTTTTCATCATGGTTTGTGTGTGTCCTTTCAGCCCAAAAAAATGCTCCTGAGTCTTCTATCAGAAAACCTAGTGCACTGCACTGTTTTGTTTGTTCATTCATAAACTCTCCCAAGGTAACAGAAGCGCATTACTCTGCAGAAAGTCTCTCTCTAAAACTGTTTAAAATACTGTCTAAAAATGTGTTTTAGAAGTAGCTACAAGTTAATCTTTAAACTGTTTCAGATAAACAGACCAAAACTCACAAGCCACTGACTCAAACTCTAAAATAAATGATATTAAAATATAAATCAATCACACACCTTACATCAGAAAACGCAGCAGGCTAATTGGAACCTGAAAGAAAAAGAACACAAATATTTCAGGGGGCACAGTGTATTTGATCATTAGGATCTGATGAAGTCACTACCCCTTCACAAATTAACATTTTTTTTCTTTCAGGCTCTGAGCAACTTGCAGCATTTTTTGTTTTTCAGTCCATTCCAGACCCAATTTTATTAGACCTCCTCAGACTGTTTAAGTAACATTTTTTTTGGACCCTATACTGTGATGACTTCAAAATGTTCCCACGTCTTTGAGGAAAAATAATGTCACAAACCCTCAATAGCAAGTAATACCCTGGTAATCAAGATGACTGTGATTTGTGGCTTCTTCTGCTTGTTGTGATGTAATTGGCGACTGTTACACTCAGTATGAAAATAGTGCTGACTGAAAAACTGCCTCTGAATGGAAATGCTTTACCAATTATAAGCTAAGGAGCTCTCTTAAGTAGGTAAATAAGCAGCGGTCCAAGAAACTTCACAAAGTTCTCATGATATTATCACTTGGAACGGAAAAAAGGACTTTTGAAAATCTGAAGCTTATGATTGGAGTGGAGTTAGCATTATTCTCACTGGCCCTGCAGTTGATTATTCACTCATGTGAAATAGAAAAATCATTCATTCAGTGAATTATTATGTAATGGGTGCCAGCTGTACCTACCATTCCAGAATTAATTCAATCATCACCTCATTCCAATAAACAGAACTTTTAAAAACCAGTAGGTTCTTTTTAACAGTGAAGATGAGTTCAAGACTGGGAGCAGTGTTTGTAACTCACTTGCGCCCGTTATTGTCAAAGTGTGAAAGCTTTTCACAAGTTGTTAATGTACAATAGAAATAGGTTATTCGTTATGTCTACAACCCCTAATAACCCTGTCTTCTCCTGTCTCCGTTGATCCCAATACCATCCTCAACTCCCTCTCTTTCCACGTTCTTATTAAAACACTGACTGAGGAACGCATGTGAATGATGTCAACTGACTCACCTCCAAAAGTGGCAAGTTGAACAGTCTGATTCCAGACAGAATGCCTTGCTGCTTGTTGGCACTTCCCCTGATGGGATTGGCACTCCTCAAATGAGGAAGGGTGGAGAACCTATGTGCGACCACTCCAAGGCCCAGCAATTCAGAACACATGCATACTAGCTTACCTGACTGCCTGTCAGCTGTGCTTTCGATCAGTTTGATAATATATATTACCTCTTCGCCATTGATACAGCCTCAGATCCTGGACTGAAAGAACAATGGTGGAGATATAAAATGATATTGAGGCTGTAGTAGTCTTATACACAGTGCCCACACTGGCATTGATCTCGTTTTTACCCCAGCAGTTGCTGTTGTTAACATAGGCTCGTAACTGGTTTCAATAAATCCACATAGGATTGGAAAAATAACTGAAGTGCCCCAAAGTGGAAATTAGGTACATTTGAGTTGAAGTAAAGCAAAGGGATCCAAAAAGATATTTCACTGCTTTAAAAACCAAAGCACTTTGCAGTTAGAATTAAACACCATATAGACAAATCTCCCACTGGCGTGGTCAGAGCAGAACGATACATTTGTCTTTAAAATTAAAACGGAATACTATTTAGCACTTCAGCATTATGACCAATCATTAGAAGAAATGGCTCTCTAGGACAATCAGTGTAAGGAAATGGGTTCCCTTTAAAGCCCCTTCACCTGATGTAATTTATATTATAGTGTTAAAACTATTTGCCGCATTTAGTGTGAATTAATTGTTGTACTAATTCTTGTTGAAACTGCATTCAGGAAGTGTAAAAAACGCTAAAGCTGTTAAGTTAGCTGAATGTTAGAAAGTGCGTTCATGTGGTCGGATTTAGGAAAATCCTACAATTTATCTTGTTAAACCACAAGGGAGTGCTCGATTTGATCTTTAATTAGCTGCAAGCAGGTAATCCTATGCTGTTGAGATCAAGTAGGCATGGACTACTACTAAAAAAAACAATTTTGATACTGCACTGTCAACAACATCCATTGTAAAACTGGAAATAATAGTGTGAAACTTAGACTGCAAAGATCAGCACTGTAGTGATATCATGTTGCCACAAATCCAATGTCTGGACTGCGACAATATTGTCAGCCTGTCTCTCGGAACAAGAAATCTCCCATGAGGACATTTGTGTATATTTTGCAATATAGTATAATAGCTTTCAAGACATGTCCTATAATTTTTTGTTAATACTGGTTTAACTTTGGAAAGGTGCTAGCTATAGCCTTTGTTTGGACAGTTCATGCTGACCACAAAAAAAATCCCACAGTATTTTAATAAAAGAAGAAATTATGTCCTGTTTGAGATGTAGAGGTGGAACAATGATTGGAAATGCTTAGCATATACACTGTTTAATATTGTGATGTTTTCTTTCCCACCCCCTCCACCTTGTCATTTCCCACATGTGGTCTCATGGTGAGGTATGGCATTAGAATGTTTAAAAGGAACAGTTTGACTTGACTCTTGTTGTAGACTGGCACTAAATTCGAGCTTGTTGGTAACCCTGCATAGTTACCACAAAAGGGACACTGTCTCAAGAAAAAAAAATCACAACCACAGTTTACAAAAGGTGTTTAATAGTTTGAATTCATGTTGTTTGTTATTGCTTGGCATAGAATCAGTGTAGTATTTTGTTTTGAAACACTAATATGTTGTAAAAAGAGGGGTTTTTTATATATATACAGCATATATTACTGTTGCATCTCAGTTCTTGGGGATTTTTTGTTCTTAACATTTTGATATGAGCATCATGCAGAGCCATATGTATGCCTCAACCTTTCTAATAGTATCATGCTATAGAAACTCAACCTGGCTTAGGCATGATCTTCCTTTGTTTTGTGTAACATGGCTGCCCTCCAGAAGAATTATTTGAGTTTGCCTGTTTATATTATCAGAAATGTATTTAAGATAAATTGCAGGATGCTTTTTTTTTGTGAGACTAATCTTTGGCTTTTGAACGTTCACTTAGTGACCTTCCTGCATATAGACTGGTGCAGTGTGACATCACAATCGTATATCCTGTATTTTCAATAGGTCAACCTCATCAATCAACTAGGTGGTTTTAGCGAAACATGGAGATCTGAGACTCCATAGCAACAGCTGAAAGATAAAGAGAACCAGATTCCCATGATGCTTCGGGCTGTTTTACATATACTGAATGAAGAACATTTTTATACAAGAACGAATAACAGGAAGGTTTTTCTTTCAAAAAAAGCTGTATACTTTTCCTGAACAAAATTATTATTGACCTGTCGTCTGGAAAGGTCAAAGGTCAGCTCTGGGGGAACGAGGTAATTTTGTTAGGAATTTCTGACTTGCAAGTCAGACGTTCGTGCATTTCTGTAGCGGTGGTAGGGGTGGTGGGTGCAGGTGACTGGAGGAGAGACATGCAAGATCAGTTTCAAAGCGTTCATTGCATAACCCTTAAAGTCACAACTCTTGAAACAATGTAATATATATCTATATATATGCGTATGAACAAGGTGGATTTTAATTTCCACGGTCATGTGAGCTGGGCTATGTTGACTGTCACTTGTGTGCAAGAATCTTTTACCTCTGTGTCACAGAATTTCCTGTTCCATTCTGTACTTCAAATGGGAAACTGAAGCAGTTCTAACTGGGACCTAACCTAGGGGACCCAGCTCTATGTGAAAGGGATTGGTTTGATTTGAGACGGCCTTGTATTTAAGGTTAAAGAAGTGCAGAGTGGAAAAGAATGGGAACATAACCTCCCATCCCCTGCATCACCACCCCCACCATACACACACACACACACACACGCACACACACACAATAGGAGGTTCAGCTGTACTCCATCTGGTACTTTATGTGATGTCACCATTGGACCAATCTGCTAGGCGTTGTATTACCTATTTGTTCAGTCCAGTGACACAAGTGCAATACTTCCTCACTGATGGCTGAGGTTTCACTTTTTTTGCTTGTAAAGTGAGAGCTTCTGGGGACTGGAATTGTGATGCATCATGAGAAATAAATGGGCAAGTAAGACGCAGGCCCGTCTGAGACTTGCTGAATAGTGTTTTAATCCTACAAGTGGTTAGGAGAAGTTTTAAAAAAAATTATACAATAAAAACTACAATATTACAGAGTTATTTACTAGATATTAAAATATTTTGAAACTGAAAACC
Source organism: Rhincodon typus (assembly GCF_021869965.1). Lineage (NCBI taxonomy): Eukaryota > Metazoa > Chordata > Chondrichthyes > Orectolobiformes > Rhincodontidae > Rhincodon > Rhincodon typus. The sequence continues at coordinate 18,259,341 of NC_063354.1, read as the reverse complement.
CAGGAGAGCTTTTTTTTTAAGCTTGTTGATTTTTGTTTTTATTTTGTTTTCAGTTTTTGTTGAAATGGAAGGAACTGTTATTCTAAAAAAAAGTGTTTAAATGTAGTAAAAACCCTATTGTAAATGTGTAAAGTATGACTATGGTCTCAGTTTTTGTGTAAACACTAAAAAAAAAGTTTTATGGACACGATCTCTATGTAAAAGCATTTTAGTATTAAGATTTTTATAGATAACTTGGCTTCTGAATAAATATTTTAAAAAAAGGTTTGGCAAATGTGTGTTTGTTTCAAGGTACTGCAGTATATATTGTCTGCCCACAATTTGGAGGATACACCATCGTGCTGTTGCGGAAACTTTTTCCTTGATGACTTAGGCACCATAAAATTCAGTACGCAAGTTTGAGACTGCCTACAGTGCAGCAATAGATACCGGACATTCATACCAAACACCAGTTTTTTTCTCAGAATTATCCACTTAACATGTTCCTTGTTAAAGTAGACAAGAGTATTTAGTTCTGGAATAGTGTGCTTAACTTTTTAAACTATGTAACCAAGTGTTGCTTGTACATACATGGTCTATACCAGGATGGAGAAAACCTTCCCTGTATGATTTGCTTGCTCTATTTGAGAAACGAAACACCAGTTTGTGGAGGGAGAGACTATAGATAGATCTGATTGAAAACAGATGCTAGGTTTCAGTTTTGAAAATGTTCATTTCCCCCATTCCTCCACTCCCCCAACATCCACAACTTTTTGTCAAACTTTGTTGCATGCTTGCTCTTGCAATTCCTGGACATTGGTCATTATTCATTCTGTTGACCAAAAGGTCAGTATCCACATGCTTCTCATGTCATTGAGTGTGATTGGCCCTGATTTACCACCAATGTAACCAATCTCCTGGTCCTGTTCTCACATGATACCCATGCATGTGCCCTTTCTGTAAAGACAGTAGTAGTGATCAGGAGTAGAACATCTTACCAAATTTTTTGAAATACCATTTTTTCCAGCACAAAATTATTATTGACATGTTGTCTGAGGTCATAGGTCAACCCAAGGGGAAAAGGTTAGAAATTACTGGCTTGCAACTCAGATGTTCATGCATTCCTTAAAATAGGCGTTCAGTGGGTACCTCAGAGGTGACTGGTGTAAATGTCATAGAGCACTTCCATTGTCACCCGCTAAACTCAATTAATTCAGCAAATACTGCCAATCGGTCATGGATATCCCTTGCTTGCATGACTTCAAGAGTTACTAGATTAACTACTGTACTAATAAGAGTTTTTATTTATTTTTTCATTCTATCAGATAAACACGGTCACTGTAGGAACAGAAAATTGAAGCAGGAGTGGGCCATTCAGCCCTTTGAGCCTGATATGATCATGGTTGATCATCCAACTCAGTCCCTGCTCCCACTTTCTCCCCAGACCTTTTGATTCCTTTAACCCTAAAACTATATGTAACTCCTTGAAAACATTCAATATTTTGGCTTCAACCACTTTATGCACCAGAGAATTCCACAAGATCACCAATCTCTAGGTGAAAATATTTCTCCCCATCTCAGTCCTAAATGACTTGCCCCGTATCCTTAACCTGTGACCCCTGGTTCTGGACTCCCTGATCATTGGGAACATCCTTCCTGTGTTTACCCTGTTGTTTGTTATTTAATTGCTGTCCCTTTTGACTGATGAACCAACCAAAAATAAATCAAGAGTAAAAATAGAGCTTTTTTTGATATGCCTTCCGCAATACACAATACTGATAACTCGTAGCATAATTAAAGGCTGAAATAATAATGTCACGTCCTTTCTTTCTGTAACTGCCATCAAATACCATTTACATTGGCTTCAACTTGATTAATTATTTTACCAACATGTTTCTAAATGACCAGAATGTTGTTTGGATCTCAAATGGCATCTCCTATTGTCCTCTATAAAACACCTGCTAACTGACAACTGAAATACCCATTTTTCAGGCTTCTCCATCCAAATTGTTTTGACATTGCCTGTAGGCAAAGGAAGCAAAAGTATGTTTTAAAATGTTTCTTTTGATGTTGCATTATATTTTTTAAAATTAACTTTTTACTCAACCTTCAAATAAATATTGGCCATTCCTTGAGTACCATTGTCAGGCACAATTATGCTCTCCTGCTTCATTCAATTAGCCCCATATAGACCTAACTGTGATGAAGAGTCGTCTAGGCTCGAAATGTTAGCTTGCCCTCTTTCCATGGATGCTGCCTGAATAGCTGTGACATCCAGCACTTTTTGTTTTCAGTTCAGATTTTAGCATCTGCAGTAATTTTCTCCAATATAGTATGGCAAATAGTATTTGTCTATGGAAGCCAAGTTATGTGCTATTCTCTTCAGGCAGCCAAATGTACATTTTCCAGTATGGAATATTGGATAGCAAATGGAAATTATGTCTGCGTTTATTTCCTCTCTTCGTCAGCCAGGTTGTGGAAGCTAGTGGTGCAGTGGTACTGTCATTGAGCTTGTGATCCAGGCTACTGCTCTGTGTTCAAATCCCATAATGTCAGATAGTGAATTTTGAATCCAATTAATAAATCAGAAATTAAAAACTATTCTAACTATGAAAACATGGTTGTCATTAAAACAAAATCTACCTCACTCAGGACCAATGGAAATCAGCCATTCTCATCTAGTCTTGTGAACATGTGATTCCAGAGTATGGCTGACTTTTAAATGGCCTAGGAAGTTACTCAGATGTATCATCCAGCTACAAAGTCTTATAAAAGGAATTAAATCCACTAGGCCTGCCAGCATCAACCTAGGCACCAAATGCCCACACAGCCCCATTCACTCTGCAAAATCTTGGTTACTAACATCTGATAACTTGTGCCAGTTTTGGAGAGTTGTCCACAGACTAGTCAGAAAACTGCCCGTCAGTACAGTATCATCCTATGAGCATGACCAATGTCCCAGATACCACTATCATCACCTCTGGGTATGTCCTCCCACCGATGGCACAGACATACAGTGGTGGTGGCACAGTGGTATGCAATCAGGGCAGGGAGTCCTCACTGTTGACCCTGGATCCCATGAAGTTTCATGCTATCAGGTCAAACATAGGCAAGGAATCCTCCTGCTGATTACAACCTAACATAGTCCCTCCAAAGGCAAATCAATACTTCTCCATGTTGTACATCACAAAGAGTATTGAAGGTGACAAAGGTTCAGAATGCACTCTGAATGAGGGAATCCAAAATCCATGAGCAAGAGTGACTTGGTGGTGCCATTGCTGACTGAGCTGGCTGATTCCAAAGGAAGAGCAACTAAATGTGTTCGGCAGCAGATGGTGAGGCAATCAACAAACGGGAAAACACACTTTGCCTGATCCTCAACAATCTTTCTATAGCAGATGCAATTTCTCCATGACAGTGGCAGTAGGAGTGACCATCACACAGTCCTTCTGGGGACAAGTCAAGCCTTCACATTGTTGATAACGTCCACTATACTGTGTGAAACTACCACAGTGCTAAAAGGTCCAGCAACTCAAAACCGGGCATCCATGTGGTACTGCATCCTATCTGCAGCAGCAGAATTGTATTCAACTACAAACTGTAATCTCATGGCCTAGCAAATCCCCCACTCTACCAATATGAGCATACCAGGAAATGAACCTTAGTTCAACAAAGTGTCTAGAAATGCAGGCAGGAACAGCAGGCATACTGAAAACAAGGTGTCAACCTGGTGAAGCTACAACACACAGCTACTTGCATAGCAAGCAGTTTCAGCAACACGCAATAAACTGAACTAAGTAGTCCCACAAGCAACAGACCAAACATTAGGTCTCTGTACTGTCACCTCCAGTCACAAATAATAGTGGACAATTAATAAACTCACCAAGGAGGAGGCACAACAAGTATCCTAATCCTCGATGTTGGGATAACACTGTATGTCAAGACAAAAGTTAAGGCTTGGTATTTACAAGCATCTTCAACCAGAAATGCTGAGCAAATGAACCATTTTGGCCTCCTCTGATGTCCTACTATCACAGATGTTAGCCTTCAGCCAACTTGAATCACTCCACATGATGTCAAGAAACAGATGAAAGCACTAGATAGTGCAAAGGCTATGGGTCATGACAACATTCCAGCAATAGTACAAGAACAGGTTAAAGGCAAGGAACTCTCTGGTGAGTAATTCACCAGCGATAACCACAACATATGGATGAATAAGAAAACTATTCTTATTCATCTGTTCATTTCTGCTCATAACTCGTATGGCAGACTGTTCATCGCACATATGACTCCACTTTGGTGCCCCATTCTCTGTCTAATCACCAGGCTATGCAGCTAAGCTGTCCTTAGCTATATCCCATTTCCTACCTTATCTGGGTGACTGCTGCTCTGTCCCCAGTTCCCACTGTAGACCAGTATCTCATCATTGTCCAGTGAGAGTTGGGGGGTTTAAAGATAGGGAACTAATTAGACAATTCCAATGAAGAGCTTTTATTAACAATTGCTAAATGTAAACACATAAAAAGAATAGAGGCTATAGTTTACCTCCACAAGGCAATCAAAATACTGGCATGATGATCAATGACTATTTTACAGTCCACAGTTGTCTGACATCCACTGAAAGTGGGTGTCAATCAGGTCAGGTTTATAGTCCTCAATGTAGCTGAAATCTCTTATGGCCAAGGGAAGCTTGCTCATTCCCAATGTCTTCATTGGAAGACTGTTTCCATTTCTCCACTTCCTCAGCATCCAGCACATCGCCTTACTTTATGCTCCAATAGTGCTGAGCACAGCACGTCAGGATGATGGGTGGTTCACTCCATACGGACTATACTGTAGGGCACCCCAGACCACACCATGCAGTGGAATCATATCTTCAGCAGCCTCATTGTCTGTTCCACCATGGTCCTGGTCGAAGCAGGGGCAGTATTATATCTGTGCTGCTCATCAGTCAGGTACTACACAATGGTGACATTATCCATGGTCGCAGTACGTAACCCTTGTGCCCAGTAACCAACCTTGTAAAACACCTGAACCCTTAAACACACCAGGTACATGAGAGTGCTCCAGGACATAGGTGCCATGACAGCTGCTAGGATGGTGGGCACACACCCATGGAAAGTGGTAACAGTGATCCCAGGTCTCCTGGACATTGATTGAATGGAACCTCTCCCTGTTAATGAATTCCACCGTGTAGTGATATGACCCTCTCAGGGTGTGGTACGTACTATCGATGTCACACTTCAGCTGAGGAAACCCAGCCATGTTCCTGAATCTTACTGCCCGGCTGCAGCACTGACCTCGTCATTGGGAAAGGAAATGAACTGTTGTGGTCTTATACAGATGGCATCAGTCAATGTTCTGATGGATTGGTGACAGCACAACTGAGAGATTCCACATGGGTCAGCAATTGATCCCTGGAAGGAGCTGGTCACATTGGAACATTGGAGTTCGACACAGCTGGAGTGAAACTGCAACCCCACCGCCCCAACCCCACCACCACCACCACCTCCCCCCCGCCCCCAACTTCCCCATTGTATTAACATTGCTGAAGCCATTAAGGAATGACACCTTATGCACCTTCCCAAATTTCATGGAAGCGTCATGTTGAAATATGATACGGTGAATAAGCTTATTGGTCATGCAACTTTTGTCTTCCATACACATTCTTTCCTTCACCCTTAACACCTACTTCTGCCTTTATAGAATCACCAAATGTTCACAGCACAAAACTAGGCCATTCTGCCTGTCAAGTCTGTGGTAGACGCCTGCAGAAGCAAACTGGCTAGTCCTTTTCCCTTGCCCTTTCTATACAGTGCTTATTTTTTTTGCTCTTCAGGTCCATTCCAATACAGTCAATTCCCACAACTGCCTGCCTGGTCAGCCAGCACCGGCTCGGGATAAAGGCCCAGAGGAAGGTCCGAGCTCTGCACAAGGAGCAAGATCACTTGATACGACACTGGTCAGCTCAGATGCAGCTCTGTGCAAACCTACCATTTATCAAAGAAAATTACTTTTTCACAGAAAGTGCTTCAGAATCCAATGAAGGGTGAGAGGAAAGTTATTTTGTCAGAAGAAAATTGTCATTTTTGTTTGAAATAGATTGACCACTGTACTGTGGTATATTGATGCTGGCTGGCTAATTGGAGGCCCTTTCAGTAGAGAACGAGAAATGACTGTCATGTATGTCAATACATTTTGTTAAACATGTCTTTCAATGTATGGAAACAAAAGAATAGAAGATATGTTTCATTCGGAGCACACCAGGACCACAAAATGGCTTATGGTGTAATTACCTATAAACCAAAACTTTTCCAGAATTTTTAAGAGTATGGTGAATCTGATCTGGGTAAATGTATTCTGCTGTATTGGTTCTTTTTGGTTTTTTTTAGCTCCTTGAAAAGCAATAAAGTGGAAAATTCAATTTGTACCACAAAGTGGAAAGTGTCATCCATAATATTGTTAACGGTTGGAGTTGAATTACAGTGGGATGATCATTTTCAGATGACCAGATTATGGGCAATATTGTGTCCCTTGATCTCTGCTGGAAACCCTGTTAGTTTCCCATGTATATAAATAGCTTAGGTAGAGAAGGGATCATTCTCAGTACCATTGCCTGCGAAGTTACCTAATGGAGCAGATTCCTCACCCAGTGGAGAATGTGGCAGAGTTTTTGCATCCCATTTGCTTTTCAATGGAATAAAAAGAGCAGAGTTCTACAACAGAGGAGTAATCTGTTCTGCGAGGTTATTGCACCAGACAGTGATGGGGAAATTTATTCCAATTACTAAAGAATGTTAACTGAGTGCAGCAAGAGATCAAATAATGGAAATCAGTATGTGTGTGGCCGAAACACCCAGGATTAGGAGTTAGCTGCCTTTGAACGTCCCTTCAAAATTCCCATTGGCAGAGAGCTCCAGAGATGCTTAAAAGTGGGAATGGAAGAGGTGGAGGCATCTGAGTAGGAAATTCTTAGCAAATCTGGATTTCTAGGCTCCAAGACACCAGGGGATGACTATCCTTCTAAGCGAATAGAGCCAACCATAGAGAAGACTCCCTGCACCTGAGCTGCAGAAGTCAGGACAGCATTCCAATGTAGTGGCAGCCAGAGGAGAAGATATTCTGAAAACACACAGGGGGCATGAGCGAATTATAAGTAGCCTTTAATTTTCATAAATATATGTTTGTACGCACATTTAAAATGTCTGCTCAAGTATAATTTTCACTGTCAGACCCAATGATGTCACACCCGTTGAGAGGTGAGCAGCCTCTCAGATTTCCCAAGTTTAAATGAAGTTGCAATGGTTAAGCATTGTTCATCTCTTACAAGCAACCGATTCCTTGACTGCAGGTGGCCTCAGATGTTAGGGATCCATGAGCCAAGATGGTGGTGACTTCAGTCAAGGTGTTGCACTTTAATGTGAACAGCTAAAGGCAACCTCAATGTGCAGGGATGTGCTAGGGCCTGGGCTGCACACATCATTTTACACTGACACCTACCTTGTGAGTGAATCAATGATTATTCCACACATTTTGGCAGGGAAAGGCCCATTCTTTGTATTGATTTTCCAGACAAGAGCTCTGCCATTCAAGGCTGAGTGATGTACAGTGGGCATGCTCATTCCACCTCATAGCACACAGGTATGTCAAAAAAATCTCTGCACAAAGTGCTGCCACTCACAGGTTCAATGCTGTTCTATAGAATACATTTCAGGGAAAGGTTTGTCATGGAGATCCCCAGGGTCAGTATTGGGACCTTTGCTTTTTCTGATGTATATTAATGATCTGTATCTTGATATGCAGGGGACAATTTCAAAGCTTGCAGATGGCATGAAATTTGGAAGAATTGTAAATTGTCAGGAGGACTGTGTTGGTGGAGTGGACTGAAAGGAGGCAGATGAGGCTCAATGCAGAGAAGTGTGAGGTGACGTACATTGGTTGGAAGAATATTGAAAGACAATATAAAATAGGGGGTACACTTCTAAATGGAGAAGACGAACCTGAGTGTGAACATGCACAGATCATTGATGGTGGCAGGATAGGCGGCAGTTAATAAAGCATAGAATGTTCTTGTCTTTATTCATAGAGTACAAAAGCAAGAAGGTGATTTTGAACTTGTGTAATATATTTGTCAGACTTCAGCTGGAGAATTGTGTACAGCAGTGGGCATCAAGTCATAGGAAAGATATGAATTTATTGCAGAGGGCACAGAAATGATTTATAAGGATGGTTCCAGGAATGAGAAACTTCAGTTGTGAGGGTAAATTGAAGAACTTGGAACTGTTCTTCTTGGAGAGAAGAAGGCTGAGAGGAGATTTGTATGAGGATTTCAAAATCATGAAAGGGCTGGGTAGAGTTTATAGGGAGAAGCTGCTCCCATTCCTAAAAGGTACAAGAGCAAGAGGGCTAACGTTTCGGGTCTGGACCCTTCTTCAGACCCTTTTTGTGAAGAAGGGTCCAGACCCGAAATGTCAGCTTTCCTGCTCCTCTGATGTTGCCTGGCCTGCTGTGTTCATCCAGCTCCACACCTTGTTATCTCAGATTCTCCAGCATCGGCAGTTCCTACTACCATGAGCAAGAAGGCATAAATTTAAAATGATGTGCAAAAAAGCGAGGGTGATTCGAGAAAAAAAGTTTTCACACAACGATGCACTGCCTGGAAATGTGATGGAGGCAGGTTCAATTGAAACATTCAAGAGGGAGTTGGATGATAATCTGAATAGAAATAATCTGCAAGGGTATGGCGCAAAGCAAATGTTTGCCACTAGGCAATGATGTCTGTTTGATTCTGATTGATTTGAGAGGATTGGCTTATAAGCAGACATTGAGTCAACTGAGACTACACTCACTGTAATTTAGAAGAATGAGTGGGCATCTTAAAGAAACATAATAAATTATGAAGGGAATGGATAAGATAGAAGCAGGGAGGTTGTTTCCACTGGCGGGTGAAACTAGGACGAGGGGGTATAGCCTCAAAATAAGGGGGACCAGATTTAGGGATTGAGTTGAGGGGGAACCTCTTCACCCAAAGGGTTGTGAATCTGTAGAATTCCATGGCCAGTGAAGCAGTTGAGGCTACCTCATTGAATGATTTAAGGCAAAGATAGACAGATTTTTGAACAGTAAAGGTATTAAGGGTTATGGTGAGTGGTTGGGTAAGTGGAGCTGAGTCCACGAAAAGATCAGCCATGGTCTTATTGAATGGCAGGGCAGGCTCGAGAGACCAGATGGCCTATTCCTGCTCCTATTTCTTATTTTCTTATGTCTGAAGAGTCAAGGCATGCACAATGGGCTGAATGGCCTCCTTCTGTACCGTAACAATGCTGTAATTCTGTGAAAATGTGTGGTCAACCATTTTCAGATAGGGTCTACCTTAAATGACAACCTTCCCTTTCCAAGCCCCACCATGTTCAGGAATATGGATGAAGTTTTAGGAGAAATAAATGAAAGGTATTGCAAAATGTATGTTTAGTTCATGATGCAGAAAGATTTCCAAATCTTTTGACCTGCTTAATATAATGGAACGTAGCCACAAAATTGTGTAACTTGAAGATGAAAGGGGATTTTTCCTCTTTGTGTGACTTACTCAGTTTCCCGTAGTCCATTCTGGGCCTGGCAGCCACCATTACATGCAAATGAGGGACCTGCCCACAATCTCAGAAAGTTAGTTGTGGCCACTGGTGGAGGTCCCTGCGGGTTTAGGAATGGTAGATGGTTGGATCTATTGTGCCTTCCAAAGTACAAGCTAACATCTCTGGAGTGGCACTATCACCCAACAATGTTATTACTGAGGTTTGCCAAAGCTGACTCCTTGTTACATTCTTTTATGCATCATTTTCAATTATGTTTATGAAATTGAAGAATAAACAGATGTATTAGGAAGATTTTAACTAGTTCTTCCACACTTATGAAGCTAGTCTAATAATGACGCAAGCATCATTACAGGTTTTTCAGAAGTTTTCTCTCTTGCTGTTTTGATCTTAGTTACACAACGTAACAGCTGGTTGTAGAACCCACCCTTGGCACTTCCAGAGTCCTTTGAGATGTTCAAGATGAGAGAAACCCATTGTGACTCATCTCTGATTTTATTACACTCCATTACAGTGCTGTGCCTGAGCTCTGCTCATCTCTACACCTCCCTTGATGGCATAGCTGAGATCACAAATTTGCCTTGTGGATTATTGACTGCGCAAGAGTTGCTCCGTGACTAGGTTTCACAGGTGCCTCAGTGCACTAACGCACAAAACAAGCTTAGACAACAGATAGCCAACTACAGATACAAAGCAGAAAAAAACATTATTAATGCTCCGGGTCTGTGATCTTTCACAGACTTGCTGAGTGTTTCCAACATTTTCTGATTTATTTCAGATTCCCTGCATTACTGTATTTTGGTTTTGGCTGAAAGAAGCAGGCTCTGTAATTACAGTCTGAGCCTGTTCTCTGGAATTGCATCAGTTAACCCCAGCAGAGATTTGTCCCATTCAAAAACAGTCGACAGTCTATGGGCTATGGTTTGGTTGTAGTCATCTTGTCTGAACAATAATCAGCATTTTCATCAACAATGCTAGCAATAACTGTTTCTAATCTATCTCCAACACCACTGAATGGGTATAAAAGCATATTTTCAATTCCAGTAATTTGCCGTGACATTTCAAAACATTTGCATTGGAGCATGACTGCAGTTGGGAATTCATTTAATATGTGGCTGGTATACTGTCGAGTCACCCAGCAAATAAGTAACACTCTTGAATTCTTGTCCCAACAGGTCTGTGGTTGCCTGGCAGCAGAAAAAACAAACGTATTAGCACCATCTATAGCATGACCTCATTAGCATTCAGAGCATTTTAGAACTGCCAGAGTATCTGTTACCCACTTTATTTTCTCATTGTGGGGAACAGTATAGACAGGGTAAGCTGCAGGGGCTAAGGCCACTCCCACCAACTGTAGACTTCATTTTCTGAAGGCACTTTTACGGTATTGTTAAGGATGCAGGGAAGCAGTTCTTACATTACCTTGATGGAACAATTCCTATCATTTGCCAATCATTTTATTGACAAAAGCTTTCAAGATATAAAAAAAAGCAATCTGGATCCATGATGCTATCAGATCTCAAGGTCTCCCTGTTTGGGAGTAATGAAGGGTGGACCAGGCACCCATCATAAACACTATGCCCCAAAATGACAAATGCCTTGTAAAGGGTGAATAGGAGCCAACTGAAGTTGCACAGAAACTGTTGACTCGGTGCACAGGCCAACAAAGGATTGCTGGCTTTGCTGCTTCAGTAAACTAACCATGATCCCTGGAGCCAAGCTCCTCTTCAATTCATCATTGTAGCTGGTTTGTGATGATCCCTGATCCCTCTTTCTTCTGTTGGTCAATCAAGGACTGTTAGTATGTACAGCCAGTCGTGTGCCTACAAGAGACCACAAATATTTTAAACTCCAGTCAGTGATGTAAATTACTGAAAGTTACCCAGAAGAAAATGTTTTGCAACCAAATCTTGAACACTATTTGCTTCAAAATGGTCACTTTGAAATTATGAAAACACTTGTCTTTTTAGTTGTAGCCATCTGACCAACCAGGATGTGATTTAACACTAACAGTAGATCAGGGAGGTATTTGGCAAAAGGAAATAAAAGGTCTTTCAGTCTTCCATTACAGAAGACAATGAATATTGTAAACCTCTTTAACCTCTGACCTTAGCCTCAAAATGACCTTAATATGCAGGCCACTGATAGTCTACTTTTATGTCTAGTTTACTCGTCATTATAGCAGGGTATTTGATTAAAACACAGTACTATAAAATCATATATGGATTTTATCTGCCATAAAGCATTTTTATTTGATTGCATTGGCTCTTATTATAGTGTGCTCTAACCTTTTAACGACTGAAGGGTCTTTGTAGTAGTTTCAAAATATCATTTCCACCATGTAAAACCCAAAATATTATCTTCTCCATTTCTGCAACAGGAGAACTGAGGGTAGAAATAGATGCATGTCCCAAAGTACTGAACAGTTCTTACATCGGTTGCCTTTAACAACAATAATTCTGTTTGATGCATAATTCAAATTTTAATGTAAAACTGTCAGCAATAGTCTCAAAGAGTCATATATGCATTTAGTCTGCTTTTGTCCTCTTTTTATTTTATGATTATGACAGACTGTGTGTCCCGATGGGTGATGTAAACTTTAGGGGAGCAACGAGTAACGGTTCATTAAATAGCTACAGCTGCACTTGATTAAAATTTATCACAGTTGGTTAACCAGAGAAATAACTGTTTCCGCCTCTGACCTTTGCTGTAGTCACTCTGTTCTCTCTCAATCCTTCGCTTTGCATAAGGGGCAGGATATAATGGTCAATCCTTTTGTAGATTGTATGTAGCATACACGGTCTAAGTAGCATATCTTCAGAGTGACTATACAAAATATCATGAAACTTTTCATATTCTTGCTTAATCATCCTGGGTTTATTATGGATAAATGCATCTCCCAACCCAAGTGTATTGTTGCACTATTGCTTCATTTTGCCCTTCAGAAATGCTCTTGTATGAAGTATTTCGCTCCCAGTGTAACAGAACGATATGTTTGTTCAAAGAATGATGTTTTTGCAAGATCATTAACAGAGCAGTGCTCTAAAAAAATTAAATCAAGTGCAAACTGGGCTCCTCACAGGAGGACTAAAAATGTTATTATTTTTAGATGATATTCTCAAATAAAAAGAATAGGTTTTGGTTGGATCTGAAGCATGTTTACCAAATTCCCAATGTCATTTTGCATCAGAGCACCAAGATATTGTGGCATGGCGACAGGTTTAAACTGTCAAACTCTTGAATTATTGGTTGTGGTCTGGGGCTATAGAGCCATGATCTATACATTCCTCCCTATAACCAGGACAGAAAACCAAAGATAACATCATAGATAGCAGGCCAGGCAGCATCAGAGGAGCAGGAAAGCTGATGTTTCGGGTCAGGTCCCATTTCTGAAGAAGAGTCCCGACCCAAAACGTCAGCTTTCCTGCTCCTCTAATGCTGCCTGGCCTTCTGTGTTTCTCCAGCTCCAAACTGTGTTATCTCTGACGCCAGCATTGGCATGTCTTACTATCTCTCAAAGATAACATCATGTCAGGTTTTGACATCATGATCTCCAACTCGTTAGTTTACAACGGTATTGGCAGAGACCTGTGTGTAAAAGCAAAAATAATGTGTGTTTACATATATTTTGTTCACCATCAGGTAACATTAATTTATTTGCATAATGCCATTAACAGTAGAAATGTCACAGAAAAATCACAAGATATAACACCAAGCCATATAAGGAGATATTCAGTCAGACGACCGACAGCTTGGTCGAAGAATTAAGTTTTAAAGGAAAATCTATTGTTTAAGACAGGAAACAGATAATCCATGTAATACAGGCTGGTGAGTCTGACGTCAATGTTGGGAAAGGTGTTAGAGAAGACATGAGAGACAGGATTAATTCACATTAGGAAGCAAATGGACTTGTTAGTGATAGGCAGCATGGGTTTGCGCGGGAAAGGTCGTGTCTCACCAACTTAATTGAGTATTTTGAGGAAGTGACAAGAATGATTGATAAGGGGAGGGCAGTAGATGTTGTCTACATGGACTTCAGTAAGGCATTTGATAAGGTACCGCATGGCAGGCTGGTACAAAAGGTGGAGTCTCATGGGATCTGGGGTGAGCAGGCTAGATGGATGCAAAACTGGCTTGGTTACAGGAGACAGAGAGTAGTGGTGGAAGGGTGCTTTTCTGAATGGAGATCAGTAACTAGTGGTGTTCTGTGGAGATCAGTGCTGGGATCTTTGTTTTTTGTAATATATATAAATGATCTGGAGGAAAATATAGGTGTTCTGATTAGTAAGTTTGCGGACGACACCAAAATTGGCAGAGCTGCAAATAGTGAGGAGGATTGTCAATGGATACAACGGGATATAGATAGATTGCAGATTTGGGCAGAGAAATGGTGTATGGAGTTTAATGACAAATGCGAGGTGATGCATTTAGAAAGATCAAATTCAGGTGAGAATTTTACAATAAATGGCAGAACCCTTAGGAACGCTGGCATACAGAGAGATCTGGTGTACAAGTCCACAGATCCCTAAAAGTGGCAACACAGGTGGTTAAGAAGGCATACAGCACTTTTCCCTTAATCGCGCAGGGGACTGAATATAAAAATTGGCAAGTTACGTTACAGCTGTATAAAACTTTAGTTAGGCCACATTTAGAAAATTGTGCACAGTTTTGGTCTTCCAGAAGCATGTGGATGCTTTGGAGAGGGTGCAGAGAAGGTTTACCAGGATGTTGCCTGGTCTGCTGGATTTTAGTTATGGGGAGAGGTTGGATAAGCTTGTATTGTTTTCACTGGAAAGATGGAGGCTGAGGGGCAACCTGATAGAGGTCTACAAAATTATGAGAGGGATAGATAGGGTGGATAGTCTGAGGCTTTTTCCCAGGGTGGAAATTCAACTACAAAAGGGCACAAAAGGTGAGAGAGGGAAAATTTAAAGGACAAGATGGGGAAAGTTTTTCACACAAAGGGTGATGGGTGTTTGGTACACACTGCCAGTGGAGGTGGTGGAAGCAGGCACATTAACAAAGTTTATGGCATTTCTTGATAGATAAGTAAGCAGGAGGCGAACAGAGGGACAAAAACTGCGTATGGGCAATAAGTAGTGGGTCTCAATAAGGTTTAGGGATTGGCGCAGGCTTGGTAAGCTGAAAGACCTGGTTCTGTGCTGTATTGTAGTGTATTATAAGGAGGTAAATGAGGTGGTGAGATGAACATATTTAGGGTGGAAATTGCAGACCTTAGGACTTGTCAGCTGAAGGTGTGTCTACTAGGAGCAGAGAGATTAACATCAGGGATACTCGAGATGCCTGTATACCAGCAGAGTTATAAATTGAGGAGTTGTGGGATTGGAGGAAATTACAGCGATAGAGAGGGGAGAGATCATAGCAGGACTTTTGGAAACAAGCAAGAAAATTTTGAAATCAAGATGTGGCCCGGCTGGGAAGCAGAATGGATCAGTGAACGCAGCAGTAATAGGGGAACTGGATCTTGTGTGACTTAGAACATAGGCAGCAGAATTTTCAATGACCTCAAAATTACAGGGCAGTTAAAATGTGAGAGACCAGTTAGGAGGGTAAAGGCATGAATGAAGGTTTCAGCGGTTAATCAGCCGAGGCAGGAAAAGGCTGCGGTTTATTAACAATCCCTTACTTGTCCCTACTGAATGACTGAACAGACCACTTCTGAAAATAAGTAAGATACAATAACGCTGGTGTGGGATTGGAGTCACATAGGTCTGATCATGTAAAGAGGGAGAGTTTCCTTACGGGGAAAGGGCAAGTCTGGCCAATCTTCGAAATTGTCGGCTCGATGCCAGTGGCCTATGTCATGGCTGCACAGGAGCAGTTTTAGTTAGGAATCTGGAAAGTTTCAGGTCGCAAATTTGCAGCAATTTGGACACCATATTGTCAAGTGTTTGCCGTATTTAATGCATCCAGCTACCATTGCATTCACTGACTTTGGGTGGATCCAGGAGTTGTGATTAAGGAGGAGGCTGAGCAGGATTGTTCACTCACACTATCGCTTGAAAGCTTTTGTCATTAGTTCAGCTTCTTCTCAATTGTAGGATTCCATTGCCATTTTCCTTGTGGTTGTTGAGCCATCCAGAACATAAAACCAGATCTAAGTTCTACTGAGAGTAGTTATATCAATATTCTGCTGGGTAATAATCTGTTGGGTGATTATGTTTCAGTGCAAGACAACCTTGTTAAAGAAAATAAAACAAAATATGACCTATCAAGCCAGATTTCATTTTGGGAACTGAATGTCAGTAGTAATGACTAGGATCATAACATTCCACAGGTACTGACAGAGTTTATCCTCCACTTACTGCTTTTATGTCAGATTTCCAACATCCACAGTACTTTACTTTCATTGGAATCAGTCCCATTGTCCTCTTTCATCTATAAGTGGGTCAGGTATCAACATTTTCACGCCCGTTGTTTAATTACCACAATGTGATGTGAATTAAATTTTTAAAACCTTCAAAAATTATTTTTAACCAACCTGTCTGGATATACTTCAGCAGATTGCCATGGCAGGTGAGATTTGAATCCAGATCTTCTGGCCCAGATGTGGGGACAATATCACTATCAAATACTGATGCTTGAAGTTATACAATTAATTAACAAACAGCATGACAACTTCATGTGAAGCTAATCTGTTCAATGACTGGCGGTTGTTAAGGAAAATATTTACAAGAAACTTGTCTTTCCTGTTCAGAGAGGGGATGGAAACAATTATGATCAGGAATTAGATATTGAAGGAACATTTTTGCACTGGGAAAATTCAATTCACATCAGTGCCAATGAATTAAAGTGCATGCTTGTTATATCTTAACCAAGATTCATTGGGAAAATCAACATGTGAAGATTAAATGTGGCTGCCTTTTGGACACTGATGGGAAGAGGGGGCTGGTAATAAAACCTTACCATTCCATGAGTTATCCCACGTCTATAACTTAGCAATTTAATTATTATGATAGTTAATTTGACTGACTTTGACTGCTATCTAAGACAAAAGAATCTCGCACGTACGTTAATAAACAAAAAATCTTATTTATTGTGGACAAGCTTATCCTTTAACAGTGGCAAAGTAGATTATTTATGACTACTATCCAAACTTAAGCTATATTCCATTTCATATCAAAAACGCTCATATTCATTCACAGATAGGACAAATAAGACAGAGGGCTCTGCAAAAACATCGAGGGCAGAAAATATAGGCAA
Source organism: Rhincodon typus (assembly GCF_021869965.1). NCBI lineage: Eukaryota > Metazoa > Chordata > Chondrichthyes > Orectolobiformes > Rhincodontidae > Rhincodon > Rhincodon typus. Next base: position 18,242,548 of record NC_063354.1, on the reverse strand, counting down.
AGAGGAACATATTCTGTGGATCATGACTCCAAACCACACAAGTGCAATGAAGTGACTTTCTCAGAGTTCTAAGCAATGTGCGTTTCTTGCAAGTGTAAAAAACTAAGGTTAAATATTTCTGATAAACTTTAAAGTGAAATACTTTAGCTTGCTGAGTCATAAAACATTCTAAAGTGAACAAACATCCTTTAGTGCTATCAAAGTAGCTCTCACAAACTGTCTTAAAAGAAATCACTATGGCTGCAGAACACCAAAAATTTATGTGCCACTAACACAAGCATAAAATTAATGATATTAACTATTTTATAAAGCACAAAGTTTATATCACATCCTGCTGCAAAGACAAATGAAAGTGTATCTTAAAGAGGCAATTTTATTATTCATCAAAAGTTATCTTACTACTAATTCTAAAGTGCACCAGCAAGATAGCGGCAGGGTATGTCACTCTATTCAGAGCTCCATTCTGCTCACCAGTTCTCTTTCTCTTTCTTTCTTTGTCCTTCTTTTTTGTCCTCCCTTCTTCTCTGTCCCTCTGCAGTAATTCTATCCCACCCTACCCCTTTTAACTACCTAACTAAGGAGTCAGGAAGGAGTTGGATCACGACCGGAAACCACATAGTAAGAGCTGAACATGCAGATTGTGTCCTGCAGTGACGGCAGATCGAGCGTGGGCCAGAGTGACAGAGGTGGATCAAGAGTGGGCCGGTGAGACTGGGCCATTGAGGCAGCCCAGAGTGGTACACTGGCAGCAGCATGGTGTGGGCTGGAAAGCCCGGAGTGGACTATAGCAGTGGAAGGGATAGTTGGACTCTCTTAAGTATCGTCTTTCTTTCTTATCTTATTCTAAGTTAATGTGAATGGCGCCACGTATGTACGGTGAAGGTACACAGTTTTCACTGTATTTTTACATTGAATACACGTGACAATAAATGATTCAATTCAAATTCAAAATGTCATACTATTAATATGTTAACATTAAATTGATAATGAGTTACACAGCACGCATTTTTAAATAAATCATTTATACCACATCACCCAGTCTTTTACATTTCCACACTTTATACAGCTTTTCAAATGCATTTTCTTTTCTAGGCACATGAATGATATTCAAATGTGCAGTTGGAGAACTAAGCTCCTTGAAATAGTCATAAGTTCTTGCCCCACAATTTTTCTAAGAAAATCAAAGGATGTGGTGTGTATAAATAACAGTATCTTCCATTTTGTTGTGAACGTACATTTCAAAATGAAGCAGAGCCAGCACAAGATTCAATGTCTTTTTTCGATAGTTTTTATTTTTGTTGACGAGTGCTCAGTTTCTGTGAAAAATAACTGACCAGCCATTCAATCCCTATTTTATCATCTTGCAGTGAAGGAACGCCCCGACACCAATGTCACTGGCATCAAAGGCCTGTTTGAATAGCTTTGCATAATTTGGTGAGGCTGGAACTGGTACAGTTGTCAGCACTGCTTTCAAATTTTCAAAAGCTCTCTGACATTCTTGTATCTATTCAAATTTCCTGCCTTTTCTCAACAGGCTTGTATGAGAGTGCTACTGGTAACTAAAACATTCTCAATGCTTTGGCCTACCACTCATTTTTGCCATTATGTATGCCATAGTTTTCGATTGGATATTCTCCTTGATTGTCTTTGTTAACCACTGGACCATCCTTCTTGCTAAGTCCTTCTCTTTGACTGGAACAACCTTTCGCTGAGCGTTATGAAATATCTGCTACATGTCTGCCACTGCTCATCTACTGACCTTCCCCTTAGTCTATTTTCTCAGCCTGCTTTACACAACTCTTCCTTCATTCCTCTGTTATTGTCCTAATTTAAATTGGGGCTTTAGTTTGAGACCTGAGTTATCGTCTCTCAAACTGAGTTTGAAATACTAACATGCTGCGATTGCTAACCCCTAGACAACCTTTAACTACAAGACCTCTTATGAATAGATTGCTTCAAGGATCAGTCCTAGGCTCTCAGTTATTTAGTATTTACATTAATGACTTGAAGGAGGGGGCTGAGTGTAATCTATCCAAATTTGCTGATGATACAAATGAAGATGACATAAGGAATCTGCAAGGAATTATAGATAGGTTGAATGAGTGGGCAAAAACTTGGCAGATAGAGTTTAATGTCAGAAAGTCTGTGTGGAGGTTGCACATTCTCCCTGTGTCTGCGTGGGTTTGCTCCAGTTTCCTTCCCACAGTCCAAAGATGTGCAGGTTAGGTAAATTGGCCATGTTAAATTGCCCATAGTGTTCAGGGATGTGCAGATTAGGTGGGTTACAGCGGGATGGGTCTGGGTAGGATGCCCTGAGGTTCGGTATGGACTTGTTGGGCCGAAGGGCCTGTTTCCACACTGTAGGGATACTATGATAAATGGAGAAGCATTCCAAAAAAGTGCCACACAGAGGGATTTGGGTGTTTTTATGCACGGAACACAGAGTTAGCTCATAGGTGCAGCAAATGATTAAGAAGGCAAATGGAATTTTTATTTTTATTTTTAGGGGTTTGAAGTGTAAATATAGGGAAATCTTGTTGCAACTATACAAGGTGTTGGTGAAGTCACGCCTCAGAATTTTGCTCCCTGTGTTTCATAAGGCACATACAGGCATTGGAGGTTGTCCAAAAGAAATTCATTAGGCTGATTTCTGGGATGAAGGGGTTGACTTATCAAGAACAGTTAACCCACTTAGGCCTTCATTCATCAAAGTTTAGAAGATCCTATCAAAACATACAACTTTTTGAGTGGGTTTAACAGGGTAGATGTTGAGAAGATGTTTCCACTAATGGGGAATTCTCAAAATAGTTACATAATTACAAAATAAGGGAATACTGATTTAATCTGAGATATGAAGAAATTTCTTTTCTCAGAAAGTAGCAAACATTTGGAATTCCAGGGCAAGCTGGAAGAATAGCTCTTCATTTTTCACTTGGGAATTCTGCAACCTTCTGGACTCAATATCAAATTCAACAATTTTAGGATTTGACCACCTTCGTCCAGGTCATTACCTCAACCCCAACATAATAGGCCTTGTCATCAAATGGGCTGCTACCACACACAACCTATTGTTAGCTACTAACAGACCCCATCAGCAGCTATTCATTCCCCTGACTTTTACCCAGCTGTTTTTCTCTCTTTCTTTGGGCTCTATCTCCACCTATCGTTTCACCCCTACCCCCCACCACTCCCCACCAACTCATCTTCTGCATAATGACCAAACTTTTCCTAGCTACCATAAGTTTTGAAGAAGGGTCACTGGACTCAATATGTTAACTCTGCTCTGTCTCCACAGATGCTGCTGAGCTTTTCCAGACATTTCAGCTTTTCTATCGACAACCTTTATTTCACCAAGGACAATTCCACAGTCAAACAAGCTGTCAAAGGGAATCAATACAGCCTCATTTCTTGAAATTTTCAAAACACATTATTAAATTATCTGCATTTATATGTTTTCATTATCAGGAAGGCCATACATCAACAAGTCATTTCTGGTTTGGCTAGTTTGAATCATATAAATATTGGTAGAATACAACAGTTGGTCTGTGATGTGAAGGCAATCAAACCAAAGGAGATACAGACAAAATAGAAAGTTAGCAGATCTGGCCTAGGCTGACTCCAGTCCAGGTCCAACTTGGTCGTCTCCTGACCTCCTTCTGAAATGGCTTAGCAAATCACTCAGATCAAGATTATTTAGAGATTGTTAACAAATGCTGATCTTTCCAGTGACACCCAGGCCCTATGAAATAATTTTTACAAAAGAAGCCATGTAGTTGTAAGATTTTGCATTTTATGCAGAACAAATACAAATGTTTATTGCGTACAATGATTGCAATCTGATGAATGTATTAGGAAGAAAATGGAATTGTATGATTATGTTGGCTGGTCCACTGAACATGTCCACATGAACTGAATTGGTCCACATGTTAGGCTGCATCAAAAATTATCAACACATAAAAGCTACTAAAATTGGAGGTGTCCTTTCTTTCTCCCAGTGAGTTGTTGCACAGAATTCATGTGTCAAAATGAGAGCTAGCCTTGGGCAAATATAAATGTATCAATATCAAACAAATGTTGTGAATTGCACTTATAATCAAAAAGATTGAGATAAACTATGAAACAATGTAAACAAGTTTAACTGCGGTACTTTGAAATGTTATAGCTACAGTTTTAACATGGTATAAATTGCTGGTAAAAGGAATTAGTATAGTTTGGTGTTTATTGGTCAGAAGGGCCTGCTTCTATGCTTTTTGACTCTATGACTAGGTGACTTTTGTTAAATGGGCATGCCAGCTCTCTATGCTGTTTGAGCTGTTGTCCATGACAAAGGTTGCTGTCAACATCAACAGTCCCATGAATTTTCTTACTGGCTACACTGGCCTCTGAGGCCTATGTGTGCTAATGACTTCTGGAACCAGAAATTAATGCTGCAATTGGCGTGCTTATATGATAGACATTGTTACAGAGCCTTGGAGAAGAACTGAGATAGTAGGTCTCACTCCATTGGAACAGTCAATAGATCTTTCAAAATCAATATCACAGTGGTCACAGCCAACTATCAGGAAGACCTGTCAAGGGAAGCTGTTGAAGGCAACTGAAACTGTCAAGCTGTCAAGGTATTCAAAATCCCTGCCTTTTAAATCTTTTTAAAAAATGTCTAGAGTAGTTAAAATATAATTGTTTGCTATTTCACTCGATCTGTTGGCATAGGCTTGAGGGTTTCCATGACTAGGTAACTGCTCTGTCACTGATTTCACAACCATCTATTATCACAGTTTGCCACCTTTAATTTAAGTGTTTAATCGACAATTACAAGTAATTATAGACTGTTTGAAATGGAACTTTGATTGAATCCTGATGCTTGAAATTATAAGGAATTGTGTATTTGAATGAAATATGTATTCTTATTAGGCTTTGTTTAGTTGAATAAATGTAAATGTAACATTTTTCTAATAAATGAGCATTTTTTTCAATATATTGAAATTTGCAACAGACTCTTAGGACTTTCTTAAATGGAGTTTTATTATTTCTCATCTCTGCAAGGGTCTTGAGGTCTGCCATAGTGGATCCCAGGTGATTTGGCATGGTAATTATATGGGAAAAGGATGGGTCATGTGGTGGCATATGTTGGCGCTAAGTTGGCATAGGGATTATAAGAGAACATGGGGTATGGGTTGAGATTATCATAGAAGGATGTAGGGTCATGGGAATGTGGTTGTGGAGGCACGAGCAATTGTAGGGGCTGGTTGGGGGACATAGATTGGTTAATTATGTGGGTCCAGTCAGGGCTTGACAACATGCAGTAAAACCAGGTCTAAACTTGGGTGTATGAATATTAATGGGTTTTTTTAGAACATAACTATATCCAAGGAATAGTAAAGAGGACATTTTCTGGAACTATATAGGCTAAAGTGTCAGTTCCATGTGAGTTATGTCATTGTGACATAACTCCTTACTATACACATTAAGTCGATAGACTTAGCATAAAGGTATAGTTAAGCAGGAACAAAAACAAAGTTGCTGGAAAAGCTCAGCAGGTCTGGCAGCATCTGTGGAGGAGAAAACAGAGTTAACGTTTCGGGTCCGGTGACCCTTCCTCAGAACTGAGGAAGGGT
>NC_063354.1:18207843-18236533 GCF_021869965.1 Rhincodon typus | reverse complement strand
CTGCAGTTCTTTTGGTTTTTATTAGGTATAGTTAAGCCTTTACTTCACAGTTATGCTTTGACCTACAGGCTCTGCATACACTCTATCAAAATCTTTCGCAATGTTATATACCTCTACCATATTAGGTCATCTTTCAGCTTTCTTCCTCAAGAAAACAAAAGTGACCTATTCTATCTGTTAATTCCGATTATGTGTACTCACATATTTCTGGTATAATGGCATTAGTCATAGTGCACAAATTGAGTCATGAACTGAGTGAAAAGGCAGTCCAATAGATGGAAAATGCTGAAGAAATTGAAAGCACTTTGCCATAAAAGAAGAAAGATAATCAGAAAGTGATTCCATCCATATTCCTCTTGTGCACTTCCAGGAGTTGTGTTGAGCATAGCAATAGCAGAGACCTCAACAGAAAAAGGTGGAAGAAGATAAAATCTTAGGAGAGCTCATGAATATTTCATAAACCATCAGTATTTGTTCGGAATCTCAGGCGAATCATTTAGACTAATTAATTATTGGTTCAAATGAAGCTTTACAATGCAGTTATGATAAAAGCGAATAGACACTCTGTCTCCGCCCCTAACCATTTTTCAAGCAATCCACAGGTTAGAGTATGTAGCATATGGTCTTCTCTTGGCAGTCTCAATTCATGCAAACAAAGGTCACTGGCAATGGGTCAGCAGTAATTTAATGATTGATAATGCAAATTGAGTGCAACTGAACAGAGAATGCCAATTGGTCAATTTTGAAATTCAAAGATAATTCATGGTTAGTGGCTTGAGTTGACCGAAATGGTCAATTTATTTTTTACCCCAAGTTAACTATATTTTTGGGTCAGGTTTATTTTACCCGGTCACCGCATGTAATTTCCATCACAATCATGCCGTTGTTAATGAATGGCACTAGCCTGTGGTCTTTCGATGTGGTTCACCATGTTCTTTAAATGAAGCTTTTGCATTTTCTTTTAGTGATTCGTCAGGGTTTTATTTATTTTTGGCTCTGAGACAATACTTGCTTCTTGCCCAGTTTCTGAATGATTCTAAGCATGAAGGATATTCATTATGGTGCCTGTGATGTCATGATATTTGTGCACTCACATCTGTTCCACATCTGCTGACAAACCCAGAGACCTTTATAGGGGGAGAAAACAGTATTTTTTTTAAAATGATGAAATAAAGGAAATTGGAGCCTTCTGGATCCCAGCAGCAACTCTTTATATTATTGTAGCTTAAAATTCAGATTAATACATAGCTAACATTAAATTATAGGGCTATTGTTGGCATAAAAATTTAGGTTTGTAAGTTAGAGATTTATACACAAAAGTCATGAGTGAACTATTAGCTGATATGGTATTGATGTTTCGTAATGTAAAGGTATAATGTGTTTAGAAAAGGCATAATTACTGATTGCACCTTAAAATAGTGCTACACCACCATAAGAATTGCATTGCGTTGTGCCCTTCAAGAGTGCCATTCGAATGTTTGATTATAAGATTGTACTGGGAACCTTCTACAAAATTGGCTACATCACAATACTTGCATTCCATTTCATTTAAATGTGCAATGTTAAAGGGAATTGTAAAAATGAGGAAATATCAAATACTTCTGTCTTCAGTCTCTAAAATTAAGTCTTTGAAGCAGTGTCCCTAAATTATAAAATACAGTGCAAAACAAACTTTTTTGGTTCTTAATGATTCTACCAGCTTTTCTTCCTCTTGACTGGCATTGGGTCCTAGTGCATTTACAGTTCCATAGTCACTAGACTCCCTTTGGTGCCCTGCACTAATTGTTGATAAACTTCAACACACCGGGTACTACTCACTATGTGCACTTTCCGATTATTGTTGCTAGGTAGTAGCTAACAATGGGACTTCTGATTTATTTGTGTTCTTTTTTCTCCATTTGTCCTGAATTCCCAGTATCAGAACAGCTACACGAAGGATTGAACTAGGGAGCTTTTTAGTCTGCCTGATTTAATGACTAGTCTTCAGTCAGTTCACTCATTACTACTTTCAACTGAGATTAGGTAGATTTATGCAAATCAGAATTACACAAGAATAAAGGGAACTGAAATATATTGTACTGAACTGGGAGCCGAGATTATGCATTGAAGTCCTCCCAACCCTCTAACTCGATTATAATTGAGCCGAACTGACACTTTATGAGTACGAATTAAATGAAACACTGGTACAGATTTCCCATCAGAAAATAGATCTGAGAGTTATCAGGTCAGTAAGTATTTGAAACCTTCTGTCGAGTACAAGGTTGCACTTATCCAAAAATCCAAAGGATTTGTCTTGCTGCTGTAAGAGGTGTTCACTAGACCCCAGCTGGAAAATGTGGAGTAAGATGTAAAATGGATGGGGAACAGAAATTGGCTGGACTACATCAGTTGCTCAACACACAACTTGCCCAATAATTACTTCCAGTAACAGCAACAACAACAATATATATCCATGTAATGCCTTTTAAAGTAATGAAATGTCCTAATGGGCTTCGCAGGAGCATTATAAAATAAAGTGTGACACTGAGCCACATAAAGAGTGGTCAGATGACCAAAAGCTTTATCAAAGAGGTAGTTTTAAAGAGTCATCTTAAAAAATCAGAACAAAGTAAGGGACAGAGAGCTGAAGGGAGGGAATTCCATAACTTGGGGCCCAAACTGAAAACGTGACCCCTAATAGGGAAGGAAGTATAAATAAGGAATATATGAGAGGGCGGAAGAGCAAAGATATTTCTGAGGTTGGAGAAAACTACAAAAGTACAGAGTGGTAAGGCAATGGAGAAATTTTAAAGGAGGATGAAAATTTTAAAATCAGAATGTTTCTTAACTAGAATCCACAGTAGTTCAAAGAACACAGGGGTGATAAAGTAACAGGACCTGACAGGGACACTGGCACCAGAGTTTTCGATGACTTCAAGACCTATGTTCCCTCTTATTCTTTTTCCTTTTGTACAGACCTTCGAGGTCCATGTGCAGCAGTGACATCCAAAACCAGAGGTCAATGCTGGCAGTGATGTCAGCATGCCAATCAGTGTGCTTAAACCTTCAGAAAGCACAGCTGGGAGGGACTTTGCTCAAAGCTACTGGACGTAGCATATGAGACTCCAACCAGGACAGTATTGGAATAGTCAACCCCACAGTTAATGGAGACATGATGAGGGTTTCAGCAGCTGATGAGCTGAGGTGAAGTTGGCCAATATTGGCTACAAAGTGGACATTAACAGTTTTAGTGATGGCATGGTTATCAGGTTGTAAACTTATTTCGGGATCAGATGTGATGGCAAGGTTATGAACAGACTAGCTTAATCTCAGACTGCTATCAGGGAGAGGCATGGAATCAATAGCTAGGGAATAGAGTTTGGAGTAGAGACCAAAAACAAGTCCACCTCATATTTGTTTGGAGGAAATTTCTACTTGAGTACTGGATGTCTGATAATTTAGCAACATTGGAGGAGTCAAAATGGTAAACTGCAATTCATCTGGATATCAAACATTTGTGAATTTGTCTCCATCAAGGAAAATGGAGGCAAAAATGCTTAAGTTATCTCCCATAACCTAATAAATTAGGTGTGATTACTTTGGTATTGAAAAATCCAACAGATATTTATTACACCTAACTAATATTTTTCTGGGCCGCATAAGTGTCTAATTTAACATTAACAACAGAGGAGCATGTAGCATCTATTAGAATGTCATGCTGTAAGTGATCCAAGGTAAGATGAAGTGTGAAATCATTAACTCCTTAGGTTACATTCTATGATGCAGTAATGATGTCTTAAGCATGTTTCTTAAAGTTTTAATGCCATACTGATCATGAAACATAATATTTCTCCCTGTTCTGCACCCTGTTTAAGTTGAATTTGACCATCGATGTGTTAGTTGTCTAATTAGTGTTTTTATTACTGTTCTTTCTGAGGACACAAAGGGGATTCTGGGTATTAAAAATATAAATTATGAGGAAATCTTGAGGCAGTTAGGTTTGCTTACCTAAGAAAAGGAATTTTAAAGCAATCTAACTGAAGTTTTTAAGGTATTTTAAAGGCATTGTTCCAGGCAAATTGTTCACATTTGAGCGGGTATCAAGTCGTTAGTGAACAAAATTAAAAACAGAAGACTATGGTATGAAGAAAAGGCAGGCAAAAGTTAACTCAGACTTTTAATAGAGTTGTGGAATAGCTATTAGGGAAATATTGAAGCAGGTTAAGGAGCCAATTAAATATGAGAGGTTTAAAAAAAAGTCTGTTTTGGGGATGTGGCTTTACTTACAAGACCACATTCATTGCTTATCCCAGTTGCTTTGAGCAGTTGGTGGTTGGTCTTCTCTTTAAACCACAACAGAAGATTGGGCTCATCTATGAAACAAGGTTGTGTCTGCTGTTAATGACTTCTTTCCCGTTTCAAAATTACTTTCTTTATTCTTCTGTTTTCAAAGCAATTATATGAGATTTTGTGAAAATCAAAAGTGATATTGTCCAGACAGAGAAATACAGATGATCCCTAGTGGATGGAAATTGTTAGTGTTTAAATGACAATAAGCAGAACAGCTAAATACTCAATATTAAAACTACAAAATGGTAATGCAAAGTGATCTGCCTTGTCATAAAATTTTTAAATAAATTTTGTTCAGCTGTAGGATGACCTTTATATCCATTTAAAGGTGCCTGTCATATGCTTACAAGAAATACATAGAAAGTAAAGTAACCTCATGGATGATCAACGTTTTGTGTTTTAGGAGCACATAGTGACATGTTCACACACTGCAGTTTAAGTCATTTCAAGTGACAGCATTTTAATTTTAAAGTAGTTTGTGTTAGAATTTCCCAGCTCTATCAACGGGATGAGGATCTTTGACACAGCACATTTACTATCTTGTATCAACAGAGAACAGCCCTTGAAAGTGAAATTCATTTAGAATTATAGTGATTAGAACAAGGACGAGACAGATCTCATTGTATGAGATCCCTGAATGGGGCTGTTAACTTGGGCCAATCAGGGAGCCCTGGCTGACACATATAAACAGATATATAATCAGAGATTCCCACTACTCTAATGACTTGCTTTGAGCTGGCTGGTGAGAGCCCATGTACTGTGCAAATGTAAGTAAAAGGAGACTTGGTGGTGGGATGCCAGCCTCCATGGAGTTACTTCAAGAATACCGTGTTCAATTCTGGTCTCTCCGCTACAGGAAAAATAATGTTAAACTTAAAACGGTTCAGAAAAGATTTACAAGGATGTTGCCATGATTGGAGGGTTTGACCTATAGGCAGAAGCTGAATAGGCTGGGGTTACTTTCCCTGGAGCGTTGGAGGCTGAGGCCATATAGAGGTTTATAAAATCATGAGGGGCATGGATAGGGTGAACAGCCAAGGTCGTTTTCCCAGGGTAGGGGAAACTGGAGGGCATAGGTTTAATGTGAGAGGGGAAAGATTTAAAAGGAATCTGAGGGGGTAACTTTTTCATGCAGAGGGTGGTGCATGTATTGAATGAGCTGCTAGAGGAAGTGGTCGAGGCTGGCACAATTACAACATTTAAAAGGCCTCCGGATAAGTATATGAATGGGAAGGGTTTAGAGGGATATGGGCCAAATGCTGGCAAATGGGACTAGATCAGTTTAAGATATCTGGTTGGTGCAGATGAGTTGGACCAAAGGGTCTGTTTCTGTGCTGTGTATCTCTATGACTCTATGTGATGACCAGGTTTGTTTGAGAAAAATTAGGAAAGCAACAAGTTACAGAACAATATTATTCTGAGGAAAAATATTCACAAAAGATGGGGAATGTCATAAATTTGCATTTCTGCATATAGGATAACTTGTTTTCAATTTAAGTAAATGGCCTGGATTTGGAAACTCAATATAGTTTTGTCATATTTGCAGCTGACCCCAACTAGGAGGGGCAGTGAAATCAGAGCAAACAGCTCTGTCTTTAAACAATAGTTGGGTAAAGTATGTGTAGGGGCAAAACAATAGAAATGAAATTTAATACAGACAGCTGCAAAACATTATATATACAAAGAATAAAATAAGTGACACCTGTACTCCATTAAAGGCTTTTCACACTCAAAGCTAAACATGCCAATTGTTGCAGAGCAGCAACCAAAACAACCACTGGAGTAGTGAATTACATAACCATAGAAGCAGAGCACATGGGTGAAATCATGATCAAACTTTATTGTGCCCTGTCAGTGCACACCTTGAGCACTGTAAAGAGCACAGGTCATTAAGAGCAGGGTGAATGTTTGGGCACAGGAAGCCATGCCGAGAATAAGGCCAACAGTTGAGAAATGTGGTGGGGAATTGTGATTTTTGGGGCCTTTTATGGTTCCAAAATGATGCCCATAATCTACATTTGCACTTTTGACACCAAGTGCCCTGGACACTATATCAGTACATGTGTTAATTTGTAGGCATCACATACATGTGGAGCAGAAAGATCATGAATTCAGCCAGTGAGCAATACTGCTTTGATACCAGCGATAACATTATGAAACTGCAATTCCAGTGTAAACCTTCTCTTTACCTCTTACAGCTGAAGGACTGTTCATCCATCAGTAATATTTAAGAGGATCATCAACTATTTACAGTCAGTGTCTGTGATTTCTTCTAAATGTTGTTATAATTTTTGATGCTTTTCACAGTTGTTCCAAGTTTTATACGCGTCTGGGGCTTAGTGTCGGACTATGGTTCTGTGCTAGCCAGAACCTTTTGAGTACTCGAAGGCAAAGAAGGGTGTGCTCATACTGTAGCCAAATGTGTTAAATATCAGTCTGCAAATTCTGCCAATATACCCCAACGGCAAAGGCTGAGAGAGTGGGACAACTTCCTGGTCAACCATGTGATGGAAGAAAATTAGGCCCTCCACCATCAATATTCATGACTCTGGCTTTCAATGTGCATGTAAAAACTCAGGGGGGACCTGGTTAATTCAGTCAGCTGGATGAGCAGAATGGATCAAATTGATGCCAAATGTATGGGATTGATTCCTGTTTGGGCTGGGGTGGATTTGAGACCTGCTTCTTTGTCTTACTCATGTTGGAGATCACAGTGCTCTGATTCAGAAGAAGGTAAAGGAAACAGCTAACAATTGCTGAAGTACATTTGCTGATTTCAAGATTTCTGCACAGCCCACATGCTCTGAAACATGCAGACATTACAGTGTATTCTTCTTGGAATTGAGCATGAATTGCAGAATGTGCAGACACACTGAGCAGGACCAAATGCTGAAGGACGGAGAGGCGACTGGGGGAAAAGAGCTGGAGGCCATATCCAGCCTTGATGTTCTGCTAAATTCTGCGATCTGAAGTTCAGCAGCAACTGATGCTGGAGGTTTCTATGCTTCACTAAGTGAGTCATCCCTGAACTTTTACAACTGCTGCAGCCATTAATCTAACCTCAGAGCAGATTCAGGACTGACTGTCAATGGTTGTGAAGGTTATTGTGGAGATGAGCCTTTATCTATCTGACACCTCTTGGTTGCTTCTGGAGTTATATATAAAAAAAAATTGTGCAGTTTGCAGGGGGGCTGATGTATGAGGGAGGCCACAAAGGCTCTTTCTGCAATGAGGCATAACATCATTTTATTCAATATCGTGGGAATCTGTTTAGATGATGTGGATGTCATTGTGGAATTGTGGGTAGTCTGTGTAGCTGTGGTTATGAGGCTAGCAACAGTGCCAAATGGGTTGGGGTAAATTGAGATCATACCTGCTATGATGGAACCCAAATTGATCGAGATTATTGGTAGGTGAGTCATGGCAGTGAATTTAGCAGGAGCTGAGGCTAATGATGTGATAGTATGATATAGGGCTTGAAAATGCATCTACTGACTTTGCCTGCTTGTGTTCAGCTTAAGTACAGCTCTGCATCCAGGTCCATTGTTCTAAACTCCCTGCTATTGACCTGTTCCCATTGCCTTCTCATCATATGTCATTCTGCACACCCTACAACCCCATCCCCTCAGAATACAGGACATCCTCTCCTTTCCATTACATCAAGTGCAATATCCAAAAACCTAGGTGCCATCTCTGCTCTGGTCAGTCTATGATCGCTGTTTTTCAAGTCTTTTTCAGTTCCAGAGTGACTCCTGTGCATAATCCTGCTACATTGTCCACTGTCTTTAAGAGCTGCAGACTAGCTTCAAGTGCTGGAAGTTATATTTGGTCCCTGCTGATGCACATAGCCAATAATGCAGAAACCATAAAACATTGGCTGCACATAGAATTAAGCAGCTTGAAGTTGGCAGGCTGCCCACTATACACTGAAAGGGCATAGATTAATTGTTCATCAAGATCCTCATGCTAATTTTCAAAGGATATCCAATTTAGCATCTCTGTCCTTTTCAGTCAGTGATTTTATTCAGGTGCATGGAATGGTTAGGAAAATTGAAACAAAAATCTAAAATATTAAGTTGTAAGAGAAGGATTTGGTTTCAAATAATACGGGCAGTCCCCAGTCGCAAACAGATTCCATTCTGGAGTCTGTTCATGAGTCGATATGTATGCAAATTGTAAACAATGTAGGATGAGGTAAAGCAGCCAGTTGTAAGTTCAGGAAGTGTCCTGTGTCAGGTTCTTTTATATCCTGTATTTATGGCGTCATGTTTGTAAGTACAAGTGTTCGTAAATCAGACATTAGTAAGTCGGGGACCCCCAATAGATGTTAAATTTGGGCCTTAAAGCTTGGAATTCTTCAGGAAGATAATGATCAACTTCCAAGAAATAAACTTTCAGATAGATTAATGGTGGCAAAAAGAAACAAATGATTTCATAAATAATTGGATGCTGTAGTCAAAGAATTTTAGGATTTTTCTTGATGGATGAGTTAAGATGGATCAGATGAGTTTCCCCAATGTTAACGAACTTGTGAACTACAAAAATCTGACATATGTGAGATTTTGCCCTGTGTAATATTGTAAAACATCAATCTGCGTTTCCATTTGAACTTTTGGCTTGGCTAATGTACTTTAAATGTTATGGTGTGGTGCTTGGAAAGGATGCACATTGTTTCTGAGCCTGAGGGTAAATCCATACAAAATATTGTGGGAAATAACAGCTTGATGTGGCACTGGGGGGAGGGACTGGTTGAGGGAAGTTGTGTCTTTTTGCATTGTTACTCATATGCCTGTGAATAATACTTAATAAGACTATTGTTTTTTAACCAAGTTTACCACCATGTGTAATGACAATGTGTAGACGTCTCTTTTTCTCTCTGTCTGTTGTCACAGCTATTAACTGGGGTGTTGTTTGGTGAAATTTCCGGCAGGATTTATTTTAAGCTGATTTTATTAACACATGTCTCCAGGTAACATTTGGGGCTGTGATCCATATCTCCATTGATTTGATGATAGAATTAATTTAATGATATAATTAATGACCTGTTGAGAAAGAATGGCACGGTGGCTCAGTGGTTAGCACTGCTACTTCATAGTGACAGGGACCTGGGTTTAATTCCACCCTCAGATAGCTCTCTGTGTGGAGTTTGCTTGTTCTCCCTGTGTCTGTGTTAATGTGCAGGTTAGGTGGATTGGCCATGCTAAATTGCCCATAGTGTTGAGGGATGTACAGGCTAGCTGGATTAGCCATGGGAAATGCAGGCGTATGGGGGGTGGATCAGGGTGGGATACTCTATGGACAGTTGGTGTGGACCTGATGGGCTGAATGGCCTGCTTCCACACTGTAGGGATTCTATGATTCTAGCTTCGAAACTTCTTCAAAAAGTTATGCTTCCTAGAAGGACTATCTAGGTGCCTGGATTGATCATGTTCTTTTTTTAGATATTTCATTGTTTCCATCTCAAGGTACTGAGATAAAAATCTTATGATGTGTGTTCCATTTAAGACTAGGTAAAGGATACCAAGCACTCTAACTTTTAATATTTTCGGTAATGGAAACAATTAAGTATCAATGTACATATAAACGCTTGCTGGATTGTTTAGCTTTTGTGTAAATTTACATCAATAATATAAATCTGATTTCTAGTTTAAAATAACATATGATCATGACATTTTTCCACTTAGCAAAGGCCTATGTAGTTTTGTGTATCATCCTTTATGCATTCTGATGCATGATAGATCAGTACAAGGAGTTGTTGTTAACCTTGAGGCTTGCTCGGTCCATCCAGCAGAAGTCTGAGATTCTCAGCCTCAGTTCCTTTGTTCACCTATGGAAACTCTTGTTGCTGTAAACATGAATGAAGCAAGTTTTGAGAGGGGCTAAATTATAACAGTTGACAGCAACTAAAGTGGGATGGATACCAAAAGCAAACTGCTCAAAGTACAATTAAAATAGATTACAAGAAGCAGGCAGCAGTAAATATAACCAGAATGGCTCACAGTGACAGAAACATAGCTACAATTGCTTCATCTGGCAGCACAGGAAAAGGATTAGGCCTGAATGTACCAATTAGACGTACTTAAATTGGGGGTCGCAAGGGCTTGGCTCATCAATGCAGCCCAGTACAAAGAGTTCGAAAATGAATGAGACGGAAGTGGAACAACAAATGAAGGATGAGGCGAGAAATGGGAGATTCAGTGCCAGCTCTATTCCAGGCTGAGGAAAAGGAAGAATGTCATTGGCGTACACTTGAACTGGCTAAAAATAACATACCTACGCTGCACCATTCAAAACTTAAATGGTTCAGCCCATATCTTTTTGTCTGTTTTCACCTATAATCTTCACTAAGTTCATCTGCTAACAATTTGATTATACTCAATGCTCAAAGATGCGCTGCTTGTATGATATTGAGTCAATAGCATTCATTTTCCTTATTGGTTGCTCATTGAAGCCTCCATCATTGACTTTACAATCTCACATGGCCTATGTCATGTGACTTCCATTGTATAAATCACGGCCCTGACAACTTTTTTGTATTGCTCTGTACCCACTTCTCCCTTTGCCCTCTGTGTCCACCCAGGCAAGAAAATCTTTCCCAATTCACTTACAAATGCAATTTGAAAATCCCAACTGCCTAGACTCCATTCACCACAAAATTTCTTTTTTGGCACTGTCTTTCCCCAACACCATCACTCTCTCAGTCCTTTTCCAGTGCTGCCATATGAAGCAATTGTCTCTGTGAACCATCCTGGTTATATTTACCACTGCCTGCTTCTTGTAATTTATTCAGAATATTGAATAAATGCCAATTGTAAAGGGCTTACCAAAAATGAAACACAATTTGTAAAAAATACTTTGCATACTAGTATTTGGAAACTTGGTAGAGTTGAAGGTGATGAAATTCTGACTGCCAGGTTAATGTTATAAATCTACTCTCTAGCCAGCTCTTGTTCCTTTAGTAATTTTATTCTATGCTGGGGCTTCCCAAAGTCACAAGCTGAAATTTTGGAGCCCTGAACTCTGCAGCAGTAATGACTGTCATAGAGATCAGGTCAAGTTATTAGAGGTGTCCTCCATCTCTAATGGGCCCCTGCTCAAACAGACCCCTTCTCCGTTCTCACACAGCTCAATGAGGGGTCACAACAACTTTCAGTGCTCTGGATATGGGGTCATATGGGAAAAACATGGGGAAGCACTGTCTTGGCCCAGTTTATAAGCAGTGTTAGCTCCCCATTTTCAACCTCTTGCCAAAGGAAAAGTAAGGTATATACATGCACATAACTACGTGCACATATTACATGAACATTTGCTTGGGACCTGAATGCCGCTGAAAAAGAAGACATGTTACCAAAGCTTTTCTTTTAGCACTGATCAGGATGAACACAAGAATATCTAATTCCAAAAGACTGCAACGACTCATATAAGAAAATAGATGAATGCAGATACTGGAGATATGAAACAAAAACAGAAATTTTCAGTGAAACGCAGCAGGTCTGGTAGCATCTTTCAGAAGAAAGCAGAGTTAACCTAATGGCAATTTGTATTATTGGAGAAGAGGATAAACTATATTGTTGATATCTCAGATTTGGTCCTTGTTGTGTCTGATCACCTGTCACTTACTGTGACTTAGTGAGTTTATCTACAGAAGATTCAGGCAATAGAGAGCAGCAAAATCCCAGCTTTGGTATACACTATTCCTTGAATGTCCATGGCTGAATCTTAGGTTTATTTGGCTAAGTGCAAGTTGCATTGTGTTTTTCAGAAGGTTTTTTTGCAGTGAGGCCCAGTGCATTTTCTCACCATATCTTACCAAATTTGCCTCATTAACTACCTACCCCGCCACTATGATGGCCCCTCAGCTGATTCTGCCCCCATTGTACCACAAACTGTTCCTAGAACTGCTTGGCACTCAGCATCACTGGTACCAGCATCATCTTTTTAAGCTGGTTGTCCAGCCAGATAAGCACAGTGTGGCTGGAGCTGTATTGCATGCTTTTCCCTGGACATGGCACTCTGGGGGAAATTGGCACCCTTCTTTGTGTGCAGGGACCTGGAGGTCCTGCCGGATGGGATGTCACATAAAATGGGATAATCTCTTTAAGTTTTTGAGACGATTTGTAACTCGGGTTGTGGGTGAGGTTGTAGTCTTGCTTGCCGAGCTGGTGTGTTTGGTTGCAGCCGTTTTGTCACCCTGCTAGGTAACATCATCCGTGCGCCTTGGTGAAGCGTCAGTGTTCTGTCCCGCTTTTTATTTCCCCAAGATCGCCAGTCCAGACCATGACACTGCCATGTCAGCCTTGTCTGAGGTTGCCACCAGGGTTAGTGCAAACTCAGCCGCTGGAGGACTGCCCAGCAATGCAAGATGAAGATCAGTGACCTTCTCCACTCTGCCAGGCTAAGTGGCATCATCCTCTCTCTGATACCTCATGTGTGGTATATTTCTGCTATTCCCACTGTGGCTCATGTTCTGTCACTCTCACTGTTGCTTGCAACATTTTCCCTCACTTGCTGTCCTTCACCCCAATCCCTGATGCCACTAACTCTGCCAGCCCTCTGCATTGCCTATTTATTTGTTAGGGACGCTTTCCCCATGTGTACCAAAAGTAACAGCTGCACTAACCACTTTCATCTGCTTTACTATCTGCCTCTGTCTCATTCCAAAAGGAAAGCAACACGCTATATGGCAGACAGAGTCAAGGTGAGTATTTGACTGGTCAATACTTGACTTCTTGTTTCCTTATGTAAGAGCATCTTGACTCTGTCAGTCCCGGTTGGCCGACTGACCATGTCCAAGATCCTAAACTGGAATCAGAGGCTTCCTTTGACTAATAGTGCCAGCACCCCCTGAGCAGAGGCCATTCCCCTTGACAACCAAAAACCAGGTCTAGCTTCCTGGCTTTATGACTGTGATAAATGGCAAAGTAAGACAAAAGTACTGTAAGCCTTGTAATTCTGGGGACACAGCAAAATGGCAAGGCAAGGCAAGGCAAAGATGCTGTGAGCAGTATCCAGGTCGACTCAGAGTGCTATGGCAGGGAACAAGGTGGCGGAGATGTACCCTGGCCTAGTCTTTGAGCTGAGCGCATGTCCCTGAGTGCACAGAGTCCTTGCTGCAGCACTACAATGAGAGTTGCTGGTGACCCTGTCATGCAGTGTAAAAGTGCAATAACATCCTGTAAGTGAAGCAGAGCTGGACAATGAGGATTGATAGAGGGTGGCACATGCCAGAAGCTAGCCCATGGACATGTCACCGGTGCCCATGGATCTCACCTTCAGATGTCCAACGTGGAATTCTTTTGGAGGAAGTAGTGAGCAGAAGTCACCAGGTATCTGTTCAAACTTCCATGTTGAGAATTCTCGACTTCCAGGTTGGTTGGCATGTTTGATAAGATAGGAAGCTGAATATTAATGAGGTGAGTTGTGGCATTTGTAATGTGTTTAATAAACTGTAAATGCACTTAGTTGGCACCTCGCTGCTCCTTTGTGTGAATCTTGCCTCGCAGCTCAGCAAAAGATGGAACAAGATGTTCCCAGCGTCAAGTTAGGCCTCACTGGACTTCTCCCCTGATACTGCCACAAATTTCACTCCAATCCACTCAGACTCACACGATGTTTTTTTTGTATGATTTCACCCATAAGTGAGATTTATGTAAATATATGCAGCCAGATTTTCATTTTTGCAATGTAAATTTGAAAATTTCTGTAGCTAGGATCAAACAAAGTAAATACTGCACGTTTGATGGCAGTACTGCAATATAAATAATGCCTCTGGAGGAGACCTGAACCAACTCCAGGTGTATTTTTGTAAGACACCTCTTATGACAGCTACTGTCAGCAAGACTAGAAGCCATGAGCTACCACTTTTCTCTGGCTGTGGACTGCTAAGTAGATATGAATTGGTATTTTTTCAAACTCTTCTGTCTTTATATATCTGAATATTTGATACTTAATCCCTCTAAACTGTATTCC
Source organism: Rhincodon typus (assembly GCF_021869965.1). NCBI lineage: Eukaryota > Metazoa > Chordata > Chondrichthyes > Orectolobiformes > Rhincodontidae > Rhincodon > Rhincodon typus. The sequence continues at coordinate 18,222,235 of NC_063354.1, read as the reverse complement.
CCTGGTAGGTGTACAAACATTTGTGGAAAATCAGTTACACTCTTAAGTGGCATTCTCTGCTGTGGCAGTGAGGTTTAAATAGTAATTTTGTTTGGACATTATACTCATTACTGACCCTAAGGGTCTCATAATCATCCCTCACTTTGCTTAGGCCGGTAATGAGCAGTTCAGGGTCAGTAATGACCATAATCTTCTTGAAAATGATGTTATTACTATCCTATACCCTTAATAATATGTTATCTTTTCCACAAAGTTCCCTCTATTTAAATGAGTAACATTTACTCACATGAAACAATTCTTACCAGACGCAGACTAGAAATTGCAGTGGCTATTGATTTTCTTAATTTATGGAGCTGGAAGTGCCTCCAAATTGCTTCCAACACTCCAGGGGACAGAATGACGTTTGGAGAAAGGCTGTGTGCTATTAACTATATCCTGGTTATAGCACAAACATGTAGCTACTATTGGAATGAAGCAGGTATATAGAAGCCTGCGTTAGGACAACATCCCTCTCCAAAAAACAAATATTAATTAAGTGAAAGCCTCAATTCATTGATAGTCATTCTAGTTCCATATGAGCCCCTTACAAGTGCTCCTTTCCCACACACACACAGCCATAGGATTTCCTTCAGGACACTGCTAGTGAGGCAAGAAACCCAAAATTCTTCCTTACTAACTGGGATTGTGTGGAACTCTGCCAGAAACTCAAGCCCACCCAGATAATGTTGATGAGCCCTGAGGCCAGATCTCTGGCTGACCTTATGCATATCCATTAGAGACCGTGTTCAATACATGACTCACAACTCACAGCTAAAATCTGAAGGAGTATGCGGTCTGTCAAGGAAGTCGGAGAAGAATGGTATGAATGAGAAAAAAATGTTGAAATGTTTGGCTGTGATTATTAATTAAACATTAATATTTTTCTCCATTAATTGTCATGATAGAAATTTAGCAGTAGCCATTATTATCATGCAACAGAAATGTAATATTAATTAGTGGATGTCCTATGGCATTGTAAAATCTGGGACTAAATATATTTATATGTATAAAAATTTATTGAGTAAGTAATGGATACAAGTTGGGATCCTGAGCATGGCTTCTGGTTGTTTATTCAAGTCTCATATCACTCTGAAACTAACAATGGTTTGACAATCACTCTGATGAAACAAGGTTATTCAAGATGAATATCATCTCTCATAGATTCAGAGACTTGTACAGTACAGAAGAAGGCTATTTGGCCCAATATGTTTGTGCCAGTCAATAATGATCTACACAAATCCCATTTTCCAGCTCTTAGCGCGTAGCCCTCATCATCTTATACACTTCTTTCAGGCCCCCTCTCAACCTGTGCTGCATCAAGGAAAACAACCCTAGCTGATTCAATCTTTCCTCTTAGCTCAAATCCTCCAGCCTTGGTAAATCACCTCTACACCCCCTCTAGAGCAATCACATCCTTCCTATAATGCTCCTCTCTGCCTATCTGCTCCTTTATCCATCTTCCCTCCACCTCCCCCTCTCTCTCTATTTATTTAAGAATCCCCTTCCCCTCTCCCATTTCTGAAGAAGGGTCCAGACCTGAAACGTCAGCTTTCCTGCTCCTCTGATACTGCTTGGCCTGCTGTGTTCATCCAGCTCTACACCTTGTTATCTCAGATTCTCCAGCATCGGCAGTTCCTACTATCTCTTCCTATAATGTGTTGATCAGAACTGAATGTAGTACTCCAGTTATGACCTCACCAGCATTTGGTAAGTCCCAGTGTAACGTCACTGATCATGCCTCAGGTAATAAAGGAACATATCCCACCCTTATCTCCCTACCCTGCTACCTACAGGAATTTGTGGACATGCACACCAAGGTCTCTTTGATCCTCACTACTTTCCAGTGAGAAACAGTTTTTTTTCTGATAAACAGTGAAAGGGAACGCCACCCTTTCTTAAAGATACAGGCTCCATAAATGTTTAGTATTATTTAACATCATTAGGCACCATGAAATGTACAAAATAATGCAACAAACCTTCTGTGTTCATCCAACTGCAAAGTCACGTGAGGTGCATATATTTTTCAGTTGTGATCTGTAGTTGCAGTTTGTATGAGAAAAGAAATGAGAACATGTCTGCGTACGTGTGCACATGGGATAAAATTTAGAACTTTAAATACTTGTCCCTCATCTCTAAACAAATAATTTAAGGTTCCAAGATCCAGTTGATCTCAATACTTTGCAAAGCCGGTTAAACGCTGCCTTGAATTTAAAGTAAATGGAAGTGCTGTGATATACTGCTGCCTGGGAGTGTGTTATCCATTCAGGGATATGGCTCTGTGTTTGTGCTATCAATTCAGCATTGATTTTAAGCTTGCAGTATTAATGAATCCTTATTCTCAATTGTTCACATTGTATAGACCCATATCATTGCATCATGTGACTAACAGATCAGCAGAAAGCAACTTGGATGGACCTGAGCTAATTAACGGTTGGAGTTTCTATCCTCCTGTATCCTTACCACAAATCCCAGCACAAATTTGCCCCAACTGCTGAAAATTCAAATGCCTGTTTATTTGTTTCTCTGCAAATATAGATCTTAACTGTTCATATGATTATTTAAAAGAAATTCCTGCAAGCCACTTGCGCAAGAGACTTTTTTTTCATTATTGATTTTTCAATAACGAGGCCATTTGCCATGGGTCTTAGTTGGCTGCTGACTCTGGCAGCAGTATCCAGCTTACTATCAAAAAATCACAACAACATTTTTTCTGCCTCCTGTGCCAACATCTGTCACCATTTCTCAAAACAAAAACTTTAGTTCACCGCTTAACTTTTATTTTGGGCTTTTTTCTTCTGCCATTCATACCTCACCAGATTCTGTGCCTGGTTATCATTATGCAGTTTGGTAGTGAATTCCTATTCTATAAGGGACAGCACGGTAGGTCAGTGGTTAGCACTGCCGTCTCACAGCGCCAGGGACCTGAGTTTGATTCCAGCCTCAGGTGACTGTCTGTGTGGAGTTTTCACGTTCTCCCCGTGTCTGTGTGAGTTTCCTTCCACAGTCCAAATATATGCAGGTTACTTGGACTGGCCATGCTAAATTGCCCACAGTGTGCAACCTAGGTAGATTGGCTATGGGGGGAATGCACAATGAAATGTGGGTCTGGGTGGGATTCTCTTTGGAGGGTCAGTGTGAACTCAATGGGCCATATGGCCCACTTCCAAACTGTAGAGATTCTATGAATCTGTTCTAAGTTTAATGTTTATATGAAGCCCAAATTGCTTGATGCAAACCTGCCCTTTTGTCTGTAAATTGTTAGCTGAATACCGCTCATCGTGCTGTAAGATCTGTCTGGTGTCTTTGAAGCTACCATCCTCTTTCTTGATAGGGATTTACAGGGTGTGGTGTGCTTGAAAAAACCAAGTAGTTTAACAAGAAAATATATTATTTTCTTAAACAAGGTGTAGTTTGTAATATGATGGCAACTAGATACATGTTACCTTGATATAATATAGTTAGTGAGCCTCTGAGGAAGACCTTTTAATTGGTCTTACGTCCAATGCTGCTCCCCCTACTGGAGTCCATGTGACATAGTCACATTGGGCAGTGCTTAATGCACTCTGCAGCATTAACCTTTTCAGACCCTTACATGTTAATGCAACATCTCCACCAAAACTTTGTTCCCATTATTAACATTATGCTTTTGTGAATATAATTACATTTACCACTGGCCCACCTACCCCCAAGGCTCTGACTTCACAATTTCAGGTAGTCTGGAGATTTCATTATTCTTACAGTATGAGTTTTCTTCAGACTTTAAGGTTGGTAGGTCTCTGGGTTAAAAAATGTTTACTTTAATTCTGGTCTTGACAGTGTAAGGTTTCTAAGTCCATATGAACTGGAGGACCTTCTTTCTCCCAGATTTTCCATACTGACAAAGTCACTTAGGTTAGTCACAGTGCATTGTAGATCTTGTAGTTTTACTCTATACCTGTGGAATCATACAGAAATGTTTCAGATTTCCAGCATCCAGAGTTCTTTGTTTTATTTTAGAGTCACGTAGAAAATCTCTGAATCCAAAATGGTAGTGGAAACCACTCTGAAGAAAGAAATTGTGCATTGTGATTGACAGTCTTTCAAGTGATTGAATTTCTGTGGGACTCTTGCTGTGCATTTTTCAGTGAATCCGTACAGAGTAGTTGTTTATTTGAAGCAATATGAAAAGTGTAATGTTTGATTATTTCCCTCCTGTACAGGGATTCAGTGTTTGTACACAATTTTCCTAATTATGTAGATGTTTGACAAGAGACAATTTAGCCCACTTAGGTCATCAAAAAGAAATACTGCATCTAAGTTCTGCAGAGAAGTTTTTCAAAGCCCATTGGTATTCCATCAAACATTCCCCACCCAATTTCTGTCTGACCTTTGTGTAGGGTTTAATGGTTGAATGTTGGTCTAAGATTATTAGCAAACACTGGCAGCTGTAAAGGAGGAATATGAATGAGAAATTTAATCAGAAATGCCATCCACTTTGCAGGAATGCAATATACATCCTGAATGAAACCCTGGGAGTTTATCAAGACCTCGTTCATGCCACAAGCCCAGCGTGATTTTTTTTAAATTCCTCTTTCTGATTACAATTTGAAATGTTTGCAGAATAAACAGTGGAGAAGAAGTTCAAAATGGCATGTGCTGTCACTTCTGACCCAAGCAAATGAGACAACGATAAGTACAGTATTGAATGGACAATACCTCACATTTGAATGAGAACATATATGACTTAGTTCCTTAGCAAAGGCAGCATCATGGAACATAAAAAGTAAATGCTGCAGCAATTCTCAAATGGTAAGAATGTTTCCCCTTGCACAGTGCTACGGCTGGAAGTGTTTGGGTGGATTTAACGGCCACATTCCTTGTCATCCGATTATCCTTTTGGTATTAACGGTTATGGCAGAGTGATCAAGATCAAATTAATCTCATAATGAGAGGCTGGATGGCGGAAATAATGCTCAATTGTAATTTTCAATTACACATTTCAACTAGTGGTAGTTAGTCATAGTTGAAATAAGGCTTGCTATCATTATTCACTGACAATAAAGTACTGGAAGTAGGAAAGAATTATCATTTTTTAAAGGTCTTTCAGAATCACCAGATAATCCCTGTATGAAATATGCTGCCGAATGCAAATGTTATCAATGCACGCCTGCCATTAACTTTGAAATAATTAAATAAACTGTAGGTGACACCTACAGAGCAAGATTCTCTGACAGTGATGCACATTGAGTAGGAAACCCAGGTGTTCTAATATAGGGCATTGCATGTGCTGGAACCAAAAATAACAGTCCATGTACCGTGCAAAACATCATTGCTTGGCATCTTATTGTTTTAATTGCAGCAAGAAATAATGAATCAGTTTATGTGAGAAATAGAACCGAATGTGACATTTGAAGAGAGCCATATTTAATAACCAGAACATGTTTAAAGACAAATTCCACAACCCCAGAAATCAGGAGAGGAGAGTTTTCAATAAACTAATGCTTGTGAGTTCTGGTGCCAGCATCATGCTAATGCTCACTGCGCTTGGAGGGCAGCAGACCACTACGAACATTGATATTCATTCCTCTGAGTGCTGCAAGTCCTCTACAGGGTGGTGTAGTTGGCAGCAGCTTGCATGCCAATGATCTGATCAATCCAGCTTGGAGTGGCAGTGTTGCTTTCATTATATCTTACCCATTTTGAGTATGGGTTGCACACAGAAGGCATAGGTCCTGCTCTTATCACCCAGTCGTCACCCTCTAATTTGACTTCATGGCTCAAATACAGGTGGCATTTAGGCTGCAAAAAATGAAAGCTTTATGGCTGCTGCCATAACTTTGAGTATTCGCCTGTCTCATACTCTGTGTATAACCACACACAAGCTAAACTTTAAGCAAGTGGAATCTTTTTCAGAGTTGACATGCATCCATTTCAAAGCAACATGACCAGTCAATGGCACCATGGGGTAGCCTACATCCCTCACAAAGCTACGTATTCAGTCTACCTGCTTCTCTCAGACACGAAAAATGAATTGTGCTCAGCTCTCTTGGAATACAGAGCCTCAAGTGGCCTCTCTCATGCAATAGTAGATGGTGAGCTGGTAGATAGAACATAGAACATAGAACAGTACAGCACAGAACAGGCCCTTCGGCCCATGATGTTGTGCCAAACTTTTACCCTAATCCTAAGGTCTGTCTAACCTCCACCCCTACCTTATACTATCATCCATATGCTTATCTAATAGCCGCTTAAATGCCCCTAATGAGGCCAACTCCACTACCCTCTCTGGCAATGCATTCCATGCCCCGACTACTCTCTGAGTAAAGAACTTACCTCTGATGTCTCCCCTATATCTACCTCCACTCGCTTTAAAACCATGCCCCCTCGTAATAGCTACCTCCACCCTAGGAAAAAGTCTCTCGCTGTCTACTCTATCCATACCTCTGATCATTTTGTACACCCCTATCAAGTCACCTCTCGTCCTTCGTCGTTCTAAAAAGAAAAGCCCTAGCACTCTCAACCTTTCCTCGTAAGATCTTCCCTCCATTCCATGCAACATCCTGGTAAATCTCCTCTGCACCTTTTCCAACACTTCCACGTCTTTCCTGTAATGAGGCGACCAGAACTGGCCGAACCAGGCTTTTGTATAACTGGAGCATAACTTCATGGATCTGGAACTCAATCCCTCTATTAATGAAAGCTAACACACCATACGCCCTCTTAACAACTCTATCCACCTGGGTGGCAGCTTTCAGGGAACTGTGGACATGAACCCCAAGATCCCTTTGCTCCGCCACACTGCCAAGAATTTTTCTGTTAACCCTGTATTCTGCTTTCAAGTTTGTCCTTCCAAAATGAATCACCTCACACTTTTCAGGGTTAAACTCCATCTGCCACTTCTCAGCCCAGCTCTGCATCCTATCAATGTCCCTTTGTAACCTAGAACAGCCCTCCGCACTGTCAACAACGTGACCCACCTTCGTATCATCCCCGAACTTACTAATCCACCCTTCCACTCCTTCATCCAAATCATTTACAAAAATCACAAATAGAAGAGGACCCAGAACAGATCCTTGTGGTACACCACTCATAACTGAGCACCATGTTGAATATTTTCCGTCCACTACTACCCTTTGTCTGCTAAGGGTCAGCCAATTCTGAATCCAATCTGTCACATTTCCCCCTATCCCATATCTCCTTACCTTCTGCATGAGCCTACCATGGGGAACCTTATCAAACACCTTACTTAAATCCATGTATACCACATCCACTGCTCTACCTTCATCCACGTGTTTGGTCACCTCTTCAAAGAATTCAATAAGATTTGTGAGATTTGTGAGGCATTATCTACCCCTCACAAATCCATGCTGACTATCACGAATCAAACTGTGCCTTTCCAAGTGATCATAAATCCTATCTCTTAGAGCCCTTTCCAATAATTTGCCCACCATTGACGTAAGACTAACTGGCCTGTAATTTCCGGGGTTATCCTTATTCCCTTTTTTGAACAAGGGAATGACGTTTGCCTCTCTCCAGTCTTCCGGCACTATACCCGTGGACAGTGAGGACGAAAAGATCATCGCCAAAGGCCCTGCGATCTCTTCCCTTGCTTCCCATAGAACCCTTGGATAAATCCCATCAGGCCCAGGGGACTTATCTATCTTCAACTTCCTCAAAATTCCTAGGACATCTTCCTTACTAACAACAACCTCCTCTAGCCTACCAGCCTGTTTCACACTGTCCTCCTCTACAACTAGGTCCCTCTCAGTTGTGAATACCAAAGAAAAATTTGTTAAGGACCTCTCCTATCTCTTTAGCCTCCATGCACAAATTCCCTTTACAATCCTTGATCAGCCATATCCTTGCAAATATCAACTCTTCCCACTTGTGGGTTCTAAGTGGATAAATGTTCATTGTCATGGGCACCTTTTGAGCTGTTTGCCATGTTATTTCTGTGCTACTTTAAGACTTCAGCAACTGGGTTGTTTCAGTGAGGACATCCTTCCTGAAATGAAGGCATATTACACATTGTTACTCACTGACGATCAGATAGGAAACTAAATACACTGGATGGATGTATGCTCTCTCTGCAAGCCCTTCTCAGCCCTCTTCCTCCTCCCACTTCCAGCAGCTTGCCCTGGTCTGCTAACCTCTGTTCACTTTCCCAAACATATTGTATTCCAAAAGGAATATCCACTGATGCATCCATGTCTGGAGGCAAAAGTGATTTGTGTTAAATGCTTGAAGTCATGTCTAATCCTTTCAATCCCTGCCAAAACAATTCCTGTAGACATTGACTTTAAAAAGTCCTGTAAGCCACTGTAAATGTCTACAATCATAGCAAAATGCTAGAAGAAATCGATTGGCAAACAATCCAAAAGTAGTTTGTCATCTCTTTATATTGCTACGGTTGAGAGTCCTTCCTGCTGCTGAACACATGCTCAGCTGTGCAAGGTTATATCAGAATTGTTATGGTGCACAGGATGCCATTCCTCCCATCGTGTTTACGCCGGTCTTATTTCCTCATGTCAATTTCCTACCTTTCCTCCAGACCCCTGCACACCATTTCTATCAGAGTAATCATCCAATGCCCTCTTGAAGACCTCAACTAACCTGCCCCCATCCAGCTGTGCATTCTAGTTCCTAATAACTTGCTGGGTGAAAAAGATTTTTCTCACACATCATCTTTCCTTCATTTGCATGTCACTTTAAATCTATGCCCTCTTTTTCATTTGTCTTTTGTGAGAGGGAATGGCTTCTCCTTATCTACTTTATCCAACCAACTCATGATTTTGAAAATCTCTATCAAATGTCCTCTCAACCTTTTTCTCTCCAGGGAAAACAGCCCCAACTTCTTCAATCTATCCTCAGAACTCAAGTTGAAGGAATGTAAATGCGAGGGGATGGTTATATGTGAGGGAAGTTAGAGCATTGAAGTTCTAAGAGAGCAGTGTTAGCATCAAATCAGCATTACACACAAACACGGATTGATTTCGTAATCTGTTTATTCTGCTTGCTGGCTGTGTGCTAATATCTCCACTAAAACAGTGTCCAGCAAGACTCGCAACAGAAGTGCACAGCATTGACACCAATCCAAGGCCAAAGAAACTCTCCCAGCATCCAAGCCAGGTGCTGAAAATTTCATCTCATTTACTCCTTTTATGGACGTCTACATCTTAATGCTGCTTACTATAGAATTCCAGACACAGCAAAGTCCTGGAATCTCCAGGAACAGACCTTGAGGCTGTTTCAAAACTGCCTGCCGTGAGGCAGCCTGACCCTTCAATCAATATCTGAGTTGCAATGTCCCTGAGTTATCTGAAAAGGACTATCAGGAAAGGGACTGTCACACTTTTGCACATGTGGCAGTGACTGATCTGAGTGAAATCTGCATCTTTCAGCCTGGGGAAGCTTCCTTGCCCACTGAGACCTTTCTCCAGCATTCTTCCTTGTTGTTCTGCTCTTTTGAAGGCAATGACTTCATGGTCGAATTTCAATTCCTTGAGTGCTGGCTTCTTTTCCTTTAAGACGTCCAAGCAACAATTACTCATTAACTTTGAACAATGTGTCTGAGCTGAGGAGGGAAGAGTTAAAGTCAAATCTGATCCTTTTCTAACTCAATGCCCAGGAATCCCTATTGGCCGAAAGGATTATTAAATAATTGCTTTACAGGGCCTGTGATTGATTTGAACTTTCTCCTTGTGTCTGCACCCAACTGAGATCCAGTCAGAGCAACAGTGTGCCCCAGCACAGTGTTCCTTGGGTAATAAAATGGAGCATTCTTAAGCTATAGCCACTGATGTTGTACTTAGTGCTGCAACATAAATGGATGTGAAATGGATTGACACACTGGCCATTGGATTCAACTCCAGCCAAGCCTAAGGGAATTAAATGTGTTTAACCCTACATGAGAGGAATTAAATGCCAAATGTATATGAAGCCACAGCATAAAACTTCCTCAATATTGTTACACTGTGAGCATTGTGTTTCCTGTTTAAAAGTGCATTTTCCATTCTTTTATACAAAAAATTATAATTACCTTAAACTTGTGCCTACTTTATTTAATGCAAAGGAGAACTAATGTGCCATCAGGACTTTTTCTTAAATTTGTGTTTTGCTCATTCATTAGCTTTAGAGAAAAAAATCATTGGCATGTGTAAAAAAACAGTTAACCCTGTCAAAAGGCCACAGGATAACTGATGTCAGAAATGGACAAATCACATTCATGCAATGGGAAGGCGCAACATTTCAGGCGAAACAAATCTAATTCCATGATCACAAACCAGGTTTTATTGTTGATTGTGAGGCTCCCAAAGTGGAAAATGCCCCATTTACCAACAAAAATACCTTCCCTAACAAGGACAAAATTCCCAAATATCATTAAAGCAAAAACAAACCACATATGTACATATGTAGTATTTTATCACCATTACTGCAAGATTCCTTTTTTTTGCAATCCCAAATCTCTCTGGTTTTCTTCAATCTGATCCATTTACAAAAGCTTGGCTAATGGAACAGAACAATCCATGTAGCCATAGTCTGAGATTGATGGCCTAGTGGGCATTCTGTAGTTGTACAACCCCCATCAATCTTCAGACAAATATTCACCCATTGTGCTATCCTGAAAGAAGGCACTTCACCTCAAGGGAAAGGAAAAGATTACACTATCTAATTCACTCCAACATCACTTCCAACTCCAAGAAAGCCTAGACCACTTCGGATTCCATATTTTCTCAGCAACTTGGCAAGAAGACCATAAGCAGCTCAAACTAAGATTATGAAGAAGTCAATATTTGAGCATACTAGCCTGAGTGAAATCATTCTACCAATCCTAATGGAAGGATACAGAGGGAAAGTGACCAGGTTTTGGTGAAGAAGCTCATCTGATTGTTCATCATCTTCACTAAAGAAAGATGCAAATGATCCATGCAGAGAAAACAGTGCAACTGAATCATGTAACTGAGGAATAAAGCAAATTTAATTGAACTGAATTGAAGTCTGTTTCTGTAGTTAAAAGTGTCTGTTGTCAATTTATGCAAAAGGCTCTGCACTGGGTAGCGGTGGGAAAGTGAACATGTTCCATTTTCACAATTGTGCTAAAATTCCGTATTGGCAGTCTGGGGTACAGAGTGCGACTCCATCCACTTCCGTACAGGGTAAACCACGTTTCTGAATCTAGTAGAAGAGAGAAGCAAAACTCATGTTGCACTGAAGATAATCTGAATGAGCCCAGGGGACCTGCACACACTGTACAGACGAAACCCAGAACATCAAATGATGATACTTTTAGAATTTTGTCACCTGTGTTGAAGGATTTATTGCATTTCAGGAACTAGATGAAAGCAAACTGAGAAATGAGTTAAATACACATCAAACAGGTGTAAGATGATAAAGAAGAAAAGGCACACAGCTGAATTTAACTGCCAAGCGAATTAGATTCTGCTGGGATTTAAAAGTGCTGGCATAACGCATGCTTGAAATTACAGAGTGCATTCACTTTCCCCTCAGGTAATCTTTAATGGGCTTCCTCTTAATTCACTAACTTCGTTTCTTAATTTGCCCCCCATTCAGATAGTGCCATTTAGCTCCGGTCAAATGTGTAATTAGCATACAAGTTTGTTTCTTGTCTCCTAAAAAGGACAGGTTCTTCCCCATTTGAACCTGACAGAGGAATTAGTGTGTTCTGCAAGGAAGAGTCCATTTCGTGATTAATCAGCTAAAGGAGAAATTGCCTGCATCAAAATAGATTTTCCTTTTTCAAAAAAAAGAACCAAGAGGTTTCTAATTTAATGTAACCATTAGGGTCTCAGCATGGAGGTTCCTCCATTAGGAGAGATTATGACGAATGGAAGGTAATGAAGCTAATACTGGCCCCTGCCTTTACTCATTAACTCCAAATAAATTACAACTCTGTGTGTATGCATGAGAGTGCATAGTTGTGTGAAATGAGAGACAGAGAGAGAAGCTATGGACAGGAACCAACAAAAGAGAGAAAAAGAAATTTAAAAAATGAAAGAAAGAGAAAACAAAAAGAGCTGAAGGACTAAAGAATTACAGAAAAAGAAATGAATGATGGGATGGCAGCTATAAATAATAATTTAGCCATTCAGAGGAAGGAAACTTTGAAGGGTGGAAGATGAAAAATGATGACTTCACGTACAAAGGAAATACAAAAAGGGATTCTGAAATCTCCCAAATGTCCTGGTGACATGCCAGGAGGATAATGATTCAGCAGCTCTTTAACCGCAGACACAACTTAATGGGGACAATCTGGGTAAGTCCCCCTGCCCATCCACATGTTGTTTTTGTCACTGCCACAATATGCTTCTGTAGCCTGATAGAATATTATTGAAATTGGACATGATTAAGTGTTAAATTGCACCCACAAGCTTAAGCAAAAGGCCAAATTACTCTTCCCATTCCATACAATCAGCCCATTCCTCCACAGAACATGCTCTGGCACATTAAATGCTATCTGCTTATTACCAAAATAGAGCCTCTTAAGATTGGCTTCAGGATGACGGGTGAATTTTTTTTTCTCTCCCTGGAGGTAGTGAGACCAAGAAGAGCAAATAATTGGGTGAGTTGGCCCTGGAGAGCTATTTGACCCTTTCTTGGCATCTCAGCAATTTAGTGACCTAGACTCCCTACAGTGTGGAAACAGGCCCTTCGGCCCAACAAGTCCACACCGACTCTCACAGCATCCCACCCAGACCCATCCCCCTATAACCCATCTAAGCTACACATTCCTGAACACTACGGGCAATTTAGCATGGCCAGCCCACCTAACCTGCACATCTTTGGACTGTGGAAGGAGACCGGAGCACCCGCAGGAAACCCGTGCAGACACTGGGAGAATGTGCAAACTCCACACAGACAGTTGCCCAAGGGTGGAACTGAACCCGGGTCCCTGGTGCTGTGAGGCAGCAGTGCTAACCACTGAGCCAGACAAGTGAAAGACAGGTCCACAGGACACATATTTGGTTCACCATTACAAGCCACTTACAGGCCATTACTCACCTCTTGCCTGATTATTTGCCTTCCTGGTGATGCGATCTTACTTCTAGCAGGGTATTTTGCCTTTTGCTGCAGTGCTTATGTTATTGCCCATAAGAAACTTGGTATGGGTATCTCTGTGGTATTGAAGAATACAATAGATAATTATTTCAGCTAACTATTGTTCACAAACATTGCATTCTTCATGCACATTGGGTCTGGGTTAGTATTAAGCAAGTGAATTATACAATGCAGCCTGCTTCCAAAAGCATGTCATGCTTCAAGTGATCTAAGGTAAGATGGTGTACGACAATCTTTATGCTCTTAGGTGACATGCTGTGGCACAACGATAATTTCATGAGCGTATCTCTTAAAGGTGTACTGGCCTACTCATCATGAGTCAAAACACCACAACTGATGAGAGGGTTTTGGAAAAGTGGCAAGTTTGGTGACCTGTCTGCTGTATTGAGTTGGAAGCAGGGGTCCATTTACCCTGATACAGGGCACTGCAGGCAGGAGTAGGGGGGCAAGAGATGGCCACTGAAAGCCATCCTCCTACACGTGCCTCTGACACCCCCTACCCTCCTCCTGCCACACGTTAGGATCCGAAATAAAGAGATCTACCTTCTCCCTGTTGAAGGTACTGAAGAATAGGATTCCAGCAGTGATCTCTAATATCCACCAGCTGCTGGCAATCCAGCACTACAACATCAAGGCCTATGATTTGCCAAGAAGCTTGCTGGCCCCAGCTCTTAACTAGCTGATTGGTGCTCGATGTGGTGAACTTTTCATTTCTGGGGCAGAGGGTCAGTCACAACTGAACACACCCACCTCCATTCTTAGGTGATGGAGATTCAAATCTTAGCCGATATGTCTGGGAATGTCACGTACCCTACACTCACTCACACGCACCCTACTCTGTCACAAATGCCCTTTCAATCTCATCTACCCACTATATAACCAAACACACACTTACTCTACTCACACACACACACACACACGCACAGACACAGACACACACACACGCACACACACACACACACACACAAACACAGACACACACACAGACACACACCAACACAGATACACACACACACAAACACAGACACACACACAGACACACACACACACACACATAGCCACACTACAGTCACACACACATCCCCTACCCTTACACACACACTCCTCTCATGACTCACACACACACACCCCTACACTCATACATGCACCCCTTACACTCACACACATACCCCACACACACATACCCCTCACACACACACCCCTCACACACATACCCCTCACACACATACCCCTCACACACACACCCCTCACACACACACACACACACACACACACACCCCTCACACACACACCCCTC
>NC_063354.1:18203885-18207833 GCF_021869965.1 Rhincodon typus | reverse complement strand
CACACTCACACCCCCTACACTCACACACACACCCTTCACACTCACACACACACTCCCATTGCTGTGGATCTGGAGTCACATGTAGGCCAGACCAGATAATGATAAGGACATCAGTGAATCAGATGAGTTTTTCTAGTTGACAATGGATTCATGTTCATCATTACCAGATTGTTATTGAATTCAAATTCTAACATCTGCTGTGGCAGGACTCAAACCCAGGTCCCCAGATCATTACCTGGGTCTCTGCATTAACAGTCCAGCGATAATACCACTAGGCTTGTTGCCTCCTAAGTTGCTGTATCCTGTAGTTCTATTGTTGATTGACTGGTAAATGTTGATCTGAGGGGAGCAGGCATAAATTGTGTTATCAAGGGGTGGCTGGAATTTTAATCTTTCTGCTCCAGGTAACCCTGCAATGTTCCATAATCATGCTGTCATAAATGGGAATGCTTGTAAAGCAGGCCTGGATGAGCCAAATGTCTTTAGTTTTGTAAACTGCTGCACTGTCTCTGCATATATCTATTGTTCCTTTAGCCTTGGCTGTTCAGTCTTGGGTTAGTGGAATACACCCTTGAGGGGAGAATGTGCATTCCATATAGGACAATAGAAACCATATAAGTAGGTGGAAATTCTCAAACATAGTGATGGGTGTTAACTTATGTCAAGAACCTGACAAGAAAAATAAATCCCCATGAGCAGTTTTGATTAAATAATGAGTTCAGTAGTTCCAAAACAGAGGTATTAGTAGCCTTCAATCCAGCTGGAGCATAACTTTTCAAATTTAGAAAATAGCTGGACTATAAGGCTTTAAGTAACCCCAAGGAGCATTCACAAAAGAAGCTCACCTTGTTCAAGTGATTTCCCACGCTTGAGTTTTGAGATATAAAATACTTGCTTGAAAACACATCAGAATGAGTGTTGATATGAAATTTTATCAGCTGATCTTCAGGAGCTTCTGATGTTTGAGATAATGGATACTAATTGTGTATGTGAGACAGAATGGTGCCAGGTAATGTGACTGAGAGGCCTTAGGGAGGGAGTGACATTCAAGGGGGAGAGGGAGTGGCAAAGGCCTTAGGAAAGCCTGTGGCACTAATTTTTAGGGAGGGGAGGAATGATGACCTGAAGTTGAAGAAAGGTAAACTGGATGAATAAATCAGTCCTTTGGAGATAGGACTGAATGTGGCAACTCAAACCATAAAGTACAAACCCATTTCACTTCAAATGACATGTTACATGATTTACCCTCCTCAGTTGATTTTGACAAATTATGACAGCAGGGAACGTATACACCCTACTTCGTTTCACCAACATAACACACACACACACACACACCCCCTACACACACATACGCACACAGATACCCTACTCCCTGATGCACACACTCACACCCTGCACACACATATGCACACACACATCCTACCCCCTACATGCACATACACCCTGCACTCATGTATACACACAGATACCCTACTCCCTCGTGCACACACTCACACCCTACATACACAAATGCACACACACATCCTACCTCCTCACACGCACACACACCATACACACACATATGTATACACATGCCCTAAGCCCTCATGCACATACATATCCACCCTACTCTGTCACACACACACAGATACACCCTACTCCCTCACAAGCACACATTCCCAACATACAGCCACACATGTATCTACACACTCTACACACGTATCCACGCTACACTCACACACACATCCACCTTACACTCGCACACACAACGCACCCTACACATACACATATTCCCACCCTATTCTGACACATATCTACCCTTTAGACATATGTACCCACCCTACCTTGTTTTGCACATACAGCCACCTTACGTCTTCTCACACACACAACACATTCCCTCCCATGCTCACACACAACCACCTCCTAAGTGCACACAACACCCTGCCATGCAGAGATCTCTTCAAACACATCCACACCTTCCCCTAGCTTCCATCCCATAGGCACCTGCATCCATGCTAATATTTCCTTAATCTGCCCAGGAAGGTAGGCAGTAGGCAGGTAAAAGGTACTATATAGCTACTCGCAGATTGTCTCCTTTAAGATATGGTCCCTTTCTGGCCATGCCAAAATAATTTAAAGGTACATGCACAATGAATGCACAATGAAAGGTCATTGTCCCACAACTTTCCTGCCCCACTCACATACATACATCCCACACGGGGACATGAAAACATATAAGTCCCATCTCTTCATTGTGTAAGTACTCCCTCAGATTATGAACAATATATATTGTACACTAAAAAATGACGCACATTCAGGTGGCATTGATAAGCAACTTTACAAATCTGCTTTTTAACATCTGAGCTCAGATCCACTACAAGTTTATGGTACAATGCTTTTGTGGGAAGCTTGAAAAGTAAATGTCCAATTATACGAGTTATCTCACCCAACTAGAGTGGGGTGCTTATTTCCTGCTTTCCTAAAGCAGATATTTTATTTGGTAGATTTATAAAGTTAATTTAAATACACTGCATGTAGCTTTGACAGCCACGATTAAACAGCACATTAGACCCCACTTATTGTCATTTCATTCAATGATGGTTGGTTCCCATCTATCAGCACACTTTCTGTATATAAAATGCCACTTCGTTTCAATATTGCCCCCTTCTTTTTAATCTGAGCACATTCCTAGTTTATTGTTAATTCTGGCATATTGTCACTTTTTATAAGTTTTTTTATTTCCAGGCTAACAACACTAACAATAAAGAGAAAGTGAATAGTTTCATAAATTATTGTACATTAATGATTGTTTTGAGGTCTACAAGGCCTGTGAGGAAATAATGCTCACAAATGAAAGTCAGAAGCTCGCATGTTACACAAAAATTTTGATTTGAGAGGACATAATTTTCTGTAATGCATTTATGCACACGTCTGGATTTATTTTGCTGTTCAGCCCTCCTGCGGGCTAACAGTTAGATGTGAATGTTCACAGCTCCCTCTAAATAGACAGTGTAATCAAAATCTCCGCAAAATGGCAGCAACCATTACTGCAAAATGTGATTTACTCATTTCATGGTGCTTTTGTTGCATAGTGGTTCAATTTGGATGTTTTTCTTGGGGGAAAAAAATGATGGTGAAGTGAACCCCTGTTGCGCCTTTTCTTAGTTTGTGAATTGTAAAAAAAACAACAAAGGGATTCTATTATACTATGAATAATCACCCTTCTCCATTAGGTATTTTGGGAACCGTAGAAAAACGTATCGTAAAGAACATTGTTATAGGGATGCCTGACAGTGTTTCTATTTTTATTAACTCAATAGCCATAAACAATACGAAATCAATGGTGAAGGTGAGATCTGCAGTCCGTATTATACATATTAAAAGACTTTGAGGGAAATTCTCCTCATCAGTAAATATTGCAGCTTTTTTTTCCCAAAAAGTACAAGATGTATTTTGTCCAAAAATCCCAACTTTGCAGAAGAAATTCTTCTGGTCTCTATCATCATTTGGGCATTAATTGGATTCATAATGATGTTCATGATTGGAACAGATAAAGTAAAACCTTATTGGTTGGTTACAAAGTCTTCTGATTAATTAATTTACCATTTGGTGAATCTTATTTTGTTTAAACTTGATGCAGTTTGTGAATGACGACTTTCACACTGACATAAATGTACAAATCAACCAGGGCAGAAGATCTGCGCCATTTGCTATGAAGTGCAAACTCATAGCTGCATGAAAAAGAAATCATGATTTTTTTTCTGACCACTGTTTAATGGATCTCTTCCCATACAGCCCTCCACCACTTTATTCCACGTTTGAAAGACAGATAAAAAGTACAATTGTATAACACTCTCACCTAACTTTTTCATGTGAGAGATAGTAGGAACTGCAGATGCTGGAGAATCCGAGACAACAAGGTGCAGGGCTGGATGAACACAGCAGGCCAAGCAGCATCATAGGAGCAGA
>NC_063354.1:18197675-18198885 GCF_021869965.1 Rhincodon typus | reverse complement strand
TCCTGATTCACAGCATCCACAGTTCTTTCAGTTTTTATTTGGAAAGAAGGCTGCCTTAATACTAATCAAACTATTTGAATTCAACACATGCACATTCACCACAGATTGAAGGTGTGACATAGCCCAAGTTGTTTGGATGACTTTGGGTCAACTTCCTGCCAATTCATGGCACCATCCCCAAATTGAAGTGAGTCCAAAGAGTTTCTTGCAAATTCACAAAATCCAGACATTTGAGAACACATCGAACTAGAGTGGAAACAATAGATCCTCAATCTTGAGAGACTAAGAGTGACAGTGATATGGATGTGCTATGTCCCCAGATGACCATCCTAGCACCTTTTGGTATTTGCCTCCTCCACCAGTATGTGATGCTAGGTAAGGGTTTTTCAAGGTGATAGTTTGCAATTACCTTTCGTTCTTTGTCTTTGGTTCATCTTGGGCCTATCTAAGTAATTAGTGGCAGAGAATACACCATCATAGAGTGGATAACAACAAGGATTATTGCATCATAGCCCCGGGTACAACTACATTTGGTCAGGCATCATTGCTAGGAACAAAGGGAGCAGGTACAGACACATCTGCTTCCTCTAAAAGCTAGACTGGAACTCCTTCTCTCCACCGAGTCTGTATGACATCAGTAAAATGGGTGGAGCCAATTTAATGTGAACATTAATCTCTTCAGAATCATTACATGCATATAACAGTGGAGACCACTAAGGAGAAACTAAAAAACATGAGAAAAATGTGATGTGCCTTACAGTGACAATGAAGTTCCAGCTGTTACTAATGTGCTGTTCTTTGTGAATGTGGACTGAAATCATCAGCCAACAGCTCGCACAACCCTGGGGAAAGCAGGAGTTCCTAATATCCGATTGAGTGAGAAATCTAGATGAGAGACAGCAGTCTCTGTGAGTCAGTCAATTATTGTGTTCGGTTGTTAACTCAAAGGTCAGTCACCCCCAGTGCAGAATTCAGGAGATCAAAGAGGTTGGTAAACCCGATGGTACCTTCAATAATGCCCCACTGCCCATCCCTCCATTTTACCTGTTGAATGCTCTCATCTTTCTCATTGGGCCAAATTGATAGAGGCCTTACCAGATGGAAATTAATTTGATTTTTTTAAAATTCAAGTTTGAAAAAGCAGTCAGTGCTGCAGTGACAGAAGATGGAAATTGCTGTCATAGCAACATCTGACAGCTGCAGCTTCTGG
>NC_063354.1:18182009-18197575 GCF_021869965.1 Rhincodon typus | reverse complement strand
CCCAAGGCAGGGTGGGGTGGACTAGAAGCAACTAATGAGATAAAGCCATCCCTGGCTAGCATCACTTCCCACCAAACTCATGTAGTTCTGATTCCTGACCGATACTGATGGCTGATGACTGCTCACTCTTTGGCATCCAAAACCTTTCTATTGTAAGGGGGTTTGTTTGTGATGCAGAGTGACACCATCGGTGTGAGTTCGATTCCCACACTGGCTGAGATTACCACGGAAGACTCTCCTTCTCAACATCTCCACTCAGCGAAGGTGTGGCGTGGCGTGACCCTCAGATTAACCACCACCAGCCATCTCCCTTTCTAATGAGAGAGCAGCACGATGGTCTGGTAAGACAATCATGACCTCATCTTTATTCATCTTGAAACCATCTCCTTCCCCTTCCCACCCACCCACCTTCTTGTGGGCCCATCTTTTTATCTGAGCTGGTGGATTCTCAGAAGGCTCCACCTAGTGAACTGCACTGGACCTTCACATCTCACCGTGTCCATGGAAATGAGGGCCCAAGGCTTAGCTTGGAGTGAGACTCAGCCAATTTTTTGTGAGTTCAGTGATGCACACTTTGCACAAAAGAGTCATTTTTCGGTCAACATTACAGTCTGTAGGGATTGTGAGAGTTGGTCATCTCAGTTAACAAATGAGGTCATCATTATTTTTGTGTCAATTTCTATTAAAGCAGTAAGGATATCTGGCAGCGTAGGGTGATAGGGTCAAAAAACAGGGAAACAGACCCTTCAGTCCAACCAGTCCATGCTGAACATAATCCCAAACTATACTAATCCCACCTACATGCTCCTGGCCCATGGCCCTCCAAAGCTTTCCTATTCATGTATCTATCCAAATGTCTTTTAAATGTTGTAATTGTACTTGCATCTACCACTTCATCAGGAAGTTCATTCTACATGTCAACAACCCTCTGTGTAAAAAATTTGCCTCTCATGTCTTTTGTAAATCTCCCTCCTCTCACCTTAAAAATGTGTCCCCTGGTCTTGAAATCCTCCAGCCTAGGGAAAAGACAACTACTATTAACTCTATCTGTACCTGTCATTATTTTATAAACTTGTATAAGGTTGCCTCTCAACCTCCTATGATCCAGTGAAAAAAGTTCCAGCCTATCCAGCCCTTCTTTATAACTCAAACTTTCCATACCCAGCAACATCCTGGTAAATCTCTTCTGAACCTTCTCCAGCTTGATACAGGTATTTCTGCTATAACATGTGTTTTATTGAGGTGAATTAGCTGTAACGTGATTGATGAATAGTGGACACTGTTTGGATAACACAAACTTTCTGCTGTACAGGTACCTGTATAGCGATTTTCTATAGTAATTTACCTCTAATGCGATTTTCTATAGCCTGATTTTCTATAGCAAGAGATCACACAAGAACAAATCTGTTGCGTTATAGGAGAAATATCTGTAATATCTTTCCTATAACTGGGCGACAAGAACTAGACACAGTATTCCAGAAGAGGCCTCACCAATGTCCCGTACAACCTCAATATGACCTCCCAACTCCTATACTCAAAGGATTGAGCAATGAAAGCAAGCGTACCAACGCCTTTTTAACCATCCTGTTTATAGGTGATGCAAGCTTCAAAGAATTGTCTACCTGCACCCCTAGGTCCCTCTGTTCTACAACACCACCCAAGGCCCTACCATTAATTGTATAAGTCTTACCCTTGTTTGTTGTGCCAAAATGCAATAAATTCAGCTTTCTGTCAATTATTCATTCACCTACACAAAAAGGCATTAATCCCTGTCTGTGATGTATAGTCACTGTACCGGAGTGAGCAATCTGTAACTACAAACAAATATATGGGGCCTCAGAAATGTTCACCTCCTTCCTCAACCAAGGGTTCACAATTACCATGATTGACAGGACCCTCAGCTGTGTCTGACCCAGCTCCCACACTTCAGCCCTCATCCATTCTCTTCCCACATAACAGCGATAGCGTTCCCTGGTCCTCACTTACCACCTCACCAGCATCTGCATCCAAAGGATCGTAAACCGTCATTTCTGTCACCTTCAATAGGATGCCACAACCAGTCATATATTCCCCTCCCCTCCCTTGTCAGCATTCTGCGGGGACCATTCTCTCTGGGACACTCTGGTCCACTCCCAACACCTCCCCACACCACAACACTTCCCATGCAATCACAGAAGGTGCAACAGCTGCCCATTTATCTCCTCCCTCCTCACCATACAAGGCACAGGCACACCTTCCAGGTGAACAGTGATTTACCTGCACTTCACTCAATCTTGTCTACTATAGTCAGTATCCACCTCCTTTTTACAGTGGGAACACAAAATGCAAACTGGACGACTGCTTTGCAGAACACCTATGCTCTGTCCACAAAAATAACCCTGAGCTTCCAGCTACCTGCCATTTCAACACACCTCCATGTTCCCATGCCAACCTTCCTGTCACAGGTTTGCTGCAGTGTTCTACTGTATGGGTTTGTATACGGGGTCCAATTATATATGTTCGTTGATTGAAATATGGGTAGAGAACGATGCATCTAGGAATTCCCATGCGTGTCAATGTTTGGCTTGGGCTACTATGGTTACTTTGTCTCAATTAAACTGTTTTACCAGGAATTTCTGCTTTTGTTGAAATAAGCGACCTTCTTACTACAATGGAAATGTTTCTACACACTTTTTTCGCTTTCTATAACAGGCTAATTTTTCTTGTATGGTCTACAGACACTCAGTTGAAACTAAGACTTGTTAGAGTAATATATCCTAAATATTCTGAATGTAATCCCATTTTACTTTGTGGATGTTTTTACAAACCCTGAGTCAGAGGGGTGTAGGGACATAGGGCTAGCTGAGTAGGGAATGGGGATAAACAGTGCGGGAGCTTGGGAGAGAAATATCAGAGGTGGGGGCCAGGGTGTTGGGAGAGACCAGTTAGATTGGGGTTTGAGGACAGAGTGAGGATGGGGTCAGAGTTGCTCTCTGTACCTGACATATGCCAAAGGTGTGTAAGTTAGGTGAACTGGCTATGCTAAATTGCCCATAGTGTCTAGATGAATTAGCCATGGGATATGCAGGAGTACAGGGATAGGTTGTGGGGAGCTGGGTCTGGGTGGGATGCTCTTGTGGAGGATTGGTATGGACTTGATGGGCCGAATGGCCTATGTTTACACTGTAGGGATTTTCTGATTCTATACGCCTCATTCCTTTTCTTGACCAGAGCCATGATTGCTCTAGTCATCCAGTATTCCCTACACCAACCAGCCGCGCAGTTCACATTAACAGGAACATAATGTCTCTGAACTATCTTTATCTCATTTTTGAAGACCTCCCACTTTCCAACCATACCTTTACCTGTGAATAAGCTCCCCCAATCAACTTTTGAAAGTCCTTGCCTAATGCCATCAAAATTAACCTTACTCCAATTTAGAACTTTAACTTTTTGATCACCTCCATCTTTTTCCAAAACCATTTTAAAACCAGTAGAACTATGATCACTAGTCCCAAAGTGCTCCTTCACTAACACCTCAGTCACTTGCCCTGCCTTATTTCCAAGAGAAGGTCAAGTTTTGTTCCTTCTACATTAGATTCCAGAGCATCATATCCTGTGATGGGACTTCAACTCAGACTTTCAGGTCTAGTGGTAGGGACATCACCTCTGCACCAGAAGACCTTTAGACTCCTCACTAATAAATTAAATGAGCTTGGGGTTACCTTTAGCACTATCAGTCATCCCTGACATAATCACATTTTCACTCCGTAAACAGGTGAATACAAGAATCAAATTCTATTCTGGGATCTTAATTTCCAATCAATCTCCAAACATTTTTTCAACATGCACTAACTGTTATTCTCAAGGTTTGGTCTTATTGTCAATTCTTACCAGATTATTTATCTTGTTTTGTTTAAGATACAATTAACTTAAAACAATTTTAACAAAAGAGACTTAATTTTGTGGAGTAAGAAAATAATAGAAACAAATCAGTGATGATGTCAGCGGTGGGCTTGTGGAATCTGCTGCCGGCAGTGGTAGTGGCGTCAGATACTTCAGAGACTTTTAAGCGACTCTTGGACAGGCACATGGAGGGTAGTAAAATGTAGGGTATGCAGGGTAGATTGATCTTAGTAGGGTAATAGGTCAGCACTGCATTGTGAGCCGAAGGGCCTGTACTGTGCTGTGCTGTTCTATGTTCTATGATCTTAAATATGATATAAGCAGAACACTCTGAATCAGAGATGCTGAGAGAGGCCACCACTTTGTGTTAGACTGTAGTAATGTATATATTGTGAATTAAGAGTTGTCTTACCTTAGCATGCCGACATGGAGATTACTGGTAGAGTACAGCAGATAAGGTTGATCAACTTATTCAAACAGCACTAAAGGGACTGAGACGAAACAACTCAAATATGGAGGATGGACTGCAGCATGTCCCTTCCACGTTCAGCATCACCCTAATTCATCTTTTCTGTAACTAGAAATGAAACGAAGCTTTGGTATTACTTCAATACCTAGATTGAGGCAGCAATCACTCAGGACATTGAACAGTAAACTAGACTGTTATTTGAGGAAGTACTTCAGGCTGTGCCAGTACTCCATCTACCATGTGAGGGCCACTCCCCTATTCTAATGCGACCATACTTGCATAGCGGTCTCCACTGGTTCTGGGCTAAGGAGCCTAGGTTTCGATACCACTATCTTGGTCTGGCCTGCAGCAGTCCCTGCTAAATGATTGGCAACAGCAAGGGCATTGCCAGAATGGTAGAGCTGGGAGCTGGACTTCTGTCATCCATGGAGGGTCTGACACTCCAATGGGATGGCACTTGAGCAAACCAACATTGGAGGTCAGATTGCTGGCCTGCTGTGATGATGAACAGTAGCAAACACAGTCACAATGGCCGCAGTCCTAGTCTCCACCAAAACACTCACACCTTCACCAGAAACTCAGCCCATCAGTACAAATGGTGATACTGCCCAGCACCTCCTGCACTTCACTATAGTTCCACAAGTGGGGTGATGGACCTGGCTACCCATTCCATGTCAGAAATGATGAACTCTAATCTTTGCATCACACACTGTGCTAATTTGGTGCTGGATTCCTTCACACCCCTTGCCATTGTGCCTGGCAGACCATTCAATGAACGAAGTGCTTGATTATATCCTAACATTGAACTATTTGTGTAGCCTAGACAATCAACAGGCTCATCGACTTTCCTACAGTACAACGTGTGTATGACCTTGGTCTCCTGCCAGCTAGTATCTGTGCTGCCGTTTTCCTTCACACAGCCTCCTGCACACTTGTGCCCAGTGCTTTTCTGGGGCTACAGATCTCACGTCTAAGCTACTTCCTAAAAGATACACCCAACTTTTTTGAAACCATATCTGTCAATAATCTGTGATGTTGGAGACCTCTGGAGGAGGCCTAGATGGATTCGTCACTCAGCACTTCTGGCAAATACGTAAGCGTTTCTCTTACACTGATGTGTTGGGCTCTGCCATCATTGAGGATGGGGATATTTGTGGAGCCTATTCCTCCAGTGAGTTGTTTAATTGGCCACTGCCATTCACAACTAGATGTGGTAGAGCTGCAGAGCTTAGATCTGATCTGTGGGAACGTAGAGTCTGTCAATCACCTGCCACTTACGCTATTTTGCAGTTTCACCAGGTTGACACCTCATTTTTAGGTATGTCTGGTGCTGGCCCTGACATGCCTTCCTGCACTCTTCATTGAAGAGCCAACTCAGAGTACATTCTGTGCCCTTGCCACTCTCAGAGGTTCCTCCAAATGCTGTTCAACCTGGAGGACTACTGCTTCATCAGCCAAGGAAGGACAGTACATAATAATCAGCAGGAAGTTTCTTTGCCTATGTTTGATTTGATGACATGAGACTCCATGGGGTCTGGAGTCAATTCCTTCCCGACAGTATACCATCATGCAGCTCGCTCTGCTGGGTCTGTCCTGCTTGTGGGATGGGACATATCCAGGGTTGGTGATGGTGGTGTCTGGGACATTGTTCATAAGGTATGATTCAATGAGTATGTCTATCTCAGGCTGTTGCTTGACTAATCTGTGAGACAGCTCTCTCCCAATTTTGGCATTAGCCCCCAGATGTTAGTAAGGAGTACATTGCAGGGTCAGCAGGGCTGTTTCAGTTGCTGTTGTTTCCAGTGCTTTCATCAATGCAAGGTAGTCAATTTGGTTTCATTCTTTTTCTCCTTATTGACAATTGATGTGACTGAGTGGCTTCCTAGGCCATTTGAGAGGACAGTTAAAAGTCAATCAAATTGCTGTGGGTCTGGAGTCACAAATAGGCAGGTTTCCTTCCATGAAGGATATTAGTGAACTGGATGGGTTTTACAACAAGTGACATTAGTTGCTTTGTCATTGTTAGGCTTTTAAGTTCAGATTTCTATTGAATTCAAATTATACCATCTGCCCTGGTGGAATTCAAACCTGGGTCCCTAGAACATTACCTGGGTCTCTGACTTACTCGTCTAGTGACAATGCCACACGGCCATTGTCTCTCCAGAAATCCCAGAGTTCTCAATGAATGATTGTCGTCCCAAGTTGCTTTTTTACTGGCTATTGACTTCAAAGTTGAGAAAGACAAGGAAAGAGAGAACTTTTAGTCTCCTATTATCAATTAATTTTTTTATTCTCTGCTTTGCTGCTCAAAAGCTGTTTTCTGAAATATCGTTCTCTTGTGGATTCTGATGTCTGGGGTCATTGTTTTTTTCAAGTTGGATGATATACAGGTGACATTCATCCCAAGTGTAACTTCCATAATGGTATGAACCAACCAGGGAACACAGATCTGAGTTTCAGTGCCTTTTGTAAAAATGTTAATTTCAGTTCAGACTAATCCTGGTTTACTGATGGTTTTGTGAGCTTGGTTCAACCTGGTCCAGTGATCATTGCAGCTATTTTAGGTGAATACTTGTCCTTTTAAAAGTAATTTTAATCCATGAAGTTCTCAGGAATTAAAATCAGATAATGGAAGTTGAATATTGATAATTCATGTTCGTTATTGGCATATCACTAACTACTACCTCATCACCATATTCACCCAGATGACCAACTGTTTTATAGAGTATTTTCTAATAGATACCTCAAAGTTCAGATTGTAGAGGAAACTTTGAGATTAATGGAATTCAAACCTTATGGATAGCAGGTAGCCTGTTATATCCTGGACTCTAATCTTCTTGTACTCCTATCATTTCACTATTGGAAGTACAGTCTGTACATTTTGGTCTACAGTTCTTTCTTTAATTATCTCCAAAACTCTCCACACATTGCCTTCAAAGCCTTCCTTAAACCACAAGCTTCAGTCACCCCTTTTCTGCCAGCATTTAATGCTTCCTCCTGTGTGTTTTTTTTCACAATGTTAAAGGTGTTATATAAATCTAAGTCATTGTAATCCAGTTAAATAGACACAGAATTATACAAGAGAAAGAAAATGACTTGACAAAGATTCAACACATTCATGCCAAGGACAGCAATGACTTAGCCAAGGCGGGTAAGTTCACCTTCGGAACTCAGATGCAATCCATCAAAGATAAACTCAGGAAACAATTTATATTTTAAAGCAGTTCCATTAAAGCAGAGAAGTCATTGGTAAGCTTCACTGTGAGGTTTGAATGTGTGCGATGCAAGTAATATGATTCACATCATGATGCTGTGAAAACTAATCCTGATTCATGAAACAGCACTGCAAAAACATCGACTGTAGCAGAACGTGTGGCTTGAATTCAACAACACGTGGTACTGTCTGAAATGATCAACGGCCTGGATTGAAGGAGGACTTAGGAACATCCTAACTCTGTCCTTGGGCCTCATCGGAATAAACAAACACAGTCAGTTCCAATTAGGCACCCCAAAATCACAAGCCAGAGCCTTTCAATGGCTTCAGATGAATAATGGAGGGAGAGGGATACAGGATGTGGAGCGATGTTCAGGGGCACCTGTATTATTAATGTGGAAGTACGAGAAAGCTTTAATGGGTTGAAGGTTTTTGACTTAAGAACCTAGTGAGTGCTGGCGGAGTGCAAATAGCAAACAAGTCCTGAATTAAGCCTAAGACTCACTGAGGCCCGATCTCATTTCAGGGAGGCTCAAGGATCATCTTAAAAACAAGGGGGCCCTGGTGAATTTAGCAGCAGCCCCGAGAGCTGTCTGATTGACCGTCATTTTAGCTGTAGGACTGGGTTAAGTGGAGTCTAGGTCAGACTTAGGCATTTTTTTCATACATCCCAAAAAGGACAGAAGTTACGGTAGTGAGACATTTCTTATCTCTGAGAAACATCCTGGATAGCTATAAATTTTGCACATCCTTCAACCCTCATATTCATGAGTGCAGCTAAGATGTACTACTTTGGTGAGGAAATTACTGATTAGAAAGTTAATGAGAACATTTTGTGATAGGTCCTTGACTCCACTCGTGTTCCACACTTATGGCCACATTGTGTGTTTGAGAACATGCTCATTCATGACTGCTTTCTGTCTGGAGGCAAATTTTATTCTTCCTATGTGTCATACAGGACTTTCTTTTAAGGATAGATGATATCCAATACCCCATTAACATCTAAATGCTGACTCATAGTGCATTGATCTGGTAGGAAAAGGGCTTTTAAGTGCTGACTGTGGAAACTCAGACATTACACGACTAAAGCATTGCAAGCTCATTTAGCAGTGTATGCGAAATAGCAGATGCTGAAAGCTGAACAATGATGGGTACATGAGAAGGACCTTCATCTCTGACAGATAATGGTCATGGCAGAATTCATTGCTTAGCTCTCAGATACTTGATCATGAAAGAAGCCGACTTTACTTTGTGCTCTATAATGTTGGAACCTCCTCCTATCTGAGTGCTAATCTTTCCATAACACTTATCAACACAAACTTCTGTTGTTCTTGAACGTGGGAGTAATAGATGTTGCATAGTGCTCAAACGGTGGATAATGGTAACTTATTGCACTACAGGAAAGGTGAAGAAATAAATAACGAAGCTGCATTTGCTATTGCCCGTTAACAAGATCTGTTTGCCTTTGTGATAACAAGAGTCTAAATTCATTGAATGATATGTTCATCTGACTCATCTCTTCAAAGCTGGTAGCAATGAAGTTCTGTCTGGCCAAAGCTGCATCACTCTATCATGGTCAAAATGATGCTCCTCCCATTCAATGTCCTCATCATTCTCCTCAGAAAACTGCTGCTGCCCTCTCAGTTTCTCAGCAACCATCAGATTCCCTCTTGACCTGTTTCAGTTATGCAAAGCACAGCATGCTGGGAATAAGTGGCATACTGTGTCTGGAGTGTACTCCACTGCCCTTTCAGATCAATCCAAGCCTTAGTATCCCAACTGTCTGCTCTACAATGGCCCTGTTGGAAATGCGGAATACATTGTACCTGCATGCTGCCTCAGTCAGGGGCTCCTTAAAGGAATCATCAGTCACTGGTGGAGAGGATGGCTCTTGTCTTAATAAGCCTTGTTAAGTGGATGAAACATGAAAGTTGATTTGATGATTATTTGATCAGCATTGAATCGCAGAGCAGCCTCAATGGGATACATTTCCTCGTTCTGTCCTATGTTTTATGGCCTTATGGTCTCCAGGTAAGGACAATTCTTGGACGGCATTCAGCCTTTCAAACGATGCAGGAACTTGTGAGGTATCAAAGGTCTAGGCATCCTGCCAGTGTCCAGGAAACCTGGAATTAACCGCAGATCACTTGGAAATTGATCGAGTGCAATCCTTTCCTGTTAATGAATCCAGCCCTATTATAACAAGGCACTCTCAACGTTTGTATGTTTATGTGTGTATCCTCATGCGTACTTCGCTTTGTTTGTGATTAGTGCTTTGCACCAGCAGGAAGGCCAGTGATGTTTAAAAATCTCACTGCCTGGCTTACACCACTAAACTTGTCGCAGGAATAATACATGCAGCAGTGCAACCTTACACAAATTGAATTTGTAACATCATTGTTAGATTTGTGGGTTGCGAATTAGGTGATTCCACACAGGTTCCCAGTGGAAAGTTGGATTGAACCAATTGCATAAAAATTAAATGTGGTTATCACCTTGGCAACCACTGGATAGATGGCCACCCATTTCTTCAGAGCACAAAACCTGCTCCAGCAGATGACACCTACCTATCATGGTGTCCCAAGACAACCCTAGTCTCCGTCTGAACTTTGCTTCGGTGATTTAGAGGAAATAATGGTGAGGTCAGTGAAGTTGGGGCCTTCTAAACCTCCTCTGCATTCTGGGGCTATCTTCTGTTGCAGCTTCTTCATAAGGAGCGTCTTTAGCATCCCCTAGAGGGTATTGTTGTTTCTGAGCTTGCTGATGCCTTTGAACCTCCTCAAATTCTTTGTGCTGCCTTTTTAGGACTGCAACAGTGATGATAGTGCTTGCCTTTGCTGGATCCATTCAGAATGAGTGCAATGAACCCTACATGGGGAGTATCAGAAACATAACACCCCATTAATGATATGACTCTTGAACAGTCATATCAAACTCAAAGGAAGCTTTAACAGAGGCTGCAATACAGTAGGACATGAAGGCCTCATCAAAGGAGGGCCATAAAATGCCTCTACACAGGCCGCAGAGATATTCCACCTTATGCACCACAAATCTTGTGCAAATACATTGGGAATGTTATAAAGCTGTGAGAAGAACCACCTCCTTGCTTTCAACCCCTCACCTCAGCCACAAAATGTAATATTGAATATCAGGGCCCATGTTCTCATGAACTTAATACTCCCTCTGAAAGGAGAGTGGCTCCACACCCTTGAACAGCTATGGGACCGTCGGAATTGCCAAACAGAGGTGGCACTTCTAACGTCACCTGCTATCCCCTTCTACCTCACAAAATATGATCCATTTGTCATGATCAACATCATTGCCACGATTGCTTGTGACCAAGGTTTGTAAGATACACAGTTAGTCAATGCATGAACTACACGTGCAGAGTAACCTGAGGGCAGATGTGTGTTGTCATTGTATCTACAGATGCCTGCTTTATGCAATTGCCTCTTGGACTGCCTCATATTGACATAGTTGCACTCACCCCACAGAGAAAAGAAAACAAACTCATTCCGCACACAGTGAGTAAGCTGGCAGCTATTACTCGTTGGTTT
Organism: Rhincodon typus; assembly: GCF_021869965.1. Taxonomy (NCBI): domain Eukaryota; kingdom Metazoa; phylum Chordata; class Chondrichthyes; order Orectolobiformes; family Rhincodontidae; genus Rhincodon; species Rhincodon typus. The sequence goes on along the minus strand of NC_063354.1, from coordinate 18,186,450 downwards.
TGCACTGTTGAGATTTGGTAGAAGATGAAACAGTTTCCAGGTTACACTCTTGAGATAAGTTCTGGCTCTACCTGAAAATGAAGATTCCCTCCCCAACCCTTCACATACCCTTTTGTGTCACTGTCCTTGTAAACCCCAACAGCTTTAAGGCTTCCCATGTTCTCATCTAACTCATATTTATCCCCATTTCCCCCCCAGTTTCCCATTCACCCTTTAGTCTACCACATAGCCATGTCCACTATTGCAATCCATTGTACCCTCACTGAAGCCAGGGTGGTGATGACTTCTAAACTCCCCTAACCACAGTACCCCACTGCCTTCCAAGCTGTACCAGATCACACCATTGGATTTGGAGTTGCCGTCTCTCCATCATTATCCTATCTATGTCGCAGTGCAATGACTCCAATCCATGCACTCAAGTTTCTCACTTACACAAGATAGATGGACGGACAGGTAGTCTTGAGGAGTCGTGCATGGGAGATCATGCCTTACAAGTTTCTTAGAGTTCTTTGATGAAGTGACCAGGAAGGTTGATGAGGGCAGGGCAGTAGACATAGTCTATATGGATTTCAGTAAGGACTTTGATAAGGTTCCACATGGTAGGCTGCTCTGGAAGGTTAAATTGCATGAAATCCAGGAAGAGCTGGCAAATTGGATACACAATTGGCTTGATGGTAGGAAACAGAGAGTAATAGTGGAAGGATGCTTGTCGGACTGGAGGCCCGTGACTAGTGGTGTGCCTCAGGGGTCAGTGCTGGGCCCATTACTATTTGTTATCTATATCGATGATTTGGATGAGAATGTACAAGGCATGATTAGTAAGCTTGCAGATGACACTAAAATAGGTAGTATAGTGGACAGTGAGAAAGGTTATCAGAAATTGAAGCAGGATCGGAAGTGGGCCAAGAAATGGCAAACGGAGTTTAGTATAGATAAGTGTGAGGCGTTGCATTTTGGAAAGTCAAATAAAGGTAGGAGTTTCATGGTGAATTGTAGGGTCTTAAGGACAGTAGTGGAACAGAGAGACCTTAGAGTTCAGGTGCATGGTTCTCTGAAAGTGGAGTCACGAGTAGACAGGGCAGCGAGAAAGGCGTTTAGCACACTGGCCTTCATCAGTCAGGGCATTGAGTGCAGAAATTGGAAAGTTATGTTGCAGTTGTAGAGGATGTTGGTGAGGCTGAATGGTGGGAGCAGACTTGATGAGCCATATGGCATAATGCTGCTCTTTTGTCTTATGGTCTTTTTCCAACATCAAGTGACTGTAAACCCCCTGATATTTACTGCTCAAACCCCCAGGACTGACTGGTTCATGGAAGGTTCTGTCCCACATTTCAAAAGTGTTTATGGAGCACTTAGTGACATCAAAGTCACAAAAGGTGCTGTATGAACTTACCTTTTCAACTTCCTGGCCAATAGTTACACCTGAACAAATATCACCAATATAAATTATTTAATCACTTCTTGCTTTTTGTAAATTAGCCACCATGTTTCCTACAATGCAACAATCTGACTTACTTTAAGATATGCTGTGTGTGTACGTGTCCTTTCTCTTCATGTATCAAAGGCTAAGCTTGCCTAGCTCCAGAGTAAACTAATTTTGATCATGGATCCATACCCGAAACGTTAGCTCATCTGTTCTTTGCATGGGTGGTGCCAAACTGGCTGAGTGTTTGCAGCATTTTCTGTTTGTGTTCCAGAGCACATTTTCCTGCTTCTCCAGCAATCGTGTTTGCTGAGGATCCCAATGATGATACCCCTTCCATCCAGATGAACCTTGGCACCTTTATGATGCTATCCTCTGTAACAATGCAGCTGATATTGATGTGTGTTGCTTATCCTTCCTTTGTAAAAGAGAAACCAAGATGCTCCTCACTGAAGCAAGAGCTCCTAAAAAAATGCAGTCTAAAAAAGGTCTAAAGCATTCGACTCTGCTTTACTTGTCTGAAATATGAGCCCAGTTCTGGGACTGCATCCCCTGTCGGACATGAGTAATGTTTACTTTTAATGGCAGTGACTTCCAGCCTCACTATCTGACTATCATCTCTGTCAGAAGCAAAATCAGCAATGCCTTTGCAACAATTATATATATAAATATATATATTTATCTTTCAGTGCTGAAGATCTGATGCAAATTATATTTTTGGAATGGATGACAAACACAACTATCATGAAAATTATAGACACTTCTTACAGCTGCTGTCATTTGAATTTGGTTTACTGGTGTTTTAAAATAAAGCTTGAAAATATCTGACACCAAACATTGGCCCAGATTTTGGATTGTCAATCTTACTTCTGTTCCAGAAGACAAAAGAAAATACACTTATTTTTAGAGGGGTTGTCCTCATAAAATTCCTGGTCAGAGATCTTCTCACCCAAAGCAGCATGGACAAGCCCAGGAATTCATGAAGACAGGAGTGAAGAGGATCAGCAGAGAATCTGCAGCCATTTTTTCAGCAGGAAGGTCCATATGATTGAAAGGGCCTGCAGCCTCTTTGATGACTTCTGAAAGAAGATGGCAAGTGGTCAGTGGAGTAGGGGGCCAAAGTGGGCGAGGGGCACAGATTCCAGGTGAATGAGGGTGGAAGACAAGTGGGTGAGTACTTGGGGATAGAATATGGTTGGGGTGGTAACTATCAGGCTGGTGGGAGGGGGCGTGGGTATGTTTGGGTCTGTCCATCCGAGGAGAAGTCCAAGTCAGATAGGGGGTGTCAGAAGTTGGGATGATGGGTTGGGCGTATGTTGTTCTAGAGTTCTTGGGGGGATAGGGCTGTAGGTTCAAGGGGACGTTTGGAATGATGAGGGGGTTTAGGGTTAGCCTTAAGTCTGGTGGGAGTGGGTTGGAGGGGCAGGCTAGCTTCGTGGTTTATGTATTGTCTAGTGGGAGGTGGGGGGATGGTAGGTGTCAGGACAGTTGGGGGGTGGGGTGGGAGATGTCAGGTCAGTGGGGTGGGGTGTCTGGTCAGTTGGGGTGGGATGTGTCAGGTCAGTGAGTGCAGGGATGTTAGGTTAGTGGGGGTAGTGGGTGTCAGGTCAGTGGGTGCAGGGGTGTCAGGTCAGTAGGGGTGGGGTGTGTCAGGTCAGTGGGGGTGGGGTATGTCAGGTCAGTGGGTGCAGGGGTGTTAAGTCAGTAGGGGTGGGGTGTGTCAGGTCAGTGGGGGTGGGGGTGTCAGGTCAGTGAGGGTAGGAGTTGATGGAAGTCAGGTAGGGGATGTGTACCATGACCAGTTGTGGAGTGGGTCTGTCAGGCAGGTGGGTGTAGTTGAGGAGGGATGTTCAGTGTCATAATTACCCATGTGTTAGAATGAGTTACAATCCTCTAGTATGTCCTGGGTAACTTATATCAGATAGAACCCCATTGGAGTCTTTGACTTAACTCTGAGGTGGGGACTTTCTTGGAGGGCTCCAGTTTGAATTTCACAGGCAATTTCTGCAGAGTCAGCTGTGTCAATGTACGTGGTCACAATGTGCAACTCCAGTCTCTGCTGGAGGAATGACAATCTCTCTGCTGGAAAATCTGGGCCATTATAGTCACTTTAAAGAATGAAACATGTTTGTAGTTAGAGAACTCAATGTCTTCTAGTTGAACCTGTTCAATCATATAATTTAGTGTAACTTGAACAAAAAGTATTTCCATATCAGTTATCAGTTAAACATATTTGCTCTGCTGCTGTTTTTCTCGTTTTTTAATGTTAGCTGTTAGATAGGAATGAGCACGGGATGAAATCTATTCAAAATTTAGATTAGCTTCCCACTGGGGAACAAATTTAAATTGTATCAAAGCAGTATCCAGAGGTTTAAAATAAATGTTAGTTTGTAAGGGTAGGTCTTAAATGCATAAATATTATAGACTGCATTCAGCTGCTGTCGGCAACTAAGAAATTTGAAAGTGTACATCTTTAACTGATAGTGGATTGGAAAGCATTATAAAATGGTCAAGTTACTGTATAATGTGAAAAGGTAGTTGGACTGCAAGAGAATCTGATGCTTTTTTATAGTCACTGAGTCACTACAGAATATACAGATACACATGAAACACATTTTCAGGGTCCACGGACAGGATAAAATGTGAGGGCGAGAAATCATTAAAACTGATTCCTGATCTATCTCATCCCTTTCTTCTAACAGCACTGCATATAAAACATTGAGGATGAAGGTAAACATGTGATGAATTGTCCAAAATTATTCTGACTGGTATAGAATGAATAAGATCTGGCAAAATTGTCCAATTCTCTGCAATTTGCACTATTTTCTTAAGCGGGGGATTTTGAGTCAAGCTAAGATTTTGTACTCGCCTGAACAGCTAAATGATGTCCCACTTTGAATGTGGCATTAAATTTGAACTAAAACAAAGTTTCTGGAAAAGCTGAGCAGGTTTGGCAGCATCTGTGAAGGAAAAAAACGAGTTAACGTTTCGGGTCCGGTGACCCTTCCTCAGAACTGA
>NC_063354.1:18130772-18181609 GCF_021869965.1 Rhincodon typus | reverse complement strand
TCAGTTCTGAGGAAGGGTCACCGGACCCGAAACGTTAACTCGTTTTTTTCCTTCACAGATGCTGCCAAACCTGCTCAGCTTTTCCAGAAACTTTGTTTTAGTTCCTGATTTACAGCATCTGCAGTTCTTTTGGTTTTATTAGATTTGAACTGTTGGGAATGTTTTTGTTGTATCTAGTCATGGAACTCTGCAGGAGAGTTCATACCAGCTTATGGGAAGCTTTGATAAATCACAGGCCCTTCAGTGGGGCTGGGGAACTGCTGGCCGACTATTCTGGATCTCAAAATCGTTCTTAACTAAGATACACGTGGGCAAGACATGGTTTCCTAACAACTGGCTCCTGGGACTTCCTTCCCACACAAACCCTTCTGTCAAAGAAATTATCACCAGGACATGATAGGCAAAAATATTCATCGGTGTACAGCCCAAGCTTGTTAATCAAGTCATAAGCTACTGGAGAAGGTCCTGAATCAGCATTAGTTTGTCATCCATAGAAGATTAATTACAAATATATTTCCCTACCCTGCGTCACATTGTGGTATTGTTTTCGCCTGAGTGTGATGTAAGACGGATTCTGTGCAGCAATGTGACAGTGTTCTGGTAGAGGGTTAGGCACGAAAAATTATGTTCTGTTATAAAAAGTGGATGAATCCCATCTTTAAGCACAACAACAACAGCTGTAGCCCACAGTTTGCAACATAAATCACAGTCACAAATATGGAGGCAGCGGGGAGGATGAATCAATGCTAACTGCAGTACAGTGGCACTCTATAGCAGGAGGCAAAATCCTCTTTAGCATTTAAGCATTCCACATAACTGTCCAGAAATACATTTGAAATGAAATGCTGCTTTAATCTTCTCGGACACCAGTTCATAAAGTTTGAGAATTGTCTTCATGTTTTAAGACCACTGAAATATTTTTTATGTTACTTCATCTCTCATGCTGTACACCTTTCCTTCAAACCAAGTTCAGCAAAAGAGTGTTGAATGGTGTAGGTCATGAGAAATTGGAGTGGGAATTTTACTTTAGCCTGAGATTCAGTTTCAGGTTATCCACATGGGCGCCAGATATCCTAGCACTGAGGCTATGTGGCTGCGGCTGAGCTTTTTAAGAAACCTAAATGAATGTATGTCTATTATGCTGGCAATATTTCAATCATTATTTTTGTGGACTTTAATCTCTATTTCACAAATCACTTTGAAAATAGTATGAGGTTTACCCTTTCATTGGTGAAAACTTTGGGCTTAATATTGAAATCAACTCATTTGTAACGTCATTTTTCATAAGCTTTTTCCATTATTTGTCAAGCTATATAAACTACAATCTGAGTATGAACTTGCTCACAAGTTTATATTCAATATTTGGATCAAAAGGAAGGTAATGATTATCAAAGGCGAGTTTGCAGTATTGATTTTAGGCTTATTTTTAATATAGAGATTTTCATAGATTCCCTATAGTGTGGAAACAGGCACTTCAGCCCAACAAGTCCACACCCCCCCTCTGAGGAGCATCCCACCCAGACCCATTCCCCATGTCTAACCCACCTAACCTAAACATCCCTGGGCACTATGGGCAATTTAGCATGACCGATCCACCTACCCTGCATATCTTTGGATTATGGGAGGAAACCAGAGCACCTGGAGGAAATCCACGCAGACACGGGGAGAATGTGCAAACTCCACACAGACAGATGCCTGAGGCTGGTATCAAACCCTGGTCCCTGCTAGACCTTCTAGCGTAGAGGTAGAGACACTACCGCTGCACCCCAAGAGTAGATATGGTGAGCTGGATCTCCTGGGAATTGAAGGTGCCTGGGCTTTCAAATGGGACAGGTGGAAGCCTTATTCATGATACACTGGAAAATTTAATTTGCAAAGATGTTCACAATGTCCACATTTTTAGAGAATGTGTCAGGGTAGCCTCTTCATTGACAGACAGTGTATTTCTCTTTCCTTCTGTTTCTTCCACCGTTTCCCTTCATTGTCAATATGCGCCTCTTGGAAGCTGCTCTCTTCCCTTCCGACTTTACAAATTTAACATCAGACACTGAAGTTTGCAGTACAAAATGACGTCAATTCTGCCTATGTGTGTCAATGTAAATTGTGCTGACTAGTGTTACTGCTAGGGCTTGTTTACAGATATATGGAAATGCTGGTTAAGTAAAATATATTTGAATTATGTAATAAATGCTATGGGCTTTGCCAAAAGAAACTAGTCAAGTAGTAACATACTTTTGATAATGCTGTCAAATCAATTTGATATCTTTGAGGTCACTGGAATTGTAAATAAGGAAATCAACTTTTAACAAAATTCCTGGAAGTGGCAAGAACCAATGAATTCAAGAACCATGGCCATCAGTGTTAAAAACAGCTAACCTAAATTCCATCCTGGATTCAATGCTATTTTTGTTGTCATGTCCGATCAAACTAGAATATATTTATTAATCACAAAAACATTGCTAGTTTGATCGGGATTATGGTTAAAATAAAAAACACTGCTGATTGAAGTTAACTCGGTACATAAGTAAGTAACTACATTAATAATGCCAGCTAAACACAAGCTGTTGTAAGTTAGCTAATCACAGCAGGGGCCGGAGTAGGGGCTTTATCCTCAGGGAAGAGGAAAATGAACTAGATTTCCTGTCTGATGTACGGGGACTTTATGCGTTGACTTTGAATGAGGAGGCAACTGGATACACCCAGGACCATGGTCAAGCAATCTATCAACAGTCACTCTGAAGGCTCAAAGATGGCCAAGAAGAAACAGGCCCAAACTATTGGAAGGAATTTGATGTTAGTGAACTGTAGCCCTCAAACAGCCAGTGCCTTCAAGACAATAGATTAATCTAGCAAAAGAAAATATGACTGAAAAAGGGAGAAATAGAAATGATGGGATCACTGTATTTCATTTTGATCTATAACTTGAAAACTGCTGAATGAATAATGCACAGTTGTAAACTTTATAGATCCAGTGAATGCCTCTTTTCTATTAACTTTTACACTTTTAACACAACATTACAACATCTAACTGAAATACACAGAAATGTAACTACCACCATCAAACAAATGAGGAATGAATTAAAGCAAACTACTGCAGATGTTGGAAATCTGAAACAAACACAGAGAATGCTGGAGAAACTCAGCAGGTCTGGTACCAGCTGGGGAGAGAGGAACAGACTTAATGTTTTGAGTCTGAAATGACTCTTCTTCAGAACTGTTCCTTGTTGACCTGGTTGTAATAAAATGCTTCCTATTAGAAGTACAAGATGTTATGATCCCAGCTAATGGTAACACTGGACAAGTCAGTTCCCACTTTGAAATCTGGCTTGATAGATTATATGTTTTATTTTTGCAATTTGGCGAAGGTGGTGGTCAGTCACTGAACATATTCACAAAAGGTTGCCAATTTGTTTTTAGCAAATAGTACATGTTTATTACACAGAAGAAAAAAAGCCAAAACTTAAAAAGATCTCAACATAGACAGCAAAAAGAAGGATCCAACCCTTTATCCTAGCGATTTCCTTTACAGTTACTCGATCCCAGTGAAGTATCACTCTTATCTTAATCCTTTAATTTCTTTCGCAAATGACTCATTCTAGACATTCTCCTTGGGCTGCTGAAGATGTTTAAGGCTTCTTTTCAGCTCTGATGGCCTGGATACTGCTTTAAAATTCTAACAGACTGGAGATTTCCACCAAATCTCACAAGTTGAAGGCTTTTAAAAACTAAACAAAAACTGCCCTTCTGCTGGGATGGTTATTCTTCTTCATAAGAAAACATGTTAGTGGCCCTGATTACCTGTTTCTGCGTCAGTTAATGTTACAGTTAGCAACTTTGAAATTGACCGTTTATCCTGAACCTCAGTTTCCTGTTAGTTAGCCAATCCTCTTACCATGCTAATATATCACACCCAACACCATTACCTCTACTGGTTTCCCATGATCCATCTTCTTGTCATGTCCTTAAAGAACTTTATTAAATTTGTCAAGCACAATTTCCCTTTAACAAAGCCATCTTGACTCTGCTGGATTGTGTCATGTTGCTGTCATTAATACCTCTTGTTGATGAACAGTGATTTAATTTTATAGTTAAGTAAACCTCTGAGTGTAATACTTAAGCAACTTATTAACACTCAGTGATCCCACTTGAGGAAGAATTTCCCTGCAACATAGCTTGTCCTAGCTGGCGCAAGGGAAGATGGGGAAATGATTGGTAATTGTAAAATTCCAAAATACAATAATTCTGTTGTTTTTATGGAACAGGTGTTGGAGTCTGTATACATTTTGAAATAACTCTTTGAGGCAAGCTTGTAGCAACTCAAATTGGCTTGAAATCAGTTTAGCCTATGGACTAGGCATTGATATGTTTGGAAACCAACAGTGTGACCCTTGACTTGTTGTAGGGAGTTCATCTTCCACCTAATCATTTCCCTCCTGCTCTTTTGGCTACTTCTAACATTTGTTGAGAGGATTATCAAGCCACCAGGAATATAGCCTCTGAATTCGTACTTAAAATTTAGTCATGGATATTTTAATTGATATTTGGGGAGGCAATGGCGTAGTGGTATTATCACTGGACTGTTCATCTAGAAACTCAGGTAATGTTCTGGGGACCCAGGTTCAAATTCCACTATGGCAATAGTGGAATTTAAATTCAATAAACAATCTAGAATTAAGACTCTGATGAAACCATTGTCAATGTCAGGAAAAACCCATCTGGTTCACTAATTTCCTCTAGAGGAGGAAATCTGCCATCCTTACCTGGTCTGGCCAAAATGTGACTCCAGATCCACAGCAATGTGATTTACTCTTAACTCCAGGCAATTCAATGATGGGCAATAAATGCTGGCCTATCCAGAGATGCCCAAAAAACTTTTTCATTAAAAAATGAGAAAAGTCAAGGGGAGAATTTCACGTCTTCTTATATCCAGCCCACAAGAGAAAACAAAGCAATGTCACTGCTGGGCCTGCTCCATGTTACCATAAATGGATTTTAAAAAGTGAGCCTGAAGTAAGAAACAAGACATGAGCTCTGAAGCAAATTTATAAATAGATACTTGTTTAAATTAGGACAATTCCGGCACGTAAGTAAGTTTGTGTAGATTTACATTGGATCTGTCTTTAGAACAATACAGTCTTCGATTTTTGTTCTGTCTATTCTGCTGATGTGCCATCAACATTCTTGACAAGTAACATCTCTGGGACATTCCCCACACCAATTCTATTTTTTGTAATACCTGGTGTGTTTGTGTCAAAACACATTTGTTCTGAATACTTTAATGTATTGCTGGTGATTTTCTTCTGTGTCCATTTCCAGACCCATACATTTGATTTATTTGTGTGAGCTCTTGCGTCTAGGCTGGGCAGGAACAGAGTTCTAATTGGACTGATGATGCCATGTCACAATGTATTTTGGATATTGTATCAGACCCGTGATCAGCCCAATTCTAACCAAAGAAGCACAGTTTGTGTCAACTGATTTATGTATCCGTTTCCTCGGTGGTCAGAAGGGAGCACTATCTGTCGAAGGCATCTGCTTTCCCTTCCAGCTTAAGGAGACTACCCAAACAAGATGCAAGCATAATACTACGGATGCTGGAAATCTGAAAGAAAAACAGTAAGTGCCAGGAATATGCAGCAGGTCAGGCAGCCTTAACGGAGAGAGAAACATAATTAACCTTTCAGGTTCACCTTCCATCAGAACGAGGGCATTTGTTTCTCTCAAAAGACTTTCCCAAGTGCAATCATTGGACTTCTTTTCAAGATTATGGCTTTTAATGTAACTTGACGGACAGTGGATCTTATAAATTTCTGTTTCACATCAGGATAACCTGAAACTGGAAGGAAGGTGAGCCTGAAATCCAGATAAGCTCAATGCACTGGTGTGTAGGCCCTAACCTGGAGCTGCCCGTGGAAAACAAGGAACAAAGAACAGAACGTGCCCTTTGGAGAAGACTAAGACTGCACCAACACGTGATGCCTTTCTGAACTAAAAACGTTTTGCCTCGGCGAAGTCCATATCCCTCTATTCCCTGCCTATTCATATTTCTGCCAAGGTGGCTCTTAAACATTGCTATTGTATCTGCCTCCACCATCTCCTCTGGCAGCACATTCCAGGGAATTATCACTCTCTGTGTAAAACACTTGCCTCTCACATCTCCTTTAAACTTACCCCCCTTTACTCTGGGGAAAATGACTATTCATTCCATCCATGCCACTCATAATTTTGGAAACTCATTTCAGGTCACAACTCATCTTTCAACGTTCAAGTGAAAACACTTATCAAAAAAAAAGCCTTGAGTACAAATGGGATAACACAGTGTGGAGCTGGAGGAACACAGCAGGCCAGGCAGCATCAGAGGAGCAGGAAAGTTAACGTTTTGGGTCGGGACTCTTCTTCAGAAATGGGGAGGGGGAAGGGAGCCGAGAAATAAATAGATAGAGGAGGGGTGGGGCTGGGGAAGTTAGGTGGGATGGTGATAGGTGAATGCACTAATCCCCACCACTCCCTACCTGCACTTGTCTATCACCAACCCACCTGCCTTTCGCAGCCCCATCCCTCTTCTTTCTATTTATTCCCCAGCTCCCTTCCCCCATTTCTGAAGAAGGGTCCCAACCCGAAACGTCAACTTTCCTGCTCCTCTGATGCTGCCTGGCCTGCTGTGTTCCTCCAGCTCCACACTGTGTTGTCTCAGACTCCAGCATCCACAGTTCTTGCTATCTTTGAGTACAAATGGGATGTGTTAATCTTCAGCAGTGCCAGCTTTCAGTTTTTACTTCCATTGTCATATTTCTAACAATTATCTGAGGATTAAAGTCTAGTTGACAAATTCTTTACTCTCCCACCATATTCTAAAAATATACTTTGGAGCTGACTACTCATAACAATTCTGCATTTGTTCTTGCCCTGACTATTAATATTCTGAATGTTGTGTTCATGGCAGTCAATAATTTGCATGGAGGTAGCTCAGTTAGTTACACCCTTATACCCAAAAAACTTGTGGCAACCCAGCCCCTTTAACATCTGCATAATAATGTGCTCTAGGCTGTGTGCTGAGAGTTATATTAGATCATAACACCCCTGAAAGCTATTTCTTTTCCAAACCTCCCCCCTCACTACCCTACCCACACTTAGTTTTGGCTTGAATTAATAAGAATTCCAATCTCTTCGCACCCCAAAGAATCTTGCTGGTTCCACTGAAGAAAGGGTCACTAGGGCCGAAAGCAACCATATGGGGTCAACGCAAAGGAGAAGAAGAGAAATAAAACAAGTAGAATTTATGGCGATAGGTAGGGAATACGTGGGATTCTAAACTCCTGCCTGGAATCTCTTTCCATTAATGAGTAGGTCATTGGGAACCTGTGTCCACATAATCAATCAGAGCAACAGAATCTGTCAGCTGTTTCAGAGTCCTGTTACAATGCCATTTCCTCTGTTTTAGTGCTATTATTTATGGGTAAATAAATATGTGTCACATATTGTGTGTTCCACACATGTTTGGCTAGTTGATTGGTCAGCTTTAGCTTTCCGTACTGGGCCGGCATTGTCATTCAGAGAGTGTAGGTTATAATGTAGCCACAGTTCTAATGTGTTTTGGATGTTATAGCTAATCTGAAGCCCAATCTCTTAAACACAGGTGACTTATGCATGGTGAGATAATCTTGGTATAAATCACATCTGCCTCCCCTGCTCCAGTCCCGCATATTGCCTTCTAGTAATGGTATGTGTCAAGATATCATGTCCTGCCCATTGACAGACCCACTTGAACAAACTTCTTTCTCCACAAGAATTTTTGCAGTTTGTCCACCTGGGTAAAAGATAACAACCTAGATTATTCAAGAAGTGGCATCATGGTCCAATTGTCATTCTGCTCATCATTTTTTTTGTGTTAGTACTGTGATCCACATTTCCAGACGGAAATTCCTAATCTTGCTCCTTCACAAATGGAAAGCATAGCCTGAAATCAAACATAGTGGCAATTGGTTAAGGGACTAGGGTATTAGGTGAGTAGGATAAATTGGTGCCAGATGAGTAAGATGCTAGGGTGTCAGTTGGAGAGGGTGGCATTTGAGCAGGGTACCAGGTGGGTAGGGTACCAGTTAATTATGTTGCCAAGCAAGTAGAGTGCTAGGTGGGCAGGGTGCCAGATGGTTATTATGCCGGGTGGTTAGAGTACCAGGTGGTTAGATTGTCATGTGGATAGGGTACCAAGTGGTTAGGGTGCCATGTGGGTAGAGTGCCAGTTAACTAGGGTGCTGGGTGGGTAAGGTCCCAGGTGGGTAGGGTAGCAGGAAAGTGATAGATAGCTTAGTATAGGTGGCAGTGGGGGTGAAGTGGAGGTGTTGGGGCTGATTGTGGTGTCTCACAACCAGTGGGAGCTGGGTAGGTTGGATGACAGGGTCGCTGGTTGAGGTGCTGACAGGATGGCGTCTGTGTTAATGGGGGGGTGGGGAAGCAGGGAGGTGACTGGCAGGCAGGAGGTGTGGCCAATAGGGTGGGTAGGGATTTTCAAGGCCATTGGGGGTGTGATTTGGGGCCAACAAAGGTGTCGGCAAGTCAGAGGAGTTTTGAGAGTGACAGGGAAGGGATGTGTCAGGGTTGGTTGGAGGTGATGTGTGTGGATGGAGTCAGCAGATGGGGTGGATGCTGGTGCTAGTGAAGGAGGGAGAGTTGGCACCAATGGGAGGGGTTAGGCTGGTGAATGAAGGGCTGTCAGGGCCGAAGCAGGAGACAGAGCCAGCAGGCAAGGGGGGTGTCAGAGCCAGTAAGTGAAGGGGATGTCAGAGTCAGTGGCTAAAGGTGGTGTTTGTGCCAGCATAATCTGGCCAGCAGGAGGTTTGGGGGGAGCAGGTGCAGGACTAATGGGCATGGGGAAGGGGGCATTTGGTCCCAGAAGGTGTAAGAGGTTATGGAAGCTATAATTGGGAGTACTTGTGGTAAGTTGGAGGTGTTAGCCTAATAGCTACCCAGGAGTTAGCTTGTGTTTTTAATTGTCAAACTTTCACTGGGGAGCTATTTGCTGAACTAAAATAGAACCCTCCAAATTCTCTGATGCCCATGGTCTTTTTCGGAGGTTTCCAGATGCAGAGGAATTGTCCATCAGGGTCTTCAATTTCCTAGCTAATTCCCACTGAATCAGCCATGTCTGGGATTTCACGAGGTCCCTGGTGCGCAACTCCAATCAACCCAGCTCCAAGGACTGACTGGTTGTTAGCAAAGATCTCAGCTGTAACGGGGTTTCCAATCCATCCAGCTGCACAAATTCACCATTTGCTTTCAGCCTTTGTTTTATCAATTTGAGATAAATCTGACAGTTAAAGGGATGACATTCACAAACACAACAACGCAATAATAATGATTATCCAAGTTTGGATCATGCATCCAAAAGCTAGCAGCCGGAGGAATAAGTGTCATTCTGACAGAAGGACAGCAAGCTGATGGAGGATAAAACCCCCATTTCAGATCTCCAGGTCTCTGGGCTTGTTCACTGGTTTCATGAAGGAGTAGTTGTTAGGAAGTCATAGCAGTGGTCAGTCTTATACTCTATTCCCACAGGAAGCACATCAATATCAGACTGGAAAACTGAAAACAGACTGGAAATAGATGTCTCTGCTACCACCATTTCAATCCAGGCATCCAACTTGTCATGCAATCTATCTTTGCTGAAAATATACCAAAAAATGTATAGCTGGTTTCACTTGGACAGTGATAAATAGGAAAGTGCATGCTTTGTGTTTTTTCTAGGTTTTAGGTTGAAATCTAAAATGCCTTCGGGCTCATTATTGTCACTGGATTAATGTTTTATGACTCTGCGGGGAATTATGTAGCAAGGGAGTGGCTGTATTGTAAGCAGATAACCTTACTTCATCTCCACCTGCGTCACTGTTACTAGGCATAAAAAAAACACTTGCTGGCAGGGTCTTATGTCAAACCAAACACAGAAAAAATGGGGCAGAGCTCCCCCAATGGCATAGGGAATAAATACTGCACCTGGTTGGAATATAGAATCATGTAGAATCAGGATTGAGGTCCCAGCTTTGACTTTGTTTCCTTTTAGAGTTTTCTTCTGGCTCTTATCTGTTTCTCTCCTTTTTTTTATATTTATATTTTTCTTTCTCTCTCTTTATTTCAATTTCTACACACGATTTGTCATTTAATTAAATTCTTCCTTCTGGTTTGAACTCGACATGGCTCAGTGAGGATTCTCCAATCTGATTGGTGAGTGAGAAAGACCTTGCTCAGATATGGCACAGACCACCTGTAGGGTGCACCATGCTGGACAGACAGTCCATTGTGAGCAGCTCTGGACAATGGACAGCATACACTATTCTTTCACCATTGATCACAAAGTCTGATAATGTCAATGCATCACTTCTTTCCAGCATCCAGTGGAAATCTTGACTGATTTTTCTAACTATGGTTTTTTTGTATTGTTTTACCTTAATTGCATGCAGGCTGAAGTTGGCCAATGCAGCACAAATGTAGGACTGAACCTGGAATACGAACACACCAATTGGGAGCAGGAGCTGATCATTGAGCCCCTTGAGCCTGTTCCCCAATGCAGCAAGATCGAGGTTGATCTGATTTTGCCATTCATTCACTTACCATGATATCCTTTCAACCCTCTACTATCAAGAATTTATCTGCCTCTGACTCAAAAATATTTGAGGATTCTGCTTCCAATGCCTTTTACGGAAAGATTTTCCTAGTTTGTATGACTTGGTGCTGTGCTGCTGGTGTTTCCAAAGAGTTAACTGTTGAAGTTCTTATACTGAACTGCACATCTCTTAATCAAATCACATTTGCAATTAGTTGCCAATTACGCTATAGGTAATTATGCAGGGAGCAGTTCTGTGTTGCCTTTACTCAGTTTTGAAAATAGTCAATAGATGCCAGCCACAAATTTATCCTGGAAAGTGTAAAACCTGTGGTTTTAGACTGAGGTTATCATTCAATGGGGTAAACACAGTCAGACCCAGTAAATTTAAAGTCAGGGCAGTATGAAGTCCCATTATGTTGACATTATATCTTGTTGTGAGGCAACGATACAGCTGAAGACAGAAAGATTGACACCAAGTGGTAACTCCCTCCTTTTTCTTTCTCCTGCTACGTTTCACATTCCCCCTTTAATGTTCTTCTAAGGGTTAAACACCTTCTTGAGTACAGCTTCCCTAATGCTTAGTTTGTTCAAATAGCCATTATTAGCATGGAATTTTTGACATTGAGTCTTGATTCTGTTTATCCTCCGAACTATATTTTGTATTTAGCTTAATGTCCACATTAGAAGAAGTTGGAACTTTGGGCAACTTTCTTTTCCTTAATCCAGGGAATTGAAAGACCAACATGAAAACCAGTCAAACATCAAAAAGATAAGTTGTTTTGCACGAGGATTCCCAGAGCACGGACTACTTCCACCAGGACTTTCCACTTCCTGTTCACAGAATGAATCTCTTGATGACACCTCAATCTGAGCTATAAATCTTCTACTATACCCTAAATATTTTGTCTGTATCTTTTAATTTATACAAAACGTCAGTGGCTTTAGTTCCATACAAATTGCTCCAAAAAGGACTCTGTGCTTTTCATGGAGACCTACAATAAGTAAATATGAGCCTAAGCCAGGCCAAAGTCAAGCCTGGCTCCATTACATTAATTCAATACTCTATGAGGTAATGGATAGAAAGAAAAACATTTCTTTTCTCCTATAATTGTGACACATGCTGGCGATGAAATGCATTCTCATGCCCTGTGCAATGGGAGTTCCAGTTCACTGATGTCACACAGCCCACAACCACCCAGACAAAAGATCTGCAGTGAAAGCTTCTACACCATTTACTCTGGTTTGGTTCCAATCAAAAACTATAGCAGCAAACTGCCTGTTATACAGCCCGTGGCTCACAAAAACATTGAATTATTCTGCTCTGGCTCCTTTTTGCACAGTTCTGTGTCTTTAGTTTTGTGCTTTATTCATCAATGTGAATGTTGTCCTTCCCATTAAGTTCTTCCTTCCGTCTTCGCCCCACCCCCACACCTTTTCAGGTTCCCACTAACGCACTGTCTCAGCCAGAAATATAGGCCTTCCAGATTTCCGCCAATCTCACTCTGCAATCAGTCACTAGTCCTGGAACCAATTGATTTTTGCCCTGGTTTTCCCTGGGAGGAACAACCTCACTCTCCATCCATCGTCTTCCTCAGATTAACCTGACTGAAACTGGGGAATGAAAGGCCTGATGTCGGAGTTTGACTTGACTTACTAGCAGTTTTTAGTGAATAGGGAAGTTAGGAGAAGGAGATGCTCCTTTGCTTTTTCGCCCTCTAGGAATTACTTCTTAGTCTACCACAGGTGAGGAAGCTATCTGTTTGTGGGTGTTAAGGTGAGTGGTTCAGATCTAAGCTTTTACTATGGTTTAAACTAGTACAGATCTGACAGTAAAGTTAATAAAATATATAAAAAAGGAAATAAATAAGTTAGTGACAATTAATTAGTTAGTTCAGGATAGTTGATGTGTCACAGCTGCAGAGTGTGGGAGCTCCTGGATGTCAGTGAGACCCAAGGTAGACATGTCTGCAGTATGCTTTTGTGGCTCAGTGTTTATGAGCTGAAGGCAGAATAATAGATACTGCAATTCATCAGGGAGGTGAAAATGACCTGAACATTTTATTCCTGGAGTCACAGTCCTTAGGAGAGAGCCTTCCAATTTTGTCCCTGGTCGAGATAAGGCGGGTATGACTGTGGTTGTGAATGAGGCAGGGATGGGAGCCCAGAAAGCAGGAGTGCAGGAACATGTACATATACATTCAGGTCTTGTAACTCCTGCACATTCTTTAGAATAAAATTCTTTATGTTATACTATACATCCATCTTCTTTCTACCAAAGTGCTTCACCACACATTTCTCTGCTTTGAACTGCACTAGCCACCTATCTGCCCACTCCAGCAATCTCTCAAAGCCCTTTTGAGGTTCTACACCAACCTCACAGTTTACAGTTATCCCAAATTTTGTGTCACCCACAAACTTTGAAATTGTCCTCTGCACACTAAGATCATTTTTAAGCAAAAACAGGCATCCCAGGGGAACTCCATTTTGCCAGCCCAAAAAATACATATTAACTATTACTCCTTGTTTCTTATCCTTCAGCTAATTTTATATCCATATTGCTACTGTCCCTTTTATTCCACAACTTTCCTTACAAGTCTCTAGAAGTGAGTTCCAGGGCATAGGCAACAGTATTGGAAAGTGGGGCTTGTATCATTGGGAGTGGCTACACTTGAATTGTGCTGGGGCTGGTGTTCCACATGAACTGCATAATGAGGGAAATAGAGAGGATTTTAAACCAAATAGCGGGGGCAAGGGATCAAATTTGGAAAGATGTTGTCAATCAAGGCAAGAAAAGATTTTAATATGGGAAAGGTATTATTAGGGGAGCTGCTGGTGTCGGGCAATAGACACTAATGTCAATGTTCTCACTGAAGCATTGACCATGCTTGGTCAGCTCCCCTGGGCAGGCCACATTGTCCACTTTACCTGTCACAAGACTCCCAAAATAAAGGCTCTACTTGGAGCTTTGACACAGATAGTAGGCCCCAGGAAGGGAGAGGAACCACTTCAAGGACACCTTCAAAAGCTCTTTGAGAAAATGTGGAGGTGCCAGTGTTGAACTGGCGTGGACAAGGTCAAAAATCACACGACACCAGGTTATAGTCCAGTTGGGTTACTTGAAAAAACACAAACTTTTGGAGGCTTATGTTTTTAAATGAACTTGATGGACTATAACCTGGTGTAGGGCTGGATGAACACAGCAGGCCAAGCAGCATCATAGGAGCAGAAAGGCTGACATTTCGGGCCTAGACCCTTCATCAGAAAAGGGGGAGGGGAAGGGGGTTCTGAAATAAATAGGGAGAGAGTGGGAGGCGGATAGAAGATGGATAGAGGAGAGGATAGGTGGAGAGGAAACAAACAGGTCGAAGAGGCGGGGATGGGGCCAGTAAAGGTGAGTGTAGGTGGGGAGTTAGGAAGGGGATAGGTCAGTCCAGGGAGGACGGACAGGTCAAGGGGGCGGGATGAGGTTGGTCGGTAGGAGATGGAGGTGCGGCTTGAGGTGGGAGGAGGGGATAGGTGGGAGGAAGAACAGGTTAGGGAGGCAGGGACGAGCTGGACTGGTTTTGGGATGCGGTAGGGGGAGGGGAGATTTTGAAACTTGTGAAATCCACATTGATACCATTGGGCTGCAGGGTTCCCAAGCGGAATATGAGTTGCTGTTCCTGCAACCTTCGGGTGGCATCGTTGTGGCACTGCAGGAGGCCCAGGATGGACATGTCGTCTGAGGAATGGGAGGGGGAGTTGAAATGGTTCGCGACTGGGAGGTGCAGTTGTTTATTGCGAACCGAGCGTAGGTGTTCTGCAAAGCGGTCCCCGAGCCTCCGCTTGGTTTCCCCGATGTAGAGGATGCCACACCGGGTACAGCGGATGCAGTATACCACATTGGCAGATGTGCAGGTGAACATCGGCTTGATGTGGAAAGTCTTCTTGGGACCGGGGATGGGGGTGAGGGAGGAGGTATGGGGGCAGGTGTAGCACTTCCTGCGGTTGCAGGGAAAAGTGCCGGGTGTGGTGGGGCTGGAGGGGAGTGTGGAGCGGACAAGGGAGTCACGGAGCGAGTGGTCCCTCCGGAAAGCAGATAAGGGTGGGGAAGGAAATATGTCTTTGGTGGTGGGGTCGGATTGCAGATGGCGGAAATGTCGGAGGATGATGCGTTGGATCTGGAGGTTGGTGGGGTGGTACGTGAGGACGAGGGGGATTCTTTTTTGGTTCTTAATGCGTGGACGGGGTGTGAGGGATGACTTGCGGGAGATGTGGGAAA
This sequence comes from Rhincodon typus, assembly GCF_021869965.1. Taxonomy (NCBI): domain Eukaryota; kingdom Metazoa; phylum Chordata; class Chondrichthyes; order Orectolobiformes; family Rhincodontidae; genus Rhincodon; species Rhincodon typus. The sequence goes on along the minus strand of NC_063354.1, from coordinate 18,166,748 downwards.
CACGGTCAAGGGCGTTCTCGACCACTGAGGGGGGGATGTTACGGTCTTTGAAAAACGAGGACAACTGAGATGTACGGGAGTGGAATGCCTCATCCTGGGAGCAGATGCGGTGGAGGTGAAGAAATTGGGAATAGGGGATAGCATTTTTGCAGGAAGGTGGGTGGGAGGAGGAGTATTCTAGGTAGCTGTGGGAGTCGGTGGGCTTGAAATGAATATCGGTTTCTAGGTGGCTGCCCGATATGGAGACAGAGAGGTCCAGGAAGGGGAGAGAGGTATTAGAGATGGTCCAGGTAAACTTAAGGTTGGGGTGGAAGGTGTTGGTGAAGTGGATGAACTGTTCGAGCTCCTCATGGGAGCACAGCCCTGGCTGTAATTTGGCCAGCGATCAGGAGGATCAGGGCTGAAGCAGGCGATAAACCACCCTGACTCCAGCAACATGGGACAAAGCCGGTTTTAAATGCTGGCATCTCATCTGCACAAACCAAGTCAGATGTCTGACTCAGAGACAAGAAGTAACGGGCCAGTGCATGGGAGTGTAATATCAGGAAATAAGACACATTGAATAATCTTGAGAAACAAAAGAAAGAGCAAAAGTAATAAATTAATTTATTTTACAATTTAAGCGAAGCTCCAATAATAATATGAGGGAAATTAAAGCAGATAAACTAAATCTTCCTTGTCAGATAAGTTACAAGATGGGTTAAGGTTAGAGATAGGGAGACTGGAAGTTTTTAAATGTTCGTTGTGAGACAAAGACTTGAACCCTCATCCCCGTAGTCCTACAACTCCTATTCTTGTAAGGTGGCTCTGGAGTTCTTGACAAAGCCAAGGTTAAAATGGTAGATTTTATTATTGGAGCCTCTCTTAAATTGTAAATTAAATTCATTTATTACTTTTTCTCACTCTTTTGTTTCCTAAGATCATTCAATGTGTCCTATTTCCTGATATTCCACTCTCACACTGTTACTATTTGACTCTGAGTTAGGCATCTCTGCAGATACGATGTCAGCATTTAAAACCGGCTTTGTCCCATGTTGCCTGGGTCAGAATGGTTTATTGTCTACTTCAGGCCTGGTCTACCTGATTGCTTGCCAAATTACAACCAGGGCTGTGAAAGCTGCATTTACCTTTGCAACTTTGCCCTCTTCCAGTCACCAACATCCCCCAGAACCAGTCAAAACTGAGCAGTGCGAATGCCTCAGCATGTCCATATAAAATGCAGGGCTTGACTCTTCCATCTACAAGTAGCTTATCATAATGCCACAATCAAAATAATATAGCGACCATATGCATCGCACTCTAATTTGGTGATTTCAATTGGAGAAATGAAGAGTTTCCAGCCTCTTGCAAGATATCAATGACATTGTCAGAAGCGAATTTAAAAAAGAACTGCCTACAAACTGCACCATGGTGTCTTTTACTTGTGCCTGCAAGGGCAGCTGGGATCTCACTTTAATATCATATCTGAAAAATATCACCTCGAAGTGCAACAATTTCTTCCTGCTGCATTGGAATAACAGCCTAGGAATCTGCATTTAAGTCTCTAGAATGAGTCTTAAACCCATGAACTCTGAGCCTGAGATAGTAGGAACTGAGACAGGAATGCTACCACTGAGCTTTGGCAGACTTTGTACTACCATCGAAATTCAGCTTGTCTGTGCAACAGCCTTTGTTTCTGGTATTGAAGCTGGAGATTCTCCTGAAGCACAGGCAATTTATCTATTACTACTTCCATTATAATCTTAATGAGGATAAAAGCTCAAGGATTTTTTTAATATTGTTGGTGTTTGGTTTAGTTAAGATGTAATTCTTCATCAATAGATCAACTGATACAGTTAGCTTTGGATTATCCTTGGCAAAAGTGCCAAGCAAAACTGTACTATTCTACCAGAAACTGGATACAGGCTTCACAAAATACTGATATTGCCAACAGGAACAAACAGAGGAATGATCACTTAGGAATTACTGCTTCTCTCACAGCTTTTCTAGACATTTTTATATTGTTCATATATAAATTAGATATTTTTTATCAAATTGGGATGCTGAATGATCTTAAGTTTAAGACAACATAGTCGTAAAGAGGTAGGTTCATTAAAATATATCCATTTGTTCCGACGTAAAATTGTTGACCTAATAGCAGGATGAAGTTGCAATAATTTCTTATTCATATTTATGTGTATTTGCAGATGCATGGATATCCCTGTCAGACGGACTGGCCTCTGGTTACTTGATTCATTGATATTTCTTTTCCCTGCATATTGCAGGGTTTACATACAACTGTTTGCCACTTTAATAGCATAAATACACTGGGTTTTTTTTCAGTGGTCTAATGACTAAATGTATCTAATTTGCTTTATGCTCTATAGAGAGTCTCCCCTCCTTATTAGTTTGAACAGTTGATTAGTGTTTCAGATAATTCAAGCTGAACTGTAGCACTGTTCGTTGCACTCTTGTCTCTGTGTGAGAAGGTTGTCCTAAGTGCCACTCCCTGGTTTGAGCACAAGATTTAGGCTTACACCCCAGTGTGATAGTGAGGGAGTGTTACAACGTTCACTTTCAGGTGAAATGTTAAATTGAAGCCTTTCCTTCTGTCTCAGGTGGACATAAAAGATCCTACGGCACGACTCTCAACAATGAATAGGAAGTCTTCCTTTGGGTGCAGATCAATAACTACCCCATGGTCAACATCACATAAACATATTATTTGGTCATTGTGAAATTGCTGTTCGTGGGCTGCTGTGTGGAAACTGGCCAAATCTATTTCTTATATCACAGAACTGACTACACTTCAAAAGTATTTCACTGGCTGTGATAACAAGGTGTAGAGCTGGATGAACTCAGCAGGCCAAGCAGCATCAGAGGAGCAGGAAAGCTGACATTTCGGGTCTAGACCCTTCTTCAGAAATGAAGGAGTTTTCCTGCTTCTCTGATGCTGCTTGGCCTGCTGTGTTCATCCAGCTCTACACCTTGTTATCTCAGATTCTCCAGCATCTGCAGTTCCTGCTATCACTGGCTGTGAACTGTTTTGGGGTATTCTGCGATTACAAAAGGTGCTATATAAATGAAAGTCATTGCTTTACAAATTGACACAGATGTTCATAATAGACTATGTTGCAGATTGTGCAGATAAGCAAATGGAGTAATTTGGTAAGTCAATGTCCCTAAATTATTCATATCACAGTTGTTTGAGTTTAACAACCACACAAAAAGATATAGCAGCATACGTTTACCTGTTTGTTCTTTCTGAAGTACAAATTGGTCTTTTTATTCAAGCCAACATTTCATAGGTATCAGTCTCAGTTTCAAACACAATAGTATGGACAGAAGTGAGGATAGTAGAGCATTGAAATCACTTAGAGCTCCTAAGAATAGCAAACATTCAATAAATATCTACTTTGAGGTTTGTATGGTTGGAAAATATCATACAGTTTATTCCCCTTCACCCTGTTCATAATTTCTGATCAATGATTCAGGGCAACTTCCTACATCTACTTAAAAAGAAAACTATAACGATCACTCTAATGTAACTAGCTGTGAATAATTCATAAGCTTACCTGCTTCACTTCTCTCAGCATGCTCCAGCCCAATCATCACAGAGCTCATTTCAACAATCATGTTACATCTTCACTTTCTGAAGAAATCTGCTACACAGTTTTATCCTGGATAAAAGGAAAAATATGAGGGAGAAAGAAGTACAATATTGGACCTAAACAGAGCAAATAATTTGGCTCAGTTTGTTTTGAAAATTTCAAGATTTTTTTTATTTCAAGAGAATTAAACATAGTTTCCTTTCTAGATCCTTTACGTTTGGTCAATAGGTCTTAGGGATGGGCAATAAATGCTAGTCCAGCCAGTAAAACCCACAACCCTGAATGAATTAAAAAAAGAGATTCCTTGTGGAAAATTAATCTGGATAATCTTAATCCTTTCCCAGAGGACGATGGCCTACAGCATGTTTCCCTTTAATTTGTCTTTAATTGGAACTAACTTGGCAACTCCATTCAGAAGGACAGATGGTGCAGGAGAAACTGTAGCAGTTGCAGGAAAGCAAGAGAAGGTATCATTTAAGATGAGAGCGAAAGACAAGTTGTTGAGGTCATTTAGCAGAAACTTAAATTATGTTTAGCTCATGGTCTTCCAATTGGTGAATGTGTGGTGCTTTAAATTGATATGGACCAGCACACTCCTTGTCTCCAATATTTATCATGCTGAAGGACTTAGTCTGCATATAATTCCACCACTTGATACATGCTTTGTGCAGAGTCAGTGGGGATAGAATCAGTTGTCTGCCAGCAAAATAATATTGCCTACAGTGTCACAGTTACACAAAAGAGGTAACCCTGTGGAGAGAGCTGTTTTGCAAATGCATTTTTTTAGACAAGCCACTGATTCAATAATTTCAAATTCAGAGTCCAGATGGACAAAGACTGTGACATTCTCTTTTCTTTTATCCAAGGATTACGACTGAATCCTGACCTGCTGCACTTATTCTCATTGTTGCCCTGTTTTGTTGCCACCTGTTACGAGTCTTGTTCACCCCCATGAATTACAAATTGTCATCCTTTGTCCTTCTGTCCAGCTGTTCTTAAACAGAGTCAGAAGTTACACGACACCAGGTTATAGTCCAAAATGTTTATATGAAATCACAAGCTTGCAGAGTGCGGCTCCTTCGTCACCTGATGTCACATTTCCCTTCCCTGTTAGCAGAACAGTCTTACATCCAACATGAAGCTAAGAAGGTGAAACACATTCAAACAAAATTCTTATCAAAATTGATTGACACATGGCAGCAGGTTGCCAGGCAACCTGAATACAGTGATAGCTTTGTTGAATATGTAGATAGGCCTCCGATATAAGCAAGCTCTGTGATCATGTGCTTGTCTTCTGGTAAGAAATCAAACCTTGTGGAGTTTTGAGCCTTCTGCTCTGTAGCCTTGCCACAATGTACAGTGCTTCATTGAACATAGTTTAACAGTTAATAAGAAGTGGTGCCTGAGCTAGCATCAATGCCCAACTAACCCATATGGGAACACTATCAAACACTGAGTACATGCTGTGGGGAACGAGTATCAGACTGAGAGCATACCTACATTGCAGAGTCCCCTGATGTGAAACTGGACGTAATCCCACCCCAGAGATATGCGAAGGGAGTTTGGAAGTAGGAATTGTGCAGTATTAACAATAACCAGTCCTGACTGCCCTCTACACTCCACTATAACTGGGATATCAGTTTCTTCCCAAATGTCCATGGTCAAACCGTTTGCACTTTTATAATTGTGGTTTCAACTGGAGAGCGTGACCTTCAAAGTTCTACTTTCCTCCATTAAGATCTACCTTGAAAGCCATCTATTTGGCAGCATTTGGCTGGAGTCAAAGACAGTACACCAATGAAGTGCTTTGGGATATTTTACAATGCTAAAAGCACGATTGAAATGCAGGTTGCTTTTTTTTTCTGGCCAGGTGAAGCCGTGCTCGTTTGCCATCTCCTCATGAGGAAACTGTAAACCAAAATCACCAAATTTACCTCATCTGTGTGGTGATCACACTCACTTTTTGGGTCCTCTGCTTGTAACTCTCCTCTCTGGCTGCAGATCTGTTTTTTTTTGTCTCCCAGTCATATAGGTCATATAGCTTCCTTTCCTTACTTCCTTTGTGCTGGTACATCTACATGGTCTTACAGTCATTAAGGTATACAGCATGGAAACACCTTCAGTCCAACTCAAACATATTGACTAGATATCCTGAATTAATCTCGTCCCATTTGCCAGCATTTGGCCTATATCCCTCTGTACCCTTCCTATTCATGTACCCACCAGATGCCTTTTAAATGTTGTATTTGTACCAGCCTCCACTACCTCCTCTGGCAGCTCATTCCGTAGATGCACCACCTTGTGTGTGAAAAAATTGCCCCTTAGGTCCCTTTTATATCTTTCCCCTCTGACCTCAAACCATGGCCTCCAGCTTTGGACTCCCCGACCTTGGGAAAAAGACCCTTGGCTATTCACCCAATCCATGCCCCTCATGATTTTATAAAACTCTTTAAGGTCCCTCCTCAGCCTTCAATGCTCCAGGGAAAATAGCTCCAGCCTATTCAGTCTCTCCCTACAGCTGAAACCCTCTAATCCTGGCAACATGTTTGTACATCTTTTCTGCACCCTTCCAAGTTTAACAATATCTTTCCTATAGCAGAGAGACCAGAATTGTACACAGTATTCCAAAAGGTGCCTCACCAATATCCTGAACAACCAGAACATGACCTCCCAACTCCTATACTCAAGGGTCACCAGGTTACATAGAACATAGAACAGTACAGCACAGTACAGGCCCTTCGACCCACAATGTTGTGCCGACCTATTATCATACTCTAAGATCAAACTAACCCGCATACCCTACATTATATTACCATCCATGTGCCTATCCAAGAGCTGCTTAAATGTCCCTAATGTATCTGACTCTATGACCACCGCTGGCAGTGCATTCCATGCATCCACCACTCACTGTGTAAAGAACCTACCTCTGATATCTCCCCTATACCTTCCCCTAATCACCTTAAAATTATGCCCCCTCGTGATAGTCATTTCCGCCCTGGGAAAAAGTCTCTGACTATCCACCTATCTATGCCTCTCATCATTTTGTACACCTCTATTAAGTCACCTCTCATCCTTCTTCTCTCCAATGGGAAAAGCCCTAGCTCCCTCAACCTTTTCTCATAAGACCTGCCCTCCAGTCCAGGCAGCATCCTGGTAAATCTCCTCTGCACCCTCTCTAAAGCTTCTACATCCTTCCAAGAATGAAGCAACCAGAACTGAAGACAATATTCCAAGTGAGGTCTAATCAGGGTTTTATAGAGCTGCAGCATAACCTTGCGGCTCTTAAACTCAATCCCCCTGCCAATGAAAGCCAACACACCATTTGCCTTCTTAACAACCCTGTCAACTTGGGTGGCAACTTTGAGGGATCTATGGACGTGGATCCCAAGATCCCTCTGCTCCTCCACACTGCCAAGAATCCTGCCATTAACCCTGTATTCTGCATTCAAATTTGACCTTCTAAAATGAATCACTTCACACTTTTCTGGGTTGAATGTCATCTGCCACTTCTTTGCCCAGCTCTGCATATTGTCAATGTCTCATTGTAACCTACAACAGCCCTCCACGCTGTCCACAACTCCACCAACCTTCATGTCATCGGCAAACTTACTAACCCACCCTTCCACTTCCTCATCCAAGTCATTTATAAAGATCTCAAAGAGCAGAGGTCCCGGAACAGATCCCTGTGGAACACCACTGGTCACCAAGCTCCAAGCTGAATACTTTCCATCTACTACCACCCTCTGTCTATTGGACAGCCAATTCTGTATCCAGAGAGCCAAATTTCCCTGAATCCCATGCCTCCTTACTTTCTGAATGAGCCTACCATGGGGAACATGGGCCAAATTATAATTGACTCCTTCACATTTGATGCAAACTCTTAAAAGTCATTTTCAAACTTTTGTGGTCTCAACTACAGCCTCCACAGACCTTTTAAAGAAATTACAAATTTTCCTTACTGCTCTGCTTTTGGGTTAAATCTCGATGCATTTAAAGGTGTATGTCTCCTACAAATTATATTACTCTTCTGCCACCATCAGCACCTTGTCAATCTGAAAGTGTACCATAAAAACAGGCATTCCGTGTGGAGCTTCCTTGATGAGAGATCAGAAAAGCCAACTGGAGCATGGTCATAGATATGGGTCATGGAGCACTGTCATTCTGTAATATCATGGGGTCATACTGAAAATTTGGGATATTTCCAACTTGTTGCCCCTCGATAAAATGGGATTGTTTGTGAAATTTTGTTCCTTTAATATGAGTATGTGATCCTCAAAGACCAGTTTTATATGCTTGTGGATAGCAATGAGGGAGGTCAATGTTAAATATCTCACTTCAATATTAAATTGACACTGTAGTTAATGGTTATTACCTACCGTCAGCAGCAGCATAATGCTAGTTAACAAAAATAAAGTTGCTGGAGAAGCTCAGCAGGTTTGGCAGCATCTGTGAAGGAAAAAACAGTTAACGTTTCGGGTCCGGTCACCCTTCCTCAGAACTGAGGAAGGGTGACCTGACCCGAAACATTAACTCTGTTTTCTCCTTCACAGATGCTGCCAGACCTGCTGAGCTTCTCCAGCAACTTTGTTTTTATTCCTGATTTACAGCATCCGCAGTTCTTTCGGTTTTTATTTTATAATGCCAGTTAACCCTCGTTAATCGAATGCAGAAAACTCTGACCAGTGCCCAGGTGCAGTAACAACACTGTACACCTCTGTGTCTCTCCACATGTACAGAATGACATGCTGCAGCAGTGAGGATTTTAATGTTCGCAGAGCATAGTCACACAATGTCAGCTAACTTGCTGACATTGTAATTGTAATTGAAGCCGTGGCATTATATTCCAGCCAAACTGCTGTGAATCACCCACTTCTTGGCAAAATTGTGCCCAGTTGTCCAATCAGCTTTTGATATCCAAGTTCTATGTTGACACCTAAGGAGCAATGGATCCTTCAGATTAGCTGCTGGTTCAGTCAATTCTGCCAATTTCTAGGACGTGTGTAAATGATGTATCTGAGACAGAATCTCACGCTCTTAGAAAATCTCGAGGAATTGGGACATTTCTTAGTCAGAAGTGCACAGGGCAGAAGTGCATCATAGGAGCATCCTACAGGATGAAGCCAGTTAAGGGGTCACCTCCTTGTTTGCTGTTCGATCAGATCCCATGCGCCTGTCCAGCAGAGTCCAGCAGCTCCTACTGTGAGACAAGTGTGAATGCTGCTGATGGCCAAACTGATGGGTCAGCAGGGAGGCACTGTAGCTACTAGTAGTGTCCATGGAGCACGATAAAGGTGATGAATGTGACCAGAACAGGCACCTGTCTCCATTATTTCAGATCCCAATGGAAAAGTGGAAAAATGTGCAGGCAGCAGTGTTTCTGGTTGAACAAAAAACAAAAGAACAGTGGATGCTGTAAATCAGAAACATAAACAGAAGTTGCCGGAGAAGCTCAACAGGTCTGGCAGCATCTATGGAAAGAAATAAAAGTTAACATTCCGAGTCGAGTTCTGAGGGTCTCTCGACCCGAAACATTAACTCTGATTTCTTCCAACAGATTCTGCCAGACCTGCTGAGCTTTTCCAGCAATTTCAGTGTTTCTAGTTGCTCTGCCTGAGTACCTCTGCAGCCTTAACAATGTCCAGCCCTGAGCCCATTCACGTTTACGTCTCAGAACTGGTGTTACTGACACAGCCTGTGTGCCTTTCATGAGATTGCCTGATATTCCATGCAACTATTCCAAATTTCAGTCAAATTCACCTCATTCTTTGCATATGATCATTGGCCAGGCAACCACTACCATTTATCTCCCTCCTTCTACAAAGGCACAGAAAGAGAGAGAGAGAAGAATGCTTTTGGATGCAGACCTGACCAGCAACTTCTACAATTTACTCTCATCCCCGCCTTCAAATCCAGCTCATCAGGGCTGGTAAAATTCTGCCCATACTGTTTGTCATGCAAAGCTATCTGACTTCACCCAACTATTTGTAAATTGAAAACCACAGTAAATTAGTTACAGATCAATGAATGTACGGAGTCAGGCGAATTAAGATTCCAGAAGAGAATACGTTGAACTGTAAGAGGTTGAAATAGTGCAGAAGGAATGGACTGTATCACTTTCAGCCTTTTACAGTAAGGTGTGAAAAGGCCTGTCATAAAGATTCCTCTCTGAATGAACTATGTTAAATTATAGCTGGTTGACACCCTCTTGAAAGTAAAACCTCGCTGTGCAAGATTCTTCTAAATAATGCTGATGAAATGTTCCTACCACCTTCTGTAGATTTAGAAATGTAAGGCTGTCAGGTTAACACTATCTAAGTATGAAGCAAGGAAATGTAGTGCAGGCAAGTGCTCCTCTGATGCTGCTTGGCCTGCTGTGTTCATCCAGCTCTACACCTTGTTAGCTCAGATTCTCCAGCATCTGCAGTTCCTACTATCTCTGAACACATTTTGTCAAGCCTTTTTATCCTGTGTTCATCTGAACAATTCACAAGAATACCAATTTATGGGGGAAAACCAACTTTTAAGATGCATGGGTGGTGGCATTGTGGCACAGTGGTCAGCACTGCTACCTGTCAGTGCCAGGGACTCAGGTTTGATTCCAGCCTCTGTGTGGAGTTTTCATGTTCTATCGTTGTCTGTGTGGGTTTCCTCCCACAGTCCAAAGATGTGCAGGCTAGGTGGATCGGTCATGGTAAATGTGGTGTGATGGGGATGCTGCTGATGTCTGGTTGGAGGTTCTTTGAAGACTTGATGGGCTGAATCGCCTCTTTCTGCACTTTAGGGATTCTATCAACATTTATACTGCATGAGAAGAGAGTGCTAGTTGGGTGGCAAGCGTACTCTGATTGGTAGAGACGTTGCCAAGGAGAATGCACCAACTTTTTTTTCATATTCATGCATGGATTTGGGAATTGCTGGCTAGGCCAGCATTTATTACCCATACCTAGTTGACCAGAGGGCTGTTGAGAGTCAATGACATTGCTGCAGGTCTGGAATCACATGTAGGCCAAACCAAGTCCGGCAGATTTATCTCTCTAAAGGACATTAGTCAACCAAATGTGTGCATCAATGATGACTGACAGTTAACTGCCAGGCTTAGTTTAAATTTTAAACCAGGCAAATTGACTCAGATTTGTCAAGGCATCACTGTCAGGAGTGAATCAGCAAATTTTGTGAAGTTGAAACAGGCACAGGATGTGCATACGTTCTTTTTGTCTGCCACAAACAGGGCCCTGAATATTAATATATGTAGCTTTCAGTTCATGGAGGATTGTGATAAAGTGAACCCAACTAACAATCATAAATTGTTCATCAGCATATTTCTATGCTCATTTAGGACTATCCAGCATGAGTTGTTCAATTGTAGAGTCACGTCTAATGTTGGACACTGTGTTGTGCACTTTGCAAGCGTGGGCAGGATGGGAACAGTCAGTAACTTGCTTCTTGCAAACAGTCAAAAGAATTTGTTGGCTATTACAAACTGCCAGTTTTTGGGACATACAGTCTGCACACCTGGCATCAGACTGGAACTGAAATTCATATACCACATTGCCCATTGGTGTGATAGGCAGAACATCTTTCTGGTTTGATAGCAGTATCCTGTCAGCACTTAACACCACTAATTTTGCTTTTGCATAACAGTAGTGTGAAACATGGTGGCTCAGTGGTTAACACTGTTGCCTCACAGCACCAGGAATCCGGGTTCAATTCCAGCCTCAGGTGTCTGTCTATGTGGAGTTTACACATTCTCCCTGTGTCTGCGTGGGTTTCCTCCCACAGTCAAAAGATGTGCAGGTTAGGTGGATTGGCTAAGCTAAATACCCATAGTGTCTAGAGTGGGAAATGCAGAGATAGGGTACAGGGTAGGTCTGGATGGGATGCTCTTTGGAGGGTTAGTGTGGACTCAATGGGCCAAATGACCTGCTTCCATACCATAAGGATCTATGAATGGCAGCTTCACCTGCTGCTCAAGCATTTTAGATACCTTACGCTTCCAGAGTAATCAGGCTGTTCTCAAGACCAAGAATGACTTGGTCTTAGGGCTTTTCATAAGGTTGTGCAATATACAATGAGAAATGGTTTAACCGGGCTAAACAACACCTTGCCCTACCAGACCACAGGGCTGCTCTCTCATTAGAGAGGGACGACTGATGGTGGCTTAACCTGAGGGTCACCTCATCACAGGCAAGGCATAAGGTTCAGAAGGAGAGTCCTTCATAGTAACCTCTGGTAGTGCAGGAATTGAGCTCATGCTGTTGGCATTACTCTGCATTGCAGACCAGTCACTGAGTTAAGCAATCCCATCTAATCGGGGTAGCTATTGTTCAACAGAAGAGTTTTGATGCTCCTCACTTCAGCACCAAGTTTGCAGGATGAGCTAATGGCCAGGGGTTGCTGACAAAGCCAATCTTATAGGGTGTGGAAGAGCAGGAACTGCAAAGTGTACACTGACAAGTGAAGGTAGGTTTATGGCAAACAGTAGGAGAAATTCTTGTCTAATTTCTCAACTAGAATGTGGAGGAAAGGGATCTTTTGATTGTTCTATTTCAAGCACGAATTTAAGTGCAGGATGAATCCCATTAAGACATGTAAGAAATCTTTACATGATTTGTTCAGCAGTGCAAATGCCTGTGGTTTCCTGTGGTACATTGGTGAATAGGCTCCTAATGTCAAACAAGCACTACATTGCTATTGATATGCAAATCCTGTACAGTCTTCACAAAACTGAAAGGTTCCTTCCCCATGTAAGGAAATTTGTACATAACTGGTCATTTATTTGACCGTTTGGCTAGTCCATGCTGTGCAAAACCAATCATGGACATCAATTTATGTGTCCTGGGAAGTCCATACATATATATGGGCTATAAAGAGAATCTTTACACAATTCCAGGAAATTCTTTTTTTAGCTTGCTTTCTAGTAAGGCTGTCCAGTCATGCTAAGTAGTATATCCAATAAATACAAATTTGGACCTGTCATTAAGAATAGTGTGCATTTTGTTGTTTTAGACATGCTTGGTAAGGATGACTATTCCAGTCTGTTTGTTGGATTTACTGATATGTATGTTTAGGTTGGCTTTGAAGCCACACAACACTGCCAGACATTCTTGCTGCATGTGAAAATCAGACAAGTAATTCAGAATACTGTGATATGTGCACACTGCATCAGCAAAGCATGCCTTGAAGGCTTCATTGTCTTCAGTAGATGCTGGTTGGTAGTTTGCGGTGGGGTATTTGAGGTTACAAGATTGTCTCTCAGCAAATACCACTATTATTTTGGTGTGCAATGAAGACACACCAACATTGAAGCCACATGCTAGGACAAACTCCTCACTTTCAGACAACTCATGCTCAAAGAGATTTACCACATGTTCAGTGCCATTGTTAATTGCATTGCCAAACTGCTTCTGCTTAAGTGAGTTTATGGTGTGCGTTCATTTGAAATGAGTACCATTCATGGTGCTGTTTTCTATTGAAGCAATACAGCAGCATAAACAGATCAATTTGAAAACTGAAAGAAATCTGTGCACTTCAGACCAAGCCCATTGTAGGGCAATAGGCAAATTCACGACCCTATTACCAAACTGTCCAATCTTCTTCTCACATAAATGCAAGATTTAGATCATTTGAAATAAAGGAAACTGAATTTTGGTTCTTTGAAATGCTCTAATTGTGCAGCTCCAGCCAGTGTAGAAATTACCACGGCAGAACGTTCGAATCAAAACTGATTTGCTTCCACTCTGATTCGATAGGTTCTGAGAGGACTGATAAATCTAATGCACAATCTGCAGACTCGGCTACATGTGAGGCAACGGGTGCTTCAAGGGTTGTGTAGGAGAGTTGCTTGGGTGTTTATATATTCTCTCTGACACACCAACCTCACCTCCACATATTCCTTTTAAAGTCCCTCGTGGTGTTCAATGCCTTCCTGAATGAATCGTCCCCATTGCAGTTGGTCATAGTCCAGGGACTCCCAACGGTCAATCAGTGTGTCTGATCTCTTCAGAGATGCTTTGGAAAGATCCCTGAAGCAATCCAGTTTTTCTCCTGGGAGTCTCCTGCCAGTACTGAGTTCTGAGTAGAACAGTTGCTTTTTGAGGATCTTGGACTGCCTTCCCTGCCAGCACACTTGAAGAATCTTATGAAGACATGTCTGGTGGTCCTTCTCCAGTGCTTTGTGGTGCCTGCTGTAAGTTGTTCAAGACCCTGTGGTGTATAGGAGTGCAGGGATTACCCACTGCCCAGGAAACCATGGCCTTGGTCTCAGGTTTGAGATTCTGATTTTTTAATACTCTCTTCCTCAATTGGTCAAATGTGGAGCTGTCCCATTGAAAGCCTTTATGAATATTATCATCTCCATCTATCATCCACCAGGGGTGGGGCAGGATGTATTTACTGAAGTAGGTGGGCGTGTGCTCCGGTTTCCAAACATTCCTTCCGCAGTTTGCCAAGTCAACAGAATTCTATTTTCCACAAAAGGCTTCATCTGTGTGTATCCTTTCTTTGTTACTTGTCAATTAAGGCATAGGCTTTTCTTATTATATGAACATTTCTAGCTCAATATAACAAGGCAGTTTTCAATCAATGATAAAATCTGATTTTTTACCACTTATTGTTCTGCGTTAGAAGTTTTTTTACTTAATGGTCTCATTGAGGGAAATTTCCATTATACTGTGGTCATATAATTTTAACAGATGCATGTTATTAAAACCTTCTCCTCTTTCTTTCTTAAAGTAACTGGAACTGCCCAAAACTTTAGTCATGTAATAGTGACATTTTAGAAAGTACACAGTCTTTGAGGATTAATTGTTTTATTAGTTACTGAATAATGCTGTTGACTGTGGGGTGTTCCAGGCATAGATGAGAGATAATCAAAACACCTCTTCCTTTTACTGGCTGTGACAGACACACAGACACTCACACACACTTACATACAAAAAATGCAATACTTTTCCAAGTTACAAACTAAGGAATAGTTTGCCAGTCACATGATTAGCTCACATCAGTTGAATTCTGAAGAGAAGGTACTTTTCCACTCTTGTAGTGCAACTAGGTGATTCAATAACCAAAGTCATACATCACAGTCATCGCATACCCTCAGGGAAGTGAATTTTCAACAGGCCACAAAGTTAGTTGCACGTCATCTTATATATATATAAAAAACAAAGAACTGTGAATGCTGGAAATCTGAAACAAAACCAAAAAATTGCTGGTGAAACTCGGCAGGTCAGGTGGAGGTCCTATGGCCCTTCTTCAGAAGGAAATGATGACTCTTTGTTAAGTTTCAGGCTAGTTGGTAGTGGATCTGGGAGTCCATTCATTTTGAGTTTTAGATACATTCACAAAGAATTAGAGATGTGAGTTCTATAATTTTTTTATATTGTATCTGTTCACTGCACCAAAGTTTTTTTTCTATCTTGCACTCATCAGGGGAATCGATTTGGTTTGATTTATTTATTGTCACGTGTATTTGCTCCTCTGATGCTGCCCGGCCTGCTGTGTTCCTCCAGCTTCGCACTGTGTTATCTCTGACTCCAGCATCTACAGTTCTTGCTATCTCCAAAAGTGTAGTTTAGTGTCCTCACTCTCAGCGCCATCTTACTACACAGAAAGTAAGCCAAAACACAGAATATAAAGTAAAAAAAACAGTGAAGTTCATCTTACAGTCTTATCTCAAGAACATTAGGTGGTCTTTGGAACAGCTCCCACTTCTAGCTCAGCTCCTGTTCCCCTGTTCCTTGAGTCCATGCTGGTAAACCGACAACACTGTTGTAACCGTAATTTGCCAGACCGCTGCGGCTGAGACAAAGAGTTGCCACTCTTTGGCACCATCTCACTTCAACCAATGGTGCTGCCATTAGTTAACGCTGGGCTGACCTTGTTGATGCAACCACCAGTGGTGCCGTAGGGTCCTGTGCTGGCACCAAACTTGTTGTAGACATCGCCTCTGCCGTCAGGCACCTGGGCCTAGCCGCAGACCTGCAGCCTTGGCTCAGCCTGCAAGTCTGGACCGGGCATTAAGCCTAGGATCTGCTCCTCGCTCGCTCGGAGACCCAGGGCTGGGGTTGAGCCTTATCCCCCTTGACCCAGCATTACAGCTGCCACCACCAGACACCTCCCCTTCAACATTTACTCAGCCTCACCATTCCCTGGGCCCATGCCACCAGCTTTGGACATTATTCTACGCAGGGTCTGTTTTCGCCAATGCCACTGCATCTGAGACTTTAAGGCCTTTTCTTATAAAAAGGGGGGAAAGAAACAAAAGTAAAAAGAATTTTGGGGAAACCAAAAGCTATTCTGTGCACGATGAGAGTGTGATAGCAAGTTGACTCTAATTGGTGGAGGCATTGTCATGGAAAATGCACACATTGATCGTGATTAACAGTTAACTGCCAGGCTTTGTTTAACTTTTGAAGCAGGCAGATTAAATCCATTTGATCAATACATTTCTTGTGAAATGAACTACCAAGTGGCTATCACCTATTTTGTTCAGTTAAAACAGGCGCAGAGCATGTAAATGTTCTGTAAAGAACAAGGTTCCATGTCTCAATAGAGATAACAAGGTGTAGAGCTGGATGAACACAGCAGGCCAAGCAGCATCAGAGGAGCAGTAAAGCTGCTTGGCCTGCTGTGTTCATCCAGCTCTACGCCATGTTATCTCAGATTCTCCAGCATCCTACTATCCATGTCTCAATATTTGTTGCTTACAGTACATGCAAGTGCATCACTCTGCAGGCCCGACTGGCAAGCCTAAATTGGTTGTCAGAGTCCAGAGCATGGAGCAGAAGATGCCAAACAGAGTGGGATTAAGACACAGCCCTGTTTTACTTAATTCTTCACTGTGAAACTGTCAGAAGTGGAGCCATCAATCTGTACGGCATCGTGCATGGTGTCATAGAAGGAACACATAGGACCGAAGAGATTTGATGGACGACCAATTTTCCCCAGAAGTCTTTTCGAGTCTTGCTTTAATGAAGGTGTTGATGACATCTATGATAGTGAGGTAAGGAGGTGTATACTAAAGGCAGGGCTTCAAAAGCATGTTGGCAATAATCAAAGAGAGGTGGTTCCACTGGCTGGGTCATGTCCATACAGTGGAAAGCAGGTGCATACCAAGAATGTTCTGTACGGTGAGGGAGCTGGAGCCATATGTCAAGTGGGATGCCAAAGGCTCCACTTAACCGATGCTTAGAAACATGACATGAAGTCTCCAAATAATTGACTGGTGTACTTGGGAGTCACAAGCCACTTCCTGTAAGGCTGCATGCATCAGCACAATGACCAGTGGGTACAATAGCTTGACAACAGGTACTAACAAAACAAACAGTAAGCATTTGTAGCAGAACATGCCTCTCAAGGATTGGGCCTTCACATCCAAATGCTGCCCTGCCCGTCCCACAAGGCAGGCACCAAAATGCAATGTTTGTTGCATGTTCATCATCTCTCTTATATGGAAAGATGCCAACACTTCAGAGAATTCGGGAGAGATTGTTGGACTGCCTTCCCAAGCTGTAATAAAGCATGTGCGATATGGTGAGCGGGCAACGGACAGAAAAAAAGACCTTGTACATTTCATAAATATACTGGCCTGCTGTTGTAGCCTTGCAAGGGTTAAAGCTGCCGTGATGATACATATTCTCCTAATCAGCATCTGCAAGCATGATGTGGTTTCATTCTTTTTCCTAAGGGGGCGAGGCAGTCCAGCGCTCCCCAAAACTAGACAGAACTGGTTTCAGCCCAGCATTGGCAGCTGCATATCTAGTCAGAGTGATTTATAATGATGTGTCACTACCGCAAATGTAGTAAATTCCTTTCTTCCTCTTGTGTCTCTCTGCACAAAACAATGAATTATGAAGATAATAAAGTTTTAGTGTCGATGATCCTGACACTTTGAAGGACAGTGGGCCCTTTGTTTGATCCCCATAACATTTAAGTTTCCAAACTACTCAAACAATAGGACTACATCTAAAACTATAACAAATTTAATTTTATTCTGCCAAGCCCTGCTGATAGTTTCATTGCCCAGTGTCCTGATAATTTACTGCAGTAAAATTATCCTCTCCAGCTTTGAATGGTTAAAAACAGCAACCAATCCCCAAGTGGTTGCAGCTGGCCTCCTACAGTTACATAGGTTTGTTTTCTTAATTTGAGCTAGTACCTTCAACTTTATATCATTGTAAAGAACAGCTTGGTTAATGGTCGTTAAGATAAGACATTGTAGGGAGTTCGTATTTACTTGATGTTCGCCACGATCTGGAGTTACAGTAGGTTCCCTGCTCCCTTTGCGAACAAGGAAAGCACATTATAATATAGTGAGATAAGACAGGGTAACCAAATGATAATTACTGCAGGGAACTAACACTTAATGAGGCAGTGGTGAATTTTAAGCTGGATTACGAGACACGGAGCTAATTAAAGAATGAGGCAATAGTGTGGTGCTTTAATTAGTTCAAACTCCTATATTCTAGCATAAAACTCGCCGAATCAATTACAGGAACTATTAATACAGTTGGAAATAAGCAGCCTTGAAACAGGCTTTTCAAAAATATTTTTTGCTTTGCTTTTATTTGGCAGCTCTTGAATAAGTTTGGTTCTTGCTGTTTTATTGCTCTGCTTCTTGATACCACTCAGGAATGTGAAATGTGTCTTTAGAATTTAGAAGGAATTCTGTTTTCATTTTCATTTCTGAATTGCAGAGACCGAACTGCACGCCACTGCACAAAGACTGCCTCCTCATGGTGGTGTATTGACTGTAGAATGTGCAGGATTTGAACATCGGGGAAATGTTACAAGTGAGATTTATGAGCACAAAGTCCTAGGCAGAGTGCAACACCCTTTTAAACATATGGAGGGAAGATTTTATTTTCTCTTGTGAGCTAAGCGTAGCAAAATCGTAAACACGTTTATAAAGGACGGGTTTACGATTTCACTAAACTTAGTGCTTAGACGAAATCTTTCCCCGTGGAGCTGTGTTTATTTTTTCAGAGTGAGGAGTCAGCAAAATAAACTTTGAAAGCCAAATAAGTGAGCGCTCCCTGTTTATGAAGAAGTCTTGTCAGGTAGAAGTGCTGTGTTTGGGGAAAGCTGTATGGTATTTCTGAATGGATGAGCGAATATAGACGAAAGGCTGAGCTAAAATGGACAAATTTACTTTCAGCGTCTTTAGTTATGCTGCAGTCTTGTGAATGGAATTGTACAGCACCAACCAAGCAGAATAAAGAAACTGAGAAAACCAGCTCTCAGTCTTGGAGGCAAGTAATTAACACCCACTGTTAATATTTTATGAATCGTTCTTAAAAGCTGAAATCAGTTCATTAACATTTAATGTCAAAGGAATTATTTATTATAAACAAATATACATAAGAAAATTGCAAAAAAAAAGTCTAGGTAGACTCCAATCCTAAGTATTAAGTGATGTAGTCCAAATGTAATGAATTCTAGTTGAGACTCATTCAATCCAACAATATCTTTGTACATTTCACATCTACGGAATTTGGGATATAATGCTTTTGATTAGCTGAGAGAATGATGATGATTTAGATCCAGCATAGATACATCATTTATACATCACAAGATACATCTTTCTATCTCAGCTTGCCTCAGTTGTACTATTATTGCCTGTAAGCCAGAAGGTCATGTGTTCTATAGTAAGATTAAGTCTGGTGAACAGCAATGGACTTTAGCCAAGATGATATTGAACTCAAGTGTAAGAGAAGGCTTGTCTCAGAATCTAAACACTCAGATCCAGGTTCCACCTTAAGAGTTCAACACCATGATCTGATGAAAGTGGACCTTCTGTGATTTCTTTATTGGGAGTGAGATATCTAAGAAATTCCTCTGCAATACTCTGATCTGTAGACTTAATTGATTGATTGCTTTATTGACACGTGTACCAAAATACAATGAACAGCTTTGTTTACGAGCAATACAGACAGATCACAGCAAGCGCAGGGTTTACAGATCAAAAAGACTTAGAGGCATACAGGTTACATTGCAGGTTATTTTGTTTGAGGCTAAATTCTATTCAACAGTCTGATAATGGCCTGAAAGAAGCTGTTCCTGAACCTGCTTGTGCATGTTCAGGCTTCTGTATCTTCTGCCTGACAGATGAGGTTGTAGGAGATCATTACCGGGGTGTGATCGATCTTTGATGATGTTGGCTGCCTTTCTGCAGCAGTGAGCCATGTAAATGCAGTCCATGGATGGCAGGTTGGCTTCCATGACGGTTTGGGCTATGCACACCAGCTTCTGTAGTTTGTTATGGTCCTGGGCAGAGCAGTTGCTGTACCAGGCCATTATGCACCCAGACAGTATGCTTTCTATGGTGCATCTGTAGAAGTTAGTGAGGGACCTTATGGACAAACCAAATTTCCTGAGCTGCCTGAGGAAGAAGAGACATTGTTGTGCCTTCTTGACTGTCACATCTATGTGGGAAGTCCAGGGCAGGCCGTCGGTGTTCATCACTCTGAGGAACTTGATGCTCTTCACTTTCTCAACCTCAGTTCCATTGATGTAGATGGGGACAGGTTCTCCTCCTTTCTTTCTGAAGCCAATGATCAGTTCTTTAGTTTTGCTAATATAGAGAGACAGATTGTTTTCAATACACCACATCACCAAGTCCCCTATCTCCCTTCTGTATTTTGACTCATTGTTGTTAGATATCCATCCCACTATGGTGGTGTCGTCAGCAAACTTGTAGTTGGAATTTAGCAACACAATCGTGAGTGTACAGGGAGTACGGTAGGGGCTGAGGACACATCCTTGGGGGGGGCTCCAGTGTTGAGTGTCATTGCGGAGGAGGTGCAGTTACCTATTCTCACTGATTGTGGCCTATGGGTCTGAAAGCTGAGGAACCAGTTGCAGAGGGTGGAGCCAAGACAAAGGTCATGCAGTTTTGAGATCAGTCTGGAGGGGATAATGGTGTTGAAGGTGGAGCTGTAGTCAACGAGCAGGAGTCTGATGTGGGTGCCTTTGTTGCCAAGGTGTTCCGGGGATGAGCGCAGGGCTAAGGATATGGCATCCTCTGTAGCCTTGTTATGTTGGTAAGCAAACTGTAGGGGATCGAGGCAGGTTAGGAGACTGGAGTTGATGTGGGCCATGACCAGCCTATTGAAACACTTCATAATTATTGAAGTCAGAGCTATTGGGTGGTAGTCATTAAGGCATGTTGCATGTGTTTTCTTAGGTACGGGGATGATGGTGGTCTTCTTAAAGCAGGTGAGGCTTCGGCTTGTAGGAAGGAGAGGTTGAAGATGTCGGTGAATACTTCCTCCAGTTGGTCTGCACAGGATCTGAGTGTTCGGCCGGGCCTGTTGCTTTCCTTGGGTTGACTCCCAGGAAGACCTGACTTCGGAAGCGGTGACAGAGAGAATAGGTGTGTCTGGGGCTGTAGGGGCAGGTGTCACCACGCCAGTGGTATTCTGCTCAAACTGATCATAGAAAGCGTTGAGTGTGTCAGGGACTTGATGGAAGACAGGGCAATAGCAGGATATTCAAAGTCTGTCACCTGCCACAAAACTTTATCTCGCCCAAGAGTTTGGACTGGTTCAAAGTTGAAGATGTAACTTTTTTACTTTGCCTTATATATTTTTCTTATTACTTCTTCAAAGAATCATAACATTCTGTTGTTAATCTCGTTCATTACTAAAGGCTTGCTTTTCAGGGATAGTCTTCTACAAACTTAAATTAAGGTCCACGAGTTGCAGGGGCCCCCAGAGTGCTGTTAGGAAAGGAGCTCCAGGATTTTTTACTTCACAACAGTGAAGAAACAATGACATATTCCTAAATTAGGATGGAGAGTGGTTTGGGAAGGAACTTGCAGGTGGGGTATGCTATGTATTTACTGCCTTTATCTTTCTAAATGGCAGTGGTCATGTGTTTGGAAGGATCTCCTCCTCCACTTGTTGATTGTAGCACAATGTTTTCTTCAGCTAATATTTCACCATTAGAGCAACTCTTTCTCGAGCGCAATGGTTGTCTTATTTCATGACATATGGAAATGTTCTGCAAGCTTTTCTTCTAAAGCTAAACTCATAGGCATTTACTGCACAGAAAGCAGCCTTTCAGCCCATAATCTACAAAGGTCAACAAGAGGTTTGACTGCACAAATCCCATTTTCAAGCTCTTAACCCATAGCCCTGGAGGCAAGTGAATGTCTGAACACTGCTTACATACTGTAAGAATTCCTGACTCAAAAGCCCTTTTCAGGCAGTGAGCTTCAGATTCCCACCACCCACTGGGTGAAAATAAATTCCTCAACACTCCTCTTATCCCTTTACCTCTTATTTTAAATCTCTGCCCTCAGTTTATTGATCCCTCTACCCATGGTAAATGTGCCTTCCTGTCAATCTTATCTACACCCCTCATAATCTTATACCAGGGCTCCTCTCATCTTTCACTGGTCCAAGGAAAACCATCTCAGTTTATCCAGTCTGTCCATATAGTTCAGACTCTCACGCCCAGGTAGCATTCTGGTAAATCTCCTCTGCACCCTCTAGTGCAATCACACTCTTCCGATAAAATGGTGACCAAATTGCATGCAGAACTCCAGTTGTGGCCAATCCAGTGTTTTGAGTTATGAGATCCTTCTTTCATTCTAATTACTTTCCCATGGACCAATACCAACTATTCCTTCTCTTGAAGCAGTTGTGTTTGTTCACACTGTATCACCTTAATGCACATCCGAACTTTTGCCAATAGCTTACTTATATTGGAGTTTGAAATTGGGAGGTCTTTATTTTCTTTTGTTGTCTTGTTCTGGTGTTGCTGCAAGCGTTTGCTTTCTTTAAGACACTGTACCTTTTCTTTCTCGAGCCTTTCTTTCCCAGACAATGTTCTTGCTTTGTGCACTGAAAATTCTGTTTTTCATTCAAGACGTCTATTCGTTCGAACTGGAGTTCCGCAAAGGAACATAGGAACAGGAGTAGGCCAATCACTTATTGAGTCTGCTCGGCCAAACATTTCAATATCTTTTTCCTACATTATCCCCATAACCCTTTACACCATTGATAATCAGAAATCCATCAATTTCTACCGTAAACATGCTCAAAGGCTGAGCTCCTACAGTTCTCGAGGGGTGAGAATTCCAGAGATTCACAACCCTCTGATAAAAAGAAATTCTCCTCATCTCAGTCCTTAGTGACATCCCGCTTATTTATAAATTGCTCCCCTGTTCTAGATTTCCAACCAAGTGAAACATCTGCATTTACTTTCTCTATCCATTTAAGTATTTTGTAGGTTTCAATGTGATCACCTCTCATTCTTTGAAACTCTAAAGAATACAGGCCCAGTTTGCCCAATCTCTCTTCACAGGACAGTCCTGCCATCCCAGGAACAAGTACAGCGGACCCTCATTAAGCTCCATCCAAGGCAAGGATATCCTTCCTGAAGAGTAAGGAGACAAAACTGTGCACAATACTCCAGGTGAAGTCTAACCAAGCTCCTCTGCAATTGAAGCAAAGCTTTACTGCTCCTGTGCTCAAAACATCTTGTGATAAAGGCTAACATTCCATTAGCCTTCCTAAGACCTTGCTGCGCCACTGCATATTAGCCTTCAGAAACTTATTAACAAGGACAGCTACGTGCCTTTGCAGATCTATACTTTCAAACCTCTTATCACACATGTTCCTTCCACCAAAATAGATAACCTCACATTTTTTCACATTATATTTAATTTGCCATGTTCCTGCCCACTCACTAGGCCTGTCCAAATCCTCCTTCCATGAAGCCGCTTTACATTTTCCTTACAATGCACATTGCCACTTAGCTTTGTATTATCCATAAATTTGGAAATATTGCACTTGGTCCCTATATCCAATTCATTCATATTTATTAGGGACAGCTAGAGCTCAAGTACTGATCCTTGTTGTATCCCACTTGTTGCAGCCTGCCCGTGTGAGAATGTTCCATTTATTCCTACTCAGCTTTCTGTCTGTTTGCTGATCCTTAAACCATGTCAGTGGATTAACTCCTAGACCATGAGCTTTAATTTTGCTAATTAATCACCTGTGGAGACCTTATCAAAAGCCTTCTAAGGATCCATGTACACTGTGTCCATTGACATCCTTTATCAATTTTGTCAGTAACATCCTCAAAAAAGTGCCAACAAGTTCATCAAACACAATTTCCCATTTACAAACCCAAACTGATTATGGTCAATCAGTTTATTAATATCCAAGTGTCCATTTATCACATCCTTAAATTAAATTCTAGCATTTTCCTTTCTATTGATGTAAGGCTAACAACAGTGCAGTTGTCTAATTCTCACTCAGTCCCTAGTTAAATAATGGATGACACTTTCTACTAACTACTGATCTGCAGGAATTATTCCAGAACCTACAGCATTTTGGAAGATAATTACCAATGCACTGGCTATCTCCATAGCCACTTCCTTCATCACTCTGGGATTTAGAATATCTGGGGATTCATCAACTTTCAGCCCCATTAATTTCTCCAGAACAACCTTCTTACTAATATTAATTTCCTTCAACCTGTCATTCACCTTAGTCACTTGGATCTCTAATTCTGGGAGATTTCCTATACCTTCCTCAGTGAAACGAGACATGAAGCAATAACTTAGTTTATTTGCCATTTCTCTATGCACTATTATAAATTCTCCTAATCCTGCCTATAATGGACCACATTTGTCTTAGCCAAATATTTCCTCTTTACGTACTATAGAAGATTTTATTGTTCCACTTTTATGAGTTTTGTCAGGTTGCATTCATTTTCTATTCACCCTTTCCTTATCAGTCTTTTGGTCCTCCTTTGTTGTATTCTAAAAAGCCTTCCAATCCTCAGATTCACTCCTGTTTCTGGAACTCTTTTTTTTCTTTTAATCTTATACAATCCTTACCTTTCTTTGTCAGCCAGAGTTATCTGACCTCTTTTTTTGTTTTCTGCATCATTGTGTTAGAGATTTACAGCGTCGAAGCAGGCCCTTTGGCCCAATCTGTCTATGCTAACGACAAACACCAAATTATATTAATCTTGTTTACCTGCACTTGATCTGTAGCCTACTATGCCCCAGTGCTCATCGAGATGCATCTTAGTGTCAGAGTACTGGCCTCCACCGCCTACTCAGGCAGCGAGCTCCACATTTCTACCACCCTCTGGGTGAAAGGAACTTTTTCCTCCAATTCCCTCTAAACCATTTAGTACTCACCTTAAACTTCTGCCCTCTGGTCTTCGATCTTGAAGGAATGCACAGTTGCTGTAAGCTAAGAATCAAATGGAATCATCTCTTTCATAACAGTCGCACTGGCAGAAAGAAAATCTTCAGGTATTGGTGCATCTTCATCAACACTGTTTTAAAATAGGATAGGAAAAGTCAAGATCTCCTCCTCACCAATTAAAATTAGCGGCATTTTCATTCCCTTTAACTCTTTAATTAAATGGTATTTGTGGGCCTGGCACCTTGCAGCTTGTCACCTTCAAACCTGGTGCACCTCTGCTCCTCTGCATCTAGACTCTTCCCTTACAGAAATGAAGGATCTACACAATCCATCTGTTCTACTGAGGATGGTGTTTCAGCAACAGCATAGTGCCAACTTCCTTTGCTGCTACCAAGTAAAAATAATTGAAAGTTATTCAAGCACTGTGTTTAATAAGGAAGGATGATGAGCAGGAATGACATATAGTCTATGGGTGGTCTCTACCTCCTTACAGTAATACAGTTGTCATCTGCCAACACATTCCTACTGGAATATATCCTGGACCCTGAAGCAAAATATTCAATGGTTGAAGAATCTCATACGTCTGCAACGGGGTGGAATTTGAAAGACCAGATACTGCAGATCCTCTATCCAAAAACTGCAGTTTCCTTAGGATGTCAGCAAACCAGATTTTGTCTTGAGGGTTTCTGTAATCAGGCGAGCAAACGTTCTGTTGTCCAAGGCAGCTGCATGGAACCTTTCTCCTTGCTGTGGGCCATTCCTCTGAGAAATCCTTACTCAGCCTTCCTGCTGCAATGGCTTCCTACCTTCCCAGTTGAGGGTCCTACCAAACAGTTCCACTGTTTCCTGATCACCGCGGCCCTCAAATTGCTGCCACAATGTTGTCAGATCAGGTGTGAAGCCAGGTAAGTGAACATTAACAGGCTTTGTTCAGAATGTACGTAAGGCAGAGTGCTGTAGAACTTCAGATGGGAGATGTGGTTCCTAGGACTTGGGGTAGTGGGTGACCCCAGAACCAGTGCAGATGTTGTCATGTGCAGATGTTGCCACGTGCAGATGTTTCCATGTGCAGAGGCTGGCGGGGCAAAAGGTCTGTCTTTGGGCACAGGCACTTAAGATTTCAAAAAAAAAGAGTCCTCTAACCCTCACCCCTCACATTCCATCCATATCCTCTACCCATCCCCCAGCCCACATACTTTCCATGTCAACCTATTCCCCACAATAGACCCCAATGGCCCCTCATAGCCTCCTTAACAACCTGTGCCCCCTTTATTCACATCTAGGGTCTTCATATCCTTCATTGAAACCTATGACCCCTCATGACAACAGTGCTAACTCATGCCAACCCCTATTCTTCACCCATCTCTGTTTGTCTTTACACCTACCATGCTCATTACTCAATATCCACTATGGGAAGACCTCAAGACCCATGATGAAATGAAATATTTAAAGTTCTGTCTATTGCAGATTTTGTTTTTTTGAGAAAAACAGTCTAATACATAAAAAGCCTATTCACTATATTTATACTCCATCAAGTATATAATCCCTTATAAAAATAAATATTTAATTCAGGTGTTTAATCCATAATATGGGGGAGAACCACGCCTCTAGGAATTCCTGCATCCGGTCTGTTATGGTGAGTATTGTCATTTCCAGTTTGATCTGTATGGGTTTGTATATGGGGTCCAATTCTATATGTTTGTTGATTGCATTATGGGTGGGGAACCATGCCTCTAGGAGTTCCTGTGTTCAGACGTTTTGTCACCATGCTCTGTGACATCATTAGTGAGGCCTCCAATGAAGCGATGTTGTTCTACTCCGTGTGGAATTTATACTGTCTGGTTTATTTCTCAGATTGGTGTCCTGTAACCAGTGGCATTCTGCAGCGATCAGTTCTGGCACCACAACTATTCACAATACATATTAATGACTTGGAATAAGGAACCGAATGCACTGTAGCCACATTTGCAGGCCACGCAAAAATAGGTGGAAAAGCGGTTTGCGAGAGGGATGCAAACATTTTGCACGGGAATATTGAAAGGTTAAGTAAACGGGCAAAAAGTTGGCAAATGCAGTATAATGTGGGAAAATGCAAAGATGTTCATTTTGGAAGGGAGAACAAAAGGAACAAAATATTATTAAAATGGAGAAAAACAGCAGAAAACTGAAACGCAAAGAGGCTTGGGTATACTTGTGCATGAAACATAGAAAGCTAGCACATTGGTGCAGCAGGTAATCAGGGAGGTTAATGTAATATTGGCCTTACTTTAAGGGGTTGGGAGTATAAGAGAAGGGCCGTCTTATTGCAGCTGTGCAAGGTGCTGATGAGACCAAATCTAGAGTACAGTGAGTAGTTTTTGTCCCCTTATTTAAGGAAAGATATCATTTTATTGGAGGCAGTTCAGAGAAGGTTCACTAAGATGATCTTTGGTATGGAGGGATTGTTTTATGAACAAGGGCTAAACAGGTTGGGACTCTACTTATTGGAGTTTTAGACAAATAAGAGGTGATCTCAGTGAAGCATGTAGGATTCCTAAGGAACTTGACAGGGCAGATGTTGGGAGGATGTTGTCTCTCATGGGAGTGTCCCGGACTAGAGGGCATCATCTCAGAATGAAAGGACACCAATTTAAGACTGAGATGAGGAGAAATTTCTTCTCACAGAGGGTTGTGAGTCTTTGGAACTTCTTGCCACAGAGAGTTATGAAAGCAGAGTCCTTGTGTGCATTTAAAGATGAGACAGATAGATTCTTGATCAGTCAGGGAATCAAGGGTTATGGGGAAATTACTGGAAAGTGGACGTGAGGAATGTCATGTTGGCCAGGGTCCTATTAAATGGCTGAGCAGGCTCGAGGGGATAAATGACCTACTCCTGTTCCTATTGCTTATGGTCTTATGGTCTTACTTCCCCAAAGGACTCCAGAAGGTTTAAACTTGTGCCTACCAGATCTAATCTGCACAGGTTATGTTCCCATTTGTGACTAATGAAATCAGACATGACTGGAGGTACCACCTGCTGTTTTATATTGACTGCTGCCTCCATTAGCCACAGATTGGCAATTTGGAACCCATTCCCATTCCCATGTTTGGGGGTTGAGACTCCTGGATTTAAGCCTGTGCTGCCATTTTTGCAGTATCAGAGAGGCTCCTCATTGTGAAAATGCAAGCCTAATTTAAAATCAAGTGATACGTTGCATCATTAATCCTCCCACAATACATACAAGAAAAATAATCACATCCACTAAAGTTTAGCACAATGGTACACAAGCCCTTGTGAACTGGACATTCCCAGTCACGAGTTATGGGACAGTATAAAGTCATAATGAGGACACATCAATATTGTGTACTTCAGCCATATTTTCAAAGTTTTTTTCCTCCAGTAGTATTTGGATTTATGTCAAGTGAGACATAAAAATGTAAACAAATCTCAAAACCAAATCCAGCTTGTGCATTCCCAGATTTAATCAACTTGGAAAAGGGAGGCGAGGGTTTAGCATGGAACAAGTCAGTTCTTTTCCAGCAGTACTTATGGCAACAGAAGCCTCCAAAATCAGCTCAGAGAACAGCCTGGATGGCATCACACAAATGTTTGACTAATAATGTGCCGAATGATACCTTGGCAGTGCTCAATCATGATTATATCATTTTGTCAGTGACAGTGCGTGGAGGAAGGCTTGCCAAGATGAACAACAGCCAGCAGAGCATGGTTGGCATTACCCATTTATGTGCCATCAACCAAATCTATAGACATTGTTGCAACTATCTGACAATGCTATACCTTAACAGCATCTAGATCATCACAAGGCCAAATCCAGACCAGCACAAGGACATCTGCCATTTATTAACGGCGTATGGAGCTGGCACATCCAGTGATAGTGACAGTCAGCTGTGAGCTTATATCTAGATCCTTACAGAAATCCTTTGCTGTTGACCTATGGGGATAGTGCTGTAGGATGATACAAAGGACCACCATCCATAGAGCTCTGTCATTTGGTCCATCTTCACTTCAGTAGTTGTTACACGTGAGAGAACAGTGCACAAGTTCCTCTTGTCGCCAACTTCATGCTGGAGCTTTTGGACTCATTTCCTTTCACTTTTGCCTGTAACTTCTTAATCCTCTCCCGCTTCAGATTTGATGCAGTCTGCTGTTTAGTTGAGATATTAATAAAGGCATTAATGTTTTTGTTACTGCATAGTGTCACTTTTAATTATCCCCATCCCTTTAACATGATACTTAAATGAAATTTTCTGCTTCTGTCACAAGTGTGCTATGCTGTACACAGGCAAATCTTCTACACCAGTGATATTGCTAATAGACTGATCACATATAAACAGCTCAATTATAACTCTAAAATCCATCTCTGACTTCTTTAAATCTGAATTATACCAAGACCAGAATAAAGAAGACCACAAAACAAAGGATTCCAGTCTAAATTACTTGTGCTGCCATGAAGAGAATTTTTCAAATGCTAAAATGTCCTTTTCAGATAGCTGCGGCACCCTGGAAGCTTTTTACAATACAGCATTCCCAAAGTTTGCTATTTCTTTCCTCCATGGTATGTTTTCATGATATTACCACAAATGGAGATATCTAGGTCTCTTTCCCGTGATTACAATTTTCTGTTTTATGTCAATGGCCAACGATAAGTAGTCCTTTTGTTAATTTTAAAATATATGCATTGATTATTGTGCTAAATTTTGTAAAACACTAACTTTTATGTGAAGTGCTAGTTAAGTGAAACACCTATCATACAGAAGACCCTTGATACATTTCTATTCTGTAATTTGTGACGGGAATTACAATTTAAACTATCTTGTCTGAAGAGCAGCACACTTCCTCAAAACACTTTGTTTCCGTCTGTTAACCTTCAAGATTTACATCGGGCTAGGATAATATCAATTTGTGGAGTGCATCAGTTGTATACATAATGTTATGCCCACCTGTAACCCAAAATGGCATCTGGAGTCATGTATAAGTCATAGGTCCCTCTTTTTGTATTCCAAGGCATTCCTGTTGAAGAAGGCAGGAGCTCTAGCTGAACCAGATGGTGTTCCAGCTGAACTGAATAGTTCCACCTGTTTTGGATGATGGTCTGGCTGAACTGGTTGGGTGATCCAGTTGAGTTGCACAGCCTTCCAGCTGAATTGGATGGTGTTTGCAGCTCACTACAAACTCATTGGCAGATAGCTGGCTGATGTTCTGGCCAACTGAGACAAAAGGTGCAACCTCACAGTATAGATGAAAAACTCACTGCAACGTATCACCACGAAATATATCATCTGGCTTTGGAAGGAAATGGTTGCTGGATCCCCGTTTTCCGATCACTATTGAGTGAATTCCTGATGGATTGAGGATTACATTGTACCAGATACAGACAGGCACGAATCTAAACTTCCTCAGCACTTAGGTAATGTAGGTCAAAAGTTGTTCTTCTGAAACTTGGCATATCACTGTTCGTTCTTTTCCTGCATATGCTAAAATCAGCTTTGGCTGGCAGTAGCACTATCACAACTGAACCACAATGTCATAGGTTCAAATCCAGCTACAGGGCTTCAGTGCATAAAAACCAAGGCTGATACTCCAGTACAGTAATCAAGGAACATTACAATGTTGGAGATCACTGATAAGACATTAAACTAAGATGAGATGTGAGTGTTCAGCTGAATGGAAAAGATCCAATGACACTATTTCAAAGGTGAGCAGTGGAGATATCAGGAATATCCTGGGAGGTCCTGTCAAACATCTGTCCCTCAAACCAACATCATAAAAAACATTGGCGCAATACAAATGTTGGTCTGTTTATGTCAATTCAGTTGAAGCAAAAGCACATCAGCTGCGAATCTCCTTGGAACATGTCCCACTCAGCGCTTGTAAAGAGGGTTTCCGCTATATTTTCAGTAGCAGAATGGGAGCAGCTCTGATGAAATTCCCAGCTTACTTGCTTTGGCTGCTGATGATCCAGATATAAACATTGGGATAAAATTCCAAAGCCATTCGCTGTGAGCAGAAAACGGATTCCCCATTTCTGTACTAAAACTATTAACAGGATGTTTTTCTTCCCTCAATGGTCAGGGAAATGAATAACAGAAGGCTGGTAAATACTCTATCAAAGCTCAATGTGTAAACTAGAGTCAGCCTCAGTGTAGTGTAAGTGGTGTGGTAAATACCACCTGGCAAAATGGACATTCAAACAGTTGGCCAAAAGAAGCATATCAAGAATAAACATTGAAAACCACATTCTCTTTATTGAAGTTGCCAATTATAAGAAGTTCTAAACTGCTTAGACATCTAATTGGATTCATACCAAAGGAAGTAACACAATAGCTAGCACAATAGAGACATGAACCTTGTTTTGTAGGGTCACTTCAATTGTGTCAGAAAGCTAACTTTCTTTTAGCGTATTGGCTCAGTTTGTGATTTTCCACACATTTTAGGCTAACACCATGAGGCTAATGTTCAATGTCACGTTAATCACCATTACTATCTACACTGATTAGCCTGAATACTCATTTTTCCCTTCTTTTCACACTTATTCATGAGTTGGTATTGGCTGGCAGTAGACAAAATCACACAGGATTGCAGTGCAGAGGTAACTTGAGTGTCATCAGTGTCAGTATTGAAGGTTAACCTATTGTCACTAAGGGGCAGGGGTAGGTGCCAAAGATGGAGCCTTGAGACACATTTGACACAGCTGCAAGGACAC
The DNA here is from genome assembly GCF_021869965.1 of Rhincodon typus. Classification (NCBI taxonomy): domain Eukaryota; kingdom Metazoa; phylum Chordata; class Chondrichthyes; order Orectolobiformes; family Rhincodontidae; genus Rhincodon; species Rhincodon typus. The sequence goes on along the minus strand of NC_063354.1, from coordinate 18,135,284 downwards.
ATTGGAGGAAATTGACACTGGAAAAGGTAGGAGGTGGTAGGGAATTGAAAGGATGTGGTGGATTGATAGAAGCCACAGTGAAATCAAAGAGGGGGACCTTATTTTATGATTGAAGTTACTTAAAGCGTCACCAGTGAATTCAACCAGGTGTGCCTCATCGCTATGGCAGGAGAAGAATCCAGTATGCAACCACCCACAAAAGGAGCATGTGCAGGGGAGCACAGAATGTGAGGACTCTTAAGGGAAGGGATCAGAAGTTGGAGATCTAGCAGGAGTTCGAAGGGACAATCAAGGAGGTGATGATGATGGTGGTTTTGACAGGGATGAGGAAAAATAGCTGAGGAAATAGCAAATGTTGGGACGTGACAATCCAGGGAAGATCATTTAATGGACAGGGAAAGGTTGAGAGAGAACTGAGGAGCAAATGATGAATCTTGGAAGAAATGAACTCAACAAGAGCTTGACAGAAAGGGAGAACCCATGGGTTCCGGAACTGACAAAGTAGGAGACCTGAAAGATGTCAAGTTGGAGACGTTGGGTAAGGGGAGCTGATAAGTGGTGGATTGGGAGATTGTGTTCTTGGGGATGTACTCAGGGAAGAGGAAGTAAAGGGGAGGCTTCAGTCTTGGATAGAAAGAACCCATGAGTCCCTCACTCTGTGCCAGAAGTAACTTTTTGGTAACAATGGCAGTGAGGGTTACGAACAGAATCGATGAAGCAATTATGTAGTCACATGCTTCAAGTATGAACAGCAACATAAATGTACTTATGATTTGTGCTGAGCTGCAAAACTGCAATTTGTGTACCACTGTCCCATCGTGTAAAGTAACTTACCGATTAATCAACTCAAAAACCTACATGCATGTTCATAATTCAGAACAAAATCATTTTTGTTTATTCTAAATAATGTTGGAATGCTAAACAGATTTAAATTTTAAGTTAAGCTGTGTAACATTAGGATTGACTGCAGCTGTTAATGTCACATCAGAATGGTGACAGTAATTGAATTAATGGCTGGAGCTTATCCTGGTGCTTGTGTGCACAATAGAGAGCTCCTTTTTTTGGCACGCAGCAGGATGAAGGTAAAGGGCATGACAGACGATGCACGTGCATGGAGCTGAGAGCATAAAATGACAGGGAGTTAGAGAAAGATTGTGTGTGTGTGTGTATATATATATGTATATGTATGTATGTGTATGTGTATGCATGTGTGTGTGTATGTATGTATGTGAGTGTCTGTCTGTGTTTGTGTCTGTGTGAGTGTGTGTGTGTATGTGTTTGTGTCTATGTAAGTGAGTGAGAGAGAGAGACAGAAACAAGTAGGGAGTGAGAGACAGAGACTGAAATGCAAATTGGAGTCACGAAGGCAGGCGTATTATCAGCTGGGGCTGGATCTAGTTCACATTGCTTTAAGTAAAACGTATGACAGGAGCGTTAGAAACCAAACACTGAGTCTTTGTCATTTTTTTTCTCATTCTCACTTATATGCCTGACCATAACTCACTCTTGGAAATAAAAACCATGTTACACAGGCTGCCATTCAGTTTCCTCTATTTATTCAGTACTGTGTTTAGGGAGTATATCATTTTGACAGCCTGCCTGCTTCTAGTGTGTCTGTAATGTACTTATATTATCATTCTTTTTTTTACGAGTAACAATAGCAGATTATAAAAATTGCTGCCACAGTTCAAACCCGGTTAGATACTGTTGTGTAGGTATATTGACACGGAAGACATAAACTATTATTTAACACTGATTAATTTTGAACTTAAATTCGAATTAACTATCTACAACAATATTTTGGCACCAAATTAATGTGGTTAGAATGAACGACCAAATCCAGGTGGATTATGTTGATGGAACTGCTTCAGCTTTTTCATACCGTTATAATTTTCCGGTGTGTTTTCAGTTGCCTGTTTGCATTTCTCTGAGGTCCATTTTAATTGGACAATACCTGAGCGAATCAATTCACTTATAAAATACCAGTTTGGGAGCAGAGCCTTGATCGGGCCTAGATACCTATTTCCATGGGTGTTAGGTGGGTACCAAAGGGACTGGTATAAAAAGTGACATAAGAGAACTGCAGTCATCCACTACCTGACCAGAGTTTCTTCGGTATTAAAAGTATTGGAGAAACCAGACATGTCTGGCAGCATCTGTGTTGAGAGTAACAGGATTAACATTTTAAACCTGCGAGAACTCTTCTACGTGTCCAAAGAAGAGCTACATGGACTTGAAACATTTACACTGTTTCCCTCTCCACAGATGGCGCTAAACCTGCTGAGTTTCTCTGGCACTTTCTGTTTTTACTTCAGATTTCCTGCATCTGCGGTACTTGACTTCAGTTAATGCTGTGTGAGCACTGATGATGGGACCCAACGCCAAGAATTTTCTTGTACCATTTGGTTTGATGCCACACTATTAGTTTGAGTTCAAGACAGACTGATTGATGAGAAGGTGAAATCAAAACTGTCTTCAGGTTCAGACATTAAGTAACATTATTTCTTGTACACTAATATTGATGATTGCTATACAGAGTAAACTTAGATAGATAAACCAGGTACAGGCCTTATAATTACATTAGGTAAAGATTAATCTATCATCTTCTCATGTTCATGCTTATGTGCATTAAGACTGTGTCTTAATTCTGCCTGACTGTGCTATTTATGCTCAGTGATCTGCAGCTCCATAACATTATCACGAGTTTGCTATAGGGTGCTGGAGCCCTTACACATTGGTTTTGACCTGACCTTGGCTGTTTATGGGACCCTGAACGTGTTTGCCGGTTGACCAGCAATTAACTAGTTGTTGATGGTGCTCCCACCTTTCTAAATGATGAGTAGGGGTTGCTCACAAATTGGAGGGCTGGCATCTCATCCGTGCCACCGGGTGTGATGGTCTCTGGTGGGGCTGTACCTACTGAGGCCCCCATGTGGGAACAGGCTGGTAAGTGAGGTCTAGGTTTGTGGGAATGCAGTCAAGCATATCCCAGCAGTGGTACTGTGGTAGTGGTGGGAGCTGTTGGAAGAGTGCATAATTAGAGAACACCCACCCTCCAATTCCACAGAGAGCCTATCAGAGTTTACCTGGCAGACTTCTCTTGCAGCAGAGGACTGGCCTGCCAGTGGTCAAATGTCAGTAGCTGTAGGAGGGAGCCCTTAACTAAGCACTTAAATAACTCAATCAACACTGAAATAACTCCACAGAGATCAGAATCCCATCAACAAGTCACCCCGTATTTACACATAGAGAGTCGTTAACACTGATCCGCCTTCCTCAGAGCCTGCTCTCACAACAGATGTCTGACACTCCTGTTCTTACCTGTCAGCCAGGTCTTCCTGGTTGGAACAAAAACAGAAGTTGCTGGAAAAGCTCAGCAGGCCTGGCAGCATCTGTGAAGGAAAAAATCAGAGCTAATGTTTTGGGTCCGGTGACCCTTCCTCAGAACCTGGTTGGACCTGATTAACAGCCCCAGTCAGGGAACTCATAATCTATGAGGCCCAGCTGGCTGATCTGATTACAATCACTATATCCCTCCCCCTCTAAGTCCAAGGACATAGGCCAGTTCTTTTTTTTTGTAACTCCTCCTGGGGTATTTTAGCACCAAGTGAGGTTCCTTCAACTCTACCTCGGATATGGGCAGCGTGTAACACACAGTAGCTCTCCTTTCGTGCCCGGAGGGTCTTGGAACAAATTCATTCTCTTCTTCAGGTGGCAAAGACGTCGAGGTGGTGACATCTTCCATGTCCATCTCAGATTGTGAGTTATCTTCAACACTTAGAGTCATAGAGTCATAGAGATACACAGCACGGAAACAGACAATTCAGCCCAACTTGTCCATGCTGACCAGATATTCTAAATTAATCTAGTCCCATTTGCCAGCATTTGGCCCATATCCCTCCACACCCGTCCTATTCATATGCCCATCTAGATGCCTTTCGAATGTTGTAATTTACCAGACTCCACCGCATCTTGTGGCAGCTCATTCCATATATGCACCACCTTCTGTGTGAAAAAATTGCCCCTAAGGTTCCTTTTAAATCTTCCCCTCTCACCTTAAATCTATGCCCTTTGGTTTTGGACTCCCCCACCCCAGGGAAAGGACCTTCCCTATTAACTCTACTATGCCCCTCATGATTTCATTAACCTCTATAAGGTCACCTCTCAGCTTCCGATGCTCCAAGGAAAATAGCCGCAGCCTATTCAGCCTCTCCCTACAGCTCTAACCCTCCAACCCTGGCAACATCCTTGTAAATCTTTCCTGAACCCTATCAAGTTTCACAACATCAGGGAGACCAGGATTGCATGTAGTGTTCCAATAGTGGCCTAACCATTGTTCTGTACAGCCACAACATGACCCTCCCAACTCATACACTCAATGCACTGACCAATAAAGGCAAGCATACCAAACGCCTTCTTCACTATCCTATCTACTTGTGACTCTACTTTCAAGGAACTATGAACCTGCACTCCAAAGTCTCTTTGGTCATCAACATTCCCCAGGACACTATC
>NC_063354.1:18118397-18130272 GCF_021869965.1 Rhincodon typus | reverse complement strand
AAGGTCTAGGCCCAAAACATCAGCCTTCCTGCTCCTCTGATGCTGCTTGGCCTGCTGTGTTCATCCAGCGCTACACCTTGTTATCTCTTTCCTGATTGGCCCAGCTTAACAACCCCAATCAACAACCTCATATGAAACAAAGTCATCCTGGTTCCAATCACTACATTAATAAAACGGTGGGGCAGGCTCAAAAGGATGAATGACATGCTGTTTTTATGAGTAAATAACAGGCAGGTGTTAATGGTTATACTTTTATTGAATTGTACACTTTATACAAAGTGTGGGACATGCAGTTTACATACTGACAGAATACACAGGTACACAGTTCATTGGTTGATATTGCCTCCTTAAAGTCTTTGAGTTCTCCTTTAATAGCTCATTCCCATATTTGTCTGATAATCAACCTCATTTGAGGTTGACTACAATGCAGTATCTGCAAGTCACCAGGTGGGAGTGTTATCATAGGTGTGGTGGATAGATAGCATTGTTTAACAAATGGGTTATTTTGCACATGAATAGAGACATTAGTGCACAACAACAAAGCATGATAGACTTGGATAGCATTTTGGATACTGACTATCAAAGTTTAAATATTTAGATCCTGATTCCTAAAATCTAAAAGTTTGCCCTTTAATCAGTGCAGTGTACAATCACTTTGTCATCATTGTACAGGAGTATTAAGGAAAAACGTAGGGTTTCTGTTGCTGAACTAATAATTCAAAGATCTAGGAATACTTCTTGGGACTTGGCAGATGGTGGAATTTTAATTCAATAAAATCTTGAATTCAAAGTCCAATGAAGACAATGAAATTGTTGATTTTTGTAAAAACCCACCTATTTCACTAATGTCCCTTAGGGAAGATGATCTGCCATCCTTACCTGGTCTGGTCTATTGTGACTCCAGACCCATAGCAATTTACTTGATTCTGAACTGCTATCTAAAGTAGCAAGCCACTCTGTTATATCAAACCACCAAAAGGTCTCAAAAAAGAAATGAAACTGGATGCACCATCCGGATCTGTCAATCCCGCAATGTCTTCCTTGCCAACTTCTGGGGGTTAGTGTCAAAATTGGGACAGCTGTTTTGCAGACTAGTCAAGCAATAGCCTGACATAGTCATGCTCACAGAATCATACCTTGCATATAATGTCCCTGGCATTACCATCTTTGGTTTATAGTTTCATAGGGTCATACAGTTTAGAAACAGGCCATTTGGCCCAACATGTCTATGCTGACCAACAAACACCAAACTATACTAATCTCATTTTTACCTGCACTTGGTCCAGAGCCTACTGTGCCCTGGCATATTAAGAACTCATCCAGATGCTTCTTAAATGCTATGAGAGTACCTGCCTCCGCCACCCTTTCAGCAGAATGTTCCATATTTCTACCACCCTCCAGGTGAAAAACCTTTTCCTCAGATCTCCTCTAAACAATTTACTCATCGCCTTAAACTTATGCCCCTGGTTTAAAACATGTTTGCAATGGGGAAAGGTTCTCCTGATCTACCTTATCTATGCCTTTCATAATTTTGTTTAACTCAGTCAGATTCCCCCCCAGTCTCCTCTGCTCCAGGGAAAACAAACCCAGTCCCTCCTAATAACTGCAACTTTTCATCTCAGGCAACATTTGGGTGAATCTCCGCTGCACCCTCTCCAGTGCAATCACGTCCTTCCAATAGTGTGGTGACCAGAACTGCACATGGTATTCCATCGGTGGCCTAAACAATGCTCTATGAAGTTGCAACAAGATTTCGATTCTCCTATATTCTACTTCCCTGCTATTAACTTAATTTCATTGGAACCTTCCAAAATCTCCAACTCAAATTGATACTTTCAGAGGCTTTCAAGTTTGGGGGAATAGTCCAGAGGGATATTCAATTTCTTAGGAATTTCTTTGAAGCGTGCTGTGATGGGGAATCCACATTGACTATGACAATGAATATTTGGCCAGTGGAAAGTCCAGGTCAAGTTTTATGAATTAGTTTTAGATATTGTACATTTTCAACCAAGGTTCCAACTCTCTGTAGCTTGGACAATATTTAATGGAGGTGGTACAGGCTTTACTCATTGGCAAGAGTTTTACATCATTTCCTTCAGGGAAAGCACGCTATGGTACATATCATTGGACTGTAATGGAAAAACATGCTGACTTCATCCTCACCAATCTGCCTGTAGCGGATGCAACTGACCATGACAGTGTTGCTAAGAGCGACCCACTCACAGTTCTTGTAGAGACAAGTCACACCTTCACACTGAAGTTACCCTCCATTGCATAACGTGGCACTATCACTTTGCTAAATGGGATTAACTTTAAACAAACTCAATAACTCAAGATGAGCATCCATGAGGTGCTGTGGGCCATCAGCATCAGCTAAATTGTACTCCAACAAAATCTGCAACGCCACAGCCCAGCATATTGAAACCAGGGGATCAACCCTCTTTCAATGGAGAGTGCAGGAGGACCTGTCAACAGCAATATCAGGCACACCTGAAAATGAGGTGTCAACCAGTAAGGCTATAAAACAGGACTACTTGCAGCCAAGCAGCATAAGCAGCTGGTGATACAAAGGGCTAAGTGATTCCTTAACCAATAGATTAGATCTAAACTCTGCAGTCCTGCTGCATCCAGTCATGAATGGTGGTGGATGAGTGAACAAGTTACTGGAGCAGTAGGCTGCACAAATATCCCCGTCCTCAATGATAAGAGAGTTCAAAACAGTACTGCAAAAGATTCCAGCATTTGCAGCAATCTTCAGCAGAAGTCCAAGTGGATGATTTATCTTGGCTTCCTCCAGTGGTCCCAAGCATCACAGATGCTAGTCTTCAGCCAATTTGATTCACTCCACGTGACAATGAGACACAGCTGAAGGAACTGGCTTCTGCAAAGACAACAGGCCCTGACAACAATTCTACATTATTACTGAAAACGTGTGCTCCACAACTTGCCACACCCTAGCCAGAGTGTTGCAGTACAGCTACTAGTATCTATCTGACAATGTGGAAATTGCCCAAGTATGTCCTGTACATGAAAATCCAACCCACCAAATACTACCTCATCAGTCTACTCTCGATCATCAATAAAGTGATGGAAGGTGTCATCAACAGTGCTATCAAGCAGCACTTGCTTAGCAATAAACTGCTCTCTGTTGCTCAAGTTGGGTTCCACCAGGGCCAATCAGCTCCTTGTCTCATTACAACCTTTGTTCAAACATGCACAAAAGAGCTGAATTTCAGAGGTGAGGTGAGAGTGATGGCCCTTGACATCAAGGCTGCATTTCACTGAGTGCGGTATCAAGGAGCCCTAGCAAAACTAGAGCTAATGGAATCAAGGTGAAATCTCTCCACTGTTTGAAGTCATACCTAGCACATAAAAGGATGATTGTGCATGCTTGAGGTTTGTCATCTTAGCCTCAGGACATCTCTGAACGACCAACCATCTTCAGTTGCTTTATCCATGACCTTCCCTCCATCTTAAGGTCAGAAGTAGGGATGTTCATTAATGGTTACACAATGTTCAACATCATTTGTGACTCCTCAGACAGTGAAACAGTGCATGTCCAAATGCAGCAAGACTTGGGCAATATCCAGGTTTGGACTGACAAGCAGCAAGTAATATTTGCACCATACAAGTGCTAGGCAATAATCATCTCCAAGAAAAGGAGAATCTAACAATTGCCCTTTGACATTCAATGGCTTTGCCATTTACTATCAACATCTTGGGGCTTATTGTTTGTAAAGGTTAGCTCAGATTAGCTAGACAGCTGCTTTGTAACAAAGTAATGCCAACAGTGTGGTCTCAATTCACATACTGGCTGAGGTTACTATGAAAGCTTCTCCCCTTGCCTGATGTGGTGAGCCTCAGGTTAGACCACCACCTGTTGTCTCTCTCTCCAATAAGAGAGTGGGATTATGGTGACTTTACCTTTTAACTTTTATCATTGGCCAGAAACTGAACTGGACGAGCCAGATAAATACTGTACTTACAAGAGCAGGTCTGAGGCTATGGATCCTGCAGCAACTAACTCAACCCCTGACTCCCCAAAACCTGCCCACCATCTACAAGAGACAAGTCAGGTCTGTAATGGAATACTCCGCACTTACTTGGATGGGTGCAGCTCTGACAAACTCAAGAAGCTCGACAACATCCAGAACAAAACAGTCCGCTTGACTGGCACCACATCCACAAACGTGCACCCTCTCCACCACCCACACTCTGTAGCAGTCATGTGAACCATCTACAAGATACTCTGCAGAAATTCACCAAAGATCCCAAGACAGCACCTTCCATGGCCAGTTCCATCTAGAAGGACAGATAGATGGGAATACCGCCACCTGCTAGATCACCTGCAAGCCACACCTCTCCTGACTTGAAAATATTTCACTGTTCCTCCAGTAAACGGATCAAAATCCTGGAGCTCCCTACGTCACCTTACAGCACTGAAGGTGTACCTAGACCAAACAGACTGCGGCAGTTCATGGATGCTATCTTCTCAAAGACAAATAGGGTTGAGCAATTAATGCTGGCTTAGCCAACAAAGCCCATGACCTATGGATGAATAAATACAAAGTCACTGTCCAAACCTTATATCATTCCATAAGTCACTTTATAACACAACACTTCAGCATCCTGTTAGTGTGGCTATTGTAGGTAGTAGAGGTTCAACATTGCATAAGATACTGACTGCACAAAAAAATGCTTAGTGAACTGCAGGGTCTCTTGGTCATGATATAAACTGAACAAAGATTATTAGAAATGTTTTGAGAAAATGGATGTCTTTCCCTGCCTCAAAACATTTCAAATGTGACATTCTGTAAATGTGCCAACACATACGTATATTGTATTACATACATTGTACAATAGCAGAACTGTGGATTGTCAGCCAATATGAGATAGCAAGATAGCATGTTGTGTTGATGAGATAACAAGAACTGCAGATGCTGGAAAAAATCAGAGTCAATACTGAGTGGAGCTGGAGGAACACAGCAGGTCAGGCAGCATCAGAGGAGCAGGATAGTCGACATCAGTCCTGATGAAGGGTGTAAACCTGAAACATCGACTTTCCTGCTCCTCTGATGCTGTCTGACCTCCAGCCAACGTGAGGTATATTTTGGAAACCAAAATGAAAAGTTACTTGAAGTGATACGGTTGATGGAAGTAAAATGTTTTCCTTGGGAAGTCTAGAACAAGGGGCACAATTTAAAAATAAGATGGATACCACTTAGGTCCAAAATGAGGAGGATTTATTTTACTCAAAGTGTTGTGAGTATTGGCAAATGGCTGTAGAAGCTCAGTTTTTGAGTATGTTTAAGGCAGAGATTGATAGATTTCTGTTAACCAGTGGAATATAGTATTATGAAGACGAGTTGGGGAAAAGACATTGAAGTATTTGATCAGCTATGATTGTAGTGAATGGTAGGACAAGCACAATGAGCTGAATGGCCTACTCTTGTTCCTAGGCTGTAAAATTCTCCCTGTAGCTATCAGTTTCTTAGTACAGCTTCAAATACATAAAACACAATCTGACATGTTCCACTCTGGGCTGCCCTAAACTAATAATGCACCAGGAGGAATGCTTCCTAGAAGGGCCAGCATTGACATGATGAGTTAAATGACCTTTTCCAATGCTGCAGTCATTCTATGATCCTATGAATGAAATTACCTGTCCACAGGTTGTAATAGTCATAGTCATACAGCATGGAAACAGACCCTTCAGTCCAACTCGTCTGCACAAATGAAACATCAAAATCTGATCTAACCCCATTTGCCAGCATTTGGCCCATTTCCCTCTAAACCCTTCCTATTCATACACCCTCCAGATGCCGTTTAAATGATGTAATTGTACCCACCTCCACCATTTCCTCTGGTTCTATCCTTGAATTTAAACTTTTTGTTTTTAGATGGGATTTTAAATGAGTTGTAGTCTGCCCATTCAAGAAGACTGAAGGACCTCATAGTGCTTTTCAAAGGAGAGTAGTTGAAGTCTTCAAGACATCCTGGCCAATACTTATCCCTTGTTGTCTGAACGTTGGCTGCCCCATTTCTTATAGTAATGTCTATTCTTCAAAAGTAGTTCATTTACTTTAGGATGTCTTGAGACTGAGGAAGAGGTGACATAAATGCAAATCTTTCTTTTCATTTCAGACAATAAGAACTTTATTCTGTCAACTGATACTTTGTGGAGGTTAATATTACTGTACATCACCGAATGACTTCCAAGAATAAATGCGAGGTGTTGCATTTTTGGTAAAACAAACAAAGGCAAGACTTAGACAATTAAAAATAAGGCCTGGTGTAGTGTTGTAGAACAGAGAAACCTAGGGGATCAGGTACATAATTCTTTGAAGTTTGTATCACATGAATACAGGGTGGTTAAGAAGGTGTTTAGCACACTTGCCTTCATTACTCAGACCTTTGAGTGTAGGAGTTGGGATGTTATGTTGAGGTTATACAGGGCATTGATGAAGCCTCTTCAGGAGTATTGTAACCAGTTCTGGTCTCCCTGTTATAGAAAGGATATTACTTAGCTGGAGAGGGTTCAGAAGAGATTTATAAGGATGTTGCTGGGAATGGAGGGTTTAAGTTAAAAGGAGAAGCTGGATAGACTGGGACTTTTTTCACTGGAGGATCGGAGATTGAGAGGTGACCTTATAGAGATTTATAAGATCATACGGGGTACAGATAAAGTAAATGGCAGGTGTCTTTTCCCTGGGGTGAGGGAGTTCAAAACTAGGGTGCATATTTTTAGATAAGAGGCGAAAGATTTGAAAAAGATATGAGGGGGAATTTTTCTACAGAGTGGTTTGTGTGTGGAATGAACGGCCAGAGGAAGTGATGGCTTTGGATGCAGTTACAACATTTAAAATACATTTGGATGAGGGCTTGAGCAAGAAATGTTTAAAGGATATGGGCCATGTGCAGGCAGGTGGGGCTAAACTAGTTTGAGATTATGGTCGGCATGGGCTGGTTGGATCAAAGGGTCTGTTTCCATGCTGTATGACTCTATGACTCTATGACAGGGCTGGGAATTGAGTTTATGGTGTTGGCAGAGAGCATGATTTCCCACTTTACTCACTGGATTTGGAGATTCACAGGCACATCCGGTATGCGCAGTCATGGATTTTGAGGTCATACATCACATCAATGTTTGCACAGGTACTGTGTGAGTTCCCCATGCAGGCTGCAGGAAATGAAGAACAGCAGAGGAGAATTGGAGTGTGTGTTGCCAATACTGGAAACAATGCGCAGCTGCCTCCCCACTGCATACATAGTGCTGGTCACATCAGGACGAATATCTCTTCAGAAATATGTTAACACCTCTGCAGGTAGGTGCTCTGCTTTAATTTCCTTTCGAGAATTTAGTTGGCATTGCTGGTTTTTGGCAGCAATATAAAATAACAGGTCTATTTGAAGGAATTTCTCCCAGAGATTACAAAATGCTCCTCTCACTGACTATAGGTATAAAAACCTGCCCAAAGCAAGAAAAGTGAGACTGATGATATTATTCAGATTACAGCAGGAAATTATCTGACATCCACTGTCATATAGAGATGCATTTAATGATCATTAGAGCAGCAGGTGAAATGTCCATTGATTTCAGTGAACCACCAAGCAGTGTGACTATATGGGAGAGCCATCTCTGCTCTAGGCAGACACTATCGCATTCTTTTGCACCGCAGCTCTGTATGCACATGCATGGCTGCTGTGCAATATAGTAGTGATGTTGACAATAAACACAGCCAAGAGTAATGTCAAGAATAAAAATGCACCTGCACTCAAATTACAAAATCTATTGTCAGTTTGTTGTGCTGTGGTAAGGCACAACTCATCCTTCTATGTGACATTATTTGTTAATTTATATCATATTAAATCTTAGAACTGTGTTAATTTCCTGGCAACATTTCGATTGTAAATTCCTATAATTCAACCCAATTATAGAAATTGCTCATGGAACAACTGTAGCCACACTGTAGTTACATGATTCCACCAGTTGAGTCAGTGAAACACCTCAGGTTTTGCTCCTCTCCAACTTTCAGCTCTTATTGCAGAGAAGGTTCAATCAAATCTACGTGTATTAAGAACTGTGGTGTATATTGTATAACGTAGAGTATAGTGTATAACTTTAAAATGGGGACTGATTTATGTCAGTCCACCAGGGTCCAATTATTCCTGCCCTCTAACTTACTTTATCTGAAGCATATATTTTGGCAAATGGCTCACCAATAAAGAGAAAATGTTTATGCTGTAGGCACCAGGATCTGACTTATTTCCCAGAGTGTGGAAATATATGTTTTGTCAGTCATGGCAGTTTTTTAAAAAAATTGTGCTAGTGTTATTTCTTGATTGTCTATAATGTTACAAACTCACTTTTATCAATTCTGTCTGCGAGCAAATGAACAATAAAATTGAGAAAAAGTTTTCTATGTGTTTACTGAAGTTCTGTGACTTGGCGAGAGAAATGGTCCATCATCTCCATTTTGTAAGCTTCTTTTTAAATAATGATTTCTATGAGCAATATGCTGTAATCATGGAGAATGAGCTAAAAAGAAGAGAGTGTGAGTGAATGGTTGTCTGTTAATAATCTATTTAATTGTTTATTTAAAATAAAACTGGGTTAAGAACAACATTCGTGTGGCATCCATCTGTTTGGTGTTTAAATGGGAGTATTCACCTGTTTAGAAATGATTTTTTCCTCAGTTTGGTGTGAATCTAGAGCAGTATTGTTGGCAAAAAGAGCAACAAGGAGAGAGAAAATTTAATTTATTGCCTTTATTGCAATGGATAATGATTCAGTCTCAATGCTTGTTGCCATTAAAAACTAACTTGGGTCATTGAGGAGGTGTATGTTGGTTTAAATAATCATTATGTGACATCCCCACTGTTAGATTGGCAAGCATCTCAGCATCAAATCCACATGAGGCCTACTTCAAGTGGGTCTCATTTATGCCAGTACGATTTTGTAACTGGAAAGTTTAGTGCCTTACAGTGGCAAGTAGAAGCACAAAAGAATCAGATCTTTTCCACCAAAAAAAATGGAGCAATCAAACAATGAAATGGGCAGTTGAAAATCGTGAGCAGAAAACCAATTGACAGTCAAAGTGAATTCACTTTCACACAAAGTTGACTCACTTCCAACTTTCCATCCTAAACATGAGTTTCTGAAAGTTCAGCAATGTTTGACAACAAGCCTTGCTGTATTACAACAAGTTTGGGCAGATCACTCACATTAACTGGATAGACGCAGCTCATGCTGGTGATGCAACTAACATTTTATTTCTTTGTGCCATTTCTCCATTTAATTGTATCATAACACAACAACCTCAGCCAAATTAATCCTGTTTTTGCCTAACCACATTTTACCACATCAGGGATATACTTATCATGAGCAATATTTCTGGTGAATACCTTCATTTTGTTGCATGAACCCTCAGGGTTTGCATTAAATGAGAAAACTTCCAAACTATCAAGTTAAGTTTAAACAACAATGGATTGGCTTTTGGGGCAGGGGGATGGGTGGCGGGGAAAGTGTGGGGGAGGGGAGAGTGCAGGGATAGGTGGCTTCAGGACATGGGCAGGGGAAGTTAAAATGATCTCAACTGTTTGGAACTGATGGTGGTAATCACAATTCCCCGTGGAGGTAAACACAAGCCCTACTGGCTGTGTTTAGAACCTTTTGCAGATAATGAAGCTCTGTGAGAAGTTAGGAATTGCTGTGCCATTCTCAGACTCTGCCAGGGTCACTGTGGGGCTCCCGGAAGCCTCAGTATTCCAAAGTATTGTCATTGAAAGGGCAAGCTGGGACAGTGCATCTGCTATGAGGAATTCTGGAACAATAAACCCATTTCGAGTTGAATATTCCGTTCATGCTGACTCTGGAGCAGTAATCAGCGCTTGATATTTAAAATGACAGCTGCCAGTTTGAGCGCTACTGGTCTGCAGGCAGCCCCCACATTAAAATGAAGCAAATCTGTGATTGTGCACAAGAAATGCATGCTTCTAAACAGGAGTTCTTCATTTCATGTAGGGTAATTGGATAGCACTGCAAGCTGGCCGCTCTGTTCTCTCCCAGCCAGTCATTTCACTTGGATCCACTGGCCAATAAGCAAACTGAGATGTTTCCTCTATGGTTCAACAGCAATCCTCCAGAGAATCACTAACGTCCCAACTATGATCACTCCTTTGATCCATCACCTCAAACCAGAAAGAATCTAAATCTCTACTGTAATGCACTGTGCAAAATGACAGTGAGCAGTATATTTACTAATTACACTATTGGAAATATTCTTTTTAATCCTTGTTAGGATCACTGCTTGGGAAACAATACGTGAGTAGTTTGAAACATGACATGTGGCAAGCATAGTTTGTTTGAGACTAACAGATAAATTTGGACATACATGGTGCAACATTCCCAGTTCCTGATCTACATGAGCATTTACAGGAAAATTGGGAGAGTCATGCAAAGGCAGGAGGGGAGGAGCTAGCCCCATCAAGAGAAAATAATCTCATTTTTCAAGCCAATATTAAATGGTGAGGTGAGATTCTGACTAGTGAGCAGTGAGAAGCCCATAACGTGCATTAACATCTTATTATTCCATTACCTTGTCTCATTGATATGCAGTTTCTGATTCTCTCACTCATGATGAGAAACCAGATGATGACAATTCCCAATATGTAAGTCACAGGTAACCTGGTGACTCCAGCTCATCGCCTGCTCCTCTAGACCTTCATCAGTCACCAAAATCTCAGGACACGCACTGTGGACAGCGGCTACGCAAACCTCCCACCCAGCAGGATCTCCAGGTCTCACTCGGGAAAGTAGGGTGCCAATTCATAGAATCATAGAATGCCAACAGTGTAGAAAGAGGCCATTCAGCCTATTGAGTCTGCACCAACCCTCTAAAGAGCATCCTACCTAGATCTATCCCCCTACCCTATTGCCACAACACCACATTTACCACGGCTAATCCATTCAGCCTACACATCCCTGGACACTATGGGACAATTTAGCATGGCCAATCCAACTAAACTGTACACCTTCAGACTGTGGGAGGAAACTGGATTACCCGGTGGAAACCCACACAGACATGGAGTGAATGTGCAAACTCCACACAGTCACCCAAGGCTAGATCGAACATGGGTCCCTGGTATTGTGAAGCAGTAATGCTAATCACTGAGCCATTATGTTGCCCAGTTATCCTCTGTCACACATGTCTGGGGTAAAGAGAAATGAAGGATTAAGGCAACTGTGGACTGCCAGTGCTTGACTTGTGCACAGCTAAGCTTTAGAGATGGAGCATGTCCCAGGAGGTTCCAACAATGGCCAACTCTTCCACCAATGATGAGTGTAGAATAGAATCTCTACAGTGTAGAAACAGGCCCTTTGGCCCAACAAGTCCACACCAGCCCTCGGAGCACCCCCTAATCTACACATCCCTGAACACTACAGGCAATTTAGCATGGCCAACCCACCTAGCCTGCACATCTTTGGACTGTGGGAGGAAACTGGAACACCCAGAGGAAACCCACGCAGACACAGGGAGAACATGCAAACTCCGCACAGACAGTCGCCCGAGGGTGGAATCGAACCTGGATCCCTGCTGCTGTGAGGTAACAGTGCTAACCACTGAGCCACCGTGCCGCCCCTGTATGTATCGCCATAGAGACATGTTGCATAATTAATTAAAAAAAAACAAGTTTGAAAAAAAAGTGTGATAAAACTTGCTCGGACTTGCGAAGAGAAACCCTCCATGAATCTCACCATAAATCACACTTCGCTAATTTCTGGTAAGCTGCAGCCCATAGTTGGCAATTTTTAAATATCTGGCTTTCCCTTATCTTATACCTGGGGCTGACATAGCAGGAACTGCATTTGCTG
>NC_063354.1:18094748-18117897 GCF_021869965.1 Rhincodon typus | reverse complement strand
TCATTAGGGGTAACACCTTTTCAGCATTTACCCTGCCAAACCCCCTCAGAATCCTGTCTGTTCTTATAAATTCTAATGAATACAGAGCTAAACTTTTTAGCCATTTTGAATGAGTCAACGCCTTCATGTCAGCAATCAGTCTAGAGAATCTCTTTTGAACTGCCTCCAATGCCAACATTAACATTCTTAAATATAAGGATCAAAACTGTAACAGTACTCCAGGTGCAGCTTCATAAGCACCCTGTACAGTTGTAACAAGACTTCCTTGTTTTTAAACTCCAATCCCCCTAGCAATGACGCCCAAAATTCCATTTGCCTTTTTAATTACCTGCTGCACCTGCATGCTAACATTTTGTGTTTCATGCAGAAAAACACACAGATCCCTCTGTTCTGCAAATTTCTGGAAGCAATCAAAACTTGCCTTTTGATTCTTCCTACCAAAGTGTGTGACCTCACTTTCCTACATTAAACTCCATCTGACAAGGTTTTGCCCAGATTGCTGACCTTCCCTCTTAACTGGGCTAATATCTTTGTCCTTAATCCCTATTTCCTGACTTCTAACTAATTACTTACAAAGCTATTTCCAATTCCAAACATTTAATTTTTGCTAATAATCTCCAATTCCACACATGTAATTTTTGCTAATAATCTCCATTGTAAAATCTTCTCAAATGCCTTAGGAAATTCATACAGATCACAACTGTTCGATCCACCATTGTAGTGAACTCCTCAAAAACATCAGCTGGATTAGTCAAATACAATATGCCGCAGATCTGATGCTTTCTGATGAGCTCAAACTTGTCCAAGTGCTGAGTCACTTCGCCTCTGATGACAGATTGCAGTAACCTCTGGACAACTGATGCTAATCTGACAGTTCTGGTTACCTCTCCTCTCCTTTCTTAAGTAATGGATTGACATCTGTAATTTTTCAACCCAGAGACTAAATTCCTCAATTGAAAGACAATTAGAAAATTATGAGTAATGTCCCTGTTACATCCGCACCTATTTCTTTCTTATCCCTGGAGTAGAAACTATCAAATCCTGGAACTGTGCCTTTTTTTAACCCTATTACTTTATCCATGATGCATTTTAACTTATATTAATTGCACTAAGTTCATCCTTATGATTTACTTTAAGATTCTCTTACAACACTGGTGTTTTAGTCTCATCCTTCACCATGAAAATGGATACAATTATCCGTTTAAAAAGTTCACCATTTTATTTTTAACCATTATAATCTTACTTGCAATTGTTTTCAATGGCTCTTCACTTTGCTCATAACGCAATCAAAACATACTTTTTTCTCATTTGTTCTGAAGAAGGATCACTGGAGGCGAAACATTAACTGTTTGAAGTCGCATGGGGTCCAGGGTGTACTAGCTAGATGGATGCAGAACAACAGGATGGCAACAGGAGACAGAGAGTTGTAGTGGAAGGGAGTTTCTCAAAATGGAGAACTGTGACCAGTGGTGTTCCACAGGGATCCGTGTTAGGACCACTGTTGTTTGTGATATACATAAATGATCTGGAGGAAGGTATAGATGGTTTGATTAGCAAGTTTGCAGATGACACTAAGATTGGTGGAGTAGCAGATAGTGAAGGGAACTGTCGGAGAATGCAGCAGAATATAGATAGATTGGAGAGTTGGGCAGAAAAATGGCAGATGGAGTTCAATCCAGGCAAATGCGAGGTGATGCATTTTGGAAGATCCAATTCAAGAGCGAACTATACGGTAAATGGAAAAGCCCTGGGGAAAATTGATGCACAGAGAGATCTGGGTGGCCAGGTCCATTGTACCCTGAAGGTGGCAGCGCAGGTCAATAGAGTGGTCAAGAAGGCATACGGCATACTTTCATTCATCGGACGGGGTATTGAGTACAAGAGTTGGCAGGTCATGTTGCAGTTGTATAGGACTTTGGTTCGACCACATTTGGAATACTGCGTACAGTTCTGGTCACCACATTACCAAAAGGATGTGGATGCTTTGGAGAGGGTACAGAGCAGGTTCACCAGGATGTTGCCTGGTATGGAGGGCGCTAGCTATGAAGAGAGGTTGAGTAGATTAGGATTAGTTACATTAGAAAGATGGAGGTTGAGGGGGGACCTGATTGAGGTCTACAAAATCATGAGAGGTATAGACAGGGTGGATAGCAAGAAGCTTTTTCCCAGAGTGGGAGACTCAATTACTAGGGGTCACGATTTCAAAGTGAGAGGGGAAAAGTTTAAGGGAGATATGCGTGGAAAGTTCTTTACGCAGAGGGTGGTGGGTGCCTGGAACACGTTGCCAGCGGAGGTGGTAGAGGCGGGCACGATAGCGTCATTTAACATGAAATAAGCCTCACATGCTGGGTAAATGCCAAGGTTTCTTACTGCACGTTCAGTCCTTTCAACACATTGCTTTGTTACTCAACAAGTACCTGGATGCAGGATCTTAAATTTAATTGGATACACAACACCTTTCTTTCTGTAGTTTAGAACAGTCTAACAGAATTTCCAGTACATTACTAGCAATATCTGAGAATTAGCAGGAAAATACATTAGGAGATTAATTGGAAAAGGCCCAGTAATGGTTGAAAGGAGTCACAAGTTGGCTGCCCTGTTTCATTACAAATCAGCAGCAAGAAAGGCCCATGCTGCTCATGTTGAAGAGTCAGGCAGGTGAGGTGTTTGGAAGTTTGTGGACCCCCTCTGACACTTCATCTCTGCGAGCTCCCAACAACAATTCTCTTGTTTTATTCACTGCCTTGCCAAGTATATGCTTTCTCCATTTTTGTCAATGATAGGCCAGTGACTCCCTCGACTCAGTGGGTAGGTTTGACCTTTACAGGAATGCTCTGGGGAAGCCCTAAATGATTTCTCCACCAGGGGTCTCCTGCCCTGGTAAAGACCTGAATGGGGTAGTTCCTTCAGGAGTCTGGTGCCAGGTACATAAGCAAATGTGTGTAACCCAGATGCCAAAAGTGCTGGTGAGTGGTCACAAACGTCAATGTGGGACCCAGGTTCATGTATCGCTGAAAGCTTGGAGAGTATATGCTGGCTGTAGCGTGCGCTGAGGTGGACAGGAAAAGCCTGAGCAGGAAGAATGGTAGAAACAGCATACAGGACAGAGAGCATGCTGTAGTGTTCCCTGATACTGCACTGCAGGCCTTGGCGATAGTGGTGGTCAGGAGGAGAGTGGTCCTTTCCCACACACAAGCTTTCCAAACACATGCTGAGAAGCACTGCAAGCAGATAGCCATTGCTGTCAATACAAGTAGTCCAATGCCCAGGCGCTGGATGCAGTGCAGGAAAAAAATCACACAAGCAGTCAGGATCAGGAAATGCATCTTCGAATGCCTTATCCATACACATGAACCATAGTCTCAGACACTGCACAAAACACCACTTCTACTTCACTCACCTACCAACAACCTCCATCAAACCTCGCTCGTATCTAGCATTCAAAGCCTCAGCCTACCCTCACACATATATACTACTACAAGCCTCACACACATCTCACAGCTTTTCTACTGGCAGTTGTTCAAGTATGGCAGTCATATCTACCAAACACATCACACAACTCGACTGATATCCTTCCTTCTCTCTGACAGGACCAGGGGGTGCATGACCTAGCCAAGCACTGATATGGGAGTGTGAAGTGCAAGAGGAGCAGGACACTGATGATGATGAAACATTCTCACTCAGTGTAATAGCAAGATCTGCTGTTAGCGAATTGCATGTGTGCCCTTCACCTGAGACGGGGAGAAAGATTGTACTGATGCCAGCGTGGAAAGTCACAAATGTGGTTCTCCTCGAGTGGGCACAACTGAGGTCAGTGATATGGCAAGATACAGAGAAGGTGGATGCAATTGCATGGTGAAAGACTTAGAGCATGGTCAGGCATGTTAGAAAGCCTGTTGTCACTGGTGAAAAGGAGCACAGAGAAATTCCACAGCAACGTGGCACAGAGCTGATTGCAGAGCTTGGAGCTGATTCTTTCTAGTGGGGAACTTCAAAACAGCACTTCTGGGTCCAACCATGATGTAGCATCCAGTGACTGATGTGTCAGCCCCCATGATTACACAAGCAGAAATCACCCAATGTCTGAGTGTTCCAGTAGAAGCTCAAACTGAAGACATGCAATCTCAGCTTGTTCTTATGCTGATGCAGCCTCAGATTGTTGTCATTGTGACGATGGATTTTTAACATTTATTCTGTCATGAGATGAGGATGTTACTGGCTAAGTTAGAATTCCTTGTCTATCCCTAGTTGCCCATGAAAAGGGGTGATGAGCTGCATTTTGAACCACCACAATCCATATGTTTTAAGGACACCCACAGTGCTCTTTGGAAGGATGTTCCAGATTTTGATCCAGTGACAATGAAGGAACGATGACATATTTCCAAGTCAGGATGGTTTGTGGTTTAGAGGGGAACTTGCATGCGCTGATCTTTCCATGCATTTCCTGTGTTTGTCCTTCTCAATGGTAGAGGTCGTGGATTTTGAAAGTCAAAGGAGGTTCCACAAGTAGCTGCATTGTAGTGCACATTGATACCACTGTGCATCGGCAGTGGAGGGAATAAATGTTGAAGCAGTGGATATGGTGTCAGTCAAGTAGGCTACATCGTTGTGGATGGTGTTGAACTTTTAATGTGTTGTTGGAGCTGCACCTATCATTGGCAACTGAAGAGTATTCCATCACACTCCTGATTTCTACATTGTAGGGAGTGAACAAATTTTGGAGAGTCAGGAGATGTGTAACTTATCATAAGATTCCTGGATTCTGACCTGTGCTTGTCATTACAATATTTACAGGTACTTTCTAACATCAACTTGTTCAGAGATGTTATGAAACCCCTCTGAAACCCCTTGAACCCAGGCCTCCCTGGCTCAGAGGTAAAGGAACTTTCTCTGTGCCACAAGAGTCCTCTCATAGTATTTACATGGTTATTCCAGTTCAGTTCCTCATCAATGGTAAACCACAAGGATGTTGGTAGCGGGATATTCAGCAATGGCAATATGTCATGACCACAGATCATAACCTGGGATCTGTGTTATGCACACATGGAGCTTTAAATGCAACATGTCTTTTCCTTTATATAGAGTCTGATAGGGGCCCTCATGTGGACAGTAGTAATGTTCCTACCCCCAGACCAGGAGGCCTAGGTTCAAGTGCCACCTGCTCCAGAGGTATGTAATAATATCTCTGAATCGGATGATTAGAAAAATAGCTTTAATAAGGAAAAAGTCAGATATAAGGGATCTGATTGGGCGGCACAGTGGCTCAGTGGTTAGCACTGCTGCCTCATACGCCAGGGACCCGGGTTTGATTCCACCCTCAGGTGACTGTCTGTGTGGAGTTTGCACATTCTTCCCACGTCTGCATGGGTTTCCTCTGGGTGCTCCAGTTTCCTCCCACAGTCCAAAGATGTGCAGGTTAGGTGGATTGGCCATGGGAAATGCAGAGTTACAGGGACAGGGTGGGACAGTCTTCAGAGGTTCAGTGTGGATTGATGGGCCGAATGGCCTGCTCCCACACTGTAGTGAGTCTATGATTCTATGATAAGAAAAATGACTGAAGATGTAAATTCAGTGACATTCTGAAGAGAGAGACTCTGAATTATCGCATTTGATGAGATCTCAAGGGAGTTTCAAAGGGATAGACTTAAAAGGAGAGAAATTCATTACCAACTGAGCTGTGAATGGGACGATAAAAAACAGTACAGCCGACTAGGAGGGAGCCATACTGTATTTTCCCTTTTCAAGAATGCACAGGGTCAGGGATTACAAGCAAGCCTCAACCCTGGTCTGTGTGTGTTAGCGGTCTGACTTTCTAGAGTGTTGTAAAGATCACAACTTTAAGAATGACAACTAAACACTCTTGTAATTTAGGTAAAGAAAGGTAAAAGACACTCTTCACTCTAAGTGCTGAAGACCAATTAGTCAGCAAACCAGTCAAAGGGAAATAGGACAAAAATATTTTCACTCTACTGCCAAGCCAAGAATCCCAAAATTGACTGCACAACTTTCAATGTTCCACCATCTACTCCTCAGGGGAAGTAATGGCCGAGTGGTATTATCGCTGGACTGTTAATCCAGAGACCCAGATAATGTTATGGGGACCCGGGTTTGAATCCCGCCATGGTGGAATTTGAAATCAATAAATATCTGGAATTAAGAATCTAATGATAACCATGAATCTGTTGTCCATTGTTGGAAAACTCATCTGGTTCACTAATGTCCTTTAGGGAAGGAAACTTCCATCCTTACCTGGTCTAGTCTACATGTGGTTGACTCTTAGGTGCCCTCTGGGCAATTAGGGATGGGCAAAAAATGCTGCCCTGGCCTCCAACGCCCTTGTCCCTTGAATGAATAAAGAAAAAAAAACCACCAGTCTGATCTGTATATCTTTTAACTTTTATTGTTTTGTTTTACTCACATTTCATTTCTAATCTGTGTATTGTGATTCTTTATTATTTGTTTTCATGTTTAGCAAGTAATAAACTCATTCTACTGCTAATTTAAGATTAAATTGACTCCTTTTAAAACATAAATTCGTTTGGTCTGGGAGAATAGTCTCCAGAAGGTAGGGATCCCATTATAGATTAACCTTCTTGTGATCAACTGGGGGTCAAATGAAAAATGAAATGGAGCCAGTTCATCCAGGAGCTCTCCAATTCCTGTCTGGAATCGTGACAACTTGGGAAACATTGCTGAGTTCTGGTCATAACAAATGCCATTGGACATGAAGAGGAGAAAGGAACTCTCTTTTGTTGGAGACAGTCATTGCCTGGCATTTATGTAGTTCTAATGTTACTTAGAATCGTAGAGTCATGTGGCACGGAAATGGACCTTTCAGTCCAACCAGTCCACACTGACTATAATCCCAAACTAAACTGGTCATACCTGCCTGCAGTTGGCTCCTATCCCTCCAAACATTTCTTATTCATGTACTTATCTAAATGTCTTTTAAATGATGGAACTGTACCCGCATCCACCACTTCCTCTAAAAGTTCATTCCACACATTCTCTGTGTAAATAAATTGCTCCTCATGTCTTTTTTTAAATCTTTCTCCTCTCACCTTGCCTTGTGACCATTAGGTATGACCATTAGGGAATAAAAACACCAGTGACACAGTACGCTAACATCACAAGTCTTGAAATCCCCCACCACAAGAAAAAGGCACCTCATCTATACCCCTCATGATTTTATAAACCTCTATAAGGTCACCTCTCAACCTCCTATGCTCCAGTGAGAAAAGTCCCAGACTATCCAGCCTCTCTTTATAACTCAAACCTTCCACACCCGGCAACATCCTCTTCTGAACCCTCTCCAGCTTATATACACTTGCTACTTATTAACCCAAGACGGGATGTTGTCAGTTCTTGCTGTAGACGGTCATGGACTGTTTCAGTTTATGAGGATCCATGAATGGTGTTAAACATCATGCAACCATCAGTGAACATCCTACTTATGATTGTTTGATGGAGGGTGATCAGTTAAGAAGCTGCTGAAGATGGTTGGATCTTGCACCATACCTTGAGGAACTCCTGCAGAGATATCCTGAGACTGCATTAATTGGCATTTCACATCTAAAAACACCTTTCTTTGTGTAGAATATGTATCCAGCAGGTGGACAGAATATCCCTGATTCCCACTGGCTGAAACTTTGCTCAGGCTCCTTGATACCACACTGTCAAATGCTGCCTTGACATCAAGGCGGGTTGGCCCCATCTCATTCTGGTGCTCCAAATGTCTTGCAGGGTGTTACAGCAGTCCTGCAATTTGTTCCTACAACACATTAGTAGGATTTCTGAGGCACGGTTGTGGCTCGATGAATCACAAACCTGCTGCCCTTTTCTCAGGAAGACGGCATTTGTCTTCTCACTCCTCCAGCATCACCATCCTTCGACTGTGCATACTTTGTAACATCCTCCTCAAATACTTGCTACTGACCTCACTTAACGTAATGTCTGGCACAAGCCTTCACTAGAAATGTGTTCAACATGGCACTGAAGTCATTTTGATAGTGCCAATTCTGAGGCCATTGTCTGGAATTATAATTTCTATCAGTTAATGCTGATTTTGTCGGAACTTAAGAAAAAGTGAGCAGGTTCATTTAATGACGTTCATCCCACTTGCAGTGCATGATGGCAGTAGAGAACATGCTGTTACATGTTCCTTGTGTAATGATTTACTGTAATTGATGGGTTGGGCCTCTGGAGCAGAATTCTGATTGATTACCCTGAAGTCAGATGATGGAGCGTCCTTACAACATTTCATGTTGAAATGTAATTGAGTGTGTGGATGCTGAGAAAACATTGCAGAGAAGAAAATATTAGGTCTGTGCTGCAATAGTTGCAGTTATCTTGGAGATTAGTGTGGGCTGAATGAGCACAGCAACTGATGCTTTAATTTTCTCTGATAGATCAAGGATTAACACAATAATGTAAAACATACTTGCAGAATTTTTTTATGCAGTTATGGCTGTAAACAGGTTATGGCTGTACTTTGTCATATATATAGAAATATGTATTAAATATATATATTATTTAACATATATATTTTTGTACTATTTCTATGTATACAGAAATTTTTGTAAAAAGATTGCCTTAGGATGGTAGGCCTTTCATAACTATATAATGAAATCCCTGACAATGACAATTATTACTAACTACCTGCAAAAATAAATTATCCACTTGCAATTAATGTATTTGAGTTTGACTCCTTTGATATTGCCAATGAAGTATATAGGATTGAAATCTCAAGATAAAGATTTGCTTTGCCAATATCAAGTAATAACTCTCAAATCTGACTGTAATCCCTTTACAATAATAGCAAAATATTTAGTTTAAGATATTCATTCCACCTCAAAGAAGCATTATTTAATTTATTTTTTCAGCTACTTCTCCCACAAGTTCTGGCTACTTCCTTCACTGAGGTTTAGACGGTAAGCCCAAAAAGTACTTTGATGGTTAACAGTCCCTTGGGAGTGTGGAACTTGAATATTGCTGAAAAGAGAGACATAACCAAAGCTTTTTGTCTTTTGACAAGTACAAGAATGTAAAATTTAAAATGGTCACTCAATTTATACAACAGAAGAAAAGGATAAGAGACTGTTTGGAAGTTGACTCAAGTTACCAATGAGAAAAAAATGGGAAAGTATAAGTTCCCTAAAAGTTTTTTTTTAAATGGAAGGTTTGAGCATATTCCTTTTGTTTGCAGGGAATGGGTTCCTGCTTATAAATATATGCCACTTCTAGCAATTATAAATGAACTACCTATTGCATTTGTTTTGTTAACATTCCTGCAAAGTAGCTTAAGACATTTTACTAAACTAAAGATGCTATACAAATACATGTTATTGTTTCTAAAATCTGTTCGCAAATTGCTGTGGTTAATGGCAGATTTTATTCAGCGTGATATGTACGGAAACTTGAAACACTTTGTAAAAGTAGCTCAATTTTGGACACTACTTGCAAAGGATCACTGATTACACCAAAACAGAAACTCTGCCCTGTTGCCTTTTCATTTTCCCTTTTATTCTCAAAAACTTCTGATTGAGAATGATTGCACAAATAACTGCATTCAGCTGAAGTGACTCTTCTACAATAGGAAGATCAACCTAATTAACAATGTTTCTGTCTGGAATGCAAACATTAGTTATGAAATTTCCTAATGTGTGCATTCTGTGTTTGAAGTGGAATAGTGCATTGGACAGAGTTTCTTTTGTTGAAAGCATGGTTGTGGCAGGCACATTATCCATTGTTTAGTGACAGGTGAGCTTGGTGCTATTTGCTGGATGTTGAAAGAGAGAGGTCTCTGTTCTCCTTCCTTTGTTTGTTTTGTGTAGCTTCAGATAAATCCTGATAAACACAGCCTCAGTCCAAACAGTGTTCAAGCCATGCAGCTGCAAAGTGTCTCCAAGGCTATGGGGCCCCGGAGCAGCCTGAAATGAATTTGGTTTCAGTTGAAAACTGTTGTGCTTTATTCCACGTAGTAGCTGAAAGATTCGGGGGTAGAGAACAGATAAAACCAGTACTGGAATAACATTTTTAACTACAGGCCTTTGCATTGTGCATTCTTACAATTGCATCATGAATAAATAGTGACAGTCAGGGTCATTTATGTGACAGAACTATTCATTGGAGTAATGCACTTCATTCAGAATTATATGTAAAATATTGTGTGTCAAGAATTCTCATTTGATGATGTATGAGAGACACTCTGTCTCGTAAGATCATTTAGTGTCATATTGAAAGTGGGTTTTGGAAAGTGTGTTGACCTGAGCAGGAAATATAACATGTCCTTCATGGTGACCTTTTATCTCTATCAAATGTGCATGTATATAGATGGTTTAAGACAACCATAAAGAGCACTTGACCAGAGTGAAGTAACTGATTTCCTATAACAGACAAAATCCATATAGACTGGTTGCTGCGAGTAAATGTCAGGAATATTTTGATACTGTATTACTGGCTGCAACTAATGCATTTACTGGGTAATCAGCTGATTTGTTAATGTTGTTACAGGCCACAGTATTCAGCCAGCTCTTGTAAGTGTAGTACAACAAGTATAATTTTTTAATAATCCCAATAATTAGTGCAAAGAAGGGGGTTAAACTGATATGCAAGAAAAACTAGATATTTCACTTGTATTTGAAGTGTTCTGTACATTTATTCCACTCTTGCACTTATTGAACACATCCGGGGATCATGGAAACTTTCTAGGGAAAGCTTGTACAGAATAAAATAATTAATTTTGGTTTTAAAACAAATAACATTTTCACAGATTTATAAAAGAATACCACAAGTAGCATGGAATCTTATAGGGGCCTGAACTTCACAGGCTGTGTTAGGCAATATGGCAGAATTGTGTGAAAGAAGTCTAGCAAGGCTGATCTCAATGTCGGGAACAACTTCTTGCATCTTTTAACAAAGTTCCAGATATTAAGGCGAGATTCTCAAACTGAAACAGAAATCACTGGAGAAAGTCAGCAGGTGCTGGCAGAGATAGTAAGAACTGCAGATGCTGGAGTCAGAGATAACACAGTGAAGAAGTGTCCCGACCCGAAACATCAACCTTCCTGCTCCTCTGATGCTGCCTGGACTGCTGTGTTCCTCTAGATCCACACTGTGTTCTCTCTGGCAGTGACTGAGGTGAGATTCTCGCTAGGCAGCAGCATTTTCCTTTATGGGGATTATTGCTTGAACGACCTCATTACTGCAAGACCGTATCTCATTAACATGCAGCTTTCTATCTTACTACCTGTGTGAGGAAACCGGACATTGAGAATTCTCAACATGGAAACCAGACCTGGGTACCTGGTAACCTCAGCATCCTTGCCAGCCATGCCAAGCCTGTTAGTGTGTCGACACTTCAGGCAGAGCCGGATGCTATCAATCCTGCTGTATTAATGTCTTCTTTTGTGTGGACACACAGGTCACTTGTCAGTAGGGATCTGCCTAAGGAGGGGTGGGGGGGTGCGCAGAAACGTCTTGAATCTTGGTTTTCCACTACATCATGTACCAGCTGCCCCAGCGGCAAGCACGCTGCACGGTCATTCAATCAAGTGGCGAGGTCCAAAACGGTTCGGACAGAGTGTGCCATTGTATTCTGGCGTGCTGTACCCTGCATAAGCAGAGGGCACGGTGATATGATAAATGGTGAGGAGCTGGAGGAATACAGAGTAGTCATCGAGGCGCTGGATGTTGACATTGAGCAGGAGAAAGCTCTCCTTGTGGTTGACAGAGCTCACCTACACCACCCACTACAGAGCAGATGGGACCTGACTGACACTCGCTTCCAATGGAAGATCATGGACTGTCAAGGTCCAGATGCCAGCGTTTGATACACATTGTGGGGGGGTAAGCTGTAGCCCGTTTCCTTTCTGTTCCAATTTGCTGGCTGTCAATAAAATCTCGTGGTTGGACTTGTCTGAATGTTTCCCCTTTTACAATGAACCCTTACTGGACAACGAGAAGATGTGGGCAACCAATTGGACATTGGGGAAAGAGAAGTGGGAGTATCAGCCATGTTGGCTATGTGTGCCATGAGCAGCATGGTGTTTTGGCTGCTGTGCCATTATGTTGCCAGTGAAGGGCAATGGCACAGCAGCCTTTCAAACTTGACTCAAGTGTAAGGGGTGGCAGTCTTTCAGCAGACAACTGTTGACTGACAAGTTGTTCTGGGAATGGTGTGTGGTGAGGTGGGCTAGAATCGATCGTGAGAAAGGCCAAAGAAGTGGGAACGGTAGTTAATAAGTTACGTTTGGTAAAGTACAGTGATAAAACTCATCAGTCTTCATGGCAAGAAACCCTCCCAAAAAACTCCATGTAACTCCCTGAACTTAGCCAAAAAATTGTAACATTCAGCCGATAATATATATAAAATAGGTCAATGCCTAAAATATGACTGTGGTGGTACACACTCCACCCCTCATACAGCTGACTAGAAATTCCCAAATAAAATTGGTAACTGATGTATTTTAGTCTAAGCTGTTCCACCAGACTTCCAAGGAACTCTGACATCGTGCCATGGGAATTTCACATCCATAATTGGACAAGTAGGAAATGTGCCAGGTAAAGGTGGATAGTATGTGAAATCCGTAAAGAAATGTTATTAATCTACCAGCCAGAGCATATCAAAGTTCTAAAGTCTGTACTATATAATTCAACAATATGGAGACAATTGTCTGTCTGAAATTGGTCAAAAATTAGAGACAGAAATGGCTGATATCTTCTTTCCCCAGGGCACAAATATGATAAAATAAATGGTTTCATGCTATGAAATAAGTGATGTCTACAGGAAATGCCAGAATTGAAATTTAAGAACAGTCTTTTGGGACAAATATGAAGTGAATCAGAACTTGCCCCTCCTCATATGTCCTGCACCACCCAAACAATTCAACCATGATCTCACCAACCCCCACACCTCAGCAGTTTGGATATTGCAGGCAACTTGAGAAATATGTTCATTTTTGGTAAAATCACATATTAAAAGTTCAAAATTGGACCAATTCACTGAGATAAATCATTCTTACATCCCATAAACAGTAGAAAAAAATATATTTTTGATAAATTGCCTTCAAAATTTGGTGAATGTACAATGTGCAGGAAATGATGCAATGTCACATGATTTTACTTTCTCTTGCAATCTTGTGGCATGACAAAGCAACAGTAAAATGTTTCTTAAATAATGTTAATGTTTTTCTTCCTTCATCTGACTCTGAAAATATTCTTTAGCTGCCCAATGAGACCAAGAAAATAACAGTTAATATGTAGAATTGAAACTCGGAATAAAGGGATAAGTTCTTATTTATGTGAAAGGCTACTAGGCACAAAGCCACAAATGATTCAGGTTCCAATGTCAGGTTATGTTCAAAGTCACTGCACTAACTGGTGACTTTATTGTGATGTTCAACATTATAAGCAATTTTGGCAGGGTAATGAAGGATATTCTGTTTCCACTAATTGGCATGCCAGTAACTAGGGATCATAATTTCAAGACTGTTAGCAAGAGAGCAAAGGGAAAGATGAGGAGAAATATCATTAGTCAGAGAGTTGTTAGGATTTGGAATGTGCTACCTGGGAGACTGGTGAAGACAGAGACCACAGAAGGCTTCAAAGGAGAGCTGGATATTTATTTGGAAGTGATAAATTTAGAGGGCTATGTAGTAATGGCTGGAGAATAGAAACTAGCTGGGTAGCTGTTTCGGGAGTTGGTACAAAGGCAATGGGCTGAATTGCCTCCTTCTGTACTGTGAAATTCTATGATTCTATGTATTGGTGTGTTTTCATCCAGGCTGCTCAGGGGAATGTGATACAGCAGAAGAAAAATTTTCAAAAAGAACAAATCAGAAGGTTTATCTTACTGCACGTTTAAATCTCCAAACAGATGTCTGGAATCTGCATTTGTCTCCTTTCACGCGACCCCAGGAATCCTTTAGTGAAATGGACAATAGTGACATGGAGGACAAAAATTGGCACAGAAGGAGATGTTCAGGCTTTCTTTAAAAAAAAATGTGGTGGGCACAGTCAGGCAAGTTCTGATCCGAGTACCACAAGGGTGTGGGCAATGTTAGCTATTGAAAGATTAGTCAGCCCAATAAACTAGACATGAAAAACTACAACTAACATTTAGCTCTGAACTCTGAAAAAACATCTCTTGTTGTACAATGCAAAATGTTGAATGGGTAGGGCTTTGCCAGGAGCTGTAATTGGTCATTTCTCAAGAAAAAGTGCAAAAACAAATTGCCTTTTTAAACTTTAAAAATGTAGAAAGTTTGTGACACAATGCATTGAGCTTAGGAATGAAACTGGTCTTCACTGGGAGTGTAAATGTGCAGAATCAGCAGACCACTTTAAACTCTGCTCGATCTCGCTTCTGTGTTAATGATAAAGAAAATGGAGCAGGATGTGCAAGATTTGCCAATTCACAATTACCCATTTTGCGCAACTGCCGAAGGCTTACTTAACCCACTTCTATCTCGTACAGACGTGTTGATGGAGATCAGTCACGCACTTAAATGAGACTGTTGATAGATGAACACCCAACCCAGTTCCAAACAAAAATACCTTTGAATTAAATGTGAACAAGCTGGTCTGGGGTGCTCACTCTGCAATGAGGTTTTTGGAGAACAAAACCAGAAAATGCTGGAAATGCTCAGTGGGCCCGGCGGCGTTTATAAAGAATGAAGACAAAGTTATCAGATCAGGTCAAAGATTCATCACAAACACCGGAAGAAGTTGAAGGTTTGACCTTGTTTAAGCAAGTGCAGAGGGAGGAAAACTTCAAAGGAGTCAGACTGGATACAAAACATTAACTCTGTTTCTCCCTCTATAACCCACACCCGTTCAATTTCTCCAACATTTTCTGAGTTTGTTTCAGATTTCCAACATCCGCAGTATTTTCCTTTTATATAAAATTCCCATACTGTGGTGCTAACTATTTCTGGCTGCGGCATGGTCTTCCTTCCCAATCGTTTGGAATAATAACCAACATTCCATGAGTAAATGGCTGCCAGCAGTTTTTGATTGACCCACTCAACTCTCTTGGGTGGAAGGCAACTGGATGTTCTTTTCACAAATCTATGAGGTGTCACAGAAGTTAGAGATATTCCTATTTAGTCCTTGCATCAAAGTAAACAAGTTGAACAGCTGAAAAAAAAATCCAAAGAACTGTGGATGCTGGAAAATCAGAAACAAAAACTGAAATTGCTAGAGAAACTCAGCAGAAATGGCAGCATCTGTGGAGACAAAACAGAGTTAATCTTTCGAGTCCAGTGATCCATCGTTCGATTTCCAGCATCCTTAGTTCTTTGTTTTATTCCGCTCAACCTTCCCTTCTCAAGGCAGGACAGTCCCAACTTCTGCAATCTTTCCCAAAATAACCTGAAGTTCCTCACCCCCGGGATTCATGAATCAAACCCGATCCAGCTTTTCATGCCTGCATTTCATAACGTGTGTAGATTGGTGGAATAAAAGTAGGGACTAATGAAATGCTTGATCACCACATTGCTCGGTTTCAAGTTTGTATTTGGTTGTTAAAGTAGACAGAGAGAAGGAGCAGGGAACAACAAAATGGCAACACAAGGTCACACTATGAGAAAATGCTTAAAGTTGTTCTGAAAGACACAGGGCATTTTGTTAAAATGTGAATGAAAATGTAAAGTGTGAGGTTATTCACTTTGATCGGAAGAAACAAGGTATAGATATTTTGTAAAAGGATCTCCTCTGGGCCTCCTCCAGTGTCACAATGACGCCACCTGGAAACTGGAGGAGCAGCACCTCATATTCCGCCTTGGGAACCTACAACCCAATGGTCTCAAGGTGGACTTTACTTGTTTCAAAATCTCCCCACCCCCGACCTCATCCCATGACCAACCCTCCCTCTCAGCCCCGCCTCTTTGACCTGTCTGTCTTCTCTCCCACCTATCCACTCCTCCCACCTCACTGACCAATTCCTACCACTGCCCACCTGCACTCACCTATCACCATCCCACCTACCTTTCCCAGCCCCACCCATCCTCTCTCTATTTGGTTCAGAGCTCCCTTCCCCCACCCCCATTTCTGAAGAAGGGTCCCAACCCGAAACATCAGCTTTCCTACTCCTCTGATGCTGCCTGGCCTGCTGTGTTCCTCCAGCTCCACATTGTGTTATCTCTGACTCCAGCATCGGCAGTTTTTACTATCTCAGATTACTGAGAGGCCTGGATACAGTGGATGTGGAGAAGATGCTTTCACTAGAAGGAGAGACTGGAAACTGAGAGCACAGCCTCAGAGTGAAGGAATGACCCTCTAGATCAGGAGGAATTTCTTCATCCAGAGAGTAGTTAATCTGTGGATCTCATTGCCGAAGCATGCTGTGGAGGCCAAATCATTGAGTGTATTTAAGACAGAGATAGATAGGTTCTTGATTAGTAAGGGGGTCAACAGTTACAGAAAGAAGGCAGGAGAATAGACTTGAGAAACATATCAGCCATGATCGAATGGTGGAGCAGAGTCAGTGAGCTGAATGGTCTAATTCTGCTCCTATATTTTATGGTCTCAGATCTGCTTGCCCTAGTAGGAATTTTGCAGAAGCTGTCAGAATACAGACCACAATATACCCGATACATATATACATCCCAGTTCACCTTTCAGCTCCTAAACACTAATG
Organism: Rhincodon typus; assembly: GCF_021869965.1. Taxonomy (NCBI): domain Eukaryota; kingdom Metazoa; phylum Chordata; class Chondrichthyes; order Orectolobiformes; family Rhincodontidae; genus Rhincodon; species Rhincodon typus. The sequence continues at coordinate 18,101,258 of NC_063354.1, read as the reverse complement.
TTGATTTAATAAACATTGTGCTTTCTTCTTCTCATTGACTTAACCAACTAACTAAAGACGCTTTCATATGAAATCTTATGAATTCTCCATTTTGAAGGTCTATTCTAATGCAGATTTTTGTCAGACTTTGTGCTGAAGTCTAACCTAAATTGAAAGAAAAGCAGCTAGATATTGTTTCAGGCCAAACTATAAAACTCTGTGATGCCAGAAGGCATATGATCATTACACAAATCCCAACATAATTAGGTAGTAAATATTTTGAGCAACATTGCTACTGCCTGAACTGTACATATGTGATTGTTAGTCCTATACAGCGGTGAGCTCTCGGGGGTGGGGGGGTTGGATGAACTGAATTGCACCCTTCTGTACCCTCCCTGCTGTCAAAACCGATAGCAATCACCACATTCATCTCAAAAACAGGCTCATGGGAAGCAGATTTTATTATTTTTAATTTCAAAAGTATACTTTATTCATAAAAACTTCTTAATATGCGTATATAGTCACTAAAGCAGTTCCTTCTGTACAGTTGCATATGAAAAAATAAACAAATATTGGAGTTTGATTCTATCCAGCAAATAAACCAAAGGCATTTCTTACTTGTACAAAGAAATAGTAAGAACTGCCGATGCTGGAGTCAGAGATAACACAGTATGGAGCTGGAGGAACACAGCAGGTCAGGCACCATCGGAGGAGCAGGAAAGCTGATGTTTCGGGTCGGGACCCCTCAAGAAGGGTCCTGACTCGAAACATCAGTTTTCCTGCTCCTCCAATGCTGTCTGACCTGCTGTGTTCCTCCAGCTCCATATTGTATTATCTCTTACTTATACAAGCCTGTATTTATATACCTTTGAGACACCAGGAGAGTCTGATAACTGAACGGACCCCCACTTACCTTCAGCTGGAAGATCTTAGACAGTGGTCTTTCCCCACTGTGCCTTGGCAGCAGCTGCGCCAAACTTTAGTGCATCCCTCAGCACGTAGTCCTGGATCTTGGAATGTACCAGTCTGCAACACTCAGTCAACCTCAACTGCATGTTCTGGAAGACCAACAAGTTTCGGGCAGACCAAAAAGTGTCTTTCACCAAGTTGATGGTCCTCCAGGCACAGTCGATGTTTGTCTCTGTGTGCTTCCCAGGGAGCAGACCGTAGAGTCCTGTGTCACAGAACCTTGATGAAAACCATTGCATCTTTCTCCAGACTTCCTTTACAAAGGCACATTCCAGCAGGAGATGTGTGACAGTCTCAACATCCACCCCCCCCCCCCACCCCCCAGCTGCTTCGAGGGCAGCGTAGAGTAGCGCACAGAGCCCAGCTGTACATGAAGAATCTGACATCTAGTGTCCTCCTCACCATCAGCCAAGTGATGGCTTGGTGCTTGTTGGAAAGTCCTAGTGATGAGGCATTCTGCCAAATGACTTTGACAGTCTGTTCAGGGAAAACCCAACAGGATCCACCCTCTCCTTTTCCCGCAGGTTCTCAAGGATGCAAATTTCTCCACAATGGTGATATGGAAAGGTCCAACTACTTGAAATGTTCTGTGGCAACGAGGCCAGTTCCATCCTTCACAACACCAGGGAGAGGTAGAACCTCAGAATGTAGTGACACTTGGTATTTGCATACCAAAGGTCTACACACAGCTTGATGTGGCCACACACAAGGGCGACCATCAGGATAAGGATGGCTTTGGATACATTCTAACCCACCCTTATTCAGAGATTTGTACATTATGTCCCTATGGACACAGTCCAAGATAGACCTCCAGATGAAGTGGAAGGTGGCTTGGGTGACTGCAACGGTGCAGGTTCTGGAAATGAGCCAGACCCGCTCCACATACAACAGAGTGCCTCACACATGATGATCAGGTTTTTATCGCAATGGAGAGGGTACAGTGCTCCCAAAAGCCCAGTTTTTGTCTCTCCTTGGCGATGTGCTCCTCCCAAGATTTTGCGTGCACCCCAGGCCCTCCAAATCATATTCCTAGCACTTTCAGGTAATCTGTCCTGACGGTGAAGGGGATAAAGGATCGGTTAGCCAGTTCCCAAAGAACATGGCCTCACTCCTGCCCCAATTTACTTTGGCCCCCTAGGCCAGTTCAAACTGGTCGAAGGTGCTCATGAGTCTGTGCACTGACAGCAGATCTGAGCAGAAAATGTCAATGTTATCCATGTACAGGAAGGCTTTGACCTGTGGGCCTCTGCTGCATGGAATAGTCACCCCCCTCAGGCTCGCCATTCTTACTGATGGACGCAGCAAAAGGCTCTATACAAGATACAATCAAGGCAGGAGAGAGTGGGCAGCCTGCTCATGTGAGGCAGGTAGTTGGATGTTTTATATACACCACCTGTTTTACTATTTTTAAGTGCCTTTGTCTTCTTAATGCTCCACAAGTTTATTCCAGATTTCTGCAAATGTCCTCTCAAAGCGGACTCCATGCTCTAAATACTGAATGTAAAGAGGCTGGAAATTTGGGTCCCCTTATGCAAATGAGGAGAGAGAATTGAGCTGTTGATCAACATCCTAACAGAGGACAGCATTTCTCCTCAGGCCAAAAAATAGTCTGTATTTAAATACTCCCAATAAATGAACAGTGCTTTCAGTATTTCCATAGATAACTGCTCAAAGTGTACTTTTATTGCAAAATATTTCATCTCTAGACAGTGGCCTCAGGATAATATGAAAGCAACCAGTTAGTGCAATACTTTTAAGATACTGTCACCATAGGCAGAAACGGGATTATATCAAACATTACCTGTATTATCTCCAGGGTTAGTTTTGCATGAGGATTTTTCATTCTGTTGGCTTCAAATACAAGCTGTACAAACTTAAAACAAGTGACAGATACAGGAAACAAATAAATCTGCTGATTAAATATATTGTTTTCTTGGACTAGATACTAGCCAGAAGTAAAAGTGCTAGTCGTAACTTGAAACAGAGGAGAAGGCAACAATCAAAGTCAATATTGTTACACAATGAAATTGGCTACTTGATGGCCTGGGGTACTATGAGAAAAGTTGTGCAAAGCATCTGTAACGCTTGGGTTCTGTTCATGGTGATCGACACCAAGATGTTATAAGCAACGACTGAATACTCCTTGAATGATTGCAAAATTGAGTAAAGATGAGTACAGGACATCTCTTAAAGGCAAAACTTACAACAGCATTCATACAATATATGACAGTTTAAAACAAAACATTATTGTGGCATGCCTTCAATTCACGAATGCCTGAACTCTGGAATTCCCTCCCAAAACTTCTCCATCCTTCTACCCTTCTTCTTTTAAGCTCCTATTTACTACATTTTTGCCCAAGCTTTTGCCAATCTGCTCAAACAGTATTTTGGCTTGGGATTTATTTTGCTTTATACCCTTGTGTGTAACACTTTGATTCAGTTTATTAAACATAAAGGCAATATACAATTATAAGCTGTTATTTTGCTGAGCAACACTCAATTTTTCTAATAGATTTTGATGGTTCTAAATGCTAATATCTATACTTCAAATGCATGCTTTGTTTCATAAATATTCCATAACAAACAGGCATTAATTTTCAATACTAATGATATTGTTGAGAATAAAAGTGCTGTTTTTCTCAAGGCCATCCTGTCAAGCTGTGGTATTGGTATTCTTTGTGCCTGCCTCTTTGTCTTCATGGGATGACAAAACTATGATTGGTAGCTGTGTTCCTAAGGGGTTAAACACAGGAGTTCAGAAAGGTGAAGAAAAACTCACATGATCTATGAACCCTCTGGTAAGGTGTCAGATGTGTCTCCCTGTCCTGTAATCAACTGAAGGTCAATGGTCTAGGCTCCAAAGAGTCTGCCACATGTCCTACCATGCGCTTTTTGTACTGATAAACAACCATTGTCTAGTTTTTACAGCCACCCTAATAACATAAGTCTGCTGACAAAAGTTCTCTTTCACTGCTGTGAACTGAATGATGCAAGGGTTACTGAAAACCAACTAAATTTAGAAAATAGTTGAACGTTCACTTTTTTTTACTATTTTCAAGTTACCTGGAAAGGAAAGGCTATACGACTGTAAGAGTGGTTAAAGGGAACTGGTTAAAATATTAGTGCTGATGCAACCACAGCTGCACCTGTACCAGATTGACTGATCCTCATAAAAATGTCCAGATTAATTAGTCTTAAATGCAGCTAAGCCTTAGGCATGCTTAGTTGAATGTTGGATGGATTTTATCATTGCAGGCTCTGTGTATTCCAGCAAGCTTGGAAAATGTGTCGAGTTTCCAGCAGTTGAGTTTTGATGTTCATGCAAAAGTCACTCCTGCTACAAAAAAACAAAGGCCAGGATATTTTAGCCTCAATTTAATGGCACCAAGCAACTTCTGACCAGGAAGTTGGCAAGAAGAGTTACACATTCTCAGCAGCCATGCTCCAGGAGCAGGTAAGACTGTAGGAGTGGCTGCTCTTCTGTATCATGGACGTTCTTGTCATTGATTGGGTGGTTGGAGCACAAATGGGGCACAATTGTGGCGACAGAGACCTAGGATTTTGTCGCAGGGCCCTGCAGAGTGCCCTTACCTCTGACCCCACCAGCAATACTTTTTAAAATGAACCTGCCATTCTGAGTTTTGTGCCTCTGGCCCTGAAACGGTAGCAATCGTTAAGTAAGTTTAGAAGGACACCCCTATCCATTTGCTGCTCACTACTACCACAAATTGGAGTTGGGTCTTGTTTGCCATGACCAGCAGAATTTTCCGTTATGTGAATCTCCTTGTGCTGACTGCATGGAAAGTCTTAGCAGATTAACTGCAGCAGTACAGGCTACAGTTTCAGTTGCCATTCTCCCAGTTTATTTCAGATGAGTGGGATTAAAATCTCTCTGTCTGACACAAAGTAAATAGGCATTATTCAAGAATTTGGCTGGATGAATTAGAATGCTGAAGATCCAAATGTTTAATTCTGCAGCGCAGCTCAGAACATCTCTATCCGGCAGTGAAATATGTGGCAGAATCCTACCATCTTTTGATTTTGGATTCAAATGCTACCTGGGCAGGAAGTGAGGTCATTCTATAAGTGTGAATAGTTTTTAGTTATCTAGGTTCAAAGCCTCTCATCTTCCATGAATGTAATGTAACATATTTATCATACAATCGCATTAAATTTAAGCGTTAAAAGAAATATACATTTATAGTATCTGTATCCTATTTTTAAAAATTCCATCCCAGTATGAGTTTTCAACCAGTCATTCTTATAAATTATTGTGTAAATCTTTCATTAAGCGGAAGGTCACCCAGTTCTGTATTAGATGTTACGCAAAGGTAAAACTGTGGATACAAACACCTAAAGGGAAGTAGCTATTGTTCATGTGAATCAAACCACTTTAAGTAGAAGCGAAGGACACTGATAACAAGTTATGTTATTTAGAGATAGTAAGAACTGCCGATGCTTGAGTCAGAAATAACACAGTGTGGAGCTGGAGGAACACAGCAGGCCAGGCAGCAACAGAGGAGCAGGAAAGTTGATGTTTCGGGTTAGGACCCTTCTTCAGATTGTGCACCCAGAACAATCTATAACTTGGATTAGATTGCATTGGCAAGTAACACCATACTTGAACCCTGCAATTTCAAAAGCTGACAGTAATTTTGGAAGCAAATCCACGATGCAATATCTTAATTACAGTGATGCAGTTAGGAACACTCGACAAAAAATACAATAGTCATCATTTTGACTTCAAACTGTAATGACACCATGTGATTCATTATGAAAAGTGATGTAAGAGTGAGTGTATTGCAGGTCACAGAGAACTGAAGTTAATACAGAGACATACACGTCAGTGCGAGGCCTAATTATCTTTAGAAATGTAGAAATGGATCAGACAAAAGAAAAGATAAAGGTCCATCTAACTGAATGGTTCTCAAATCTTTTCAACCAAGGACCTTTTATCTCGGGAAAAGACTCTGCAGATCACCTACCACTCCTACCCTGCTGGCCTTCAATTGCCACTGTGATAATATTAATGGAAAATAATATAAACCAAAAATAAATGCTGTTTCTTAGGCACTAAAAACAAAATATTTAATGACATTCATTCATTAGACATCATATACATAGAAACATTCATAACACAAACATTAATTCTACATGGGAATATGTTTATTTGCAATGCTCTAATAAATGATACAAAACCATCACAAAACCATCTGAGAAACTAATACTTACCTTATACTTATACTAATCAAACAAATTCAGTCAGAAAGTAAATGTTATGGATAAAACTACTGACCTCAGATGATGTATGGAGGTTGGAGTTCCCACCTACTCTTTACCAGGGCCTCAGACTTGGCTTTGCACATTAGTAACTTTCATCCTGTGCCAGCCTACAGCCTACTAATGATCCATAGGGCACTCTTTAAGAATCATTGATCTAGCTCACCTTTAACCATCCTGGCAGTATCAGAATACAATTATAATGGAGTTGTTAACTGATCAGAGTAACCGATTTCTATTAATGCACAACAGCCCCAGGTATAAGATAACAAGGTGTAGAGC
>NC_063354.1:18058916-18084748 GCF_021869965.1 Rhincodon typus | reverse complement strand
TGTTCATCCAGCGCTACACCTTGTTATCTCTTGGTTTTCACAGTCCTTTCTTATGGCAAAATTGTTCCTTGATTAGTGTTTAATTGGTTCAAAACTAATTTGTAGAGTTTCCTGTTCTATCCTCACAAACTGCAGAGGAAAGTCTTTCCTGTGGATATTGTCAGTTTCCTTCCTTATATAAGAACCACTATCAGAACAGCCCTTACACTAACAAATATAATGAAGGTGTTTACTTTTTTTCTTATCATTGCTGAGTTTCTTTACCTAGAGCATGGTTAGAATATGAAGCTTGTCACCACAGGGAGTAGTTGAGGTAATATGGCAGAGAAGTAATCAAGTGGGAACTAGATAAATAAATGAGGGAGAATTAAGTAATACCAAAGTATGAGATTACATATAGCTGAGTGGAACATGAAGGATATGAAGGTAAGGAATATTAATTCATAACATAATCAGTTTATACATATATTGAAGCTTTTAAAGATAAGATATATTTGCTCATCTGTAATACACTGACTTGAAGCTAATGGATAGTTCTGAATTCACATTCTGTTCCACATAGGCCATGGCATCTCCTGGAAATGTGAACAATTTCCTCCCATCTCATCAAATGGAAGAAGGATCTTACAGGAGTTAGTGGCTGGGATATTAACAGTATCAATCACATTGCTCTTGAACAATAGCTAAAGGGAAACCATGTGAGACATGTACTTGTCCTCTCTCTTTTTTTGGGAATATCTAATGGACATGGAGTGAGGTGGTGTGGTGCAAACATTTTGTGTGGCTGCTGGAATTTAGACCTGGGCAAAGAGCAACTTTGGTCCCCTTATCTACAGGGAGATTTACTGGCATTGGATGCAGTCCCAAACAGGTTGATTCCACGTATGGTGGGATTGTTTTATGAGGAGAGATTGAGTAGACTGTCTGTGTGGAGTTTGCACTTTCTCCCCATGTCTGTGTGGATTTCCTCCAGGTGCTTGAGTTTCCTCCCACAGTCCAAAGATGTGCAGGTTAGGCAGATTAGCCATGTAAAAATTGCCCCATAGTGTCTAGGCATGTGAAGGTTAAGTGGGTTAGCCATGGTAAAAGCCCCATGTGGGTTATGGGGATGGAGTGGGTGGGTCTGTTTGAGATGTTCTTTGCGGGGTTGGCGCAGGCTCAATGGGCTGAATGGTCTCTTTCTGTGCTGTAGGGATTTTGATACCAGATTGGGCCTGAACTCATTGGAATCTAGAAGATGATAGGTGACCTTATTGAAACATACAAGATTTTTAGGGGACATACAGGGTAGATGTGGAAAGGTTGTTTCCCCTCGGGAGAGTTTAGGACTAGCAGACATCATCTCAGAATAAGAGGTTTCCCTTTAAAACCAGGAATGAGGAAGAATTTTTTTCTCTTAGAGGGTTGTGAATTTGTGGAATTCTTTAAAGCAGAAAGCTGTAGAGGTTGGGTTGTTAAGTACATTCAAGACTGAGGTGCACCAATTTTTAATCGGTAAGCATATAAAGGGTTCTAGGGAAAAGGCAGGAAATTGGAGTTGTGGGCTATCAGATCAGCCATGATCCCATTAAGTGGTGGAGCAGAGTCAATGGGCTGAACGGCCTACTTCTGCTCTTCTGTCTTGTAATCTTAAAAGGTAAAAGCTGCTGGAGTAAGGATTTATCTCCATTTCTCTTCTCAATTTTAAGTTCTGACCTTTGTTGACCAAAAGTGGCTACATTCTTACAGCAGACAAACTCTCTATTAAAAGTCATTGGATTTTCTACACCCAGGAACTGAGGAGGAAAGGGAATAAACAGCCACAACTGAAAAGGAGATAACAAGGTGTAGAGCTGGATGAACACAGCAGGCCAAGCAGCATCAGAGGAACAGGAAGGCTGACGTTTCGGGCCTGGATCCTCCTTCAGAAATTTTGTTATCTCTGATTCTCCAGCATCTGCAGTTCCTGCTATCTCTGAAACAACTGAAAAGGAACTGCCTCAGTGAGAACCAAAACATCTGATGCAATCCATGAATCTTTATTGACTTTAATATGTCTTGCTTGGCTGAGTTTAACATGTGTAAAATTTGTCTTTCTTTTTTTTGTCTATTTGGGAAGCATATATTTGCTTACTGACAGAGTACACACACGCACAAATGTAATATCAATTGGTTGTTTTATATTGCTTAATTATAGACTTTGAGTTCTGCTTTAGTAGTCCACTCCTATATTTGTTTTACAATCAACTCCATTTAAGGTTGATTACAATGCAGTATCTGCAAGACACCAGGTGGGAGTGTTATCGCAGGTATGGTGGATAGATAGCATTGTTTAACAAATGGATTACATTGCACGTGACTGGAGATATCAGTGTACCACAACAAAGCATGATAGACTCAACAAGTCCAGCATCTTGGATACTAAAATAACAAATTTAAAATAGTTAAATCCTGATTTCTAAAATCTGAAGGTTTACATTTTAATCAGTGCAGCTTACAATCACTTCATTAAAATAATAATGGCCTGAATCATACCAAAGATAGTAGGAACTGCAGATGCTGGAGAATCCGAGACAACAAGGTGCAGGGCTGGATGAACACAGCAGGCCAAGCATACCAAAGGTTGTTTAAGTATCAATTAGGGGGATTGTCACAGAGGGTGGTCTCCCCAAGATCTTGTGACTTGCCTTGTATTATCTTACCAAACTCACTTCATTAACTAGGTACCATGGCCTCATGGGACATCGCTCATTGTGTTCAACCACTCACCACAGGTGGAAATGCTGGCTACTGCCAAAACCTGTCAAGATACCACGCACTGGTGCCATCTTTAAAGCCCAGCCATGTACCTTATCAAGCACTTGTGGTCTGCAGCTTCCCTGCACTGTTCATTTTATTTGACCTGGACATATCAGACAGATGGTAACTGATAGCCCGCTTTGCCCAGGGCTGCCTGGATGTATAGCTAGACAGGGCATGCATGCGCTCACTGTCCATGGAGCGTGACCTGAGATGCTGGTGACAGATAGAAGTCGGAGGACCAAGCAGTCAACCGGAGTCACCAGACTTGCTCTTGCTGGGAATTGTCACTGTTTAGTTTCTACCTAGTGGGTGTGAGAATTTGAAACTCGACATCAATGAGATGAGTTGACGTAGTAATGACGATGTTAATGCATATTAATGCAAGAAAATAGGCCTATTCTCACTCATTAATGAGAATCTGGCTTCACCATTCAACACTTGGTTAGCGACAAACATCTGCACCTCCCAGTCGCGAACCGTTTCAACTCCCCCTCCCAGTCCTTGGACAACATGTCCGTCCTGGGCCTCCTGCAGTGCCACAACGATGCCACCTGAAGGTAGCGGGAACAGCATCTCATATTTCACTTCGGAACCCTGCAGCCCAATGGTATCAATGTGGACTTCACAAGCTTCAAAATCTCCCCTCCTCCAACCACGTCCCAAAGCCAGCCCAGCTCATCCCCGCCTCCCTAACCTGTCCTTCCTCCCACCTATCCACTCCTCCCACCTCAAGCCCCACCCCCATCTCCTACCTACTAGCCTCATCCCGCCCGCTTGACCTGTCCGTCCTCCCTGGACTGACCTATCCCCTCCCAAACTCCCCACCTATACTCACCTTTACTGGCTCCGTCCCCGCCTCTTTGACCAGTCTGTCTCCTCTCCACCTATCTTCTCCTTTATCCATCTTCTATCCGCCTCTCCCTCTCTCCCTATTTATTTCAGAATCCACTTCCCCTCCCCCATTTCTGAAGAAGGGTCTAGACCCGAAACGTCAGCTTTCCTGCTCCTCTGATGCTGCTTGGCCTGCTGTGTTCATCCAGCTCTACACCTTGTTATATTGGTTAGAGAATGAGATCTTCTTCAGTCAACAGCAGGAATCTCCTTAGTGCTGATCTCACACAACTTTCCCAAATTTCTCGTTAATACCCTGTCATTCGGGGCCAGGAAGATTCCACTCAGTGTAACTAAGCAGAATGTATTTGTACATGTTTAATATTTTCACCTGGATTGGTTTTAACAGTAAAACTATTCCCTGACATGTTTAACTCAACAATACCTATAAGATTTAATTATTTCACATATAGTAAATTATAGTACAAATAATCTGTAAAGCACATAGACAATGTGCAATGCAGCATCCTCTTCTAATTCAAAACTTCTGCTACAATCAAATGTGGAACGAAAAAAGAGGAAAATCATTCCAATCTTCTTCACCTCAATATAACAAGAAGGAGGAATGTATTTATGCATAACAACAGGCATGGAGCATTTCAGCCAAATGGCTAGTTTCTGTGCTGTATATCCTATGAAACTCCACGTAAGTCTCCACAATCCAATTCAAACAGACCAATGCTCTGTAAACTACATTTATATTCTATACTATTTCATCTTTTTTGCCCTTCCATTTATCTATCCCTCTAATGTGTCACCATTTATGTTCTGTTCTCATTTGGCATTTTTGGCAATAGTTTCTTACCTCATTCTTTGAATCTATAATATTATTCACCAATTTTCCATATGTTTCTTCAAAATTAACTAAATCTGCTAATTTATTATCAGATTCAAACTTCAATATACTTGCCTCTGTTACAAAATCCAGCTCATTTACTTATAAAATGGAAAACTGCAGTTTTGGCATTGATCTTCGGGAAGACTACCTGCTTCTGTTCATCAATCTAAAAATTTTGTGTTAATCCCAATATTCTTCTTCCGTGATCACATATAGTACTCTATTTTTGTTGTGAAGTTCTATTTGGGTCACTGAATTGTCACTCTTGTATAGAATATCCTGTCTACTGAATCTAATCAAGAATTCCAATGAATGTGTTGAAAACTATACAGTTTTCAATAAATCAAATTGACATTTGTTTCTTATTTATACTTTTCTGAGTGATTGCAACAACAAAATGGCACATTCTGCATGCAAAGCTAAATAAAGTGATGTCACAGTGAATACTGTGTATTCCACACATAAAGTGTATAGTAGAGAAAACGGTACATTCTTTAACATGTATGCAATGTGTACACCAGCAGTGTGTCACTTCAAAAGAAAATCACTGAAGATTGTGTGAATAGAACTGAGAGCTGAAACTGTTCCACACCCAACAGATGGGAGTGTTAAAACTATTAAAGTACATCTCAGTTTAATTTGCAAAATGTTAATATTGAACTGAAAAAGACATACAGAAGATTTTCATGGGATGCAATGCTTGAGAGCTATTCAGTCACTTAATGAGTGTTCAATAGATGTGGAGTACGGTGGCGACAAATGAGAACTATCTCTACTGATGGGACTGATGTGCCTCTATTTCCATTGAAGTTCAGAGGAGTATTTTCCAGTGTTCTGAAAATTACCAAAATACTTGGTTTTGGATGTTGAAGCAGTAGGTTTCTTTAATGATAGATGTTCCTCAAAAAAAATTAAAAGAAACATTGAGTTATGTGATGAAGACAAAGTGCTTCTTATCCCAACTGCCGAACAAAGATAAATTATGACAGTGCACAACTTTGATCAATAAATGTGATGTTCTATCAGGTACAAATGACAAGAAGGGATGAATGCAATTAATTTTTAACTACCACAAACCAATGGGGAACTTTAATTATTCATTAAACAAGGCCCTGCATCTTCTCCTAATGAGATGTGAGGGAGTTTTTCATTAATGTTAAACTCACTCCGTGTTTCATGTCCATGTTAGTTAAGAGACAGGGTCACTCTGATAGACCAGTGGAGGTGGTATTAAACACTAATGTGTAAATGTAATTTATATCCAAATTAAATGAAAAACATTGTGTTCAGCACTGTGCATAATACTGGTACCTTCTGATGTGAATTGTCAATATAGTATGTTGTATGGCCACACTGCCTTTCCACATACTCATACAGACATCAATATCAATACCAATACATCAAAACAACCTCAGGGATTTATGATCAGATTTGATGTGAAAAAATACAAAGCAATAAAATATTTGGTTAGCTGCATTAATAAAATGCCTATACAATATAGTTGAGATACTGATTGTGCTTCATGTTGTTATCATTTACACAGATCAAACAATGAGAGATGAATGTTAATTATGGATTGAGTTTAACACATTTCTTTCAACTACTTCTTTACCATTTATCGATATGCTGAGGATCAGGAGTTGCTTTCCCAATAATTGCCATAATGTGCATAATGATGGTTGTCGTAGGAACTTTCACTGTCATCCTACTGCCATTTTGTTGCAGTTGCCTCCTCAGTTTGTACTGAACCATATCATTGAGACAGTGTTAGCTCTGCAATGCCACCAGTCTTATACCGTCACTAGAATTGCAAGAGAGGAAGAGGTCTGAGTCTTTGCTACCATAATTTTTATTGTAGCAATATTTTGGAGGACAAGAGAGAAAGTTAAGTACAGCTTATTCAACAGGCAGTTTTTTTTTGTGTGCACTAGTTCTCTCAAGCAGAAAAAAAGTAATTTGTAATCTTATTCTGATGGCCAGAAGCCAGACTTGTGACAGCCTGTATTTAAGAAAGCATTCATTCTTTCCAACAGCACCTATCCTTTTACTGGTATTTTAATCTGAGATGCATTGTTTGTTATGGTTTATTTTACTTTGTAAGCAAATAATTGGTGATCTGTGTGAAGTAGCTATCAATCTGACCTTTCAGCAATATAATACTACACCTGTGTGGGAGCTTGTTCATTCAGTTCTCCAGATGGCTAGAGTGCGATTCAGAAAACCACCAATAGTGCAGGTTCAATCCATGTATCAGCTGTGGCAATTCAGGAATACTTGTGGAATTTTGCCCCTTAATCTAGTCAATTGCCTATTTTAAATGGAGTGAGAGTTGCCTATGGTCTTTTGGGGCAATGGGTAATCAATTCATTGACTACATCAGTGTACTTTAACTGAATGTATTGCTTGGACTAGTTTTGTTTAATACAAAGGTATTAAAGTGGCTTTCCATTGATGGTTCAATGGATCATTGTTTCTAGTCTAGGCAGAAAATTTTAAATGTTCGGATTTCTTTTTGGAAATACATATTTTCTGCGATTGGGTCCAAAAGGGGTTGGACTCAGTCCCGGTAAAACTCTAAATGGGCTCTCTTTGTCTAGCCATATTGGCACTAGGGTTAGGTAGAGGATGAAGTCCGTGGAATTATGGGATCAGCACCTTCAGAAGAGAAGTAAGCAGACAGAACTGAAGGAAAAGTAGACAAAAGTATCAGGAATAGATATTTGGGTTTCAATGCTTGAGGAACCATCTCCAGTATAAGATAATGCCTTTAGTAGAAAAGATGGAAGAAGAAAAAAGTTGGAAGTTAAAGAAGCGAGATAATGACAACTTTATTTTTTGATCATTTTACGGATTGTGTTCGAAACAAGTTGGAGAGGCCCAGATCAGTTTCAATCAGGGCATTTTCATTTCTTTGTTCAGATGTTAAATCATGTTAACGCATTACAATTTCAAGGGTTTGATGTATCCCTAACTAATTAAAATAGACTTATGAAAACACCTTCCTCACCTTGTATTAATGTATAGAAATCAAAAATGAAGATAAATACTAAACAACATATATTGTCTTCATTAACCAGAACAGGGGTGAAATAATTGTCATCTTTGCGACTTTTTAAATATTTGGATCTCTTAACTACTCTGTTTCAATATAGTGCCAAGCTTTAAAGTTTTCAGAGTTGAGAAATGTGCAACAATGTTCTACTCCATCAATTATTTTAGGGAGCCTCAAGAATCCATGTGTGCCAATGAAAACCTTTGAATCTGATGAGATGTCAACCTTCTCTATTTGCTGATTCCTTATGGTTGCCCTATTAAGATGAAGAAATTACTGCATGAGGTCTCAGGCTTAGTCCTAGGTGGACTTATAACATGTGAGCTCAGGTGACTGCTAAGTGTGCCAACTATAGCTTAGATGCTGGAACTCTTGCATTAGAGTCATAACATTTGGGGGTCAAAATCTAGCTGATACTCAGGGCATGCTGTATTGTTGAAGGTGTCATCTTTCAGACAGGACATTAAACTGAGGTCCGATCTGAATGTAAAGGATCCCATGGTGCTATCTTGAAAAAGAACAGAGGAATTATCCTCTGGTGCCTCAAATATTATTTATGCTTCAATCACCAACACAAGAAATGGTTATCCTACTTGTTGGAGATTGCTGTCGCCAAATTGGTTAGCACTTTTCTCCACTTACACAATGATTACGTTTCAGAAGTGTTTAATTAGAATTACAATTACATTTCATTGTCACATGTACTCAAGTATAGAAATACATGAGTGCAGTGAAAAGTGTACAAAGTCGCCATTCTCATGTGCCACTTTGGTTACAAAACCAGAATTTTTAAAACGAACAACAGCAGAATAAAAGATAGCCAAAAGATAAGAAAACATCCAGTTGGGAACCACCGGTGCAGGCACTCGGGCCTAGCCATGTCCTGGAGTCTCGGTCAGACTGCAGGTCTCACATTGATCACCAAGAGGAGCCACATTCTTGTTGTGCAACCGCCTCCAATCACAGGGAGGAGCCAGGTCCGCCATCGCTGCCTCTGACCGTGCCAAACCTGCCGATTAACTTGGCACAAAAGGCTTTAAAGAAAAGAAAAATAATAAAAAAGAGAAAAAAAGAAAAAGAGCAAAAGTTTAAAGAAAAGAAAACAGATTGGACGAGCCCAGGGCTCAGGAGTCTGCACACAGACCCTGCCACTTTACCATAATTTGTGTACAAAATACTTTTATCCCCATCTCTCTCTGAAAAGTAATATTTCACATGCTTGTAGCACTCATGTCATCACTACATTGTACTTTAACAACACTAGTTATGTTAACATTTTGCACGGTCTGATCCTCTTAATGAGAATTTGAAGTAACTCCAGTTTTGTAACAGGAACACATGAGTATTGGAATGGAAGTAGACCTTTTTTCAGTCCTTCGAGCCTGATCAGTCACTTGATTAGATCATGGCTGATCTTTACCTCAACTCCATTTACTCACCTGAGCTCATGTACTTCAGAACTTTATCTAACAATATTATGTTTCCAATTTATAACTCCACATAAACAAATAATAAAGCTTCAACAAGAATTTTTAGAGTACTGTGTCACCCTGCTGTAGGAATGATATTATTAAATTGGAAAGGGTACAGAAAGGATTTACAGGGGTGTTCCTGAGACTGGAGGGTTTGAGTTCTAAAGAGAGGCTGGATAGGCTGGGATGATTTTTCCCTAGAGCGTAGGAGGTTGAGGGGTGATCTTATAGAGGTTTATAAAATCATGATGGGCACAGATAAGGCAAATAGCAAAAGTCTTTTCCATAGGGTAGGATAGTTTGAAACGAGAGGGCATAATTTTAAGGTGAGAGAGAAAAGATTTAAAAGAGATGAGAAGGGTAACTTTTCCACACAGATGATGATTCATATATGGAATGAACTGCAAGAGGAAGTAGTAGATGCGGGTACAGTTAAAACATTTAAAAGACATTTGCACATGAATTTGAAAGGTTTAGAGGAATACGGGTCAAATGGGACTAGCTTAGTTTGGGAACCTGGTCAGCATGGACGAGTTGGACTGAAGGGGTTGTGTCCATGCTGTATGGCTCTGTAAGATGGCACTCAGCAGTGTCTTGTCCATGTCCAATCTTGTCCATGTGTTAGTTCAATCTTATTGCAATTCTGCAGTTGTTCTTTGATGTTCCGTAACTACAGATCTGAAAACAAAAGAGGTATTTTAAAGACCTTCCATCTTAATGAGGAGGCAACAGGCCAATCTACCTCCAAACATCTGCTCTGAAAACTCTGCTCACATTTGATCGCGGTGACAAATGCCACTGCTGTCACTGAGACAACTTACGAAATGAAGTTAACATAGTTGTAGTGTCACCGGGTTAGTAATTGAGTAGCCCAGGCAAAAGCTCTGGGATAGGGGTTCAAATCTCTGCACAGCAGCTAGTAGAATTTAAGTTGAATTCATAAAAGCTGGCAAAGAAATTAGTCTCAGCAATGGTGATCATGACCAATGTTCGCTCTTAGCTGTGCAGCCACTCCATTGTTCTATGTACCATGATCAGCTTTGGTATGATGATTTCCAATTCCAGAAGTCACTGCTGTGCACAGACCTTGGATGTCCACACAGCCAAAGAGAAAATGTAAATGGAATGCTGATCGTGGCATGGTTATTTTTTAAAGATTTGCTTCACTACTGTCCTTTAGGGAAGGAAACATGTATTCTCGCCTGGTCTAACTCCACGGCCACAACAATGTGAATGATTTTTAACTGCCCTCTGAAATGGCTTGACAAACCATTTGGTTCTAGGCAATTACAGATGGGCAACACATGCTGGCCTTAGCAGCAATGTCCATTTCCCGTGAAAGAATACTTCTGAAAAAAATTGACGATATTCTAAATAAACAAGCTCAACATTCTAAAAAGAAGCCATTTCACCCTATTTCTTACGCTAACAGGCATGTTCAAAACATTCCGGGATCTGGGTGCGCATTTTTGCCAAACTAATCAATTCTTCCTTGGGCCATATCTGTGTGCCATGTTTCATTGAAATAAATTCATTAATTTTCAGGATATATTGCCCCAGCTTTTTCTCCAGCTGGTTAATCATTTCTGAAGTGTATTTGGGAGTTGCACATGAGAACTCTGAGTAATCCCCCAGTGAAACAGACACCAAAGAAATTGCCCAATAGATTGAAGATTCTGCTGATCAATTCCCGTATGCCTGTGACCCTTTAAAGATATTTATTTAAATCAGAAAATTTGGAGTTTTCCACTGCTGTTAAGCAAATACTTTCTCAGGAAACATCAGACTATTAAATAGCTAGTCTAACTCTTCTGGAATGCACTGTCTGGAAGGATGGTTCATTGAGAAACTCTCAAAACATTTCAACAGTATTTAGATATTCACTTGCACTGCCATAGCCTCATGGGCTATGGCCAAAAGCTTGAAACTGGGATTAGTGTAATCAGATCTTTACTGACCAACATAGACATGATGGGCTGAACGACCTCCTTCTGTCCTGTAAATGCCTGTGAGTTAATGACACTCGTGAAACTTTGTCTCATACACCTCAACTACACGTCCCTGAAACCGTTAACTGCTTTCAGACCCTGACCAAGCACTCCATTCTCCTCTGGGACCTGACAGTTCCCCCACTACCACCAGAAGCTGACTAGGTCCTGACACCCACCTTCAATAAAAACCTGACACCCTCCACCACCCTCCTGAGACCCACTCAGCAGCCTACTAAGTACACACCTGGCACCCTACTTACATGGTATCCTAAACCTACTGGCACTCTATATATCTGACACCTACCCCTGGGCACTTTACCTATCTGGCCCTGTATCTCCCCCTACCTACCTGGCACCCAATGCTCCCAGCATCCTAACCTCACACTAACTTTATGTGCTTACCCTTTCATGGGGACAGTCAAAGCAGCTGCCTGTGATTCCTAACTTTGAAGTGACAGATTGCAGCACTTGTCTGCTTTGAAGTAAGGGATGGGAGTGGGTTTGCCTTCCCTGATGGTTCTGCACTACCAGAGGTACAGCTCCACATTTCTGCAGGAGCCCTGATCAGAATCTCCTGTCTGCAAAATGTGGCCCTCTTCCATTTCATCTAAAATGAATGGAAATCTGGCCCTTTATTTACAGACTAATGGGACAAAAACATTACCTCAACCATTCAAACTGCCCTAATACTTACACACTCAATCTTAGGTATACTTTACATATTCCCATATATGACTATCCTTCATTCAGTGACACTGTAGCAAAGTTGTCATTGTCTTACCAGACCATAGGACTGCCTGTCATCACAGACAGATAACAGGTGATTGTTTAACCCGAGATCACCATGTATCCGGCAAGGGGAAAGGTTGATAAGGAGAGTCTTTCATGGTAATTTTAACCAGTGTGGGAATTGAACCCACACTGTCGTCATTAGTTAGTATTGCAAACCAGCTGTACACCCAAATGAGTAACCAATCCCATTATGGCAACATCAAGGTGTTTTTCATCCAGGTAATTTATTTTGTTAAAGTTTACAGGAGCTAATACATTTAAAATTGCTTTATATCGTACCATTGTTATGCTACAAAATGCTTCACTTACTTTTTTGAGGTGTGCTCATTGTATTTGCTTGTGTAAAAACCAACGCCAATGTAAGCAGAACAAACGTAATCAAGATCAATTGAAATATGTTACTTCGAACTAATGAAAGAAAACCATGTGAATTATTTCAATGGGTTTAAATGCTTGGAGTGCACAGATTAGGCGGGTCCCTGTTACATGTGAGCTAGGCGCAGAAGTAGGCTATTAGGCCCTTCAAACCAATTCTGCCACTGAATAAGAGATAGTAAGAACTGCAGATGCTGGAGTCAGAGATAGAGTCAGAGTCTGAAGAAGGATCCTGACCCAGAACATCAACTTTCCTGCTCCTCTGATACTGCTTGGCCTGCCGTGTTCCTCCAGCTCCACACTGTGTTATCTCTTGATTGCTCTGATTGTAACCTGAACTCCACATTCCAACCCACTTCCGAAAATGCTTAAATGTTAAAGGCTGCAGTTCTCTGGTGAAAATAACCAATGATACATAGCTGTTGAATTTGACATAAAACATTTCTGTCTTCTTATTATTTTTGTAAACAATAGAAATAAATGTGATTCCCCACTATTTGATCATTGTATTCTCAGTACTTATTCAAAGATGCATTGCAAACATTTTGTAACAGCTATTTGAATATGGGTGAGAATTGAATGTTTAACAGTACTTATGTAAATTATCTGGCATAATACTGAATTGTGTAAATGGAGAAAAATTGATATTTAATATTGAATCAGCCTATCTCGGACATGAAGTGCCCCATTGTCTTTTGCTGTCTTTTTACCTTGTCTATCAGAGTAGAGACCTCCTCAATCTGTTTTGAGGAAGAATTCACAGCAGATTCAACCCCGTTCCTAAAGGAGACTTTGGCATTTCATGAAATAAAAACCCTGTAAATTGACAAATTCATTCAGGTTGCAAGAATGGGAAGGAAATGTGCAACTTCCCACTAGCAAAGCAAAGGGTGATATTCCACTGTTAGATTTAGATCTCTTAAAGCAAAGCCCTAACCCGAGAGCATTTGAAAACATTTGGTTCCGTTGCCTTAAACTGACATCCTCACTGCAACATGCACAAACAACAAAAGAACTCCTGAATACTGTTCTATCCTCCTGTGGATTATTTATTTCCTAGTGTGGCCCTTTGTTGATAGGATACACAATCCCATATTACACAGCTTGTTCAATAACTGTTAAATATAAGTGCACAGCCTGGAAGTTATTTAGAAGATCGTACAATTTTTGTTGACACCAACCAAGGATTAAGAGTAACTATAGGATGTCAGGTTGAATGTGCCATTTTTAATCCTGCTGGCTAATAATAAAGATTGCCTGTCTGAGCTGTTGAATGGTTTGTTTGCCCCTTACCTTTTAGTCTTACCTCATCAGAAACATTAATGCGTAAGTAGAAATGCAATAAAAATTGACATTTAATGCAGAATCAGCATTTTTTAAAATATCCATTACTATTATATCTATACATGACTTATATGGAGCAAAGCAATTTTCTATCTACCACTCAATCATGAAGGAAACAAGGATAGGTGTATGTTATTAATTTCTTATCTGAACCAATTCCACTCCTAATTCACTGATATGTTTACCAGCAAAATTGTGGTGACATTTGAAACGGACTTCATTGATTGTGGAACATTTCCGAAACTTTCAGGTTCGTGAAAGGTGCTAAATAAAGGTTCATTTTCTTGCCTTCTTTCTTTCAAAAACTTTCAGTTTTATCATCCCTGGGACTTTTAAATAAAATTAGAATCATCATGCAGCAGCCATTGACACACAGAACAGGAAACAGATATCAGCACCAAATCACTTCTCCTATTAACATTGCAACACTATACAGGTCAGAGCCAAATTAGAGCAGGTAAGGGTATAAACCTAGTTCTAATAATCCAACCCATTTCTGGTTATGTTGGTACTCCTTTGCATTTGAAACCCTTTGCTTTACACCTTTTACACAGTGTACAACTTAGCTGTGATACTCAAGCAGTTGCCAACAACTGATTTGGGAGAATGATTTGGAGTATTGGGAAGTGGCTAACATGATGCATATTAACTCTGGCATAGACCTATCAGGTAAAGTACTCTACTTGTGTGCTGGTAATATAATGTACTTTAGGCACTTTGGATTTAAACCTTTCACCCAGATCTAGTAGAGCATAGATTGTTTTTGAGATAGAATATTCTACAAACACTATTTCTGTTGCTTGTTAAACTACCTACTGCTAACAACTCTGTTCCAAGATTTGTTATTTATGAATTCCTATTGACATTCCCAATTGTTGGAATGTCATAAATGCCAACAGATTGATCTGTGCAGTGAACAATGTTTACATCTGGGGCATTGTAACTAACATACCACACCATCCAACCCATACATACAGAGCATATTGATTCAAATGACCATAAGTGTTACAACATAATTTTATGCATTCAAATACTGGGCAACTTTAATAAAACAAATGTGTTCAGCCAGTGACATTCAAAAATGAAAGATTCAGCAATTATTAGCACTATTTATGTTTGTATCAGGTGAACATAATAAAAATGCTCAGAAGGTTAAATTTATTAGCTAAGCTCCTAATTAGGACATCTGAATGATGTAATGTTTATCTAAGGATAAATCCAAGTGCCTGTTATAATATGCTTCAGCGGGATTAAGATCCAATGTTTTTACTGCTTTGTTTCTTTACAAACATTTAACCCAAAGCCTAGTGGTTACAGCAGAATTTCCAGTTACTATTTCCCTTTGTTGTACTGCACCAATCAGAAATTACCCATGGTCTGGAAAAAATCAGATGGACAAAAGTATTCTAAAAGAAGAATTCATTGAAAGTTTTCAGTTTGGATTTCTTAAAACAGCACTTCCTGGAGCTGACCAGAAAGCAGGTTATATTAGAAGAGATACAGAAAATGCTGGAGAAACTCAGCAGGTCTGGCAGTATCTGTAGAGTGCGAAATAGAGTTAAAGTTTCGAGTCCAGTATAACGTCTTCCGAACTGAAGACCTGAAAATAAAGGTAAATTGCGAGGAGAGCATAAGAAAGCTACAAAATCATATAAATTGGTTATGTGTGTGAGTAAGGATTGGGCAAATGAAGTGTTACGTGAGCAAATGTGAAGTCCATTTTGACACAAAGAATGAAAAGAAAGCATATATAAATGAAAAAAATTGCAAAATTCTGAGATGCAGAGGAATCTGGGAGTCTGTGTGCATAAATCGCAAAAGACTAGTATATAGGTACATCAAGTAATTAAGAAAGCTCAGAATGGGAGAGTTGCCTCATAAGGAAAAGTTTGACAGGCTGTATACACTGAAATACAGAAGGGTAAGAGGCAATTTGTTTAAAACATATAAGTTTCTGAGAGACCTTGACGGTAAGGGGAAAGGATGCTTCCTCTTTTGGGAAAATCTAGGACTAGGGAGTCACCAATTAAAAGAAAGATGTCCCCCATTTAAGACAGAAATAAGGAGAAACG
The DNA here is from genome assembly GCF_021869965.1 of Rhincodon typus. NCBI lineage: Eukaryota > Metazoa > Chordata > Chondrichthyes > Orectolobiformes > Rhincodontidae > Rhincodon > Rhincodon typus. Next base: position 18,069,140 of record NC_063354.1, on the reverse strand, counting down.
TTTTCTCCCAGAGAGTCATAAATCTTTGGAACTCTGTTCCTCAAATGGTAGTGGAAGCACAGTCTTTGAATATATTAAAGACAGGGATGGTTAGATTCTTTGTGGTCAAAGGGTGAAAGGTTAATAGGGCAAAGAAAGAATGTGGTACTATGGTTACAATCAATCATGATCTTAATAAATGGTAGAGCAAGATTGAGGGGCAAAATGGCCTACTCCTGCTCCTAACTTGCGGGATTGTAAGTGTCAATTGTCAGAAGGTCCCATCTGGTTCACTAATGTCCTTTAGCAGACAAAATCTGCATCCTTAGCAGCTCTGGCCTCCATGTAAATCCAGACCCAAAGAAATACATCCTTGACTCTTAATCACCTTCTGGATTGATGGAGCATGCCATTCAGTTCAAGCCAAAATGGGATGGACAAAAATTGTCTGTCCTGTCAACAGCGCCCAAACCTCAGGAAAGAATAACATTTAATAACTGGAAATAATGTAATTGCTGCCTGTTCTGCTCTACCTTTTGCATCAGGTACACAATTGTTCATTATATTGCAGTTTCCTTTACATTGTGGAGAGTAGAAGTAGATTAGGAGACAACTTTGTGACATTTCTTGGCTGTCTGATGAAATAAATGCACAGAGGTCAGTATCCCATCAACCATATTTATTTACACATAGAGAGTCCTTAACACTGATGCAGCTCCCTCAGAGCCTACTGTCAGAATGAACAGGATGTTCTTATCTGTCAGCCAGGGCTCTCTGATTGGACCAGATTAATAGCCCCAATCAGGGAACTCATATTATGTGAGGTCCACCTGCCTGACCTCATTACAATCACTACATCCCTCCCACTCTGACTCCAAGGATATAGGCCAGTTCTCTTTTCTTGGCAGCTCCTCCTGGGGCATTTTAGCACTGGGTCAGGTTCCTCCAACTCTGCCTCAAACATGGGCAGCGTGAAATGCAGAGTAGCTCACCTCTTGCACCTGGAGCATCTCAGAAGAAATTCATTCTCTTCTTCAGGCGGCAAAGGTATTGAGACAGCTACATCCACCATGCCCATCTCAGATTCTGAGGTACCTTCAATGCTTGATGGAGAGGAGAACCCATGGGTTCCACCAGCCTTTCCAACTGTTCCAAGGAGCAGGCCATGTTTTGCTCTAGCCCTGTTTGCGAGTTTGCAGCTTTCATATTGTCCACATGCTTGTTCAAGACCGGCGCACTTGCCTGAACTTTATACATCACTGGACCAGACCTTGTTTTAACCATGCCTCATACCCATGTAGGGCTATTCCCTTGGTTCCTGCACCAAACTTCATCCCCTGAAGTAAACCGTCCAGCATTGGTGTTCCTGGTGCCGTTTCACCCTACCCCCAGGCCTGGGAAGATCAGATTTAACCTGGTGCGGAGTCTTCTCCCCAGTAGCAACTCCACTGGAGCTATCCCTGTAGTCGTGCGAGGGGTGGTCCTATAATTAAATAGGAACCGGGACAGTTTGGCATCTAGTGAAGCTGTAGGCTGTCTCTTTAAGCCTGCCTTCAAAGTTTGGACTGCTATTTCTGACAGACCATTGGACGATGGATGGTATGGAGCTGTCCTTATATGTCAAATACCATTCAACTTTAGAAAATTCTCAACTTCCCTGCTGGTAAATGATGGTCCGTTTTCTGGGACCAACATGTCCAGGAATGCGTGTATTGCAAAAGATGCACACAGTTTGTCTATTGCAGATCCCATGTTTGACAAATTAACTCTATGCACGTCCATCCATTTTGAGTGGGCATCCAAAATGACTAGGATCCTGGCCACCAGACATAACTTCTCACCAACAGCTTCATTTTGGATACCAATGGAATACTCTGGTTCAGTTCAGCCAATATCTGGCAGACAATCTTTGCTTGGGACAATCACTCTTGCTCCCCAAAATTATATTCTGTCCTCTACTGGGATCTGGTCTCTCTGAGTCCAAAAAGGTTTCAATTCAGGTTGTGACGATTCTTTGGATTCCCTCATCACCGCCAGCTGTTTCAGTTTTGCCAGGACCAGATCTTTCTGCATCCAAAGTCTGATATTGTCAACTGTCACTGGAAGTGTGTCCAGGAAATTTAAACCCACTACGGACTTTTCCAGTGCTGGTACCACCAGTGGTGTATCTGCCAGTGGGAGGCAGCTCAATGCATTCACATTCACTACTTGGCCTCCCGGGTGATGTTCCAACTTGTAGTTATACCCACTAGTATAGCTGAATTCTAGCTGAAGTTATGGACGGCACTTTCTTGTTGTCTTTAAGTAGACCAGACAGGGGTTTATGGTCCATCATTATTCCAAATTTACATCAGTCAAGGTATTGGTGGAACTTCTTGACTCCAAATATTATTGCTAAACCTTCCTTTTCTAACTGGGCATATTTATGCTCTGCATAGCCGAAGCCCTGGATGCATAGACTATTGGGCATTCCTCTCCATTGGGCCACCTATGAGCTAATGCCACCCCGATGCCGTACAGGGAGGCATTGCATGTCAATACCAAATCTCACTTGGGATCATAATGTGCCAACACCTTAGAGGACGGTAGCTGTTTCTTCACTTTGCTGAAAGCTATGGCTTGGCTATGCAACCATTTCCAAGGCTGACCCTCTTTAAGAGTTGATGTAAATGCACCAGGATGGAGGCCAGGTTATGTATGAACTTTCCAGGGAAAGACTTAAGCTCTGGTATTGATGTGGAAGCCAGGCACCTATGATGGCCCTCACTTTATCTTCCAACAGGTGTAACCCATCTTGTTGACTCTATACACACTGAGGAAGGGTCACCGGACCCAAAACATTAACTCTGTTTTTTCCTTCACAGATGCTGCAGACCTACTGAGCTTTTCCAGAAACTTTGTTTTTGTTCCTGATTTACAGCATCCGTAGTTCTTTCGGTTTTTATTTTGTTGACTCTGTAGCCCAAGCAGGTCACTTGGGGTGCATGGAACGCACATTTTTTCCACTCCAAGGCTTACATCCATCTGAGAGAAACGTCTAAGGACTATGTCCAAGAATCCAGAGCAAATTTTGTTAAAGATTAGTTCAGCAATCACTGAAACCATCTCACCAGTATCCATCTCCATTAAAACCAAGTGAACATTTTACCAGGCATTTATTTTGATTGGTTCTGATTTGGATGCTGCTGATTTTACTGTTCTGAACCAGATATAGGTAGACTTTCCAGAGTATTCACTCTTCTGGGTATTGGCCTATGAGTTCTCCTACTTAGTTCAGACCTAGTGAGAGTCTTTTTGCTGTCTCCAGCCCGCATACCAGCAACAACTACAATGGCTTGCCAGCCTGGATCCTGAAGAAAATTTTAATCTTTTGTCCGAGGCTTAGCTTTGTTTTGTCGTTTTGCTGTGGGTTGACCTAGAGTCCCTCAGTTGAGAATATGTGTGAGTGAGGTTATGCAATTGCTTTTACCCAAGTGGTGCTCCCTAAGCTCATTCGGTCTGGCAAAAGTGTCCACTTCCATCAGAATACCCTGCAACTCATATACTCCACTTGCCACATTTTCCAATGATAAAGCCAATATAGTGCCTGTTTGAAGTCCATTTGGGGTTCAGCCAAAAATCCCGCATACCAAGTATTCTCTCAGCATCGCATTAAAGGTTAAACCAGAGTCACATGCCTCTGCCAGTGGTTTTAACCTCATCAAAAATCCCAATATGGATTCCCCTAGTTCTCAAAATGACGAAAAAGATTGATAGCATCTCAGAATTAGAGAAGGTTTGGGATCGTAATATTCCTTAACTAAATCTGTCAAATCTTAAAATGTTTTCATATCAAGTGCCTTAGGGAAAGTTAGGCTCCTAATAACTGAAAAAGTGGTGGGTTCACAAGCTGTCAGGCAACTTATCTGTTGTTTTACATCTCCCCCAATGTCATTTGTCTGGGAAAAATAACACATTCTTTCCACATACTGGGCCCAGTCTTTGATGGCAGGATTGAACAAGTTAAGCTTTCAAAATAACAGCGCAATGCCAGAAATGCTTACCCCAACTCAAAGACAACTATTGCAAGTGAATTTCTTCAGGACCGTGCTTTACTCGCATTGCAACTGAAGTAACTCCACAGCGGCCAGTATTCCATCACCAAGTCACCCTTTATTTCCATGTGGAGAGTCCTTGACACTGATCCAGCTCCCTCAGAGCCAACACTCTGAGTGACAGGATGTCTGACACTCCTGCTTATAGCTGTCAGTCAAGGCTCCCTGATTGAGCCAGGTTAACAGTCCCAATCAGGGAACTCATATTCTATGAGGTCCACCTGGCTGACCTTGTTACAATCATTACATCTTATGAAGTTCAAATAGCATTTTTGAGAGAGCCTCAACCCTCTAATTCCGACTCAGACTTCTCTTTTTTCTGCAATATTACTCTCACCTAGGCCAATAGAGAATTTACATTTGATAAATTATATTTCAGCTTCATACGATCCGATTAGTGCTCTGTTACAAAAATATTGACAGTGACCAGGATTGTCCTGTGTTTTGTATTTGGTATAAATTAACAATTAACAAACAGGTTATATCTTTTTAAATGTTGTTTGGTAATAAGAGTTAATAAATCTGAATCCGGGGTGTTAACTTAGACCTTTGGGTGACCAATTGATGAAGTGTGCTAGCACTGATGGGAAGTCCTGTGCTTTGAGATCCTAGCTCATGTGGACTTAGAGCTGCAGGCACCACTCTGGGACCTAACTACATGACATTGGCTCTCAGTGTGGGCAAAGTTGTCAAAATCTTGCATGTTCCAACACAAAAGGAAAGCAGCAAAAACTGCTTCTACCCAGGTTTCCTGATTAGATTAGGGGAAAACACATACATTAGATGCTCCATCCATGTATCCCTTAAACTTGAAATCAGTGTCTTGGTTAATTCAGTGGGGCGTAGTTTAACTGAGAAATTGGCCCGCAACATTCTTTAAGGGAGGCATATTGTCAACCCACATAAATCTCTCAGCAGGCTGTCAAGGCTGCCAAACCCATTCTTAGATATATCAATCAACTGGTTCAGACATGTTATTATACACCTCTGGAGAGGTGGGACTTCGACATAGGCCTTCTGGCCCAGAGGTAGGGACACTATCACTCTGCTAAAACACCCCTAACAATCCCATTTTTATACTGTTGTGGTCCTTTCTTGTCAAATTTCCTGTTTGTCAGTCAGTCCCTTGACTTATCCCTCTTTGCTGCGTTTTCTCCCAAAATGCTCTCCTCCAAATATCTACTTCAATCATGCCTGAAATGTTTATCTTTTTATGTACAAATGTTGACAGATTTGGTCAGACTTGAAATTCTGTTTTTTTTTCATAATGCCAACAGTTGTGTATTTTTTGTCTGCACTAGGGTGACTCAACAGAGTGATATTATCCTTGTAGCCTGTACCAAATGCCTATCGTGTGAATCAACTGCCAGGCCTGTGAAGACATCTGCAGGCTGAAGCCAATGAAAAGAAATAACATGATGGAGAGAACCATCTGTGAGTAAGGGGACTTCAACATTGAGGCGGGGTCGGGTTTTGATGTTTGAAAATAATAAAACAATAAACAAAAGAACACATTAACACTTTTCAATTTTTCCATCAAAGGAGGTTTTTGGTGATCTGCCAATATGTCATGGATTAATGTTTATCTTTACGTTGATTGTAACAGTGATAACACCTTAACAAGCCTTTCATTGGCCTGTAAAGGGCTTTGGGACATCCTGAGATCATGGAAGGAGCTATATAAATGCAACCTCTTACATTCATTTTTGACATTTCATGAGTTTTTTTTATGTAGAAACGTTGATTGTCTCACCAGTTTTTTTTTATTTACAGTGATCATCCATTTTAGAGTTTCTGGACATTGTTCCTGCACCCACAGCTACAGCCACAAGAGGAAATAGGTCAAGGCACTGACTATTCTCGTGTGATTCTGTCTGCTTTGAAGCAGGTTCAGGGACAAGAGAGCTGGTGTGTCCTGGGAAAAGAATCACCAAGGCTGGAAGTCTCCTGACATAATGCTTGCAGGGCAACAAATGGATGAAGGTCAGTTTGTGGTGAGCTGAAATGGCTTTACTTTGATGAAATCTTTCCAGAATTTAGACTAAACCCTCTGTATCTTTCATCGCATTTTGAGAAATAAAATTCCACTTGACCCTTTGTGTTGAAGGCACATGTTCTTACCTCTAGGCCACATGTAGCCCTAAGCCCGAGTAATCAAGGCCATTTCTGGTTAAACAACTTCTCGGCTTTAAAATTATTGCCTTCTATTTCAAATGCTTCTATGGCCTTACCCCAAGCAACAAATCCAAGCAACTCCATTTCAACTTGGGATTATTTTCCTTACTCCTTGACGTGGCCTTTTTGAAATTCATGAAGCTGAAGGTTTGGGGAAAAGACATGATCCTTGTTGGTGGATAAATGCTAAATCAGAAAACCCAGATCAGATAGTATCATCACATTGTGTTATATAACAACTAACAGAAATATCTGTTTTGACTATAAATGTGATGGTTGCATGTCCACAGTACTCGTTCAATGTTGCACATTTGTGACTGAAGGTGCCATTGTGTGAAGTATTATGATATATTCAATAGACCTGAAGTTCAATGTGTGCTAAGTTGTCAAAAACGAAGCAATCCTTACGTTGCTTTAGCTAGTAAGAGAGGGAAATCGGTCAAGTTTTCTGATTACTGCCTAGTGTTGGTAAGTGGTAATATCCAGCATGAGGAGTCCACTTCATTGGATTTGATTGTGATATTCTTCAGAGTTAAATAGATATCTAATGATCAGGGGCCCCATTATAAACCAAACCAGACAGAGGACAACTCAAGTCAACGAACATAACACTGGCAGTGAGCAAAATGGTCAGGTCCAAATCCTGCTGGATGGGTGAGATTACAATGGTCCTCTCAATGATTGATTGTACTTGACCTTGGGGATGGAGTATTAAAAGTGGGCATGTCTTGTTATAATGTAAAGAGTGTTGCTGAGACAACACATTGTGTACTGAGTACCGTTTTGGTCTTCATATTTAAAGAGGCATTTATTTACATTGGAAACAGTTCAGAGAACGTTCACTTGGCTGATTTCTGGGGTGAAGGGATTATCTTATGAGGAACAAAGGGGACTTGATAGAATAGATATAGAGATTGTTCTGTCATGGGGGAATCTAGAAGTAGGAGACACAGTTTGAGAATAAGGTTTCTCCCATTTATGACAGGTTGAAGAGACATTTCTTCTCTCAGAAAGTCATTAATCTTTGGAATTCTGAACAACAAGTAAAGGTTGGATCATTGAATATCTTCAAGACTAAATTAGACAGATTTTTGGTCTGTAAAAAAGTCAACCCAGAGCAAAAATGAGTAAAAGACCAGTAATACTTGGAATTGAACAAATTGCTCATACTGGTCCTCCATTTTAAGTTGAACCATCAATTTTACCTTCCAGGATGGGTTAGGTGGGTGTTGGAGGCTTGTAGGAAAGTGGAATTAAGTCTGAATCACCTAATTCCTGATTTAATTGATGGATAGGCAGGCTGGACACGCTGTATAGCCTATTCTGGTCCAATTGTGTGATGGTTGGCCACTTTTTATAAGTTTCTGTCACTGTGGAACCTGACTTCACCAAGGCCCAGGTTACTGAGCGCCTTTCTTGACCCTAACCCGAACACATGGAGACCAAAAGAGGTTCTCCCAGAAGCCACCTCTGCTGGACTAGCTCACATAGGGACCAATCAGACGATTAGAGTAAAGACCATCCTGATCCGTGCGAACTGTGTTGCTCATTCACTAAACTTGCTGAGCCAGTGGGGGAGTACTTTAGATTTCCAAACAGGAAATCCTGCAGCAGGCAATCAATTCAGCACTAACTGCACAGGGTAATGCGGTGTATTTTTTTTCAAGTTTTGGTTGTCAGATTTCCAACCACAAACAACTGAAACTTGGGTTTTTAATGATCTTATTTTGAATTGGCTGTTCTCAAGATGTGGGAGACGTTGACACAGCCATAGTTATCACCCATCTCTAGAGGGAGGTTGTTTTTTTAGCTTGAACCACTGCAGTCTATTCAGTGTCAGTATTCCCCTACTACCCTCACACATTAGCCCCTGGGGTCTTCTTAGAGTCAGGAATCGAATGAATCAAATTAGAAAAGTTCACGTGTTAGCGCTTTTGTCTCCAGAAAATATGACCCATGCACATGGTTTCTGCTCCCAGCCAGGTTGTTTTTTTTTGGGTTTCTGCTTGTGCTTTTGTTAGGAATTAATAAACCCGCACTGTTCCTGATTTTCCTCCTGACATTTGACATCAAAATGTTGGGAAACTTGGGTTTTGGAGCCAACTCTTAGCTCATCACCATAATCTCAGTTTCTCCAAGGAATGCAGCAACTTATTTCCCTGCCTGCTGCCTGCAAAAGGTGACAAGGGAGCAAGTCCTAATGTCTTCCTACCTGTTACTGCTGCTTCCCAGAGCTGCCACAGGGGAACATGGTAATGTACTGCAATGTAACACGAAGTATTCCAATGAATATTGCAGTAACCTCCACTCTCTCTAGTTTCTTGCTGGTGACCCTTGTTGAAGGCCCCTCCCCACACCCAGTTTCTAAATCCTTTTGTTGCTTTCACTTTACCTGATATTTTAATTGTTGTTGACTGAAAGAATCTTATCTTGCTTTTAGACAGCCGTGAAAGCACAACTTTTTGCTTCTTTTCTTGCCCATCACCATTGTCTTTTTCCCTTGGCAGCTAACGTTTCTCCTTCAATCGCTCCTGTCTTTTGCACTATAACAAGTTATCCATTTATCCTGTCTTCCTCGCTCAAAATGCATTGCACCTCCAAATTTTCCCAGTAGTTAGAAGGTCTTAGATCTGAAAAGTTAACTACCTTTATCTCTCCATCCACAGATGCTGCCTGATCCACTTAGCATTTCCAGCATTTTCAGTTTTTATTGCAGAATATGTTCTATGTTTTAAGACTGTGAAAATCATTATTCAGAGCTACTTATCAATGCATATTTTTACCTTCCATTTCTAAAATAATTGTGACATTAATTTTTTTTACCTTGTGTTTTGATGTTAGAAAAATAAAGTTGAAATGAATCATTGATTTTTCCAAACTCGAGCTTGTTTTCCTGGTGAAAGCAACACTTTATAGTGTATTCCAGGCCTCAGTGAACAAATCTATCTGACAAGCCTCTGAGCCAGTTAATGGCTAAAAACCAGTACTGGCTTGTAAAACTAGGGCAAATGCAAAACCTTTGTATTGATATGTCTTAAAGTTAACAGTGAGTAATATATTTGGAGCTGGAGTTTCAGCACAGGGTCACCTGAGGAGCACAGACTAAAGTATGCGGCAGCAAAAGCCTACATTACAAAGTAGCCAGAAATTAATGCTGCAATTATACTGCAATCTTCAGTTGAATATGAAGCAGTTGGAGTTGCGCAATAGTGTAAAAGTGGCAGAACATTTCCAAAACCTTCTCCTAGTCTGGCTCTTGCGCACATTGCAGAGAAGAAATGTGGGACTCCTCCAGGAGGCAGAGCAGTCTGGATCAAAGTTTGCCACCAAGTATAGTATGATTGGTGACCAATATTTCAAGGTTTGAAACACATGCATACAGTTCAGTTGCCAGCTGTGCTTTATATTTTGCAGCTACCTGCTTGAGCTGATGGTGTGGTATAACAGTACTCACATTGAGGTTAGTGTGATGAGATTTATGTGTATGCAGCAACGGTTAAGAATGGTTTGGTAGTTTATCATGCTCACGTACAATGTGAAGAGCTCTGTAATATTTAACTGTTCATGTCTGGGTTATCTATATTCAGGTATTGTACCAAATAAATGCTACTGAGAGGACTCCTCAGCATTTCTACCATGTTTTGTATTAAGTGAATAGACATAGTTCATTTAGAAATTTAAAAGTAGAAGGATAGGTTATAAATTTAATGAATCAGTCTAATATTATTCTGAAATTCAAGGATGAATTGTTATTCATAGTAAGCTCTGTGGGTCTGCACTTAGCTGGGTGAATTACAGGTGTTGTTGAACATAACTGTATCCAGAAGATGGGGGTTGGGGGTTGGGGGATGGGGGTTGGGGGTTGGGTGTTGGGGGTTGGGGGATGGGGGATGGGGGATGGGGGTTGGGGGATGGGGGATGGGGGATGGGGGTTGGGGGGTGGGGGGTGGGGGGTGGGGGGTGGGGGGTGGGGGGG
>NC_063354.1:18046157-18058816 GCF_021869965.1 Rhincodon typus | reverse complement strand
GGGGGATGGGGGATGGGGTTTGGGGGTTGGGGGTTGGGGGTTGGGGGTTGGGGGATGGGGGGTGGTGGTTGGGAATTGGGGGATGGGGGTTGGGGGTTGGAGGATGGGGGTTGGGGGTTGGGGGATGGAGGTTGGGGAATGGGGGGTGGGGTATGGGGGGTTGGGGGTTGGGGGATGGGGGAGCTAGTGAGGGCGAATTGGTTAGCTCAGTTGGCTGGATGACTGGTTTGCAATGCAGAGCGTGGGTTCAACAGCAACCAGCTGAGGTTGCCATGAAGGACTTTCCTTCTCAACCTCTCTCCTTCCCTGAGGCATGCTGATCCTTTGGTTAAACCACCACCAGTTGTCTCTCTCTAATGAGACAGTGACACTATAGTTCACTAGGACAATGGCAAGTTTACTTATACAGAAGATGATGAAGTGGACATTGTACCCAGAGCCTAACAGACCCAGACTCCAGTACCATGTGATCAGAGTTACAATGATTTACCTCCCTTTACACATGCTCACTAGATATTCCTAGAGATTCCATATTTCAACTCCTCCCAACCCCACACCCCATTCCACTCTTCCTATTCCCTCTCCTCGTGGGAAAGTTTGCAAGATATTTTGACTAACTCCCCAAACAAGTATGGTGTTCCATTGGAAGTTGTGGACAATTAATGCTGGTAAACTGCTGTCTCAGTCATTACTAGCTGTATGGCAACAGCTTCCTCCAGAGGCCACTCAGCTGTTGAGTTCTCCTTTACCGAAGCGAAAGCACCCCTGTTACTTACCGATGTCATTTTGTGTGCGCACCAGGTATGATCTCACCTGCTGGAGCTGTGCCAATGCAGTGCACATAAGTTGCCAGTCCCAGAGCCAGACATGGGATGCTTCCATCCAGATTGGTCAGGTTGTGTGCCCATGTGTAACTGGTTTAAGGTATGAGCTTGTCCTATCTATAGCGTTCCTCCTTCCGTTGTCTTTGTTTATTGTTCGATAGCAAGTGCCAGGGAAAGAGAAGGAAGTTGGCTTCATGAACTCTGGTTCATCAAAGCTTGGCATGAAACGAAACAGTTCAGGAGGCTGTGGACCCGTGCTTGAGGAGGTATAGGTGAAAAGTGTAATTCTTTCTCAGGAGATTTTTAATGGCTCATACCTCTCTCTCGACTTCAACGCAGGTGGTATAGCTGAAGACCACTTTCTCAAGAGAACAAACAAGATAAAACTGCCAGACTAATTATTTGTGCCCTGCTCGAGCACTTGGGAAATAAGCAGGTGCATCTTCTGGAAAATGTCCTGATGGAGACCTCCTTGTAACCAGGTCACCAATAATACTGACATCACTACGTTCTGACGAGGTTGTTTCTTCCTGGGCTGATGTGTTAAGGGAATGAATGTTGTAGTGGAACCTCCCAAAGCGATGTAAGTCTGTCTGACATAACACCAACCTCAGCCCCTGTGTCCAACTTAAAGTCTGGGTGGTGGACATCAATAGCAAGTTCTGAGCTCTAGTATTAACTATGTAAAAAACACATGTATCTTTTTATTCTTTATTTGAGTTTCTGTGATGAACAAGGGGTGTGATAATGGCAACAGTAGCTTTCTGCAGTGTGAATGGAGCCTTCACCTGGTCTGTAATACTTTTTCTTGCCATTTGGGGATTCTTATGTAATAATGGTTTGAACCATTTCTACACAGTTCTCATGTCTCTGCTGAGGTGCACCGTTGGATCAGCACCTTCTATTAGTAGCTCCACCACTGTTCAGACAATGTGGGACCCTGCAGCTTCTCTAAAGTGTCCATGGCTTCATTGCTCGCCCAGGTCAGGGTAGGTCTCCAGGGATGCTTGGTCCAGTGATCAGGTCATTGGCACACACGCTACCTTGCTGCCTGTACTACTGTGGTCCTTAAAGTGGCCTTGCTGTTGTCTTTTTCTCCCTTCACAATTCTGTATTAGGAGGAGACGTGAAATCCATAGCTCATTGCTTCCTATGTTTTATATTGTGGATCTGGTCATTATTGCCAATATGTGGTAAAATAAGGTATCACTTTAATCTGAATGCACATTAACAGGCTTTATTGAAGATAAGCATACACAGAAGATTGTACAAGAGGACAACAGCCTTCAGACCGAAGCACCAGTTCCACATGATCGACATCACTATGACTTAACTCCCTTTGCACATTCTCAGTAGTTATTCCTACAGTAAAGGCTCAATTAATCCTTTAATCCAAAATTCTGACATCATCTCCCATTTTTGTCCCTGCATTCAGTTTATTCCTAATCTTTTCTTTAGGAAAATATTCATAATTTCTGTCTGGAACCAACTCCTCAACAGAGAAATCTTGGAATCAACCTTTCTCTTTGCATTAATTTTAAGCAAAAGCAATATCCTATGGAGGTTTTTTTTTAATTCATTCCTTTTTCTTCACAAAAAATAGCAATGGAAAGGAATTTTGGCACATACAAGATCTAACTTAGAATTTCTGGTGCCACCTACTGGGATCTGTAGACAGAGGTGCAACCTTATATCACTAACTCGAGAGGACATTAGAGCTGTTCCAAGGTTAGAAACAAGGAGAGGAGGAAGGCTGAACCTTTGCCAGAAACAGAGAGGGGGATTTGGGTTGTGTTCCTGCCTGTTATGGAACTCCAATCATCACTACAGACATCGCCTCCCTTGGCTGTTGATGGTTTTGCTATGCTCTATTTGCATTGTACACTTTGATATTTCAATAATGATTTATGCCATGCTTATTTCAACATGTTTAAAGTATTCAGTACAATAAACTTTACTCATATTTTTCCATACGCTGTGAAATTGATATTCAAATTCAACAAGGTGCAAGAGAGATGGCAGAGCATTTGCAGCCCTCCATTGACCCTACATGTCCAAACTGCTCGTTGAATAAAAAGAAGATTGGACAGGCTGCATCTACTAGTATCCAATCCTTACCATCTACTTTACATCCTCCCCAGCTCTCAGCAGCTTGGTTACAAATGGAGGAAGGCAGTTTATACCTATGTTTTAATTGTAAATGCAAATTGCACTCAAAGCGGACACAGAAGAATAGTTTACATTGACTAAGGTTGATTGAGCATTACAATTGAAGGTATATGGTGCATACGTTTTAGAAAGTTTTGGAGCCCAAAAAGAAATAGTTAGAAATAGCTTAGGTCAAAAGGTTCAGCTGTGTTCTGCTTGTCACCAGGGTAAGTTTGTGTTATTAGTGGCTGCTGCAGGACATTTTCTACACATTGGCCCTTTAATATTCTTTATCTGGCAGGGGGAAAGACCATGATCAGGAAGGTGGTTCTCCATGGACGAGTTTGAGCTGAGAACCTTCATCATATGAAGATTTTGAACTCATAGCTGGACCGTATATGCAAGCAGAGCTTGGAGGATCATCGGCTGAGCTGAGTTGCAATTGGTGGATTTTTATGCTTTTTTTTCTTCAAAAATATACCTTATTCATAAAAATATCTTTATATAAATACATAGTCACTCAAGCAGTTCAGTTCTGCACAGTAGCGTAAGAAGAAACAAACAAACATTGGAGTTTGACTCAACCCAGTAAACAAGCCAAAAACATTTCTTAATTGTACAAGACTATATTTACATATATTTGAGGCATTGTGAGGGATCTTTATGCTGGCTTTGGCCTAACACTAATTCAGTGAGCAGCCAAGTCCTGTTGTTGCCTGTATCCCTGGCTAAGGAGTCCACAATACAGTTAGGGTGACCATGAAGAAGGTGGAGGAAGGATCGCCAGTCAACTGGACCTTCTTCATGAGGAGAGACTTCCTGGATTGCTGCGGACTGCAAGCAACAGGTATTTTCCGAGGAAGGGCTTCTGAGGTAAGATCACTGCACTCGAAACATTGACCCTGATTTCTCTCCACAGGATGCTGCCAGACCTGCAGAGCTTTTCCAGTAATTTCTATTTTTGTTTCTGATTTCCAGCATCTGCAGTTCTTTTGGTATTTAACTATAAGATATTTTCTGTCTGTGTGTTGTATAAAACCTTTTGCTGAGTCCATCAGGAAGGATGCGAGCCTGAGAGGGTGATTATTTCAGGCAACAGAGACCCGCAGGTCAAAGTCTCCCTGTACATGGATGATGTCACTTTTCTACTTGGATTCGCTGTCAGTACACAGACTCATGAGCATCAGTGACCAGTTCAAACTGGTCGTGGGAGCCAAGGTAAATCAAGGCAAGAGCAAGGCCATGTTCTTTGGGACCCAGGCTGACTTCAGATTACCTGAAGGTGCTGGGAATGTGGTTCAGAGGGGCTGGGCATGTGCAAAATCTTGGGAGGAGCATATTGCCTAAGTGAGACAGAAACTGGGTTTTTGGAAGCACCGCTCCCTCTCCATTGCAGGTAAAATCCTGGTCAATTGTATGAGGTACTTCCACTGTCATTGTACGTGGTGCAGGTATGGCCCATTCCCAGAACCTGTGCTGTTGCAGTCACCTAACCATCTTCCATTTCACCTGGAGGTCTAAGACAGACTGTGTCCTCAGGGACACCATGTCTAAAGCTCTGGATAAAGGGGGAGAATGTATCCATTGCCTCCCTCATCCTGATGGCCACCTTTGTGTGTGGCCACATCAAGCTGTGCATGTAGGCCCTCAGTTCGCAAACACCAAGTGTCACCACATACTGAGGTTCTTCTTGTCCCCAGTGATATGAAGGATGGGACTGGCCTCATTGCCACAGAACACTCCACATCACCTGTCCTTCATGGAGAAACTTGCAAAGAGGAAGACCTTTAACCATGAGGCCATCAGAAAGTGGTCAGCACATAGCATCCTCGAGACCCTGTGGGAAAAGGAGAGAGTAGATCTTGTCAGGTTGTTCACTGAGTGGACTGTCAAAGTCATTTGGCAGAATGCCTCATCACCAGAACTTTCCAACAAGCACCTGTGAGATCCTTCGTGCATGCCCTGCCTCTGTGCGGAACTGCACGCTGCCCTTGAAGCAGTTATGGGGAGGTTGAGACTGTCACACATCTCCTGCTGGAATGTGCCTTTGCAGAGGAAGTCTAGAGAAAGATGCAATGGTTTTTGTCAAGGTTCATTCCAAACACCTCCGTGCTGCAGGACTCTGTGCTATACAGTCTGTTCCCCGGGACACACACAGAGACAAACATCAGCTGCACCTAGGGGGCCATCAACTTGGTAAAGGATGCCCTTTGTCTTCCCTAAACTTGTTGGTGTTCCAGAACAAGCAATTGACCCTGACCGATGTTGCCGACTGGCACATTCCAAGGCCCAGGACTATGTGCTGAGAAATGCACTAAAGCTTGGGGCAGCTGCAGCCAAGATGCAGTGGGGAAAGACCACTGTCTAAGGTCTTTGTGCCAAAATACAATGGGAGCCCATTCAGTTATCGTACCCCCCCACCTGCTCAGTGCCTCAAATACATGTAAATGCAGTCTGGTACAAGTAAGAAACGCCTTTGATTCATTTGGATAGAGTCAAGCTTCAATATTTGTTTGTTTCTTCACATGCTACTGTGCAGAACTGAACTGCTTAAATGACTATGTATGTATATAAAGATATTTTTATGAATAATGTATAGTTTTGAAATAAAAAAATGTTGTGTTGATACAAGGGTAAGTTTGTGCTATGGTGGAAATCATGTCTGCTGCAGGACATTTTCTCCAAGTTAACCTTTTGACGTTAGTTTTGAAATTGATATTTTTATAAACAGATATAATCAAAGTTTTTTTTTTCTCTTTCAGTCCGTTGCAGCCCCTAAGCATTAGGAAACTCAACTCAGACCAGCCATTGAACTGGGAATCTTTCAGACCTTCATGGCTGTTGGATGAAGCCTCCACTTCTGAGGTATTGATGAAACGTTACAGAGACTCTGGAAAGAAAACCTTATGGATTGCTTTTGATAAATTGTTGTTCAAATCAAACTTTACTTTTTTTTCCCAATAAATGAGATATATACACAGAATTTACTACATGTTTTCATTGGTATTCTTTCAACTAATGCTCAGAATGGTCATTTCTTCCAGTTGTTATTAAGAAAACCCCAAAAAGTGCTTTTCAGTGAAAGTTGTACATTTCTGAACAGTTCACTTGATGCTGTCTGTCTTTGCACTACCTGATTCAGAAAACACACCAAACAAGCAGTTGCATTACGCTTCCATTCCCAAATGCGCAATGCCGATCCAAGGGAGTAGGGGAGGAATAGAACCCCTGACAGGAATGTCGAGCCGGCTGGTTTTGATATGTTACTAACAGTAGTGGACTTACCTGAATTAAGTAGCCCTTGACACAAAACAATCATATCTGAAGCATGATGGCACTGTTCCTTGCTACAGCCCTGGCTGCTGTAATGCTATTCCAAAACAGAAGAAGCCTAGTTCTTCTGTAATGCTTACTTGTTGCCACATTTTGGCTGGGAACCTAAAGGTGAGTACTAAGATCAAATGGCACTATAGGCAATTTAGCATGCCTAACCCACCTAACCTGCCCAGCTTTGGACTATAGGATGAAACTGGAGCACGTAAAGGAAATATGCACAGACATGGGGAGAATGTGTAAACTCCATACAGTCACCTGGGGCTAGAATTGAACCTGGATCCCTGATGCTATGAGGCAACAGTGCTAACCACTGAGCCACCATGCCACCCATCTTGTTTATGCCTAAGATTGTCAAATTTAAAGCAGGAAACTTGGAAAAATTGATAATTTCAATGTCATTTTATCAATAAACATATGCTAAAACTCACCCTAGCTCTGGTTTTTAGGATTGCTGTAAAATCTCCTTGAGCCTCACTTGTCTGTTCTTTCCTGCTGATTTAATATCTGAAGCAGCTTCAAATTTAATTTTCTCCTGATCTTCCTCCAAGACATGAGGGCATGGGGTGAAGTTCTGCTCTGACAAAATAGGTTGACGTGAAAGGGGTGCCCAAGTTTCCTTTCCATTAAATTCAATCAAATGGATGTATGACTGTAAATCAGTTTGTCCCTATTTGTACCCTGTCTGTAGTTTGCCTACAGTATGACGCCTGTGGCACTGTGCGCTCTCTGGTGACAACCTTCTACATTGAACACTTTGGACTAGTGTTAAGGCCATGTAATTCTACCCCTACTTCAACTTCCATCATAGCTGCATTAATAGTACAGTAGCTGAGTTAAATGCAGATTAAGGATGTCTGTGAGCTGGCTCCCAGCAGTTGCACTGCTAAATCCATCTTCCTTACCCTGGCAGCAGACTCTTAGATTCATGAAAATCCAGATATACAAGTCTGTCATTGCAATAGGAGAGCCAGGTTTAGTTCTGAGAACCATTGCCAAGAAGCAGATTATAGGCACCTGTCTCTAGAATCGAGAACAGAACAAGAGCTGCTTACTCGTGCTTAATTTTATTGAGACTAATTTAGGTATTAGATCGCTAGAGTAAGGCTATGGAGTCATTTGAAACCCTGGAACACATTTCAACCTTATTACTGCGTCCAGCTCTGCGTCATTGTGAATATGTGAATCTCTATTTAAAACAATTATTCCAAAGGAGCTTCATTGGCTGTAAAGGACTTTACAATGTCCCGCAATCATGAAAGATACATAAGTACAAGTTTCTCATTTTTTTTCTTTTTACGGTAAAATCACTCTGCATGTAGTGTACATTTTTATAGCAGCTTTACATGAGGAAAGCGTCATTCTCAAACACAATTTAAGGCCAAGCCATACATAGTTGTATTAGCACAGATGTTTGTTCAAAGACATAGACATTAAAATGAGCAAAGAGAAGACAGGCAGCAGAGAGATTTAGAGAGAGGCTCAGTCATGCCACCAACACTGGAATGATAAAAATCAAGGATGAGCAAGAGGCCGGAATCTGAGAAGGACAGATTTCTCAGTGGGGGTACAGATGCAGATGACATGCAGGGAGAAACTAGCCTGCGGAGAGATTTGAAGGATGTGAACTTTAAAACTGCAGGACTGTTTAACTGTGAGCCAGTGTAGGTCAGTGAGCACAGGGCTGAATGATGAATGAGAAATGAAGAGGGTTTTAGCAACAGATAAGCTGAGGCAGGGGTGGATTTGGGTGATGCTACTAGGTGGAAATAAACTTCAAACATGTGTTGAATTCCAGCATCTTTGTTTGCAAATTGTTCATGAATATTTAGTATTGTAATTTTTTATTACTAGAAGAAAAATATGTTTATTTTGAAGAAAACTAGTTTACTGCCAGGGTATGTTTTGGTTAACCGTAAAATAAAAGCAGAAGAAACATCAGAAATCAACCTCTGAAAGAGGAAATGCAACCTATTGATATTTTGAGTGAGTATTCGTTGCCAGAATTGATGAGAGGAAATGCCCTAAGTGTAGCAGCAGCCCGGTGGAAAGACTAAAATGACAAGGGGATAAAGCATGCAGCGTAAAACAAATAATAACTGCAGCTTTCAGTACGACAAGCCAGCAGGAAACCCTCAAGTCCTGAATTCATAACCATATCCAGAAAATATACAAAAAGTCTAATGGAATGCTGGCCTTTATATCTGGAGAACTAGAATACAAAGAGATTGAAAGCATGCATCAGCTGTACAAAGCCTTAGTTAAACCATAGGTCCACCTGTAGCTGAGCTGATGGCACTCTCAGAGGATTGTGGGTTCAAGTCCTAATCCTAATGCACAACCATAAAAAAAGTCAAAGCTCCTGAGCAGTACTGGCCGAGTGCAACACTGTCAATATTGCAGTGTCCGGGTTAGTTTCCAAAAGCAATATATCCTGGATGTAGCAAGGGGACAAGCAATGTTTAATTTAATAATGAGTAATGAGCTGGATTTAATTAATAACCTAATTGTGTGTGAACATTTGTCAAATAGTGATCATAACATGATCAAATTCAATGTCACATTTGAAAGCGCATGGCATGAATCAGCTACTAGAGATTTAGGTAAGGACAACTTTAATGAGATGAGACAGAGACTGTCCACAGTAAACTGGGAAAATCTGTTAATGGCCAAAAGGACTGAAGAACATTGAAAGATGTTTAAAGAAACATTTAACACAATGCAAAACTAGTTCATACCCCTGAGAGGGAAAAGCTCCACTTCACAGTAAAAACAGCAATGGACAACTAAAGAGATAAGGGACAACATAAAACTAAAAGAAAGGGCTTACAAAAATTCAAAAAACAGCACAAATTCTGCTAAATGGGAAAAGTACAAAGACCAGCAAAGGGCTATAAAGCAGCTTGTACAGAATGGATTAAGAAAGGAAACTTGACAGGGATCAAAATGAATAAGAAGAAATGGTATAGTTACCTAACAGGAAAGTGGGTGGTCAGGAGCAATGTTAGCCCACTAAAGATTGAAAATGGGGATATTATCAAGGATTATGGAGAAATAGCAGACATGTTACTTTGTCTCAGTATTTCCCGTAGAAAAGAAGGATAGCTTGCTGGAAGTTCCGAGGAAATGAATAGTGGATCAGGCTCAGGGACTGAATAAAATTAACATAAGTAAAACATTGATAATGAGCAATTTCGTGGAATTAAAGGCTGACAAATCCATGGGACCTGACTGTTTCCATCGGATGGTATTAAAGGAAGTAGGGAAGCACATTGTAGATGGCCAAAATATAATCTTTCAGAGTTCCCTAGATACAAGAGTTGTCCTTCTGAATTGGAGAGTTGTACATGTTACTCTGCTTTTTAAGGAGGCAAAAAGAAAAACCAGAGATTCTCAGACCAGTTAGCGGAATGTTTGTGTTGGGGAAATTGTTGGAGTCTGTAAGAAAGAATGGGGTAACTGAACACCTTGAAATGTTTCAGTTAATCAGGGAGAGCCAGTATGAATTCATGGCAAGAAAATCGTGCCTGATAAACCTCACTGAATTTTTTGAAGAGGTGTATAAGGCAGTGGACAGGGATACGTCAATGAATGTTGTTTATATGGATTTCCAGAAGGCATTTGATAAAGTCCCACATAAGAGACTGTTAACTAAGGTAGAAGCCCATGGAATTGAGGGCAAATCTCTAATATGGCTGCGAAATTGATTGAGTGACAGGTGAAAGAAAGTAGAGATAATGGGTAGGTACTCAAATTGGCAGGATGCAACAAGTGGTGTCCCTAAGGATCTTTGTCAGATCCTCAATTATTCACATTATTTATTAACAACTTGGATAATGGCATAGAAAGTCATGTATCAAATTTGCTGCAAGTTAGGCAGCATTGCAGACAGTGTAGATGATAGCATAAAACTACAAAGAGGTATCAATAGACTAGGTGAATGGACAAAACTGTGGCAGGTGTAGATCAATGTTAGCAATTGTGAGGTTATCCATTTTAGACCAAAAAAGGATAGACCAAAGTACTTTCTAGTTGGTATGAAATTAAATTCAGTGGATGTCCAACGGGACTGGGAGTTTCAGGTGCATAGATCTTTAAAATGTCACAAACATGTGCAGAAAATAATCAAGAAACCTATTGGAATGCTGCCTTTTATTTCTAGAGGACTTGAGTCAAGGACGCAGAAGTTATGCTGTGGTTATACAAAACCCTGGTTAGACCCCATTTGGAATACTGTAAGCAGATCTGGGGACCACATCTTAAGAAGGATACATTGGCTTTGGAGGGAATACAACATAGGTTTACAAGAATAATACTTGGTCTTCAAAAGTTAAGCTATGAGGAGAGATTTTATAAATTTGGCTGGTTTTCTCTAGACTTTACAAGGTTAAGAGGTGATCTGATTAAAATCTTCAGGATTTTAACAAGATAAAACAAGGTAAATAAAAATAAACTATTTCCATGTTTGGAGATTCTAGAACTAGGAGGCATAGTTTGAAAATTATGGCCAGACTGTACAGGAGAGAAATTAGGAAGCACTTCGACACACAAAGAGAAGTAGAAGTTTTGAACTCTCTTCCACAAATGGCAACAGATGCAGGATCAGTTGTTAATTTTAAATCTAAGAGAGTTTTGTTTTGTTAAGCAAATGTATTAAAGGATATGGGCCAAAGGCAGGTATGTGGAGTTAGGCCACAGAGGTGGAACAGACTCAATGGGCCGAATAGCCTACTCTTGTTCATCTGTTCCTATATCCTTCAGGTAATTGTAAAAAAAAATCCCATGCTAGTATTTTGAGGAAGAACACGAGATTTATCCCTGATGGGTTGGCCATCACTTATCCTACCATAGCAACATCACATATTATCCAATCGTTATGAGATCATTGTTTCTGGCAGGTGATTGTGCACAAATTGGCTGCTGCCTTTCCCTTTGCACAGATACACTGTTCAAAACTAACTGCCTAAAAGACTGGAGTTGTCCAAACACCACACATTTTTACCCTGTGCCATGTGTTATTATTTTTCATTTTACACAATTAAAACTAACTTACCTGGACAACTTGGCCAGAAGCTGCATGGTTTGGACTTATTATCTGTTTCACTACTTACACACCAGTTTATGCTCATTCTCCAAGTGATCCTTGACCCCACACTCAACATAGAATGGTCTGGACCCACTCACTGCACAAAGCAGCTGAGTCTGCATCGAGGAAAATCCAAAACCCGAGACTGCTGACTTGACAGGATGTTCTTTATAATATTGACCACACTTCAAAGTTATTTAGTTGGTTGTAAGGTGTGATTGTAAAAGGCACTTTGTAAATGCTTGTTTTTGTCCTTTTTCTTTCATGCATGGATTACTGTGAACAGTCATAGGCAAAACATCCTGCACTTGGATGAAGTGCAGGGGTTAATTTACCAGAGTGATGCCTTGACTCCAAAGTTTCTTTACAAGGAGAAATTATACAAACTAGGGCTGTATTCCCCAAAATTAGGTAAAGGGCTGACTTGATTCCAGTTTTCAAGATGTTAAGAGGAACAGTTAGGGTTGATTGAAGGAAACTATTTTAGCTGATTGATGAATCTAAGACTAGGGGACTAAAAACCAAAATGAGATCCACAACATTTAAGAATGAAATTAAGAAGCACTTCACTGCATAATGGTAAGAGAAGTTCAGAATTCTTTTCTGCAAATGGCAATTGTTGCTAGATGAATTGTTAATTTTACAGCTGAGACTGGTAGATTTTTGATAGCCAAGTTCTACAGGGATCTGAAACAAAGCAGTTGGGTTGCTGATCAGCCAATGTCTGGCATAATGGTGGAACAACCTCCAAGGGCTAAAAAGCCAACTCAACTCCCTATGGTACTCCTCACACTGCCGGTAAAGCCAGTGATCCTATGCTTTCAATACTGAGCCACGTTCCGGGATCAGAATTAGGCTTATTGCCCTGCTGCCTTAAATCTCAAAATCCATCTTCTCTTTGATCAGAGCATGAAGCTGGTTGTGTGGGATCATTGAATTTATCCTGTGGTGCCAAATTGTCAAATGATACACCATAATGAAGGATCCTACTATCGCACCAGGCTGGATCATTCTTCATGCTGCAATGCCTCATGAACCCTGAGGTGAAGCCCAGCACATTCTGGAGTAAAGACCCAGCATGTTCTGGAGCCAAGGCTTGGCACGGTCTGGAGTCAAGGCCCGGCGCAGACTGGAGTAAAGGCCCAGCTTGGACTGGAGTCAAGGCCCGGCACAGTCTGGAGTCAAGGCCCGGCACGGACTGAAGTCAAAGCCTGGCACGGACTGGAGTCAAGGCCCGGCATGGACTGGAGTAAAGGGCCAACACGGTC
>NC_063354.1:18039614-18046147 GCF_021869965.1 Rhincodon typus | reverse complement strand
CCGGCATGGACTGGAGTAAAGGGCCAACACGGTCTGGAGTCAAGGCCTGGCACGGACTGGAGTCAAGGCCCGGCACGGACTGGAGTAAAGGCCCAGCACGGACTGGAGTAAAGGCCTGGTACAGACTGGAGTAAAGGCCCAGCATGGACTAGAGTAAAGGGCCAACACGGTCTGGAATCAAGGCCCGGCACGGACTGGAGTAAAGGGCCAGCACAGTCAGGACTCAAGGCCTGGCATGGACTGGAGTAAAGGCCCAATGCAGACGGGAATCAAGGCCCAGTGCGAACTGGAGGCTAGGTGCCAGCATGGGCTGGGTTGGAAGACAGTTGTTCCAAACTCTTTTTTCTCTATTTTATCACTTATTCCTAAAATATGCAATGTTGGACTTGTCACTTCTCCATTTTTCTAAGAACTGTAACTGAAGAAGCTGCACCTAGGGACCTTTGTTCCTAAGATGGCACCGTAAATGGTGACTTGTACCCTTTTTACTGTACTCATCTGAGTACATCTGACAGGAAAAATAATTCTAATTCTAATTTTAAAACTAGGCACCTTTTCTCTCCTTCTTTAACTGACAAGTTGCTCAGAGACACATTTCACATGATATAATGTGCAAATTCTGGCCTCTCAACTTTGACATTAAAAGTGTATAAACAAAAGCTTTTAACCCTGTCTCAAAGCATCATGTGTTATCCGTATTACAACTACACACCACACGCTATGCTTAGTTATCTCAATGTAAATATTATTACTGTCGGTCAAGAAACATGCTCTGTTCTCTGATTTCTGAAGAAGGGTCCAGACCCGAAACGTCAGCTTTCCTGCTCCTCTGATGCTGCCTGGCCTGCTGTGTTCATCCAGCTCCACACCTTGTCATCTTATGCTCTGTTCTCTGCTCTTCAAAACCTTTTTCGGATTGATGTGGGGATAGTGAAAAAAGATGCGGTATTGTCGTTACTGGCATCAGTAATCAATGACAATTGGTCCAGCTCCATGGTGACTGAATAACATATGAAAGTTTGGGGTTTTGATGTAGTAAAAGGAAATGATCCAGTTTTCAAAGCCATCACATCAAGCGTTTGAAGAATCATAAAACAAAAAGCCTTCTGTTTGGATTGGTGGGATTGGCCACTATCATATGTACTGCAAAAACAAGTGAGTATACACAGGGTTAATGAAATATGAGAAGAGGGAATCACAGAATAGGTTGTAAAGGTACAGTAGTCTGTAATAAGTATTCTGTTGTGATGAACTAAGTACATGTTTGAGCCTGAGTGACAGGATGATTTACGTCCGGCTTGGGATTGTACAGCAGGCTCCCACAGTGAGACTGTACACAGCCAGTCCTTACAACCTTTCTCAAAGGAACACCAACCTGCCACTGCCTTAAATTATTCAAATGTCTTCACACAGTTTACAGCGCACTAAAGAGCCAGCAACGCGCAAATTGCTCAATTTTCCTTCATTTAGGAGACCACAGAAGACAAATAGCTAAAAGGGGAACAGGTTTACAATATTTTATCCCATGTGCCAAAACAAGGCAATGTTCGCCTTCCCAAGCTGGCCTGTTTGGAGAGCTCTGAAGGGAAGTCTCATGCTGAGTCTGCATCCATCATGCCTTGCTTCAAGGCCTGTTACAGAAGACAGGAGTGGTGTGGAAGCCCCAGGTCAAACAGATTGTGAGATTTATAACAGCCTCTCGACAGCCTAATAAAGCAGCTGAGATGTGTTTGCCAGTGCAGGGGGTTTGGGGGTGTTCAGAGCGCAGGGGGCTGCACACAAAACCTGTCTCGAAAATAAATTCATTGAGCTAATTCATCGAAACTATAGCAGTGAGCCACTCACCTCCAACCTCCATTGTACTATTTACATGGAGCTTTATAATCCAGAGGGAACCCGGACTTGATTCAATTCCATTGTAAAAGGCCAGATCAAGGCAATGTTTATATTCCAGTAGTCTGGTGAATTTAGATCAGCATATTATTACTTCACCTCAATCCCCAGTCTATCCATACACATCAAATTGATTTGGATAAAGAAATATCAATGTTTGTGTAACCAGAGGCTGAAGTATTTATCACTTTGTATTAACTTTCTTTCTTTATTTCTCTCTGCTTAAATGTGCCTCCACCATGCACTGCATGGTGTGCCATGCTGTCCAAGAGAGCTAAGGATAACGTCTTTGCTTCATCGAAATACCACAACTTAAGGACGAATTGCTGGAGGAAGAATTGTACTGAGAGCCTTCAACACAGTTTGAAACTGTTAACCTAATGTGTATTTGCCCAGGTAGCCATGTAATATTCCACATAGTGTCTAGAGAGAATGCAAGCTACTAGCTTGAATCTTTTGGTAAATTTAATCTGAACTATACCATTAATGTAAGGAAGGAAAGATAGGCTCGCAGTTTTTCTGATAGGGGATGGAAGGAAATGCAGTTTTGATGGTGAGGCGATGGTGGGCCTCACCAGTCTTGATTTCCTTCATTCTCCCTGGTGGAGTCAACCAACTCCAGACAGGTTTGCAGAGGAAGATCCCAATTTTAACATTTTAGTTCCTAGATGAAGAATAACAGCTTGAAAAAGGATTTCCACCATCCACAGAGTTGTAGCTCGGCAAGGAATCACAAGTTTCAAGGGACAATCAATTAGCAGGGAGCAATCAGAATCCACTTAGTCTATGATTCCCTAGACAAACCTATTCTGAAAATACAGCTGAAGTAGATGGAGAGCTCTAAACTCAAGTAAGACTTGCAGAATGGAGGGTTATGGTATTTTCTGTCAGCAAGTGCTGCAAGTGTGGACACGCTTTCACAATCAAAATGACAAATGAATACAGGACACATTTGTAATTCCAGAAACGGGAAGTCACAGATTAGTTATGTAGTCTAAACTCTTTCAGACGTTGGCCTCTTTAAGATTGCAGGGAAGCAATTGCCTGCTTCAGTATGCATTGTTCTCCAGTCAGGTAAATGCAGACAATTTGGGAACCCCTGTGGGAAGTCAACCCCTTCGTGGCTTTCATGGCATAGCCATTCTGTGAGAACTTCTCTTGGTCATAGATTGCACAACTAAGAATGTCCATCTAAATGCCATTTTAATTCCTGTCCTATTCAGGATTTAACTGTAATGAAGGTGTTCATTAAGATGCTGATGAACCTGTGACTGATATTTTAAAATGTGCGTGTGTGAAAGAGAGAGACAGACAGACAGAGAGAGAAATTATCATGTTTTCTAATTGGCTAAGCATGATTTCCATGGGGATGACCAATCACAACAGGGCCTCTGGTCATCACCATGGAAATCATGCCAAAAACAAACACTTAATGAACCCACGTGATCACTCTGTGAGCTTATAATTAAGATCAATCTCTAATGGGACTGCTGTATCAGTCTTGAGTTTTGATGTTGGTGAAATTCAGTCTCCCAGAACAGAGTTCTCTCAACAGTTGGAACAAGGAGGCATCAGTGATGTGTTGTAAGGTTGATCCGATTGTATTCGCGATATTGGAAATTCTGCATTCCAAGCATGGCTATCTAATCAGCTCTCAAAGATCAATGAGAAAACTACAACATCTTGCTTTGGAGAGTACAGTTTTATGCTCTTTATCACTTCATAAAGACAGGAAAGCATTTTGAATTACGCTCACATTTCCACTATATAGGTATAAGCATAATTCAGATCGTAACACACATGCAGAAGTAGATATCGCTGACAAATAAATTACCTTCCATTTCCATTATTGCCCAGGCAGTTAGAATTCCTCTTTTATTTGCATTAAGTGCTTTTTCAGGAATAATCTACGTATTTTCTTTCTCTCTGCTGATGAGACTGGTGCTTTGATAAAGATCAACTTTCTTCAGTTCGGAAGCAGGCTTGGAAAATCCAGGAAGTGGGGAAAAGAAGGTCAGTCCATCCACTGATCTTCCCAAACTGAACATAAAATGGAAAGACACTTGGACAATTGGGAGAGTATTCTGATAGGACACTGTTCCCTTACCTCAAAGACATGTGTTCAGCATTCTGTCAGGAGAGGACCTTCTGGATTGTTAAACTCTCGATAAGATTTGATGGGTGACATGTTTAAATGATGCACCATGATTTCTGTTCATTGCAATATTAAATATTGTTCCATTGGAAAGGTGTCCTACCAATTTGGATGTGAGTGTTTGTGTGTTTGGGGTGGGGGGTGGTGGGTGGTGGGAGAGAGCTAGTTTTTCAGCTTGTCATCTATTGATAAAACAGCATTGTAGATCCTCCACTGTTGCAGAAATTGCCCAATGATCCTCTCCACCAGTGACCGGGAGACCAAGGGCATTAATGTCACAAAAGCATGCTCCTAGAGTAAGCTGCATGTACTGGGCACAGTTCTGAGGAAGCACACCATCATGATTTTCGATCTTTCTTGGAGGGCATGCATTGGAATTCTTGGCACAGCATGCCAGGGCCTGGGACCTGGGGCTACAAGGGGCTCCTGCTGTGTTTGGGACAGAATCACTTTGTTGGGATTGGGTGTCAGGGTCAGGAGCCTGTGTCAGCATGGGGCCTGTGATTCCTGTCCCTGCCCCTGGCCAAGTGTGTGAGTTGATAAAAAGGATTCTTGCTTGTTCAAGTTTTCTAAGGCTGTCTCGCTACCTTCTCTCTAAATATTAACCACTGCTCTAAACTCAGCCCTGAGAATGCCAGGCAGACAGAATGTCCAAAATTACTGCCTATTTTGAAACTGAAGTCTATGTGAAGTTTGCTGCAATTATGAAAAAGAACTAGAAGTGGGAATGTGTTGTATGAGTAATGAGCTCTCTGGGCTTATAAGATAGGGATCTACAGATCTTGCTTGGTCTAATGTTGTTAAAGGAAAACCTAGCAAGGAGAGGTACTTGAATTACAAAATGTAGTTAATTACTTGTTATTGTTATTGCTGCTTCAGGCAGGCAGGCAGGAGGTCATGCCCAGAAGCAGCAGCATTATTCCTACAATGAGGTGCCAACTTGGTGAAGCTACCACACAGGACTAGTTACATACAATCAACAGACTGAGGTGATTCCACAACCAATAGATCAGATATAAGCTCTGAGGTCCTGCCATTTCCCGTCGTGAATGCTGGTGGGCAATTAAACAACTCACCAGCGGAAGAGGATCCACAAATATTCCCAATGATGGGTGAACCCAGCACATCAGTGCAAAAGACAAAGCTGAGGCATATGCAACTACCTTCACAGACAACAAGGTGCAGGGCTGGATGAACACAGCAGGCCAAGCAGCATCATAGGAGCAGAGAGGCTGACGTTTCGGGCCTAGACCCTTCATCAGAAAAGGGGGAGGGGAAGGGGGTTTTGAAATAAATAGGGAGAGAGTGGGAGGCGGATAGAAGAGGGATAGAGGAGAGGATAGGTGGAGAGGAAACAAACAGGTCGAAGAGGCGGGGATGGGGCCAGGAAAGGTGAGTGTAGGTAGGGAGTTAGGAAGGGGATAGGTCAGTCCAGGGAGGACGGACAGGTCAAGGGGGCGGGATGAGGTTGGTCGGTAGGAGATGGAGGTGCGGCTTGAGGTGGGAGGAGGGGATAGGTGGGAGGAAGAACAGGTTAGGGAGGCAGGGACGAGTTGGACTGGTTTTGGGATGCGGTGGGGGGAGGGGAGATTTTGAAACTTGTGAAATCCACATTGATACCATTGGGCTGCAGGGTTCCCAAGCGGAATATGAGTTGCTGTTCCTGCAACCTTCGGGTGGCATCGTTGTGGCACTGCAGGAGGCCCAGGATGGACATGTCGTCTGAGGAATGGGAGGGGGAGTTGAAATGGTTCGCGACTGGGAGGTGCAGTTGTTTGTTGCGAACCGAGCGTAGGTGTTCTGCAAAGCGGTCCCCGAGTCTCCGCTTGGTTTCCCCGATGTAGAGGAAGCCACACCGGGTACAGCGGATGCAGTATACCACATTGGCAGATGTGCAGGTGAACATCTGCTTGATGTGGAAAGTCTTCTTGGGGCCTGGGATGGGGGTGAGGGAGGAGGTATGGGGGCAGGTGTAGCACTTCCTGCGGTTGCAGGGAAAAGTGCCGGGTGTGGTGGAGCTGGAGGGGAGTGTGGAGCGGACAAGGGAGTCACGGAGAGAGTTGTCTCTCCGGAAAGCAGATAAAGGTGGGGAGGGAAAGATGTCTTTGGTGGTGGGGTCGGATTGCAGATGGCGGAAGTGTCGGAGGATGATGCGTTGGATCCGGAGGTTGGTGGGGTGGTACGTGCGGACGAGGGGGATTCTTTTTTGGTTTTTATTGCGTGGACGGGGTGTGAGGGATGAGGTGCGGGAGATGTGGGAGACACGGTTGAGGGCGTTCTCGACCACCGAGGAGGGGAAGTTACGGTCCTTGAAAAACGAGGACAACTGAGATGTACGGGAGTGGAATGCCTCATCCTGGGAGCAGATGCGGCGGAGGCGAAGGAATTGGGAATAGGGGATAGCATTTTTGCAGGAAGGTGGGTGGGAGGAGGAGTATTCTAGGTAGCTGTGGGAGTCGGTGGGCTTGAAATGAATATCGGTTTC
>NC_063354.1:18017906-18034614 GCF_021869965.1 Rhincodon typus | reverse complement strand
ACATTGACTTTCCTGCTCCTCGGATGCTGTCTGACCTGCTGTACTTTCCCATCTTCACATCTGTTGGCTCTGCCTTCCAGCATCTGCAATCCTTAATGTCTCCTAGAAATATTAGTTTCTGTAATGTGCAGTTGGGGTATTTGGACTCACAAAAAAGCAGTATTAGAAGAATTCTAAAATATCCTCAATAATTATCACCCCTTTCATTAACCTTAAAGTTATAACACACAAGGAAAGTACTGATTTCTTTGACACCACAGTATTTAAATGAACACAAAATGATGAGCATGTTAGCAATAAAACGTTTAAAAGAAATAATGGACACTGTTCTAAACACAAAAAACTATCACTTAACACCTTCCATAGACTGGTGAGGTCACAATTTTCATTGCATACGCTGGAAGGTTTTAACCAGGCAGTTACTATCATTTTTATTGCTTCCCAGGAACATGTCATTTTGATGGCAACAGAGTAAGGCTCCTGTGCTGAAGCTTGTCTGCTCTTACTGCTTTTCCTTTCTTTCTTTTTTTCTTTTCTTGTTTTCTTTTTTCTTTACTTTATACTTATTTCCCTTTACTACCATTGGTGGCAGCGAGGAATCCAAGTGCAGACTCGAGTGGGCCCTACGTGGACACGAGCGGGCCCAACGCGTACTGAAGTGGGCCCAGCATGGTCTCAAGTGGGCCAGGCGAGGACCCAAATGGGCCCAGTGCAGATTCAAGTGAGCGCAGTGTGGACCTTGTGGCAGCGGACAGTAGATCCCTACTTACTTTTCTAGGCCAAGCACGGGACCTGTCATCGGAATCGGTGGCTGTCACATCGGTGGGGGTGACATCAGCAACGTAGGACCAGCAGCAAAAAAAAATGGCACCCGGTGATCGGCAAATATGATGTTGGTTGGGTCTGACGCTGGTGGTGGTGAAGCAGTGGTGGAAGGGCATCACAGCAACATCGGTGAGGTGGGCCCAGCAGTGAGAGATATGACTCTGATGTTGGTGGGTCTGCTGCAGGAGGCAGTGAGGCAATAGTGGAGGAAAACGGCCCAGTGGTGAAAGATGGCACCTGAAGAGAGGAAACTTCAAAGTTGGTTGGGTCTGGTGTAGACTGCAGTAGAGGAGGGATGGTGTTGTTGATGAGCTGGCTCAGGACCGATAGACTCTCTTTAAACTATACCTTTCTACTTTTTTTCTTATTTTTAAAGCTATCAAAATAGCATTGGATCCCTGGAAAAGCTTTTCATTGTATTTTACTGTTTTTCTCACTGTAAAATACATGTGACAACAAAATAATTTATTCATTCATTCATTCATTCAGACTCTATCAGGTTTAAATTTAACAATTGTCATAGTTTTCATCACAATCATATCCATTGCATTTCCCTGGATAGTAACCCCTGAATATATTACAGCCTTAATCCAGAGATTCCACATTCGTTTGCAAGTAATTAATTGCTCAATGATTTCCAGCCTTCCAGGTTCCCAATCAGCTTACTGTTTTCTTTGTTGACAGGTTGTAAACTATTGTCTCTTCTTTGCAGCCCCCTGCCTTCATCACCCTCTTTGTAACCTCCCTGATATTCACTTCAACCAATTCGCAGCCTCCTGAATTCCTATTGCAGTATCGTATTAGTCCCTTGCAGCTTTCCTTTCTGTCATCCCTCCTTCAACCTACATCTCCTTCCCAAATCCCAACCTTTCTCGCAATCTCCTCTTCACCTTACACCCTCGCAGACCCAGTCTCCAGGCCCTGACTCTTGGCAAAAGGCAGATACAGCTCCCACCGGTGATGGCTCACTGCCGGTTGTTGTTTTCCTTACTGCTCACTGCTCCTCCAATCAGAGGCTGCTTCTCTCCTGCATTTACTGCGTATTGTGTTTCCATTGAACCTACCAGCAACAAACATGGGAGGGATGCAGTGTATGATTGGAGGAGCCACGTCTCGCTGACTATATATATGGGGGTGACTTTTATCTGTTTGGTTACCCCTATGTTTGAATTTTTCTGGGGTCTGATTTGAGACCTCATTCTGTGTGTTGGAGACTACTGTTTCATTTTATGAGTCTGTGCCTGCATGGGAAGGAATGCAGCCAGTTCTGAGGAAGGGTCACTTGACCCGAAACATTAACTCTGATTTCTGTCCAAGGATGCTGCCAGACCTGCTGAGGTTTACCAGCAATTTCTATTTTTGTTTCTGGTTTACAGAATCCGCAGTTTTTTTGGTTTTTATGCAGCCAAGGTTACATCGGCCTGAGTGCATCATGGGAATGAATGTGGCCACGTTTGCACTACATCACCCAGAATGCACGCTGGTTGTCAGGACCAATGGCCACAAAGACTCGTGTTCTTGCTCCAGGACAATTGGATCTTAAACAAAAAAACCAAAAGAACGTAGAAACATAGAAACATAGAAAATAGTGCAGGAGTAAGCCATTTGGCCCTTTGAGCCTGCACCGCCATTCAATACGATCATGGCTGATCAGGCAATCTGAGTATCCCATTCCCACCTTTGCCCCACATCCCTTAATCCCTTTAGCTGCAAGGGACATGTCCAGTTCCCTCTTGAGTATATCTAATTAACTGGCCCCAACAGCTTCCTGTGAGAGAGAATCCTCATCTCAATCCTGAATGGCTTACTCATTATTCTTAGACTATGACCCCTTGTTCTGGACTTCCCCAACATTGGGAACATTCTTCCCACATCTAGCCTGTCCAGTCCCATCAAAATTTTATATGTTTTTATGAGGTCCCCCGCATTCTTCTAAATTCCAATGAATACTAGCCCAATCGATCCAGTCTTTCCTCATATGTCAGTCCTGCCATCCCAGGAATCAGTCTGGTGAACCTACACTGGACTCCCTCAATAGCAAGAATGTCCTTCCTCAGACTAGGAGACCAAAACTGCACACAATACTCAAGGTGTGGCCTCACCAAGGCCCTGTACAACTCTAGCAAGACATCCTTACACCGATATTCAAATCCTCTCACCATGAACGACAGATGCTGGAAATTGGAAACAAAAACAGAAATTGCTGGAGAAACTCAGCAGGTCTGGCAGCATCTGTGGAGAGAAATCAGAGTTGGTGTTTCGGGCCTGGTGACCTTTCTTCAGCAAAGAATTGGATTGAACTGGACCTTAAGCTCTGGAATTTTATCTTGAAGCACAGCACACACTGCTCATCGAGCATATTGAGGATGTTGACAGAGGAGCATACTGCACACAT
The DNA here is from genome assembly GCF_021869965.1 of Rhincodon typus. Classification (NCBI taxonomy): domain Eukaryota; kingdom Metazoa; phylum Chordata; class Chondrichthyes; order Orectolobiformes; family Rhincodontidae; genus Rhincodon; species Rhincodon typus. The sequence continues at coordinate 18,031,394 of NC_063354.1, read as the reverse complement.
CCAGGCCCCACTGCAGGCATGGGCCTAGTGATCAGTACCGCATGTACCCCTTTCACCTGGCACAGATGTCTCTGCACAGAAGCAGCAGTGTGTACCATCTAAAAGACACAGTAGAGAAACTCACCAGGCTCTTTTGACAACACCTTCTAAACTCATGACCCCTACCATCTAGTAGGACAATGACGGCATTTATACAGGAACATCACCACTTTCAATTTTCCTTCCAAGTCACACAACACTCTGACATGGAACTATTTCACTTTTCCTACTCTATCACTGGTTCAAAATCCTGGAACTCTCCTCCTAACATCATAGTGTGTGTATCGATGCATCACAGACTGCAGTGGTTCAAGATGGTGGCTCACCATTATCTTCTCAGGGGGTCTTAGGGATGTTGGCTCGGCCAGTGATGCTCACATCACACAAAAGCATTGAAAAACAAAACAATGATGATATCAACCATTGCAAAAGGGTGTGGAGAGCACTGGCAATGAATTCCTTTCAAGGGTGAATTTGTCAAATTTCAACGTAAGGTGCTACAAGAGTGCATTTCCAAACATTCAGTCTTGCTGCATGTTGATTCAACTTCAGAGTTCTTTCTACAGTTTTCACCACAGAGAATATCTAATTAACCAATGCAACTCTATGTTTTACAATGCACAACCATTCGCTTGTATTGTCTTGTTCACAAGCTCCTGCAATATTTACTCAGGAATGACAGAATACAGATGGTTAATGGTGATGACATTCAGTAAAACGTAAGTACCCTGCCGATGTATTATATTGTAGGGGGAAATTTATGTAGAAAGCATTGGTGGGTGATTAAACTGATTGTGATAAGTAACTTGTGGTTAATGTACTTGATTTATTCACATGGAAGGCTTTATAAAATCTCTCTTTGTACACATCCTGATCGGGCTGCTCTGAAAAATAAAGAACACAGATTTTCTTGCAGTTCCCTGAAGCGAAGGACAGTCGGTGTCCCTCACAAACATGCCTGTCAGAGATCTGTCACACAGATATTAGAAACAATTGCAATAATCAGAGTCCTGCCCCTCACACACATGCCATGGGGTGTTTCTCTCCCTCTAATGCATCACACATGCCAACCTTTTCAAGCAGAGCAGTGAAAGATTTTTGCGAGATGCCACGGAGCCAGTAGTCCCTGCCTTGTGGGTAATCCTGCTAAAACCTGCCCTAACACCATGCGCCCTGATGATACTTTCACAGGCCAGAAAAGTGATCTTTCACCACAGTGAAAATGAAAATATTACAGTGGTGTGATAAATCACACAATAATATAATTTAATAATGCAGGCCTTGTCACTTTACACGGCTCATTTGAGTGTTGTTTGGGCTTTTTTTTCCCGTATTTAATTACCTTTGACCTTTGGGCCTTCTCTTTTCTTGTTCTGTTTGCAATGATTTGCTGTTTTGGTTCCACTGATATCGTCTTTTTTTTCTGATTCAGTATTTTCTCTCACAGTTGAGGTGTTTAATCGAGGCAGCTATTAAGTGTTGAACCTCGTGTGAGATGGTATTACTTATAAAATACAATCTTATGTCCATTCCAGTTGTTTAACTCTCCATTTAAACTCCAGCCCCAAAAACTCTTGGTGGTAGAAGTGAATAGAGCACAGAGTTTTTGAGATAATCTTCTTCCACCAGGATTCAGCCCCATTTTTAATGATGATTTAAATTCTAGCAAATACTTACTGAGATTTCACTGCCCTCTGCTACCCCAAGCCATTAATTATTGGGAGAACCTTGGAATCAGTTTGTTTATTTTAGAAAAATATACTTTGTTCATAAAAAGGAAATCATTGTGTACATAGTTACTAAAGCAGTTCAGATCGCTACAGATTTTGCATACAGAGAAGAAAACATTGGGGCTTTACTTTCTCGATAGTTACAACTAATCTAAAGGTATTTCTTAATTATGCTAGGTACTAGGAACTATTTACATGTATCTGATGCATCGGGAGAGTCTGATAACTGAACACAACCCAATTGGTACTTTGGCAGAAAGACCTTAGATTATGGTCTTTCCCCACTGTACCTTGGTAGCAGCTGCGCCAAGCTCTAGTGCATCTCTCAGCATGTAGTCCTGGAATTTAGAATGTGTCAGTTGGCAACACTCAGTCAAGGTAATCTCCTTTTCCTAAAAGACCAACAAGTTAGGAGCAGACCAAACAGCATCTTTCACCAAGTTGATGATCCTCCATCTCAGTATCTCAGTATGCATCTCAGGGAACAGACTTGTACAGCACAGAGTCCTGCATGACGGAGCTGCCTGGGACGAACCTCGATAAAAACCACTGCATCTCTCCAGACATCCTTTCAGTTTGTTTGCACCAGGAACTCTGTCCCTGAATCAGTTCAGCAGAGCTCATGCCAGCTCATCACTGATTGCTTGTGAAAGACCCCTAACCTTTAAATGTAAGGACTTGCATTCATGTAGGGCCTTTTACGTCCTCAGGACATCCCAAAACTCTTATTAGACAAACAGGAGGCTGGAAGAACACAGCAAGCCAGGTAGGATGTCCTGAAGAAGGGTAATACTCGAAACGTTGACTGTTCCTTTCCTCCAGATGCTGCCTGGCTTGCTGTGTTCTTCCAGCCTCCTGTTTGTCTACCTGGATTCTAGCACCTGCAGTTTTTTTGTCTTATCCCAAATCTGTTGTCAGTCAATGAAATGTAGTCATTATTCAAATGCACGAAGGGAAATGTGGCAGTGAGTTTATATACTGCAAGACCCCACAAACAGCAATAAGATGTATGACATATGTGTTGATGATGTTAAGGTATAAATATTGGCTCAGACTTTGGAAAGAACTCCCCTACTCTTACTGAAATCATTGTTGTGGCATGTATGAACTATTGTCTTCAGCAAAAACTTGAAGTGTAGGGAATAATTTGTGCAGTCTTTAGGTTTGAAATTAGAGTCATAGAGCCTTAGAAATGTACGGCACAGAAAAAGACTCTTCAGCCCATTCAGTCTGTGCCAGTCAAAAACAATCAGCTAACAATTCTAATCCCATTTCCCAGTACATGAGCCATAGCCTTGTATGCTTTGACATCACAAGTGCACATCTAAATACTTCTTCAAAGTTACCAGCATTTCTGCCTTTACAACCTTTACAGAGTTCCAGATTCCTACAACTTGGTGTGTGAAACAACTTTTCCTCACATCCCCTCTAAACCTCCTGCCCCTTACCTTAAATCTATGTACACCCCTCGTCATTGATACCTTCACCAAAGGGAAAAGTTACTTCCCACCTACCCTCAGAACTTTATACATCTCAGTTGTTCCCCCCTCAGGTTCCTCTGCTCCAAGGAAAACAACCTCAGTCTATGCATCTCTCTTCATAACTAAAACTCTCCAGCCCAAACAACATCCTGGTAAATCTCTTCTGCACTCTCTTCAGTGCTCTCATACTCCTCCTTACTGTGGATACCAGAACTGCACACAACACTCCAGCTCAGAGATAGCAGGAACTGCAGATGCTGGAGAATCTGAGGTAACATGGTGTAGAGCTGGATGAACACAGCAAGCCAAGCAGCATCATAGGAGCAGGAAGGCTGACGTTTCGGCCCTAGATCCTACTCCAGCTCAGAATTTCCTCGGACAATTCAATTTTAGCAGGTAATAAACATGCAAGTTCCAATGATGTTAATTGACCTTTTTCTCCTCCTTTAACCCCTTCTCTACATCCCTTATCTTTGATCAAGGCTTTGGTCATTGCTCTTAGTGTCCTCCTCCTTTGGTTCAGTGTACATCTATACCTTGACTATGCCATTAAGAAGTATCTTGCATTGTCTTTCTGCACAGAACCATTTTTAATATTTTTTCATGGGTTTATTTGTTATTCTTCCCTAATTGCTCTGAAGAAGATGGTTGTGAGTTGCCATCATGAACTTCCACTCTTCTTGGGGTGTAGGCACACCACAGTGTAAGAAGAGCAGTTTCAAGCGTTTGAGCGTGCAGTATTGGAGGAACACCAATTTCTGGTTTTGTGTAATTCCACGCAATCTGTGCTGAGTCAACCTCTACTGGGGGTGACCATTGTTTTTGGCAACTTGCCTTCAGGTCAAAAAGAAATAAATCATCCCAAGTTATTGTTCCTAATTGCTATCCAGTGGCTTCTGTTGGAAAGTGCATGTGGTTGGATGAGTCAGCTGCCATTATGTTGGTTCCCAGTTTCCATAAAAAGTACTCAAGTAAGAATCTAGTGTTAGGAATCTCCTAGGAGCTACACTGCCCTGCTCACCCTATTTTTACCAGGAATGCCATAGGAACCCTTGTTGCACACCAAATCAGGGTCTCGGATAGCCTACCATTGCTGTTCTGATGGCAGAATAAACAGCTTAGAGACAGCTTTCTGACAACTTTAAGTAAAGTCCTAACTAAAATATTTGGAACAGAAAGCAAAGCAACATGAGAAAAATGAATATTTCACTCAACTACTGAATTCAGCTGACCTGAATACATAAACAAGTGATGCATAATGTCAATTAGGACTCTGTGTAAAATTGGACAAATTTAAATTGGACTGAAACATTCTAGTCCAAACAGCACAGGATTTGTGAGATTGACTTTTAGCTAGTCATCAGCCAGTGCATTTTTACTTGAAATGTTTAGTTCCTGATTTCCTGCTTCCCTCCAATTCTCTCTCCTGAAGAAGCTGACTCCAAGTTGGAGTGTGGTTGCAGGCAGCAAATTCCTTCAAGCCCTGCACTTGAATGGCCATTCCTCAGCCATGAGCCCAGAGACTGAATATTGGGAGGAATTCCCAGTTGACAGAAAGACACTGTCTCCAAATGACTGGAGAAATGAGGGAGGAAATGCAAAAGCAGCCAATGACAAAATGGAGCATAGTGCTCTGCGAGGGTGGAGGTGCTGGAGGAGATTACAGAGATAGGGAAAGGTGAGGCTAGGAAGCATTTAAACATGAAGTGTTGGGAGATGAAGAGTCAGTTAGCAACGGTGTGTCAACAGAATATTGTCCGGTAGGATTCCACCATGTACTAAACTCGAAAGAGAATGCAAAATTGCAGATGCCAGAAAAATGAAATAAAACATAAAAGACTGAAAACACTCAGCAAGGCAGCATAAGCTCTCACAATGAGAATCCTGTAAAGGTGTATAACCAAACAAGAATCGCTGTCAGTTCGAGTAACCTTGCCCCCTTCCCTCACCCCTCTGCACAAGGTTAAAATTGGTTGTAGAAGCTTTATAGTGTCAGAATTATGTTTATCCAAGGACACTTGTTGTTAATTTTCCCATTCACCGTCAGTGATAATTCACACTTCACTGAATACAAAAGCGATAACACTGTGCACACATGTGAATCATCACTTAACGCTCCATGCTACATGAAATGTTTCAAACCATTTGAAAAAAAACCATTTCCCAGTATCTGTATATGGTAGGTTTCCATTGTTCTTTCACTGATGGGGTATAGTATTGTGAAGGTGTTTCTTAGAACTCATTGAGAGGTCAGAATCTTCTTAAAATAACCGGACAATATTTTGAGCTAAAAAGGAAGCATTAAGATTTTGTGCATTTACTATTGAGATATCTAAAATATAATTTCAGGTCCTGGCAGAGGGGCAAGAATGTTTCCATTTCCCCTTTATTCTTTTCAAACTGCGGCTTCATTTTTCAGCTTTTGGCAATGCAATCCTCTAAGACATTCTTATATCGAAGCAGATGCTCTGTACCTCCTGTTATCAACAGTGTGCTTTAACATAAAGAGATTGACCATCAGTGAACCCGACAACATTTTGTTCCAGATTTTGCTGAATGTCACAGGCGAAATAGACTGCTTCCATTTTAACTATGACTAAACCTCGAGCTTTGCTTTCCGACGGACTTTGATTGGAGCAACAACAAGCTAAACAAGGGACAACACCGCATAGAAGTCACAGGTCTCTGTTTGAGATGCAATCCGAGCCCCCAGCCACCACCCACTACCCTACCCCACCCCCCAAAACCTGGTCTCCCAAAACAACTTCAACGTTAAGTATTGTAATCACTGCTTCCAGTTTTCCTGAAAGCATTTTCTGCAAATGCTACCATGTGTTTACCAAAGAAAGAAGACATATCGGGTGTATTCTCGAGATGTCCTCATATTTTGTAAACTATTGCAATCATGGGGGCCAGCAATCACACTTCATTTCTACTTTGTCGCATTCTGTTTCATACCCACATTTTTAGGATGGGTAAACTCAAAGTGACAATAGCAGGATGGACTGTTTCTGGAAACGATTTGGAGGTATTTCTGAATATTTCAAGCTATCTCAAAATGAATTTAAAATATCGCTAAATGCGAATTTGTCTTGCCACCAAAGCATAGATGCATTCAGCTGAGTGCGAGTAACAGGCAAGTCAAGCTGTCTGGGGTTGAGGTGCTGTGTAAATAGCTGAAGCTAATCTCGCCCCACGTGGTTTTGACATGCCCACCCGTCTAGATTTTCATAGGGCTATTTCTAGCCAATCACAGTGCCTCAAAACCCTGGCAACCTCTTATTGGTTGAGAAATTCTTTTGTTCTCTTCTCTTTGAGGTTAACTCCTGCAGTGCTGAAATCTTGGCTGGTTTCCTATTTAACTGCACTCATGTCCCAATGAATGATGTTAAATTTCTTTCACCAGTTCAAGCCCATAATAAACATTCGAACAAGCTGCCCCCAGGACATAGTTAACCTTTATTTAGGTCTGTCCTGCTATTTTCTTTCTTTCTGCAATCACGAAAACCTTTAATCTGTGAGACAGTGTTCTGTGACTCAGGAATATGAAACAGACGAAGCTTCATAAATGTTAACTTTTGCTTGATTAATTCCAATATTGATAAGAAGAAAATTTCACGACATCCAACTTCTCACCAGCCAGAAATTATGCTATGGGGACAAAGACGGTGTGAATGGCGGAACAATTGTCCCTCCAAAATTATAGCTATTTATAAAATATTTTCAACTTTTATTCATTTATTTACAATACGTACTATTAAGTAAATAAACTGCAATATTATTGGATTAAAATAACACTTTTATACTCACCTTGCGTTTTAACACTGCTGCATTTTGTACTACAAAGACCTACAAAGTTCTCTGAATGCACTCTCCTCAGAAAATGACCAATTTATCGTTTCATGCTCCCAGTCCTCCCTTACGTTTGATCCTCTGGAACCCTGTCTACCTCCTCCAAACTTTCCTCCTCCCTTTCCACTGCCAAATACCTCCTCAGAACACTTCTCACCATGGTTCTTGCTTCCCCGCCTTTCCCCACAATACTTTTCCTTTTTGCTTTTCTGTTTAATGTCCTTTTGCATCCATTAAGCTATAAAGAGATATCAACCTGGTGTAATGAGCACTATCAAAATGTCATTTTTGCCTTACATTCTCTGCCTGACATTTGAATAACAGTAAGGACATTGTTATACTCAGGGACTCCAGGCTCCCAGCAATGTTGACTCCTAACTGCCCTCTGAAATAGCCTAACAAACTATTCAGTTCAAGGGCAATTGGAGGCAGGCAGTAAATGTGGTCCTTGCCACTGATGCCCACAACCCATGAAAAAATATTTTAAAAAAAAATCATTTTAGGACCAGTACCTTCTGAGACTGAGGCAAGACCAATAGTCTTATGTCATACTGCTGACCTTATATTGCTTTCTACCCAGATTAAAGAGAGCTCTGGAGACAATATCCGAATAAAGGTTACCAGTATTGAGAGATGTGAAACATGGCAGCTCTGTTATAGTATTTAAAGATTAAACATTAATTTAAAATCTTTCTGGGGCCTCCATCGTTTAAATTCACTTTGCTGTGGTCCCACAACATGGGAGCATGAAGCTTAATCCAGAGAAATTTAAATTCAATTCAAGTTATCCCAGTCACATTAACACTACGATTGTGTAGATGTGAAGCTGAAATTGAATATACTAGGTAAAAGCAGGTTGTTAGCTGATGTGTTCAAAAGTCACATTTGTTGTGAAAAATGACACATTAATGAAAGAAAGTTAAGTCCTCACCTGAATCTTGTGTTTCAGGTTATCACTTTAAGAGGCCAAATCTACATAGCAGTGTGCAATATCACCTAAAGTCCTGGATTGTATTACAGGTTGCAGAATTCCATCCCAATTATCTTCTTTTTCTACTATACAATATAATGAAGAATGTACCGCACTGGGGACAGACCCTTCTAAAAGCCTTCAACTATGCATGTGATTGATATCTTGCATTTACTTATGTCAGAAAGTCTTGTATCTTGCATTTGGTAACATTACAATGTAGGAGAGACTCATAAATTAAAAACAAACTAATCTACAGTCTGGTCGTTTATGCACAGAAATGTGACCACTTACATTCTAAGAAGAAAAGTGCGTGTGCTAAGATGAGTGACAAAGAGGTACGTGCAAATTTAGCAGCATTAAAGATTTTGAGTGTGAATGGTTTATTAAGCTTTTGGGCATAATTTGCTATTCACTATCAGTGTTGCAGCTGTTGAGGAGATATGCAGGCTGCCTGGGAGGAGCAGATGCCCGAAGTGTTAGCAAGTGGAGCCCTGTCTTCTCCTCTCCCAGCCTGAATATTTAAATAAATTTATTAGAAAACATAACAAAAGACACATATGCCTTTGTGTTCCATCTTTTATAACCCTTTTTATTTTTCTATGTGGAAAATATAAAAGCCTTTCCTGTGTCAAAAGGTAGTGTTGTTTATGATGGTGAACAATTGTGTCTAATGGCAGCTTTATGGTAGATTGCGATTCACTGGAAAGAATTTCATTTTACTGTCACCATCTACTTCGCTCCGAAAACCACATGCCTTGCTGCAAAATGTGAAGAATAATTTTAACTTTGATAAGAGCATAAAACAACAAAATTACAGCCTTTTTACAGATTCCAACTGATTTGAAGATGTGTTGTGATGTGACATAAATAATTGTGGCATGAGCACTTCAGCAAGTGACTGATGGATCTTCATCTGAGATGCTTACTATTTATATAATATAGATATTGGATATTAGTAAGCAACTAAAAATATAATTTTTACCCCAGTTTTACCTTTCAGGTCCCACTATCGTGTGTTAACACCATCCTTATAGTCACAATTAGAATGGCGCAATTTGGGACACAAACCTTTCTTTGGCAACCATTCAGACTGGATGAGGAAGGCTATTCAGTCTTATGTTAATTCATTCAACCAAAACAACCTACATACTCCAATCCACGCAGTCTTACTTTTACTTAAATGATTCCAGGATTTTTTGAACTTTATCGTTTTGCCTTGGAGTCCCTTCCAACTGTTGGTCACTCTCCGCACAAACAGGAAGCTCATGATATCAATCTTAAAGTTGCTTTTTACAAGTTTGGGCCTGTAACCCTTTATTGTACTCTCAAAGTCCAGTTTATAGTGTTTTCCAGATTATTCTGTCATGTCATTTACCATATTATATACTTTTATGCAATAATCTCACAAGTTTATTTTCCAAGTGGAAAAGTCTTGGATACTCCTATTGTTGTTGTATATGTCAGACCCCTGAAACTCACAACCAGCCTGTGGCTAATGTTTATAGTGTCAAACACATGACTGCTCACCTTGTTCCTTAACGACCAGAACTGGACATAGTCCATGAAATATGTTCTCACCACCTAATTTTATTGTTACTTCCTTAACTTGTATTCTACTGTTTCAATCGTGTGGTTTCATATTCTATTAGCCTTTTTCATTGTCTCTCTGCAGATCCATTATGTTCAGGTTGTTTAGAGTCTTGTTTTTGTCAAATTTCATTTTTAGTTATTTCAACAATGTTGGTAAAGTTTGTCTATTGTCCATTTTCTATCCTTTAAGTGTTACTAGACTTTATATTAAGTTTCACCCTGCATTAGTTGGCCAACTCTCATGTTTGATTTAGGATCTGGCCTGCTGCTGGCCTTCCTAGATCACTGTCACCTGCCAATATCACTCAGTTAGCATCTGGCAGGAAACACATGGGCTGTGACACTAAACTAGTACTGATATTACCTCGTGCCTAAGCTAGATCTTTCAATTATTATGAAACTACACCCTGTTACATTTCACACACAACCCAGCAAAACCATTAGGCGTCAGAGTTTATGTTAGTCAAGGAGGAGAGTAGCCTGAAACTCCTGAGGTCTCATGTCCACCAGTGTGAATGCAGCAGGATGATGCAAACTGCTGGGGCAGGATTATTTGCAAGGCTGGGACAAGAGCATCACACTTGTAAAGGCCATTTGAGTTGCACCTGCTAACACTTCTTTTATGGTGACGAGATCTGGCAAGAAAATATATTTTAAATTTTGCTCTTGAAATACAAATGTTGCTGGCAAGACCAGAATTTAGAGCCCATGACAACATAATGGTGATCCACCATCTTGAACCTAAGTACATGCAGAGCACCTTTTTCTGTAATGGCTTAATACAACTGTGAGGCTTCCCACATTATTTCAGGCAGTGAAATGTCAACCACATTGCTGTGGATGCAGAGACCTATGCAGACCTGACTGGGTACAAACAAACAATTTCCTCCCAGAAGCACATGGTGAACCAGGTAGGAATTTACCAGAATCTTTATTAAGCAAGTTATTCCTGGTTTATTAGTTAATTGAAGTTAAATTTCCCCAGCTACCGTGGTGGGATTTGAACTTATGTTTTGGGGCCATTATTCCATGCCTATGAGTTATCGCTATGCTATACCCGCTCTTACCTTCAGTTTTTTTACATTTTCTCCCAAGGGAAAATGCAAATTGAACTGTCGGGACTGTTAGGGATGTGGTAACCAGTGATGTTATTGTGTCTGGCACAATTATTTTTGACAGATCCAGTAAACCAGCTTCAGCCTTTCTTTTGCAACATGACCTTAAATGGGAACGGATCAGAAAACAAAAGACCAGCCCACAACTGCTGTAAAGGAAGAAAAGGATTTGCACATTTATTTTAATATTTTAGACAGAAACCTGTAGCATCCCAAAGTTTTGTTCATTATTTTAATGAAGGGGTCAATTTGGTTCATTTTTAAATGAGTTCAATTGCTTAGAGGTTAAATGAAGGTTAATACAATAAATACTCTCACCAATGTGCTGTCCCTTTTGGTTCCTACACTCTTGAAACCTGAAATGCAAGATCTTGATTGTGTTGTACCATTGTGAATCCTATAGCATCTGTATTACACATTTTTTATAGCATTGGGCATCAAATTCATCTGAGCTCGGTGCTCCTGTCAGCTTGTTAACCCAGTCTATTCATACTAGGATGATTTTATGAGGTAGAAAAATAAATGGCTATCAAAAATCCCTCCTGCCTTCCCAAGCTGATTTGCCCTCCCGTGCGTGCTTGCAGTATCAGACTCCCAGGACTTCAAGTCCTGGTATAAATAGGTCGCTGAGTACTTTCAGAAATGAAAGTGTGCAAATTTTGTTATTTTGGCAGGTAACTTCTGGCTATTTTGTTAAGTCTAAATTTGTCCTGGAACATACCAACCCTCAGGATCATCCAAACCCTAGGCCATGATTTAGAATACTCCAGCTAGTGTGAAACGACTGAAGGGGGAAGGGGACGATGCTGTCCATTATGGGCAGGGATTCCTTTTGTATCTAAGAATATTAACTGAAATTTTTTCCTACTCAATTTTGAATGCCAACTTAATTTGGAACACTGGGTTTTGCTTCTTTCTGGTAGCTCCTGCATAGTAGCTGTCAAGGTCCACAACGAGGAAGCGTCCATTCAGCCATCTCAGTTATGGGTAGTTACAATAATCCCGACATTTTGACATGGATCCACAGTAACGGCTCAATCTCAAGGCCCAGGATTGCAGGGGAGCTTTGCAGGTAGGGAACCCAGAGCAGTGGGGCTACATATACTCGTCTCCTTTTGCTGCCTGGACACAGCCAACACTCATCAAACATTGACTCCAGTGTCACACCATTGCCATGCTTGTGCCATACCCAGTGCCAGTGTCCTGCTGGTGTGAACCCATGCGAAAATTCACTCCAGAATCCTGGGCGAGCTTTAGAAGGTACATGCCTGAGATTATTCTGCTCCCACTCCTGGAAACAACATCCGTAACACACAGACTGTTTAATGAATATTTATTTGATTTGTGCTAGAGAACAAATAAAATGTAAATTGTACCAGCCTCCTGCCAGGCCTCACAGACGCGACTCAATATTAGGCAGCCATTTTAGCGATTCATTGTAGATATTGTTTTTCCTGCACTGTGTAACAGACAAAATATTATTTTAAGGATAGACTATCACTTTAAAACCCAGAAATATTGATTATTTAATAATTGTGAAAAGGATCTTCCATGGTGATCATTGGAACAAAAGTTCAGGCTTTTTGCAATTTTAATTCACAATCAAGTTAGTTATTTTCCCCCATTATTTTTTCGCTGGTCTCTTAATTCAACAGAATTACCTCGTTCAGTTTTGGGGAGTGGAATAATTCCCGTCAAATCTAAAGAAGCTCAGAGGAGGATACTCAAAACATCAGAACTTATTCTCAGAGACCCCTCTCAGGGGAAGATGTTTGAAACTGAATGTGTAATTTATATCGAACAAGATTACTTAAAAATTTAGTTAAATGTCTAAAATTTGAAAAGGTATTAAGATATAACTCCTTAAGCAAAATTGCAGCTTCACATTTATTATTTAGTCGTACTTTACACAGAGCTAGCTTCTTTTGTTCTAATTTTCTCCCAACTTTTCTCAGGTATAGTTGCACTGGCAGTAATCGCTTGCTTATCCTTCACCCAAGTCATCAATATTCACATTTGAACTTTGATGTTGAACACTGGCAGGTCTTTGGGCTGTGGAGGATATCAGAGATGAGCCTGGTACCCACAAGCACATGGGTTTCCAAGGTCAGAAATCACACAACACAAGGTTATAGTCCAACAGGTTTATTTGAAAACATGAGCCTTCGGAGCTTTCCAGATGAGGTCACTGAATGAGGAGTTGGATCCTTGGTTAATTACTTTCTTTTTTAGTCCAGAAACTGCAGTCAGTTAGACTGCACCATAGAATGTCATGGCTTAAATTATCTGTCTCAGTCGAAACCATGGATTGAATTTAAAACCACGCCAGTGATGGATATTTTATTTCTCAGGCACTGGAACTTGATCTGTCCTCCATTCTTCCACCCACCACCCCACAGCCTTGTCTTGTCTCTGTCTTATTTTACTCTTAGGAGAGACGACCTTAATTTATATCCATTTACAAAAGAGTCCCAAAATCTGTGGATGCTGCAAATCAGACACACAAACAGAAATTGCTGGAAAAACTCATCTGGTCAGGCAGCATCTTGGAAAGGAAGCAGGGTTAACATTTCAAGTCCAGTGACCCTTCTTCAGAACTGACTGTAGCTAGGAAAAGGTTGGTGAGGCAGCCCAGAGCGAGATGCTGGCAGCAGCATGGCGTGGGCTGGAAAGCCCGGAGCAGGACTCTGGTGGAGGTATGGCGTGGG
>NC_063354.1:18008155-18017896 GCF_021869965.1 Rhincodon typus | reverse complement strand
GCCCGGAGCAGGACTCTGGTGGAGGTATGGCATGGGCTGGAAAGCCCTGAGCAAGACTCTGGTGGAGGTATGGCGTGGGCTGGAATGCCCGGAGCAGGACTCTGGTGGAGGTATGGCGTGGGCTGGAAAGCCCTGAGTGGGACTCTGGTGGAGGTATGGCGTGGGCTGGAAAGCCCTGAGTGAGACTGTAGCAGTGGAAAGGAAAGTTGGACTCTCTTAAGATATTTATTTCTTCTCTTATTCTAAGTTAATGTGAATGGTGCCATGTATGTACAGTGAAGGTACACAGTTTTCACTATGTTTTTACATTGAATATGCATAACAATAAATGATTTAATATATATGCTGAAGCTGGGGTGGGGAGGTGGGGGAAGGGCTAAACGATGGGTGGAGATGAAGCCCAGAGAGAGGACAAGAGCTGGGCAGACAAAGGACTGGGTAAAGCTCAGCCTGGAGAATGAATAGCTGCTAATGGGACTATTAGTAGCTGACAATGGGTTGTGGGTGGTAGCAGCCTATGTGATGACAAGGCCTGGGTGTTTGGGGGTACTAAATGACAGTGAACTCTTCTCCTGTCGCCGTTCCCTTCGTGCCCCTTTCTTTGGACAAGAGACCCCTCCCCATCCTACAGACCCCTTCACATACCTCCAACACTCTCCCTCTACCTGGACCCTTCCCTGTGGTTTTCTATCTGCACTTGACCTGTTCGTCAAGAACTGTCAACATGCCATTGGTCACCTTAATTTCTCTTTCCATACCGCGCCCCACCTCTTCAAACTTACCTCCCTCTGAACTGACTGCACTCCATACTCTCAGATCCAACCTTGATTTTGTAATTAAACCTGCCGACAACGATGGTGCTGCTCCTATGATGCTGCTTGGCCTGCTGTGTTCATCCAGCTCTACACCTTGTTATCCCATGGTGCTGTTGTTGTCTGGCAGACTGACCTCCACATTGTGATGGCTGAGTGCCAGCTCTCAGATACTTCCTCCTATCTCCCCCTGGACCATGACCCCCTCCATGGAACACCAGGCTATTGTGTCCACAATAGCCACTAATGTTATTTCGTCTGGTGATCTCCCCACCCCCACCACTAACCCCAAGCTCATATTCCCCCAACATCACACAGCCCACTTCTAACTCCTTCCCAAAATCCCAGGCAGACCGATTGTTTCTGTCTGTTCCTGCCCCACAGAACTCATCTCTTCCTACCTTGAATTGATTTTTTTTCTCCTACCTCCCACTTACGTCTGTGACTCTTCAGACACTTTATGCCCGTTTCACAATTTCTGGTTTGCCGACTCCAGCCATTGCCTCTTTACCATGCACATGCAATCCCTTTATATGTCCATCCCCCATCAGAATGGTCTCAGGGCGCTCCTCATCTTCCTGGAAAAAAGGTCTGAACCATCCCCATCCACCGCCACCCTCCTCCGTTTGGCCAAGCTCGTTCTCACTTTGAACAACTTCTTTAATTCCTCCTACTTTCTTCAGGTCATAGGGGTGGCCATGGGTACCTGTATGGGCCCCAGTTACATCTGTCTGTTTGTGGGATATGTGGAGCATTCCTTGTTCCAGTCCTACTCTAGCCCCACCCACAAATCTTTCTCCAATATATCAATGACATCATCAATGCTGCTCCTCTCTCTCGTCCAGAATCGGAAAAATGTATCAATTTCACTTCCAATTTCCATCCTGCTCTCACCTTCACCTGGTCTATCTTTGATTTCTCCCTTCCTTTCCTCAACATCTCTGTTTCCATTTCTGGAAACAGGCTGGCCACCGATATCCACTACAAACCCACCAACTCCCAAAGTTACCTTGACTATACATCCTCATCCCTGCTTCTTGTAAAGACTAGATTCTATTCTCCTCATTTCTCCATCTCCATCACATCAGTTCCAATGATGCCAGCTTCTACAAGGGGGCTTCTGAAATGTCCACCTTCTTCCTCAATGGAGGATTCCCATGACCATAGTTGACAGGGCCCCCAGCTGTTTCCAACTCATCTTCCGCACTTCAGTCCTCACCCTCTCCCTTCCCCCTCACAACAGCAATAGGATTCCACAACCTAAATGTTCATTAGCTGCCATTTCCACCACCTCCAGTGGAATGCCAACACCAGACACAAATTCCCTTCCCCTCTCCCTTGTCAGCCTTTGATAGGAATTGATCCCTGCAGGGGGAGTAATTCATCCACTCCTCCTCCACTCCCAATAGCTCCCCACACACCCATGGCACCTTCCCCTCTAATCGCCCATTTACTTCCTCCCTCCTCATTATCCAAGGCCCCAAACATACCTTCCAGGTGAAGCAGCAATTTACCTGCACTTCACTCAATCTAGTCTACTGCATTTGCTGCTCACATTGTGGTCTCTAAATTAGAAGCACAGACTGAGTCGCCACTTTGCAGAACATTTACATACCTGTTTGTAAATATGACCCTGAGCTTCCTGTTGCCTGCCATTTCAACACACCACTGTGTTCCCTGGCCAACATCTCTGCCTTCAGGCTTTCGGCAGTGTTCCAGCGAAGCTCAGCGCAAGCTGGAAAAACAGCACCTCATTTTCCACTTGGAAACCCTGCAGCCGTCAGGACTCAGTATCAAGTTCAACAATGTTAGGCCCTGAGCACCTTCTTCCATTTCCTTATGCTAGGCCTCACACCAGGCCCTGCCATCATATGGGTTGCTACCATAAACAACCTAGTTCAGCCACTAATGGCCCGTTTTAGCAGCTATTGATTCTCCCAGGCTGACTTTTACCCATTCCTTTGTCTACCCAACTGTTTTTCTCACACAGGGCTCCATCTCCACCTACTGTTTATTCTTACCTCCCCTACCCCATCCCCCACCACATCTTTAACAATATGTACCAACCTTCTCCTAACTATAATCAGTTCTGAAGAAGGGTCACCGGACCTGAAATATTAACTCTGCTTTCTCTCCACAGCTGCTGACAGACCTGCTGAGTTTTTCCAGCAATTTCTGTTTGTGTTTACAGCAATCTTACATTTTTTTCTCTCTGTCTCCATCATTAATAACCCCTTTTGCACTGAGCATCTGCCTCTGTCAAATGTACAAAACAAATTTACAGCATTTTTCAGTTCTGAAGAAGAGTCATACCAGGCTCAAAATGTTAATTCTGTTTCTCCCTCCACATATGCCACTAGACCTGCTGAGTTTCTCCAGCATTCTCTGTGCGTGTTGGATCCAGGTTGATGGTGGGACAAAACACATCGAATAATGAAAATAAGCACTAAATATCACAATCAGAATTCCTTGGACAGCTTGTGCAATTTTCTTAACATAATCAAACTTTCCACATCCAGTTCCAGATCAAACATTGCATTTATATACCATTCTGTTCAGCAGCTCCTCTGAAACACCAGATGTGCAAAACACCAGGAAGAGAAGGACCCCAAAATAACGGAACTTTTCACACAACCCTACATCAACCAAATCAAAGAATTTTGTAGATCATGCATATGCGATTGCACAGGAATTGCACCGGATGTTTTGTAACATGCCACATTGAAGATAAGCTTGTAAATTTTGAACATGCTTTAAAAGGATAAAACATCAAATGTCATGTTGTGTTATTATCAATTCAAGTCAAGTAATCATTTGTGTGTGTATATTTATATGTATACAGTAAAATATTGTCAAAATGTTCATGCAATATGTCACAATTTGTGAATGCTTATTTTATTACTACTTCTTTGATTTTTATAAATCCTTGCCATTGAACTTTGTCAAAGGCGGTTAAAATTATGGGCAAATTTCAAAATAATGTAGAAATGATGCAAAGTTTCATGAAAATCATGTACACTTATGCAAAAGAGTGAACAGAAAGTATAAAAGAACTGTTGGTAACGTAAAAGTGTTGCTGAAAGAGAGAACCATGCTCACAAAAAGGGCAAAACTCATAACATCACCTGTGATTTAAGTAGCAAATAAGCAGCCTTTTATTTAGTTTGAATAAAGAATCAATAAGTGTAAGATCACAACTATATCACATATGTAATTGATAAAGGATCCATTGTATTTTCAGGTTGCTGCACATCGAGAAATAATCTCTCACACAAGTTCCTTTTTGTTTCTAATCTTTCAATGTTTTCCAACTTAAGAAGATCATTAGAAGTTAAATCTCTCAATATTATCCTTAAAGCTTGCTTTTGGATTAATTTCAACTGATTGTTTGCCCCAGATGTTAAGCTGGAATGCCAAGCCTGGCTAACATATTTCATGCAGAATCTAGTCACTATTCTCTCAAGAAATAATAAATCATCAGTCCTGAAACTAACATTTTAATACAATTCCTTGCTTTATTTTCTTTACAAAGAATCTACACATATGTCCCATTTCATTATTAGCCATTGTGGAGACTTCATAGTGTAATGGTGGAGACCTTCTTAAAGAGCAAATGGCTTATTAAATTTGGAATCACTGTTATTTTTACAAAGGAAATATAGATGTTATATCTTCACACAATTGATGGTCACATTTTTCACTTCCAGCTTTTCAACAAACATTTCAGGACAATCCTGGAACAGATGAACTGTCTGAAAAATGACTGTAATTCTCAAAGACTGCACTACCATCAGTGTAGCCGAACATTTGGCAATGTAATTTCAAATTATTAATAGAAACACACGAACATCTAGTACAATTTCCTGAGGTGTACATGAATTCAAGCCCGATTTGATTGTATCGTACTATTTTTAATCCTTTAAATCTTCTTTGTTAGGAACGTATCTGTTCAATTTACAACAGAATAATAGGTATAATCCTTCCACTTATTTAACAGTTTGTAGTGATCATTTAGGTTAGAAACCTTATGGCAGATAATAAATGCTCTTGTGAAGCTTTTTTTCCCCTATCAGTTACTGAATAGCATTTGTACATTCAATTTAACAGGGAATGGATCTTGGCTGATTTTGTTTTGCATCCAGAGAAAATAAAAACTCAGAGTGTTTGTTAAAGACATCATACATCTCATCAAAGATAAAAGTCTCATACACCTTGTTAATAGTAGGCTTCCGACACTATACAGAACCCTTCCTCTGGTCATTGGTATATTCACTCTGACTAGGGATACAAAACTGGCAGACTTCCAGACCTCAGGAACCTGCCTGGAAATCACTGAAGTATTAAGTAATAACGGTCATCTGGCTGTGCTAGACTGGGGAATTGAGAATAGACAGGTTGATTGAAGGACAAGACCACAGGTTGAGTCCTTCAGTTGTTCTGCTATCTTTAGTCCCTCAGCACAATAGACAGTCCATCCTAATGCTTTGATCACTGCTCCAGCTCCTATTATGCTTTGTTTCTCTGATGCTTTGCAGCTTTCTAATAGTATACAGTTGGCTAGTGGTGGAGAATGTTCTAATGCTACAGATGACACGTTGATTGTTGATGGGGTGATTTCTTTTGTACCACTCAGCTCATGAGTCCTAACTGTACTCAATCAAGGTTGAAATGACACCATTCAACCAGTCAGAATGTCGTATTTTCAGAAACACAACACAAAGGAAGCAGCCAAAGCTGCAGCACTTTGCTTAAGAAATGCGACATGACCTACAATCAGGTCTGCTGAATTCCCTCACATTATTTCCAGTAAGTATTAACCATACACACAGAGCAAGATTTATTTTTACAAGTGTTATGAGATTACCTGCTAGCTCAGCAGATTAAAAGTCCTTTAATATAACCGAGAAAAAAAGTTACTTCTTCAAAAACAGATTGCCCATCACCTTCTGGTACTGGAACTTTATTAATATTTTGCTAGAATCTAGTATCGGAATGCTTTAGGATATCATATTTCAAGTCATTATTCTCC
Source organism: Rhincodon typus (assembly GCF_021869965.1). Lineage (NCBI taxonomy): Eukaryota > Metazoa > Chordata > Chondrichthyes > Orectolobiformes > Rhincodontidae > Rhincodon > Rhincodon typus. Next base: position 18,012,055 of record NC_063354.1, on the reverse strand, counting down.
ACTCCTGTCACCTCGTCAAGGCTAAATAATTTTCTTGCCCATTATCTTTTGGATACTAAAGTTTTAAAACAATTTTAGACTCAAGATGTGTCTGTACGGTAGAATTCAAATATTTTCAGAAGCATTCAGTTGTCATTTCTTTGCACGACTAGCAGTAAAAAAATTGCTACTGTGCTCAAGACCATCAGAAAAGCACAATCTGTCAGTAGGTGTGACCCTCCTTACAGGCATTAATCTCTGCTGGGACACTTACGTGATTAGGAACAGGCTGAACCACTATTGTAATGTAACGTGAATACTCTGTCAGAGCAGGCAATAACTGGTAAATATCCACCATGTTTATATCATAAATCTTAAAATACTACCTCGATAAGTTAGTGCATTTATGAAGCATTTAAAGTAACAAATAAAATAATTGACATGTTTAAAATAGGCCACAAAAAATACGTCTTCATGAAGTATGGTAAATGTGCAATAAATACATGTATCTGCGGTAGGAGGTAGCATAAAGAAACTAACAATAAACAGTTACATCGTCCTTGGAACCTGGGTGGTCTTAATCTGACCCAGATTGTTTCGATATTATCACTTCAAAGAGACATGGAAATTTAGATACTGTGGACTGTAGAACATAAAATAAATTTATTTAGAAAACTAGTCTTTTTGGGTTAGATCAATGGGTAAATAATGAAGCATCAAACTGATCCACATTGAGAAGCACAATTAACTGATTAGCAAATGCAAAGGTAAAAATGGTGCATTAATCTGCTACTTAAAATGTGTGCAGACTGGGAAGCAGATGCTTAAAGAGAAAATGACTCAATATTATACACTTAACAGAATGGGTATCTATGGAAACAAGTGGGGTGTCTGGGCTTGGAAAAAACATTTTTGTAACAGAATTACACCAAGCCTCAATAGGTTAAGAAATATTTGATTAAGGTGTATTTATTTGTGAGCATGTCTACAAATGGAAAAAAATACCATTTGCAATATTACGACTTTGCACTAGTGATTCATTCTGTGACTGAATATAAATAGACAAAAAAGGACTTGATTTTTTAAAAATCTATTTTCCTTCCACATTACAGAAACAATTGTCAGGGCCCCGCATCTTTCATACACAGGTGATAATGTGTGAAAGAATAGACTTATGAATATGTTGCTGCTATCTTCAGCAAAATTAAACAGTCAATAGATTAGGTAACAGTGTTCCGAAAATCAAACACAAACTGCTGCTTCAAGATTTATGTTTGGAAAAGGTATTGTGTCCAATGGATAGGGATGGGGTTGGTGTTAATGATGACGATGGAGTCTTCTGCAGCAATTCAGTGGCTAAACCAGAAAGTCTGGCTGAAAGGGAATGAATAGGAAAGGTTTGGAGTCTGGATTCTATGCTCGATTAGAGTTCAAACCCAATTAAACATGTTGCAGATATGAGGAACAGGCCTTGAGGATTCATTCCTTATTTTTCAAATAATTTTTTCTCGACCCATGGGAAAGTCCTCACTGACATGGTTAGTGGATCTGGGTGTGAAGCACAATGAGTTTCATACATAGGGGAACCTTGTTGGGCTCTGCTCGCCCAAGTTTCTTACAAGCAGAACATTCCGTCCTGGAAGAGGAAAGAGAAATGTTGAGGCCATGCCTTAACTACATCCCCAGCCAGCTGATTGCAGAGCAGCATTGTCAGCAAATGCAACAGAAGTACTTATTTGCCTTCCCATCAAGGGGCAAAGGGACATAGTAGAGAGAAATATCCATACGCAGTGTTACAACCAGGTGAGGGGTAGTGAATCAGCTCCATTCTGTGTTACCTCCTTCTTCAGCCACAACAAAGATTTAAAGATCCTTTCAGCACACAGCTACATCTCACTGTAATGAGAATGTAGTTAATTTGGTCACCAGAAACAAAATAAGAAGCCAGTTGCTTGGCTTGCTGTGTTCAACCAGCTCTACAACTTGTTATCTCAGATTGTCCAGCATCTGCAGTTCCTACTATCTAAGAAGCCAATTACAAGGTTTTCTTGAATGAAAGGAAGAACTGCTAACCCCAAGAAAAGTATTGAAGATATGACATCAAACAGAGTGAGGTTACAACATTGAAAAGACATTTTAGATAGTAGATGAAGAGTAAAGGTTTGGAGGGATATGGGCCAAATGCAGCCAAGTGGGACTAGTTTAGTTTGGGAACATGGTCAGCATGGACTGGTTGGACTGAAGGGTCTGTTTCTATGCTGTATGACTCTGTGCCTATGACACATAAACATAAGTAAAATATTTTAAAGGGGATAGTGTCCTGTCTACAAAGAATGTGCAGTTTAAAGTTCTTAAGGTAACGTTGAGGAATTAAGTTTTAACCTGAGGCCATTGTTGGTTAACAGAGTCCTGGATCATTAGCAGCAGTGAATATCACAGGTATTTTTGGGTTCTCAGTGTTTGAATGTTTCTCAGATTTGTTTTTGTCAGAATTTCTTTGTTCTTCCTGATCCAGAGCAGAAAAGAGGTCATCTTTCTGTTCTGTGTTAGAAATCCAGCTCACTCTGCTCTGGCAGAGCACTAACTTGAGATACAGCTCATTCTTCCATTCCAGTTTATGGAAATTCTTTTCAAACTGGATCCTTTATGGCATGCATTTCATCTCCTAAATGTGCAACTTATCAAATAGGTTTTTTTTGAAAATGATTTGAGTTTTTCACACCTAACGGGTTTCAGTCTCTCTTGATAAGAGTTAATTTCAGTTCAGACTGTTTCATTTATTTTACATTAGTTTCCTGGAGCTGGGTTCAACCTATAGTCAGGTAATCACTGAGGGTCAGTGTCTATACACTTCAGTCCATGTAAGTCCTATGCATTAAAATCTCCAGTTCTCCTACTCATCCCACAAAAAAACCCTGTTGATTGGTAATTCACCTATTTCAAGTCTTTCCTAAATTTGACCAGCAGAAGAGAGTACAGAATCCCTCCAGAGTGTAAACAGGCCATTCAGCCCATTGAGTCTGCACTGATCTGCCAAACAGCAGCCCACCCAAACCCAGAATCCCCACCTTATCCCCATAATCCAGCATTTCCCATGGCCAATCCACCTAACCTGCACATCTTTGGAATATGGGAGGAAACCAGAGCACCCAGAGGAACCCATGCAAACACAGGGAGAATGTGCAAACTCCACACAGTAACCCTAGGCTGGAATTGAACCCAGGTCCCTGGTGCTGTGAGGCAGCAGTGCAAACCAATGAGCCACCATGCCAACCAGAGTGACAGTGGCATAACAGTACCATTTTCATTCTCTAAGGAGTACACTGTTAGATCACCTTAAGAACTCTGCACTGCTCCAATCTGGCCTCTTGTGCCTCTCCTATTTAAATCACTGTGCTTTTGGTGACTGCGCTGTCATCTGTTGGGCTCTAAACTCTGGAATTCCCTCTTTAAACCTTTCCACCTGTCTAACGCTATCTCCTTCTTCAAGATTCACCACTTGTTAAAGGGGCCATATCAATACAAGTTGTTGTTGTAGTACAGATTACAAAGCCTTGTCACCTGTAGCTCAATAAAATGCAACTGCTGCTTTTTTGTTTCTCTATCGTCTGCTGTCTCTTGAAATTTTCTTTCAGCATCAGTAAGAGTCATAAAAACACAGTTGGCTCTAACCTTGCCTCCTGTGCATATTACATTGAATACTTACACGAATACTTAAACCCTGAAGGTCAAAGACTGGCCTCATAATTACAAAATTGTCAAGTCTTTGATAATTCTTTTTTAAACGGAATAAAAACAACCAAAGTGCTTCACTGCAACGTTATGAAACAAAACTTGATCTTGAATCTGACGTTTCGGGCCTAGACCCTTCATCAGAAAAGGGGGAGGGGAAGGGGGTTTTGAAATAAATAGGGAGAGAGT
>NC_063354.1:17946854-18007755 GCF_021869965.1 Rhincodon typus | reverse complement strand
TGCACCTTGTTGTCTCGGATTCTCCAGCATCTGCAGTTCCTACTATCCTTGATCTTGAATCACAGGTATAAAGGTGAATTCCCAAAACCTTGGTCAAAAAGGCAGATTATGATTTATGTAGTAGCACAGGTTAAGTCTGATTGCAGTGTGCAATGAGTCAGTCTCCAACTTCATAGGAATTGATGCAACGACACATGATCTTGCTCTCACTTGCAGCAACATGAAGCCATAGTAGGATGTTGCTTCAAATAAATTTAATGCTTTCTTCACCTCAGCAGACTCTGTGCATATTCTACAGCAGCACGAGACCAAGAACATTATATGTTGGCAACAAATGTAAGAACAACATAGAAAAGTCCGTGCCATTATTGAAAAGCTTCAAGCAGTTCACAGGTCTCAGTCGGTTAGAACCATGGCCAAACTGGTGTCAGGGGTTTTCCAGGTGTGTTGCTATGAAGCCGAGGGCTAAGCAGGTCAGTGTGCAATTGTACACAATAGATGGTTATTCAGATTATGTCCTCCAAGCAAGGACTGGCAAAGAACTAGCAGCACGTGAGGAAGTAATAGAAGCACTTGATGCCTACTTCTATCCGCAAAAGAAAAACATCATTGTTAAGTAGGTAAAATTTAATAAGAATACCCAGCAAGAAGGGGAAGAATTGCTACTTGTATCAGTGATCTGCACAGACTTACAGAGAATTGTGAAATCAGCAGCTTAAGAAAAGAACTAATCAGGACAGAATTGCTGACAGAGTCTCAAGATGAAGCATTGTCTGACTATTTGTAGTCGAGGGATGACTTAACAATAATATAGGCAATTCGATTGAGCAGATGGGTTGGTGTCAGGAGCAGATGGGTTGGTGTCAGGAAGTAAAATCAGTGATTTGAAGTGACACGGAGAGCCAAATCCCAAAAAAAGACTGATTCAGTGGAGTGTGTTAAATTTAAAAGCAGAGATGTGGCTATACAAAAGCAGGTGAGGCATGAAGAGCATCCATCAAGAACCTCACTAAGTATTATTGGTGCTACAGTAAAAAAGCAAAATTTATCCAAGCAAACATGCTGAATTCCATTTTGGCAGAAGGAAGAGTCACTTTCAGAGTGCGTGGCATAGCAAGAAGGTAATACAAGTTGGACAGAATAAATAAGAAGAGAATTCATTGAAAGATGTCCCTATCCCTAAAATTGTAGATATTAACAATGTGGAGACACCTTTCCTGAGAAAGTTCAAGGAATCAATTGGAAGCTATTGGACTGCTGACATCTTAGCAGAAGAAAACAAAACATGATTTAAGTTAGACATAGTTGCAACAGTTTTGGTTCTTTCTGATACTGAGTCTTGGTTGTTCTCTTCAGCCATTTTTCAAAATATTATATAGGCCAGGAGGTATTGAACTCAAGGTCATAGGACAACTTTATACAACTCTTCAATAATAAGAAAGAAAAACATTGAAACATTTTATGCAATCCATTACTTGAAGTGTTCTCTCTTAAGCAGGAAATCTGTCTAACTTAAATTGGATTGGTGGGGTAGAACAACAGGAGAGTCATGAAGATCCTCTTAAAGATTCATCACTGAATTTCCACTGTTGTCCACAGGACTAGGAGAACTGAAGACAACAAAGCAACATGTTGTATATCCTGAAATGAAGCCAGTGTGGCTGCTTACTCTCAGAAAATTTCCTCATGTACTCTCGCCAAAGACAGAAAATGATTCCATGTTGAAGCAGGGGATTATTTAATTTGTGATAAAACCAACCAGCAGGTTGTTGGGAATGGTCCAAGCGCCAAAGCCCAAATCAGCTAATCAGGATCTGTGTAGATCTTATACATCTTGACAATGCAGTGGACCACATTATTCATCCTATGTCTTCTGTGGACAAGAACTTAGCAAAATTGGGAAAGCTAGATGTAAATAGTGGTTTTTGGCAACTACTTGTCAATGAAGAATCTAAGTTGCTCACAACCTTCATAACATCAGTTAGAAGGTTTTGTTTCAACAGACTTACAGCCAGGAGAGCCATCTTACTTACCACACTCTCAGACAGTACTCTGAACAGAGGGGACACCTCAGTACGGTGAATTATTTACACTTTTGTGACAAGATGCTTGGTCATGTCCAAAGTCCTGAAACTCAGTGTAATGCGACATTTGCATCGAGAACATTTGGGTATCACTGAATGTCGAATCAGAGAAATTTATTCTGTTTGGTGTAATGTCTCTCAATATTATTTCTAATAAAAAAAAACAATGCAAGAGATTATTTCATGGTATTCATTGTCAGGAGGCAAGAAAACCCTTTATGTCATCTTGTTTGCCATCAATAATTTGGGAACATCAACATAAAGGTAAAATGCTTTTGGCAGTGGTAGGTTACTACTTCAGATGAATACCAGTCAAGTATCTGAAGCAGAGCTTACATCTCTGAAAGAGATCTTAGCAATACATGGAATCCCAGAACTTGTAACTTCAGACAATACACCACAGATTATTAATAGACCAAAGCATTCCCAGCATCATGTGAAATTGTCCATACTATCAGCTCACCAAGAAATCTTCAAGCCCATGGTAAAGCTGAAAGAAGTGTAAGTGGAGTCAAAGTATTGCTGAAGAATAACAATGACATTCCACTTGTATTTCTGAGCTATCGTACAACTGCAATCCAAGTGAGCTCCTCATGGGAAGAAAACCGAGAACTCAGCTCCCCCTCTTCTATATACATGCGTGCCATGAGTACAAGATGATGATTTGGAAAAGGGGATGGAGAATTAGAATGAGTACTGCTCCAATCAGATTTGAAAATTAACAAATGTCACAAAGCATTCAGCCTACCAGATCTCCAACCAGAAGAACTAGCCGAAGTCAAGACCAAGTCACAATGGACAAGTGGTGGAACAGACACCAGATTTGCAGTCCAACTTCATTCAAACTGAAAATGTGTAATGTGGTAGAATGGATGTTGATTGATTGATTTAACGTCACATGTACCAAAGTGAAAAGCTTTGTTTTCGAGCAGTACAGGCAGATCATAGTAAGCAAGGATGTACAGATCAAAAAGACTTAGACAGAAGCATACAGGTTACATTGCACAGGGCATGAGCTAGGCAAGATCAATGTTAGCAAGATCAGCATTATTTGAGGCTAGAGAGTCCATTCATCAGTCTACTAATGGCCAGGAAGAAGCTGTTCCTGAACCTGCACATGTGTGTGTTCAGGCTTGTGTATTTTCTGCCTGATGGAAGAGGTTGTGCGAGGTCATTACTTGGGTGCAATGGGTCTTTGATGATGCTGGCAGCCTTTCCGCAGCAGCAAGCCATGTAAATGGAGTCCATGGATAGAAGGTTGGCTTCTGTGATGGTCTGGGCTGTGCACACCACCTTCTGTAGTTTCTTACAGTCCTGGGCAGAGCAGTTTCCATACCAGGCCATTATGCACCTGGACAGTATACTTTCAATGGTGCATCTGTAGAAGTTGGTGAAGGACCTTATGGACAAGCCAAATTTCCTGAGCTGCCTGAGGAAGAAGAGGCTTTGTTGTGCCTTTTTGACTGTTGCAGCATGTGGGCAGTCCGGGACAGATTGTTGGTTATCGTCACTCTGAGGAACTTGACGCTCTCCACCCTCTCAACCTCAATTCCATTGATGTAGACGGGAGTGTGTTCTCCTCTTTTCTTTCTGAAGTCAATGATCAGTTCTTTAGTTTTGCCAGCATTGAGAGAGAGGTTGTTCTCATTGCACCACATCACTAAGTCTTTATCTCCCTTTTGTATTTTGACTCATATTGTTAGATATCCATCTACTATAGTGATGTCATTAGCAAACTTATAAATGATGTTGGTTCAGAATTTGGCAACACAGTCATGGATGTGTACTGCTTCTACACAGAATTGACCTTCTACACAGTCAAAGCATCATCAACATAGTTAAACAGACCAGAAATGCTACATACATCACAAGATCCAGATGATAGCTTGACTGTTGAACTAGGAGTACCTGTCAATTCTCCATTGAGCCTGCAGAGTCCGAGAGATTATACAGAGGATTTGAATTCCCAATCTCTTGTAAAAGAGATGAGAACTCATTCAGATGAACTAGTGAAACTGCCAAAATGGTTGACCTTGTAAAAAAGAAGTGGAATTCAGAGACCTCAAGGTATATAGTATAAGGAATTAAGTTTGATTGTGTAATTTGCATGAAGATACCACATGCATAATCACAAGAAGTGAAGCAATGTTCGATAGTCTTGCTTTATCTTGATAGTCTTGCTTTATCTTGCAGTCTTGTGGCAAGATGAAGTTATGATGAGATGTTTATTAAATGAAGATACAGTCTTCTTTACCTCTGTAAGCATTCTTTAGCAACACAACAAGACCAAGAATAAAGGCAAATATGGCAGATGCTGGCAATCTGAAACAAACACAGAATGCTGGAGAAATTCAGTTAGGCTGGCAGCATCTGTGGAAAGGGAAACAGAGTTAATGTTTCGAGTTTGATATGACATTTCTTCGGAACTGGAGTTCTAGTGAAACATTGCAGTGATTTTAAACTCAGGAACTGCTCAACCAGTCTATGTAGATCAGTGAGCATTAGAGAGATAGGTGAATGGTACATGCTGTGAATTAACACACAGGCATCAGAGTTTTGTATAACCTCAATGTTACAGAGGATAAACAATGAGAGGACAGCCAGAAAAGTCTTCAGGTAACAAAGGCAGGAAGAGATTTAAGCAACAGAAGGCTGTGTCAGTGTCATGCAGTTTCTGGAGGTGGGAATAAGTGAAAACATTTTAAAACAAAAACCTTAGTGATGCCATAGATAAATGGTTAAAAGTTTATCACAGGGTCAAATACAACACCAAATTTATGAACAGCTTGCTGCTCAGACAACTCCCAGGAAAAGGGAGGAAGTCATTGTTTGTCAATGGAGTAAAAACTGATAAATAAAGGATCACGTTTTTTTCCAAAACATTAAGGTATTTGTGAGTAGCAGGTGTAATGTTGGATGTAGAACAGTGTTCCCCAACCTTTTGCCACTATAACTCCATTGCGAGGCTTGAAAACTGTAATGCTTCATTGATGAGTACTGAGAGGTGGGTGGGATTTTATATCTGTAAATGTCTCCTGAAACACTGAAAAAACATAGCAAGTGTCATAAGGACGAATCAGAACCGTGAAATACCATGCACATTATTAGCTTTGACAGAAAAAAGCTATAACAGCACATGGCAGAGAAGAGAAGACCTATGAAAGTGGGAGGAGGCAGGGCATAGCACCATGACAGCCATTGCTACCTTGGAGTTACAATCCAAAAATTGGAGCTCATGCACCCACTTGGAGTCCCAATCCCCATTTTGAGAGGATGTAGAGGGAAAGAAGAAAACTTGGATTTATACAGTACTGTTTGTAACATCACAAGGTCTCACAGTGCATAACCAATTCAATCTTTCATTGTGCAGACAGGGTTACAGTGTAGGAATAGCTGGATTGTTGCACAGCAAAATCAGATCTGAAACAAAAACAGAAATTGGTGCCGAAACTGAATGGATCAGCATCAGAACTATTCTGATGAAGAGCCACTGGACTCGAGACGTTAATTCTGCTTTCTTCCCAAGGGTGCTGCCAGAACTAGTGAGTTGCGCCAGCAATTTCTGTTTCTGTTTCAGATCTCCAGCATCCACATTTCTTTGTTTTGTATTAAAACCAGATCAGATATTTGTAATAACAAGGTGTAGAGCTGGATGAACACAGCAGGCCAAGCAGCATCAGAGGAGCAGGAAGGCTGATGTTTCGGGCCTAGACCCTTCTTCAGAATTGGCTCAGATTCTCCAGATTCTTAGATTCTCCAGCAGCTCTACACCTTGTTATCTCAGATTCTCCAGCTTCTGCAGTTCCTACTATCCCAGATATTTGTAATCTGTTTTCGTGGTGTTGCTCAAGTGATAAGTGTTGATCAGGGCATCTGTAGACCTCCCAGCTCTTTGTTCACCTGAGAAGTGACCTCAGTTTAAGCTATAGGAATCAAGTGCCTGTCTGATCAAAAATGATGGTGTTAAAAAAAATTATTTAAATTATTTTGAAGAAGCATCCCAATCCAAAACGTCAGCTTTCCTACTCCTCTGATGCTGCCTGGCCTGCTGTGTTCCTCCAGCTCCATACTTTGTTATCTCTCTCTTATTTAAAATTAACCTGTCCAGAGCAGATAGGACCTGAACACAAACCTTCTGGCCCAGAGGTAGAGACACTACCACTGTACCACAAGAAACGAGCTTGCTATTTCTGGAAGATGTGGTGTGCATGAGGAAAAAGGGGAAAAAAATCTTAATTTTCAATCAAATTTGGATACAAACCGTGTTTGCTTATGTTCTGGTACTGTATCATTAAAATGCAGATGAGATCATAATAATGATGTGGTTCAAAATTAATTGAGAAATTATTTAATTATTTCTAAGTTAATTAAAAGACAACTGTTCAGCTGGTGGAAGCACCTTAATGTGATAATCATTGAAAATATTCTTCTGCTTGTATTGGCCCCTATAATAAATGCACTCTCACTTCGTTTGAAAAAGTTGATTGCGACCATTTTAAAATACAAATCTCTCATGATCATCTAAAACCTCAAATTTGTTCCAGAACACAATATGCTTGACTTCAGAGCAGAGTGTACAGCAGCGATCTTAATCGGAACACACAGTTGCTCCCTTTCATTTATCTGGCACTGCTTCGGTGAAATATATAAAATGTTTTGGGTACCGTCATCTTGGCAACTGCATTGTTCTCCAGTGATCAAGATGATCTTCCACTGTTCTGTCCTGTAGGCTGTCCTGTCAATCACTCGCCTCTAAAGTGCCTCAATAACCTATTCACTACAGTAAGCCTGTGTGTCATTTTAAATTCTGGCCTTTTTACATCAGAGTATGGTCGCTGATGACAATATTCCCTTTTTATATCTGTAATTGTCTCCTGAAACACTGTAAAAACATGGCAAGTGTCATAAGGATGAATCAGAACCCTGAAATATCATGCACATTATTAGCTTTTAAGTACAAAGTGTGTTTTTTATAAGAAATCTTCTATAGCCAAACAGACATCTGCAGATGTAAATTCAGTCATTGTCTGGCAAAATCCTTTCTGGGCCCCATGGAATTATATACCTGAAGAGTGTCAGGGAAATTTCAAACAGAGAAAGCCACATCTTGGAGTGGTTTTGTGTTTTGGCCTTCCAGGAAATACAAAAAAGTGTTAAAAACTGTATGTGTGTGTTAATGGTCTTGTAACCTAATAGATGCATTTGTGTACAATGAAGTCTCAGCTTGGAGAACCGCCATTAAACACCCCATCTTTAAAAAAGAGACTCTTTCACACACTGAGAGCTGGAAGCCAACTTGCCAGGAGCTGTTTTCAAAAAGAATCAGGACAAAGGTGTTTCAATCAACCCACAAAGCCAAGACGCAAAATCGACTGTTCAGCTACAAATGTCAGTGCTAAAGATAATATCTACTGCAACAGGACAACATTCAGCTATCTACTCTTCATGAACAATTCAGAGACTGATCTATGTAACTTTTTTTAGACTGTATTCTTTTTCACTCACCTCTTATCTCTAATGTGTGCGCGCGTGTGTGTGTGTGTATGTATGTATGTGGATGTGGATGTGTATGTGTTTGTGTGTGTGTGTGAGAGAGAACATATGTCTGAGTGTGTGTGTGTGTCTGTGTTTGTGTATCTGTGTCTGTGTGTCTGTGGGTGGGAATATATGTGTGTGTGTGTTTATATGTGTGTGCAAGTGTATGTGTATGTATGCGTGTGTGTATGTACATGTGTACATGTGTTTGTGTGCGTGTGTGTGTGGCACTACTATTCTTGTTTGCATTTAGTAATTAAGAAAGTTGCACTTTTTCTTAATTCAAGGACACCTGGTTAAATTGGCTCCTTTAAAAACATAAATTCATTTGGGTTTAAGAGAAAAGTATCCACATGGGAAGGGAAGGGAACCTTTTCAAATTAACATGATGCAATTAACAGAGGGAGTGGGTGAATAACCATGATCATCCTTTCTCAACTGGGAGTTTCACAGATTGAGGAATCCTGTTTGGAACTGAAATGAATTGGGGAGCCTTACCCAGGGACTGGCTATAATACATGGTAGATTAAACTTGCACTTCTATAAAATGTTACGAATTAACTGGGAAATATATAAAATTCCAGTTAGACCATCAGTGTATCTGAATAACTGCTATTCAGGACAAAAGCAATTCACACTAGCTTTTGTTAGCAATTGAAAATAACTCAATTTATCGCAACACTCTTAACTTTAACAAAAGGTAGAGGAAATAAAAGAGGATTTCTAATCTGCTACTGTACAACTTAATCCATATTCTTAAAAAGCCTACATATACACATTCACAATTAAATGAGAGAACAAGACAAATGTCCTGACTCAGCTACAATGGATGGAAAAAGAAGATAGACAGGGTAAACAAAATTTTGAAGATCAAAAGTCAAGATTTCAAGGCTGGGTTAAATAGTTTCGCACAATTGCTTTTATGCATTAGCACGTTGTTATCTGCAAAGTGATGGTTGTTCTTCATATTGACAATTGATCTGCCTGGCCTAGGTGTTTTCTTTCTTTTAAGGTTTCTTGGCTTTCTGTCTTTTTCTCACACAGAGGGAGAAAGAGAGAGATGGATGCTTTCAGTTTGCAGGGTCTGGCTGTTTTTCTCTCTACTGCCCTGGCACTTGTAGCTCTTTAACAGCCTACAACTAAACCAGTCAGAAGGCCGTTATCAGGCAGAATTTCCTTAATTGAAATGATTCTCAGTGTTGCTCAGATATAAAATTCCTTCCCTCACGTGCTTCAAAAACCATTATTGTCTAATGTAACTAAATATATGCAGTTCTTGATTTCAAGTTGCAAAACTCTCCTGGTATTATAGTTATATAGCAGTCCAACAGTCTATAGTATCAAAAATGAAAAATATGTGGTCTGTTAGAAAAGGCAGATTTCTGGGTGGACCTGGCACTTAAAATTAAAACCAGGCACAATGGTTTACAAAAAACTGCCAAATGCAAGTATTCCAATTTTGCAGTTGTTGCCCTATTGTCCATGTTTTGCAGTTTTTTTTCCGAACTCTTTCCAGAGAAACACACTTCCTCTCAATAGCGGTCTGCCTTATCACTACCTTGATAATCCACATTTTAAACTGCAAGTTCTTGATACCTGTGGTGTTATAACTTATTGCCATCTACATTAATATCACTTTGTAAAAAAGATACCGTGGTAGGGTGCAGGATATGGTTTCATGCCGTGATTTCCCACATCTTGATTTACCAGTTACCTGGCTGGTCCTGCTGTAGTACCAGGTAATCCCTCACAAGGAGGAAGTAAATAGTTAAGAAAGCACTCTGTCACCTCGTATCCTTTTATAGGAGGTGGTGCAAGAGTGTAGTGCTCAAAAGCACCATAACCTCTATGCACCACTTTCCCCAATTTGCAATACGTCCTGCTGCTCTTAGCTGAGAGAGAGCAATGATGTCCATTGTTCAAAAGGAGAAGAATCAGAATCCACACTTTTAGCTTGAATGAAAATGCACTGTGCCAGATCTCTGCAGGTCAGCTTATGGATATCAAAGTGTGTAGCACAGAGCAACACTGCAGTACATCTGCAATGAGTGGAACTCCATTAATGCAAAGCCATCTCGAAGATTGCTCTCATACGCTCCACAGCAACTGGTCAACAGCAGTCCCTTGCACTCTCAGTTTAAGTACAATACTTCACCAGGCATGATGGGACTAAGATGGAGGAAGAGTAAACAATGAATGCGCTTTGCAAAGCTGAAGGCAAAAAGACATGGAAAAAAAAACTTTTATTTTGCAATTTATGACAGGGAAGTGCAAAATAAGAGTAATTTCCTTTCATGACTTAGGTTTCTATTTTGAATGGAGGAAAGCAATTCTATTTGATTTTAATAGTATTTGACTTTATGAGCAAATGAATGTAGAATATTACAGTGCCACACTCAAAAGTCTAATGGGGCTGGTTTCAGCCAGTTCTAATGATTTTTAAGTTAAAAATAGCTCAGTTATTGAAAATTAGAAGTGGTAGCCTCAGCAGTAGAGCACAGGTTGTAATTTCAAACCCTCCCCCTGCCTTTTAAAGCTATGATTGATCTTGATGGGGAAGTATAACAGGTTCTCAGTCAGGTTTGGTGGATCAAGCTCTACACTGCAGCAGAACATTCCATCTCAGGGTTGGTCAAAGTCCTCACAACCACTCCTGTTCATCTGCTTTTGGTTAATCATGGATTGGCATGAGCAGTGAGTGATTCAGCTGGGATTTTGTCCCATTTGAGATCAACACTATCTGTCTATCTGGGAGCAGGCAACAAGTCAGCAAATGAGGGCAAACGAATTTAAATGCCAGTCAAAGCCAGGATTCAAACTCCTGGCCCTTAGTTTGGCACTTCAGTGTCTATCAATACCATCACCGGCTGTCATACCTGATTACTGATGATAAACTGCATGTACTGCTGTGCCATTGAGTTCTAGCATTAGTGATCACTGCATGAATCATAATACATAATTCTGATTTAAGCCAAGCCAATGAGTGCAGACTAGGGATTTTGCCTGGTGAGGTTGGGGAAATCAGGCAGCGAGTCATCATGTTGCACTTTTATCCATCTCCAAGAGTCTGTTTTAAGAGCAACATAGCTCCTTGCGAGCTCAATTTTCCTCTCCATGTGACTGAGCTCTTCCTTACATCAGCTGCTCTGTCTGGAGACAGTATCCTTCCTAACAACAGTTCTATATATTGTCTTTGTCGTTGCAAGGATCAGTCACAAATTAATGGACATCATTTAATCTCAGTATTAATGAGATCCATTAGCAGATCTCAGTGGGAGTGACTGGACTTAGGTGGATGGAAATGATGGAGAGTAAGAACTGGCCTCAGCGTCTATTGGACTGAGGAGATGGGCACTCAGTTGGGATTCTTGTTTGGGGAGAGAAAATTACTGAGAGTTCGCACACTTGATCATTCTTTAACAAACCCTATTGAAAATGCACATCCATGGATGTCAGTCAATGGCAGAGTTGGATTGGGCTGTGACCTAAGCTCTTGCCAGGAACTCGAGGTTCGCACATGACCTGGCTGGTGGAGTAAGCATGGCTGGAAGCTGTGGGGCACTACTCCAGCAAGGAGTGAAAGCCTTCAGGAGAGGAGAAAAACTGGTGACAAAGGGGAAAATATCCAAAACAATATTTTTTTAAAAAGCTGTTGACAATTCCACAATTAGCGCCTTGCACGGGAGCAGCATTTCCCAGAGAAATCCTCACCCCATTCCCAGTGAAGGTAAAACCTAAATGAATGCAATTTGCTGTCTGGGCCAGGGCAGTGCATCAGCTTCAGTGCGCTGAAATACAGCATTGCCCCCTGGAGCCAATGTCTGATATTACGAGTGAGAGTTGGACTTAATTGTAAAGTGACTAACCAAATGTTATTCTGCAAGATACAGTATAAGAGTCAGACCCTGTGAACAGTTTGTAATTTATTCATTGGTAATTGTGAAAGAAATGCTGTGGCACACATTTTGGGATCTTTTTTATTAGAGACCCTAATAATCCAATTTATTTAATGATGCCACCTGTAGCAATCCAAAAAAAAAAGCTGCTTGTATTTCTAAGTGCACTGATACATCCTTCTGGCAATTAATACTTTTCATCGACAATTTGGCTTCACCAAAAGATAAAATCCTCATTTTTTTTTTGTTTATGTGGAATGTGATAATTACTGTTTTCTCTCTTAAGTGAATTAAATAAATAACTAGGTCCTTAACGCTGCTTGGTCTTGTTTCAGTCAGCATCAATTTTAGATGGCAGGAAGAGAGATTGTTACTCAGAGCCAATACCAGGGGTGAAGGAGCACTGTTTTACATTAATGAACCTCCCAGTTCCAATGACAGGGGAGTTGACTGTCATTATGCTGCATTACCCTATTTAAAACCAAGACAGAATGAAATTGCTCGATTTATTCGAACTCCAAGCATACCACATCTGAACACAATCCTACCCTCATTCAGGGTCCATGCACACTCCCACTGCCTCTGCACACACCCAATATCTGCACACAGTCACAGTACCCACTTTCATTGCCATTCCCACAACCTGCACATAATTCTAAAGTCCATGTGCACTCACTGTATCTGCAGACACTTCCAATGCCCATATACACTCCCAGTGCCTTTATACATTCCCAGTGCCAATGCACTCTCAGTGCTTGTGCACAGTCCCAGTGCCTGTGCACTCTCAGTACATGTACACACTCCCAGTGCCTGTACACACTCCCAGTGCCTGTGCATTCTCAGTGCCTGTACACACTCCCAGTGCCTGTGCATTCCCAGTGCCTGTACACACTTCCAGTGCCTCACTCCTGTTGCCTGTACACACTCCAGCACCTGTACACACTCCCAGAGCCTGTGCACTGTACCATTGGGGTCACTAATTGTTCCTTGAAGGTGGAGTCACAGGTAGAAGGGGTGGTGAAGAAGGTGTTCAGTGCACTTGCCTTTATTGGTCAGTGCATTGGGTATAGGCCACTTTTGGAATACTACATTCAATTCTAGTCTCCCTGCTATAGGAAATATGCTGTTCAACTTGAAAGGGTGAAGAAAAGATTTTTCAGGACGTTGCTGGGGTTAGAAGTTTTGAGCTACGGAGAGAGGCTAAAAAGGGTTATTTTCCCTGAAGTATTGGAGGCTGAGGGGTGACCTTATAGATGTTTATAAAATCATGAGATCCATGGATAGGATGAATTGCTGAGGTCTTTTTCCCAGGGCAGGGGTGTCCAAAACTGGACATTTAAGGTGAGAGGGGAAAGATGTAAAAGTGACTTGAGGGGCAACTTTTTCATGCAGAGTGTGGTGCATATATGGAATGATCTGCCAGAGGAAGTAGTGGAGGCTGGTATATTTATAACATTTAAAAGGCATTTGGATGAGTACATGATTAGGAAGGGTTTACAGGGATATAGGTCAAATGCTGGAAAGTGGGACTAGACTCATTTAGGATATCTGGTTGGCATGGATAAGTTAGACTGAAGGGTCTGTTTCCGTGCTGTGCAACGCTGTGCTCTGTGACATCATAATCCATATATTGGGAATGATCAAACAGGAATGTGTCAATCATTTACTCCCTTGTATTGAAAATGGGAATTTTTAGTCATATACATGACTAATTGGTTGACAGGAAGGACAGTCGACTCCCTTAGTGATATCGCTCTTTATTTATGATCTTACTGCCGGGACTTAACCCAGAGATGGTGACCCCATTCTCTGACTGAAAATTTAGAGGCTGAGTCAGCAGCTGCTGGCCTTGGGAGTCACAACCTGCCCCTCGTGGTTCCTGCCTGAGGTAATGGCTTCCGTCCCACGGTGCAGCGCGTCCCACCTCCAGGAGTTGCTGGCCCTCCTGTTCGAATGTCCGGCTGGGACTGCAGCAGGCCCAGGATTACTCACCACAGCGTCCCCCTACCACCACCCACCCCCTCCCCAAACCAGCTCCAGGCAGTTCAATTGAGTACTGTGAGAATGATCATAAATACATGGGGCGTCATCCCCACAGGCAGCCTGTGGACTACTGGGTGTATGTGTTTAAGGGGGTGGTGTCCACAGGATACAAGGTGCTCAAGCAAGAAGACCCCGTTACTGAAGTAAACTAAAAATCCCAAAGAACTGCGGGATTCTGGAAATTTAAAACAAAAACAGAAATTGCTGGAGAACCGCAGCAGCATCTATGGACAGAAATCAGACTTATTATGTCAGGTCCAGTGACCCTTCTTCAGCTCTGATTGTTCCTGATCGTTGAGCTTACAGGTGGGTCTTCAGCTTTTACAGGTGCCAATGTGCCCCTCTGCACTGCTAAAACAGAAAATGTCCTTAACTGGAGGCAGGAAGGCAACAGGGATGATATACCTCAACCATCCCACCTGAGATTTCCCCTCTTATACCTCAGCCCATGCACAGGGCCAGGGAAGAGGGGGTGCTCATGTCATGAAATCATATCTCTGCTGACCTTATTTAGTAAAGCTGACATCTCTGGGATAGACAGCTGGAGGTTGACTTCCCCCATTAGACTGTGCTCATAGTAACACTTTGGCACACTAATCTGAGAGTACTGTGTTGCTGCCTTTCGGAGGAAATGAGATTTTAACTTCTGAGGCTGAGTCCATCTTTATTGATAAATAAATACCCTAGAACAATAATTTAAAGAAAAGCAGAGTTTTCCCAATGGCATAGTCAATGCTTTTCCCTCAGAAAACACCATTAAAGAATTTGACTTGCTGCTTATTCATCTCTGTTACTGTTTCTGGGACCCACGCGCACTTTGTAAATGATTTGTTTAACTCAAATCACCTTGCAATGCTCCTAAGACATATTGTTAGATACATATGACTTTTAGCTCCCAATGAAGTTTCCTAATCTTCGTTGGCCACATTACAAGGTAGAAGTTAAACCAAATGTCCAGTTTCACTCTCCCTCTACCAAATTAAGTAGCGGTGATTCTGATAGGTCATTGAATAAAGTAATTATTTTAAAATGAAACAAAAACTGTGGATGCTGCAGATCTGAAACACAAACAAAAATTGGTGGAGAAACTCAGCAGGTCTGGCAACTTCTGTAGAGAGAGAAGCAAGTTAATGTTTCAACACAAAAACAAAGTTGCTGGAAAAGCAGGGCAGGTCTGGCAGCATCTGTGAAGGAGAAAACAGAGTTAACATTTTGGGTCCAGTGACCCTTCCCCAGAACTGATGGTGGCTGGGAAAACATCAGTTTATATGCAGAAAATAGGGAGGTGGGTGGTGTAGGGAGTAAACGATAGGATACAGCCCAAAGAGAGAGAAAGACAGTTGGACAGACAAAGGAGTTGCTAATGATCAGGCTGGGAGGGTGAATAGTTAATGGGGACTGTTAGTGACTAACAACAGAGGGTGTGTAATGGCAGGGTATGTGGGGTTTTTTTTAGTTAATGTTTGAAGTCCAGTTCTGAAGAAGGGGCATTCGACCCAGAAAATTAATTCTGCTTTGTCCCCACTGATGCTGCCAGACCTGCTGAACTTTTCCAGCAATTTCTGTTTTTGTTAATTATTTTAAATGCTCCTATGAAGTGGAGCAGGAGTGATCCCAGATGCCAGGATTACCTGGTCACTTCACTCTCTGCACTGCCATTGTCATTCCTACCAATGTTCTGGAACATTGCTTAGGTCATTGCTTACAAGGCAAGCAGCACAGCTTTTCTTTAAAAAGCTGACATGTGCTGACGGATCCTGCTAATATTATTTAGGCCAATTTCTGGCTAGCACTGGGCCTTCTGATCAGGGCACATCATCCAAGCAAGGCACCCATTAAAGGGCCAAATGCCAGTATAAAGCAATTTCTGTGTTGCTGTCAAGCAGAAGGAAGATGTTTTTATTTTGAAAAGTCAGTTGGTAAAAGATGATATTGGAGCCAGACTTTGCTCAATCATATATTTATTTACAGAATGAAAGGTTACAAGCATACACCTCCTAACTCAACCTCACCACAGGTTCAATAAGTGTCTCTTTACTGTCTTTAAATTAACCTGTTAACCTGACATGTTATGGTACAGATCTGTAATAAGTGGGACTTGAACCTAGACCATCTTGTCCAGAGATATGGGCGTTAACACTGTGCCATAAGACCCCTAGTATCTCTTCGTAAGTGCTCAAGTGAAATCCCAATTAGTGCCCTTCACGTTCATCCAATTAAACACAATTCAACCACGATTAACACATTGCTCTGGAATTTTCACATGATACATGCAGAATTTATTTTTCAATTCATGTTTTAAATACATTTTCAAAATAACGGCACACTTGTTTGAAAAATATTTATAGAGGACCCTTGTCACTTCACGAATCCTGTTGGAACTACCCAATATTCAAATATTAAAAACTATTGTAATCTTTGCACCATGTGCCTCCATGCTTGGCACCCTTCTATCTGTGAGAGATGATGGGAATGGAGTCTCAGAAGTCTGGTGAGGTCTGATGAGATCATCTGTGCACTTTTTTTTTGGCTGAAGAAGCCAGTTTTGGGAAAGCAAAGTCTTTCCCAAGTGCCACATTTGACGTTGTCACTTCCGATACCTTGCTTGTTGGGCTATCGTTTCCTTTGGGGTTTCTAAAACTGTGTGTTCTTCAGGCAGTAGATTCCAGCTCACAATGGTTGCCAAATAACACTTCCAATTTATCATGGATGATATTGGCAGCTTTCATGTCTCTTCAGACAACATCCTTAAATCAGAGAGCTTTAGGTATCTTGGTATGGGCTACATTCCCATTCAGCTAATCCTATGGGATATGTTACCTGATCTTTAGTTAAAGTCACCATACAGTTAGCCGTATACCAGAAAGAGCCCCTAAAACACAACTCGAGTGGACATGAAAGGGCCAGGAGGTAGGTGACTTGGAGTAACCAAATTAATTCATGTTTGTAGACCACCAGCTGTTATAGTAGTAGGATTTCAGTGTTTGAAAGATTATTGATTAACACTGTCGATAATGTGGAATGTACTTTGTAGGTTGCAGAGCTAAGTATACACAGAACTAGTCAAATACTCTGGGGAATAATAGTCGAAACAGTTTGTCGTGCAGATGTACATGAATATTCCATCTGTGCAAATTGGCTGAATTTGAATAATTGAGGTGTAGATGTATGTAGATATTTTGTCATACATCTCTACCACACGGCTGTGTCTGGTGGTGGGGTATTAGCAAGGAAAAACTTGTTCTCAGTTGACTGAATGATTAGGCTAAAATTCCTTATAAGAAGATTGTCTATGTTCTCTGCGGTGCATAGACTTGTTAGCCCTATATGCTTTACTTATTGAATTTTGAGGTTTAACTTTGTTTTTGTTTCTTCTGATTTTTAAGTGTTCAAAATTTATGATGGAAAACATTTCATGCACTTTATGTTTTTTCCTTTCAAAATTCTCTTCTGTTTCTTAATATAAACAAAATAATCCAAAGTTTAGTTAAAAAAAGGTGAAATGCTGCAAATGCGGGAAATCTGAAATAAAAACAGAAAAGGAACACCTACTGTGAGATCAGACAGGTTAAAGTTTTAGGGGAGGACCTCTTTTCAAAGTATTGCTTTGGGTAGTTCACCTCTTGAAAGCAGGCACCAGAGGCAAAAGGACAACTATGGAATCAACTCTGATGAAGGACCTCTGGACTCAAAACGTTAACTCTGCTTTCCCTGCACAGACATGCCAGGCATGCTGAGTTCCTCAATTAATATCTGCTTTCATTTCAGATTTTCAGCATCTGAAGTTCTTTGTTTTATTTTATTATAATGGAATCACCCCTGCTGTCCCAACAATTTGCATTAACCCTCTTCGCGTGTGAAAGCACTTAATCATGCACAATTAAGCAACACTCCTGCCCGAAATCTTATCAGACGAGCTTACAGCAAAGAACCATACAAATGCACATTTATAATAGTAGACTAATAATGTTAAGGGTCAGCACAGTGGTTCAGTGGTTAGCACTACAACCTCACAGCGCCAGGGACTCGGGTTCGATTCCAGCCTCGGGTGACTGCGTGGAGTTTGCACATTCTTCCCATTCCTGCACAGGTTTCCTCCCGCAATTCAAAAATGTGCAGATTAGGTGGATTGGCCATGCTAAATTGCCCGTAGTGTCCAGGTATATGTAGGTTATAGGGGTTAGCCATGGGAAATATGGGGCTATGAGAATAGGGTAGGTGTCCGGGTCTGGGTCTGGGTTGGATGCTCCTCGGAGGGTCCGTGCAGACTTGCCTCTTTCCGCACTGTAGGGATTCGATGATTCTAACTAATCCAGGTACTGATACATCAAAGCCCACTCAGAATCACATTATATAAAAGCAATTTGAGAAACTAAAACAAGTTCAAAACATCTCTGAAGAGACAAATATTCCCATGACTCACAGGAATTCCTGGCTTGTGACTGTTTTTTTAAAATTACTATAATATCTACCCCTCTACCTTCAAATTATAGTTGAGTACAAGGAAGAACATGTCAGAAACATTGCCCCAAGGCGACTAACTGGCCAGATGTGTTTCAGGGAATGCCGGATAATCAGAGGGAAGGTGACTGACCAAAATGCAAAAAGTTCATTTGGAAAGGCTGTGAACATATCAAAGCACTCTGCCAACAACATATGGAGGCAAAATAAAAGCATCAGAGAGGACATAAACCTTCAAAAACTCATCTACTTAACTCTTCAAGCACCACATATCCCACATATGACAGAGTCTGTAGTTTGTGCATTGGCTATCACAGTCAGCTAGAAATTCAGTAAACCAAGTGGAACCAAGTCATCCTCAATCCCAAGGGGCTGCCTAGGAAGGAAGATGGAAGTTCAAAACAAACATTCAGTTTATTGCTCTTGAGACAAGTTCACTGTGCCCTTTGAAGAAGGAATTCTAGGGTAGTTATGCACCACAGCAACATCTAGTTCCTTTACTTACCCTTGATCTGTAGAGTTTACAAGATTGAAATTTGTAATCTCTGATAGGGAATTGGCAAGATAAGCTGTGTTTAGATGTGGGGGCCATCCAGCAAATAGGAAATGGAGTCCAACAACATTTGTCCAAAAGCTGTATTTTGTCAACAACCAGAAATAGGCAGTGAGTTCACCTCTATGAAGCAATTAAAACCTAGTGTTTGCTGAAAACAATGGCAGGTTCCATGACCAGCCCATGTTGGATACCCCTTGAGTGCCCTGTGTCAGTGGGAAGATTATCAGTGACAACATAGCCACCTTAGAGAATGATTTTAACCTCACTCCAAACTTAAGAGCATGCAGCTCAAGTTGGGGCTAATTCCTGTTCTTCAAATAATGGTTACTTCTTTTAACGCTTGCTGTGTTCGGTCATAGACTGTCATCATTGAGAATAAAGTGATCTCCTCAAAGCACAGATTCTAAGATTCAAGGATTGCTAAGAGCAAGGTTTTGACATATGCTCCTGTGTAATGATACTGGGATGATATGTTTTTTTAATAATATACTGTGATACCTACCCCTCTGCCTTCCAATTATAGCCAAATACAAGGACATGTCAGAAACACTACCACAAAGCTACTAACTGGCCAGATCTGTTTCAGTGAATGCCAGCTAATTAGAGGGGAGAGACTTAAAGACTGTCATTAAAACATAATAAATCACATGGTGAAGGGCAACAAGAAAAAAAATAGGTCTACAGGTAATATATTTTGAAACTTAAAGACTTTTATTTTTAAGATGTCAAAATATTTGCTTGAAAGATCTAAATGGTTATCTTGTTGGATTATTTGCATTTTCAGCAGTTTTCCACAAAAATAAAAAAAAATGGAAATATCGTGTTGGTGAAACTGGAGAATTCCTCTGAAGTTGGTGCTATGTGGGGTTTCTCAACACTGTTACCCCAGCTTGAGGCAACAAAGTTAATTAGCAATTTAATGGTGGGTTGTGCAGTGGCTTCAGGGGAATTCATCTGCTCCCTTTTCTTATCTGTCACCTCACCAAATGATCTTTTTCATTATCAAACTTTCATGTTAGACCTTTTATTCTTTGTGGGGTCAAAAGAGACTGCAGGAAGAACAGCAAGGTCCAGGCCAGTCTTTCTGTTCTCTGTACAATTCTCCTCATTCTGTTCACATTCTGACATGTAATAATGTATATTACGCTTGTGTAGCTGCAGCTGTTCAAAAATTTAAACTCCAAAGAAAACATCAACCCCTCAACCTCTGTACCACTGTTCATTAAGTAAAAATCGCTATCTTTGAAGACATTTCACTGGCAGTCGATCTCCTCATTGCCTTTATATGAACATCTTTATATAAATTGATGAATAAAGATTACATTGAGCATGTTGATAGTGGCATTAATAATGTGATCTTTAATATTTACATTGAAGAAGTCTCCTCCTAAAATTCAGAAATTGGTGCATTTGAAGCCACTTAGAAAACCATATAAATTAATGCTGGTGTTTACATTATATTCACAGATCTCAAAAGTGTCAGTTCAATTTCACTGCAAAGTGAAATTCAATTTTCATATATCTGTTTCCAAGAGTATGCAAAATTTGAATGTTTCAAAAATAGTTTCATTATGAATGGTCATTTTATATGCAGCAACAGATCAACCAATAAAAATACCAAGATGCAAGTCTTAACCGAACCCAACCCTGTTTCAAGCTATGGATCTAAAACAATTCTCAAAAGAACAGCTTTCAGCCATTGTGCCAACAACAATATAAAATCGTTCAGTAAAATGTTTCTAGACAAACTCTTCCAATTCACCTAAATGTATCTGGTACATACTCAAAAATCACCTAAGGATTCAGGAATTAAAATCAAATTCAACTTGTCTTTGTTCCCCTTTTTCCCTTTTACCTACTGAGTAAAGACACCAAAATCCTACACATCAAAAAGGTCCTTGCTGAGTCTGTGGTCTGTGTTTAATTGGTTGAACTTGTCTGGTCAATGACTTGGTGCGTTGTAATTGTCCTGATCACCCCTGGATTCAGGAGAAGTCTTTTCAATTTTCCTGCACCTGATTATCATCCAACATCTTCCTTCTGGAAAGTGCATGTCTGTGAACTTTGGATGGGAGCAGAATTGGATTTTAATATCTTTCATCTTCAAATAACCTGTTAACTCTCACTGTCCAGATGTATAAATAAAAATGAACCACATTGCCAATTTACTGAGGAGCTGTTAGTGATGATGAAACTCGATTACAATGTCGGCAATTTTAGGACAGGCATGGAAAAACTGGACTAAAAAACATGCATTCTGAGATTATTCAAATGTATTACTGTTCACTGCAGGCGTACAATGGCTGCCCATGACAATGTCTCACCAATTGCAAACAGAAATTATCAATGCTAATATTCACAGATAATCTGTTGCAACTCCAAAGATGATAATTTTAGTCAGTCATTTTTAGAGAATGAGTCAAAAACTAAAGTTTGTCATAAGCAACTTCAGTTACTGGAGCAAAGTAACACCAGAGGAGTCAGCAATGAAATAGTTTTAAAGTGGATGGTGATAAATCCGTTCGTGGTCACAATGCCTCCCGCTCAGTAAAAGGCTTGTGACAGCAGCGCTGACAGACAGTATCCAGTAGCAATAATTATACAATGTTACTTAAGGACCTCCTCAGTAAAGCTTGTACCCCTGTACAGGTTGTGACAGAGTGACATAGAGCAGAAACTCAGATAGTGCAGCAAGCAAAATATAAAAGGATTCTTGTAATTATCAACCGAGACTCAGTAATAGTTATTCTCTTTCAGATGAGGAGCATTACATCATAGAAACCATGTATATAATAATATCCGGATTGACAGAGGTACAGCTCTGTTCAGGTGGTATTGCTTGAAAACTTCCTGCACAGGATGATACCAAATGGTACAGTGCGTACATGTACAGTGTGGTGTGGCACTGAGTTAGACAGGTAAAGAAAGAAGGCCTCAGTTTAATGTTTTCTGAGTTAGACGTATTTCTTTTGTGTCAGCTGTGGCTTAGTGGGTAGCCTTTGAGTTGCTCAGGCTCCACTTAGGGTTTGAGGACAAACATTAAAACTTGCAATGCAGTGCAGTACTGAGGGTGTGCAGCTGCGTTGCTGTTGAGCTGTTTTCTGGACGAAATGTTAAGACTGAGACCTGAGTTGAATGCTTGCATGGATGATTCTACATCATTTTTAAAAGGAGGAGAATTATCCTATTTCTGGCCATTAGTTGTCCCTTGATCAACATCACAGAAACAAATTATATGTTCATTACCACGTTGCGTCATGAGTCGGTACAGGCCTGGTGGGCTACAGGGCCTGTTCCTGTGCTGTAGTGTTCTTTGTTCTTCTTACTGTGTGTGAATTGTTTGTCACCCTTCCCATATTGCAAAACTGACTGCACTTCAAAAATAATTCATAGGTTGTTGCAAGAAAAATCTATAAGTTCAAGTCTTTCTCTTAGTGGAATCAGACACCGTCACAAATTAGCTTCAACATCAAGTACCATTACTATTCCTAGTGTGTCTATTTACAATTGTAAAATGCTCAGATAGGGGGCACCCTGACATTGACTGTACAGGCTTATACAAGAAATACAGCTGTAGTGTTGCTCTATGTTGAATTCTATACTACAGTAACCATCTACCATCTTCCAGAACAATCTTAAGGAATGGATAAGGACATACATTTTTATAATACCTTTCATGACATCGGGATGCTCCAAAGTGCTTTGCAGCTAATGAAATGTTCTTGTAGTCTCTGTTCCAATTTCAGAAACGTGGCAGATAATTTATCCAAAGCAGAGGCCAACAAAATCAATAAGATAATGTTTGATAATATTGGATGAGGGATAAATATTGGCAAGGGCATCGGGGAAAAGTGAAGTAGTGATAGGGTCTTTTACTTACATCTGTAAGAACAGGGAAGGCCTTGGTTTAACTTCTCAAATAAAAGACAGTGTCTCTCTAGTAGTGCAGCACACCCTGAGCACTGCACTGAGAGTCAGCCTAGATGTGTTAAAGATCCTGGAGTGAGGTTGTGAACCCATATCTGTATGAGCCAGGGGCAAGAGTGCAACCAGCTGAGCCAAGGCTGACACAAAGAAAATAAATTGGAGGGCAATAAATAGATGGATAGTATCAGAGTTCCATTATATCATCAAATTCATCTACTCTGTTGTCAAAATGCATTAATTGATTGACAGGCCTAGTGAGGTGATTGTTTGAGAGTGTGAGTGAATAGAAATGACAGAAAATGCTACATAAACCTTGTCTCCAGTGAGGCCTGCTGTTAAATTGATGATTTGATAATATTAAATATTGGTGCTACAGTAATGTCATAAATCTTTCTCTTTTTAACCTGCTGAGCTGTCATTCCTTTCATACAAAAGCCAGCATAAGGCAAGTAGAAAATTAAAGATTTAGAACCTGGCATTGTACAAGGGTTCACCCAGTCTCTCACCCTATTACTGGCATTGGGAAAACCCACACCAAACTTTAGGGTTTTATTCTGTTCTGATAGAGTTCTCTGAAATTCAAATTTAACTTTTGTTTTGGGAAGGATCCAGAAATTCCCCCATGTGTGGTAGTAAGATGACTAACAACTTCAAAAATGGAACTGGATAACATTGTGCACTAGCTGGGAATCTGTTGCTGTTGGCAAAACACTGGTTTATTAAAAAAATGCACATAGACCTAGGGTTTAAATCAATGGTTCTCCAAAGAGGAACCAATGCTATGGTAACAAGGTGTAGAGCTGGAGGAACACAGCAGGCCAAGCAGCATCAGAGGAGCAGGAAAGCTGACATTTTGGGTCTGGACCCTTCTTCAGAAATAGGGGAGGGGAAGGGGATTCTGAAATAAATAGAGAGCGGGGGGAGGCGGATGGAAGATGGATAAAGGAACAGATAGGTGGATGTGCTGGATTTCACAGCCCCTTGCACACAGGATGCCTGAAAAGTGGCCACTATATATTTGCTTACTCTGACTGCCACTGCAAATATGCTACCTGTGTCAGGGGAGAATTTTGCCAGCTCAGCAGCCCAATGAGGTCTTTGAGTAGTCAGTTAAGGGTCTCAGTCCTCTCACTACTGCCTTTTAGCTTGAACAGCTGACCACCCCCCCTCAACCCCCACCTCACCCAACTTACCTCTTACTCTGGATTCATGGCTGCTCATGGTTGGGGACTGGATGTGCTCCGGCAGTCATCGCTGACCCCCAAGAATGCAGCTGGCATGAGAGTGCTGGTAGACTGTCATCTGTCAGGGGTGTGACCCCCTGCCTAGATGTGGGAGGAAATGCCCCCCCATCTTGAAACTAAGAGCTATCGGGGGGTGTGGGGGGGGGGGGGGTGGGGGGGGGGGGGGTTAGCTACCTCCCGGAATGGGGGCATGACCTGTGCCTGACCTTTTCACCAGGAGGGCATGCAGTGCTCTGCAACATCCAGCCCAGTGAAAGAAAGGGCAAGGCCAAAGTCTCAGTGTTTCACTAAAAGGAAATCAGAATAGACGATACCTACAAATTATTTACTTTGCACGCCTCATGTGTCTGCACTTTTTGTTCCAGGTAAATTCAACTGTCAGTCTCATGTCATAATTAAAGAGCCTGTTATAACGTCAGGTTTCTCAGAAAAAAGATACAATGTAAACTTATATTTGAATATGTGATAAACGTTGACAAAATGATAGCCTTCAGAAGTATTACAACCCGTTTGTTAAGGAGAAATTCATGAATAGAACATAAAAATAGGACACACTTTACAGGTTAAAAGACTGTATAAATGTCAGAGAAACAAAGTTAAAGAGTATATATGGTCAAATCTAAATGTAAATCTTTTCTCACTTATTTCCCTGTATGACAATCTGAAGCACAAAATATGCTTGGAGTAATTTGCATGGAACTTCCACGGGGTGGCTCAGTGGTTAGCACTGCTGCCTCACAGTGCCAGGGACCCGGGTTTGATTCCACCCTCGGGTGACTGTCTGTGTGGAGCTTGCACATTCTCCCCGTGTCTGCGTGGGTTTCCTCCGGATGCTCTGGTTTCCTTTCACAGTCCAAAGATGTGCAGGTTAGGTGGATTGGCCATGCTAACTCGTCCATTGTGTCCAGGGATGTGCAGCTAGGTGGATTAGCCATGGGAAATGTGGGGTTTGGGGATTGGGGAGGGAAGGGTATGTCTGGCTGGGATGGTGTGGACTCAATGGGCCAAATGGCCTGCTTCCATACTGTAGGGATTCTATGATTCTTTACAAGCACATCAATTTCCTTTTGTACCAAGTGGTTAACAGGGTAACACCCTACTTTGTTTTGGAGTGTCAAGCAGGTTTAGTTCCTATACAATTGGAAGGGCTTATTCTGAATTAAATCCCTTTTGGCTCAGTTTACTTCCGTAGAAATTATGGTAAGAATTAAAATCTAACAATTTCTGGAAGTGGCACAGAGTTAATTGTTGGAAACAAATCATTTTGCCTACTTTTTTCACTTCACCATGGGATTTGGGTATCACTAGAATGGCCTGTACTTATTGTCCATCCCTAATTGCCTTTCAGAGTGTAGTAATGGGCCTATATAATGAAGGCAATGCTGTTAGAAAGAGAATTCTAAGGTTTTTACCCAGTAACAATGAAGGAATAATGTCATTCTTCCACATCAGAATGGGGCATTACTTGGAGAGGAACTTGCAGGTGGTGGTGAATCCTCATGTCCCCTTCTCCATTCCTCCTGGCTGGTAGAGGTTGCAGATTTAGACATAAGTTCTGCTGAGGCTAGGATTTTCAAATCTGGGTTAGGAACCCAACACCTGGATGAATTCAGAGTTCTGACCCAGTGCACAAACTGCATGGTCCTTTAAAATAGAGATGTCCTAATGGAAAGGAGGATAACTCATGGCCCATTTAGAGGCATAGAGCGTCTCGAACAGATAGAAACCACCTGCTTGGTGCCAACAGCAAGGAAAATGCAGGCTTGCCACTGCCATGCTGAGGCAAGCAGATGGATCATCGAGTAGACCCTGAAAGATGATTGATCAATAATGAGGGCAAGTGGCCATGGGAATGTACTACACACATTTTAGTGCAGGTTACTCAAGAATCTGATAACTTCATAAGATGGTGGGAAGGTAATGGTCTAGTGGTATTATCGCAAGAATATTAATCTGGTGACCCAGGTAATGCTCTGACGACCTGGGTTCGAATCCCACCATGGCATAATCTGGAATTATGAGGGTAATGATTAATTGTCAATTATCAGGAAAAACCCATTTGGTTCACTAATGCCCTTTAGGGAAGGAAACTGCCATCCTTACCCAGTCTGGCCTACATGTGACTCCACACCCACAGCAATGTGATTGACTCTTAACTACTTTGTGGGCAATTAGGGATGTGCAATAAATGCTGCCCCAGCCAGTGACACCCACATCCCATGGATGAATTTTAAAAAAAACTTCTCTTTGACCCTGCAGTGACCCCAATATCTGTGCACAAATGTTTATTGATTCCATTGATCGGATTCACCAAAATTTGAATTTGAAGCTGCCTTCCCTGCATGTCCTGGTCCCTTAACCAGCCCATCTGGGTCATGATATGGAGCAAGTGCGTTCCCTGTTCCCTCATCTCCTTCCCTACCTGGATCAGAATCCTGCGATGACCATTGAATAAGTGATTTTCAAATTGTAGCTGCATTGAGTCCGAACCCACAGTCATTTGAAAAATTGAGTCTCAGGACACCGTCAGACATGTTTTGTTGAGTGATATCCCAATATTTCTGTTGGGAAAGTATGTGCATATGTCCAGCAGTGGACAACAGGATTAGACTCAGCTGTGATGCCATTGCAGTCGAGTTACTTGCTGGCACTCACTGCCTATAGCCTCAGTTTTTTAAGCGATCATACAGGAGAGGCTCTGGTACCCATGGAAGTATCTCCATGAAAGAACTAAGCAACCTCCCAAAGTGGGGAGGTGAAAATCAGAGAAAACTGTAACAAATTCTGAGCAAGTTTAAAGAGGATACTGTGAGGGTCAGTGTGGACTTGTTGGGCTGAAGGGCCTGCTTCCACACTGTAGGGATTCTATGATCTATGATCTATGAGAAGGTGCCTCCATCAGCGTCTCCCATACACTGGAAATAGAGAGAAAAAAAACATAGAACTGCAATTGTAAAATTCTTCAGTGGCACTGGGCAAACCGAAAGCTGCATATTGTCACAGTGCCAGGGAGCCTGACTGTAGTGCTGGAGGAGTTAACCACATCTGTTCTGCTGCAGCAGGAATGACAGCTCCCGGCAGTGCTGCCTGTCTCCTGTGAATGGAAGACCACAAATATGGAAACCCTAACCTTGGGGGCACGCACACAGAGCCACAACAGCTTGTTCAACATTTCTGTTTACAGATATCTCGTCCCCTGCCCAGTAGCCCGCTCTCAGACTGTCCTCTACCATTGGCTACCGGCTAATCCCTTTCACAAATCAGAGGGGGCATCAGTTCTGCAGCTACCAATGACAGGGGCCCCTGGCTCAGAGGGATTAGATTCTGCAATCAGTGGGTGCAAACAATTTCAAAAGGTTTAACAAGAGATTACCAGCATGGAGTTCAACCTTGCTCAATCAGTAGGCTTTCCCATAAATGACGATTGCTCCTCCCCACTATAGTTGAGAGTGAAAGCTTTGGGTTTGACACATACTTTGGAGCCAGCAGATTCACTTTCCATTTAAAATAATATTTTCTTTTTTTCGTTTTTTTGTGTTTGCCTGAATAAATCACAGTATACCATGTTTAGTACTATTTTAATATCTTCCCAGTAAAAGGTTCTTTATTGGACTTAATTCCTTCAATCTTGATTTTAATG
The DNA here is from genome assembly GCF_021869965.1 of Rhincodon typus. Lineage (NCBI taxonomy): Eukaryota > Metazoa > Chordata > Chondrichthyes > Orectolobiformes > Rhincodontidae > Rhincodon > Rhincodon typus. The sequence continues at coordinate 17,980,369 of NC_063354.1, read as the reverse complement.
AGCCCTGTATGAACTCATTAACGCAACAATCCACTGTGTGTGGGTGTATTTTTCTCTTTTCAGAAGAAAAGTGATAACATCTTTCCGAGAACTGAGGGGCATTCCACAACTGAAGAGAGAGAGAGAAATTCTTCAGCTATGGTTAAAAGCATATTTAAAATGTTCAATACATTTACCCCAGGGATTATAATAATCTAAAAGCAACCAGTTCATATTCACTGCCAACATAAAGGAGAATACAGTTCCATTGAAACATGCTCAGTTCTTAGGGGGCTTGACAAAGTAGATGCTGAGACGTTGCTTCCCCTTGTGGGAGAGTCTATGACCAGAGGGCAAAATCTCAGAGTATGGGATTGCCCTTTTAAACCACAGATTAGGAGGAATTTTTTTTCTGTCTGTGGAATTCTTTGCTGCAGAGGACTGGGTTGGGACGTATATTCAAGGCTGAGATAAATTTTTAATCAATAAGGGGATTAAGGGTCATGGGGATAAGGCAGAAGAGTGGAGTTGACGATTGTCAGATCAGCCATGATCTCATTGAATGGTGAGCAGACTCAATGGGCCAAATGGTCTACTTCTGCTCCTATATTTTATACCCGCATGGCCTCTGTTTTTTTGATTCTTCTGCAATGCTGGTTTCAGAGGGGTCCAGGCTAGGAGTAGTTGAGAATATCAGGGTTAAACTGGAAGGAATGAAAATCCTAAACATTCCCGTTCCTGTTCCCTTTTACTGTCTGGCAATACTGCAGCAAATGTGCATCTGTGGATACAGGTGAAAGAAGAATTAGAATTTGGATTTGAAAGTCTCTGGATCTAATAACCAATTTGACACTCAGGGGTAGATTTTACGATTTTGTCGAACTTCACACATTGGGATCACTTCAGGTGTGAAGGTCAGTGAGCTTTGTTCAACTCTCCATCTGTTCATCCTTCATGGACAGAAAGATCCAGCAGGGCCCATTAACCTCAGAGACTGAACTTCCTATCTTCCTAGTGTGCAAAGCTCTAAGGTGGAAGCATAAGCACATAAAAGCTATCTTACACTGTTCAAATTCATGGTCATCTGGAGAAGAAATAAAAATGCTGAAAAATATTTCTCATATTTTTGAAACAATGAGTGCTGAGAAAACTAAAAGCATCCAGCATTTGCAAAATGTGTTTTTAAAAGATTCTTTTTTTCTGTATTTAGTCTGCTTTACTAGTATCCTTAAATACAGCAACAAATATAAGAAAACTGTTTCTAAAAACACATTTCACAAATACCTCATATTTTCAGTTTTCACAACTCCCATTATCATAAAAAATAGAACAAATATTCCAGCCAAGGAGTTGCTCCAGCTCTAGGAGCTGCTTCCAAGAGACAAGTGAAGAAAATCAGGGGGAAATGTAGATGGGGAGAAAATTAGATTAACTAGAGCAAATTCATAGTAGGAGGATCAAGTTACCTAAAAAGGAGGATGAATAAATACATTAAGGAGGACAAGTAAAAATAAGAATGTGCTAAGCAGCAGTCCAACAAACCAATTGTGTTTGAAGTGATTGAGAAGCTGTGATGTTTATAATTCAGGGATGGAATACAGCATTTAACAGAGCTGTACATTCAACCTTTAACTTGGTTTCTGTCTGCTGCCCCTCACTTAATGCCCAGGGTAAGCCCTTAATAAGCAGGTAAGCAACAAACTGTATTAATTAACCTTTTTAACATTAGATGTTTATGGGAGATGTGCAACACTGGAAAGACCCTAAGAAGTTTCCTGGAGGCACAGCATCCTATTGATGATCATACTCCCCTAATCATAGTGAGTAGGGACTTCCCAGTTATTTGACATAGCAACAATGTAAAAATGGCAAAATATGTCCTCAAGTTATGGTGAAATGTGACTTGTTGGTGATAATATTCCCCTGGTATTTCAAATCCTGGCCCAGTAATGGATGTTACACAGGACAGAGTCAAGGCTAGGAGTTAACATTTGGGTTAAACTGTTGTGAAACGTACTGCCGTTAATATGTACCCTGGTGGATGCGTGACTATCAAACACTGTGAATTCTGGTGAGCTTTATGAGTGTCATTGTAGCATTGTCCTTTGAGAAGAGTGTTGAGTATTCAATCATACTCCTGAATTGAACTTTGTAAAGATGATGGAAGAGACTGGGAGGGATAAAGAGGTGAGCCACTTCTGCAGTGAAGCAAGCCGCTGTTGGTTTTTCTATTGGCCTTGGTATTGGCTGCTTGGGTTAAACTTCTGGTCAATGGTGGCCACAGATGTGTTGGCTGGGGGGAGATTTCAGCAATGGCACTAGAAGGAGCAGGTGGGGAATTTTACTTGTTGAAGCCAGCCATCGATTGGCAACAAACAACATGAACAAACCCTGAAGCTGTCCCAAATCCTGCTGTATACTGCTGCAGGCAGTTTCACTGGGAGAAGGAGTTTGAGATAGAGCTGAACAAGATGGAACCATCAGTATATAGTCCCAGGATTGACCTTATGATGGTGGAAGGGGTATTGATGACCCAGCTGATGAAGGTCAAGACTAGAATTTTCTCTGCAGTTTGGAACATCATAATCATCTTGCTTTATTGTCAGGTACCACTTCTGTCATCGGAGGTGGAGAGAGTAGGTGTGAAGCTGTGGTTTCCCTTGACTTACCCCACCTTCCAGTCTTTAAACGTGCTAAGCTTTTTTGGTGACAGACTCGGGTGAAACCAGTTTTGATAGCAAGGAAACTTGGAATCACAGAATCCCTACAGTGTAGAATCAGGCCATTTGGCCCATCGAGTCCACACCAACACTCTGAAGATCATTCCATATAGACCCAGCCCCTTCCCTATCACTGTAACCCTGCATTTCCCATGGGTAATCCACCTAGCCAGCACATCCCTGAACACTATGGGCAATTTAGCATGGTCAATCCACCCAACCTCTACATGTTTGAACTGTGGGAGCAAACCAGAGCAAGCCCCCCCATTCAGAGGGAGAATATGCACACACCACACAGACAGTTGCCCGAGGATAGAATTGAACCCAGATTCCTGGTGCTGTAAGGCAGCAGTGCTAAACACTGAGCCAGCGTACCACCAAGGAGATGTTCAGTCTGCCAACAGACCATGAAATTTTGTTCTCTTGTCATAATGTTTCTTACCAGTGACACCACAATTGATCGAGGTGTTCTCAAGCTCCCCTTCGAAAGAAGCTGCTGGAGTTGTAGCGCGACTGTCAAATTCAGTTTCCAAAAGAAGAATTGCAAGCAAATGTAGTCAAACAAAATAACTGAATACCAGCCTCAATCAAAATAGCAGAGAGAGGGGAATTTCAGATAAATATGTGAAGACTTCCGCAAAGTATCCCACAGCATAATTTCATGGCCTAATTGATGAGCAATGGTTTCCAGGGTATTTACGCATTACCATAGCAACACAGAAGGATCTGATATGATATTATCAGCAATAAAACATGGAATTGGCTGTAATGGCTTCACACATCTCATAACAGGTCTCACTGGTCTAGCAAGTTCTATCTTTTATCTTTAAATCTCAACAAATTTATAGGAGAACATTAATTAAGAAAGACTGGAAGTAGCCTTTGTTTGCAAAATGTGAACATTTTTATCACCCCCAAGCTTTTTTTGGTAGATTTCTACCACAGAATAGTATATAAATAAGTATGAGTGAGAAAACATTTTTTAGCACTTGGAAATTTATGGTACTTCCAATCTGTTGAAAATAGACACTCCGATGGGTTCCATTTACACAGTTTTGGGTTTTTAAACAAGTGATACTTCCACATTTCTTTCTGAAGTTTAATTAATCCTAACTGAGGTGAGAGGGTACCAAAGCATGATGTTGGGCAAGAGGACAGTGGTTTCTATTGACCTCGATGCTCATGAAAGGCAGAGTTCTTTTTCTGGATGATAAGTCAGCGAAATCTGCTGGAAGTGTTCGTGTGTGGACATCATGTGGTAAAAAGATAATTCTCGCCCATTCTACCACTCACGACTCAGCACCTTACTTAGATACATGCAGAAAATAGCTTCTGCTAATAAATAAGACCAGATTTGGAATTCTGTGTTCAGTTTTGGAACCCTCATCACAGGAAAGATGCAAGTGAGTTGGAAAAGATAGAGAGGAAACAATTTGAGTGCAGAAAGCAAAATATGTGAGAATTGAGATTCTTCTCATTGAAGAGGAGGACCCTGAAGGGGGACACAATCGAGATTTTCAGATTAAGGAGGCTCAGGAATATAGATCAGCCAGCACTTACTTGATTTGGAGCAGTGTGGTCGAATGAGGGTCATTAGAATGAGGTAGAAAGAAGTCTATTCAGCCATCATCCAAAATTCAACTAACTATTACACCTCTGAGAGATTGGGTTTTTGCTTTAGTAATACGCAGCAGGGAGGATATCAAGAAAGCAGTGTAGATCACTTTGAGGTAAACTTGCACAAGAATCTAAATAAACCCTCCAATTCTGAGGAAGGGTCACTGCACCTGAAACATCAACTCTGATTTCTCTCTACAGATGTTGCCAGTCCTGCTGAGCTTTTCCAGCAATTTCTGTTCTTGTTGTTGCTGTCAACAAAATGCCCCATCAGATTTAAATGCTAGGACAATAGGAAGAGGGTCAGGGTGGATCATTGATGTCTTCCAATCTTCAGATTTTCTATATTTCTATGTCCAATGCTGAATTGACCACAGGGCCACAAGTGTCTGCTCCTTTAAAATGGAATTGGAGAAATTTTTGGGGAAAGATCTATTGCCTATTAAACATGGTTATAGAGCCAGTTACACAAGCCAAAAGACACTGGTTAGTCTAATCTCCCTGTCACATATGGGATGAAAGTTTCTAGGGCCTGGAGGTAGAAAGGAACTTATAGATGGGGTGGGGGAAACCAGAACTCCATTACCTTCCTACCTCTGCCTGCACTAATCTCTAGATGGGGAAACCAAGGCTCCACCATCCTGCTCCTCTGCCAGTTGAGGTCCTTAAGTTGTCAATTAATGATCGACTGAATGGCCTCATCTCACCTGGTTTACAATCCTTTCAGCTCCAGGCAAAATAAGAAACAGTTGGTGAATCAGTGTGAGCAGGCTTCGAGCGCTGGTAGTGGGGTGCTCCATCAATCTGTACATGATTGACGGTCTGGATATGGGACAGATGGCTCCTGAAAGCCAACAGCTTTTTCCATGCCCCCATTCTGTTACCTCTTCCATGGCACTGCCAAGTTCAACAGCTATCAGCCTCTGGTTGACCAGCAACTTTTGGTGCCCAGTGAATTCTTAGACCCAGGTTTTAATACAAGAGTGGAGTTTCCTTTTGACCAATTATAGGAAAGCAGAGAACACAAGTAGAAAACCAAGGAGCCTAAAGAATGTCTTTTTTCCACACAGAGGTAGATGTGTGCCACAAACTCCCAATAAACATTATTGGTGACGTCAGTTAACTCCTCTGAAAAATGAATTGGATAAACAGTAAATGCTATAAGGCTTTGCATGGTTATGTTATGTTCCCATTGGAAACCAGGGGATTTTGGGTGACCAAACTGTTTTTTTCTCAGCTTTCAGTGCTGCTAACACAGGGACATGTCACCTGCAGAGTTCCACTACAGTCAGGGCTGAATCGAAAGGCTTGTTCTGTACATTTCGTGTCTTTCCAAGATTCCTTGGATACAGGAAGATATTGGGCTAAAGTTTCACCTCTGACTGATCCAGGCATCTCTCTCAGGACCATAATGGTGGTGATAAGGGGTCTTATGCAAAATCTACCACTGTAGGAGGGAACTCCATCAACCAAAAGGGCTTTTCTCCACTTTCTTCTTAAACTGGAGGCAAAAGCTGTAAATAAAAAGGAAAAGATTTCAGTTCAGGTCATTTGGAAGGAGCACAAGCCTTTTACACACACTTTGAATAACTTCATGAGTGACAGACATCTAGAACTGAAGTAGCAACAATCATGCGTGGTCAATTAACTGTCATTTCTACTGATTTGCTGGCCCCTAGTGACTGAATGTTCCAATTACAGCTCTGACTGTTTCCAGCAACTTTCACAGCCACCAGGGGCTGATCATGTACTTCTTGCATTTCTTTCAAACTCTGCATCAGAGATAACAATACACATCCTCCTTCTGCCTTTTATGTAAATTAGAAGCTGTTATTTATACAATCTGTGTGACCTGTGCACCACTTATCGATTTTCAAGAATGCTAATTGCTAAGTCTGTAAAACAAAAGAACATTGTTTCATAGGTTGCAAATATACTCACTATATCTATATAGCACCACAGGGAGCAGTTGGTGGTCAATTATTGTCACTGTGATTGTGACGGTCCAAAGGCATAATATGGACATGTCAGTTAAGAGTGCAGAAAAATGTTGTACCTAGACCTTGTACATTGACACTTTAACAAAGAAATTGAAGTTAATTCCAGATCTGCTAGGATTTGAATATCTATTTAATAGTTCAAAACAGCCCATTTGGCTTAATTCTCATTTTGGAACAGACTCAGTATTTGCAAAGAAATCATTAAAATCATACAATACTGTGCCGAGAACGGGGCCCTTCAGCCAATCTATCACAGTACTATCACAGAACAAACTCAGAACGGATTAATTAATCAATTCTCTAATTTCACAGAGCATATTTTCTCTTTTGATCTGAAGGATTGAATAGCTCAAAGCTGACTATGCATTGGATTTCCAGCTTCCATTGGTCAAGCAGACTCCAAAGAACTAGATACGAAGAGGAAGAGAATTACAGTATGTGCCAGCCACAATCTGAGGAGACAAGCCCTTGACTATTTCTGATCTTTCCCACATTGCTGTGAAGAGGTGCCAATCAGAACCTGTACCGGGAGGAAATTGTGAGAGATAGAGTGGAACAAGATGCATGGTCAACTGTATTAAAGAATGCAGTGGCTTGGAGGATGAAGAGGAGAGTTAAGGGCAGCATTTTTGTTGTTACGAAGGACGTACTTGCTGATTTTGGCCATAAGAAGATGAACTGGCAGGATGGAAACCAGAATGAAAGGATTCTGGTGAGTGATGTGAGATACGAGCAGACAAACTGAATGCTGAAGATTTGTTCCAGGAGCTCAGAAAAGAAAGGAAGATCAGCGAACGAGAAGCTTGTGCAAGCCATTGATCTGACAGTGATTTCACAGTCCTTGTCAACAATAAAGATTCAACTACCCCCACAAGTACATATGCTGCCACATATCCAAATGCCTAGAGCAGAAAGGTCTTTTCCCTTAGTATTATTAAAGTGTAAATTGCAGAAAATATATTAGATGGTGCATCTGATTATGATGTGCTCATCCCTATAGAGGCAGGTGTACTGCACACTGTCGAGTGTTGCTGATGGAAATTTTCAAAGACACTGAACATGTGAGGATGTAACACAATGCATACCTGAACAAGGGTGCCAGAATAGCTTCCCCACTGGGAATTTCTCAATATTTGTCTGTTCAGAGAGAGAAGTGGAGAAACAAAAGAGGGAAGATGATGCTGCTCCTGAGGCTATTAGTATTCCTACATGAGAATATACACACCAAGCTGCGCCAATGTTCACTTGCCCAAGGTGAAAATCCAGTGAGATGATGACACATACCATCCTGCTGAAACTTCACTGTTGCCATAGCATTGCACATGGTTATTAAAGGCACAAACATTATCGATTGTTTGCATTGAGTCCTTTCAAGGAGGGTGTTGCAAATATCACACGACTAACAGTTCATGGAAACATGAATGGAGCCATTTAATGCTGGCAGCAGGGTTCTGACCCATTGGTTGGAGAGCCATGAAAGGCCTCCATTGCCTCTTTTCAGAAAGCCCTGAGCGTTGAGTGCCCTGAACTGGACAGCAGTGGGTATTCCCATGGACCAAGGGGACCAGAGCTGGAAATCCAGCCCATCAAGAAGTGCCAGCCAATCAGAAGCTGGCAGCTTTGCACTGCTTAGCAGCACTATTGGATTGTGATGGCTGCTGTAGGTAATACACACAAACAATCTTGACGAAAAACTCCAGCAAAACTAAACCACATTTGGGAATGAATGTGCTGGATTTCCATTTTGAAGTATGCAAGACATTTCAGATCAGTGTGTTTTATTTGTCTGTTTTACTGATAAAAGCATCCATGGACCTAGGCCACACATGAGTGATGATAGGAGGAGGATTGTACGATTAGGATTTCATTGGGGTTGGGGAGGGTTGGCAACTCGGGCAGAAGGTTGCCTCGCAGCAGTTTCCCTCCCCCCTTGCCAATGCCAGGACCCTCAAGCCGGCACCGAAATGCCTGAATGAGGCAAGGACTCCCTCTGGAAGCCAACAAGCAATGCCAACAGGGTTCACTTTGTGGGCTTCTCGCACAATGAGCCAACTGATAAGATCTGTGTTTTGACACAACAGCTTAATGTTCTGATTGAGTATAGGCATAATCAGTGGTATGGCAGCATGTGGTATGTACCCACCCGACTCATGCTGCCAGGATACCTGGTGACATTAGGTCTGCTGCCAAACTGGTCAGTGCTCAAGACAAGAATGGGCATAGACAAATGTGCCAGATTTTAGGATTTTTTTTATTAGGCCAGTATTTATTGCCCGTCCTTAATTGCGACAATCATGAAAGCACAGTAATGCTTCTACTTCCTCAGGAGACTAAGGAAATTTGTCATGTCCACAAAGATTCTTACCAATTTTTATAGATGCACCATAGAAAGCATCCTATCTGGATACATCACAGCATGGTATGGCAACTGCTCTTCTCAAGACTGCAAGAAACTACAGAGAGTCGTGAACACAGCCCAATCTACCAAACAAACTAGTCTTCCATCCATTGACTCCATCTATACTTCCTGTTGCCTTGGGAAAGCAACTAACATAATCCCACACCGATTGTACTCTCTTCCACTCTCTTCCATCAGGCAGAAGAAAAAAGATTTGAAAACATGTCTGAACAGATTCAAGAACAGTTTCTTCCCTGCTCTTATCAGGCTTTTGAACAGACCTCTCAAAAGTTAACAATGATCTCTCTCTCTCTCTCTGCACCTTCTCTGCAGTTGCAATACTGTATTCTATACTCTGTTCTACTACCCCGATCCACTTTGTATGGTACAATCTGCCTGTATAGGGCACAAAATGACACTTTTCACTATATCTCGGTACATGTGGCAACAATAAATCAAATCAAATCAGCCCTGAGGGCAGTTAAGAATCAAGCTTGTAACTCTGGGTCTGGAATCACATGTAGACCATTCCAGGTCAGGATGATAGATTTCCTTCCCTCCTAGTGAGCGAGATAGGTTTTTCTGACAATTGACAACAGTTTAACGGCCATCATTAGACCCTTAATTCCATTTTCATCCAGGATAGATCTATACCAGTGGCACTGGATGAGGCTCTAATGTAGGCATTAATGCCATGGATGTAATCTGGGCAGTTAAATACCACCTGCCGCTGAAGTCACTGCTGTGGGAAGATCATTAAATTCCACCCATTATTTCCTTTTAAATCACACATATCTTCTCCCTCATGAATAAGGAGCAGCAACACGAGAAGGTCTCTGTAATTTTATAGGGAACTACGATTCCTAAATGTGCAGGACAGGAAGATGTGGGACCCTTGGCAATGGTATTTCCTCTTGCCCCTGATCTGTGGATTCCTCCAATGGAAGACGTTCTGCTATATGTTAAAGGGAGCTTCCTGGGGATGGAATGGGCCCTGTTGCTCAGCAGCTGTTCTTGCCCTTGGAATAGTGCTGGCTGAAGAGCCTCTGTATTGTGTAGACAGGCTCGACATGAATGCTCAGGCATTAGAGGGAACACTGGAGGATCCTAAAACGTGTCATCTTTATCCATGCCCACTTTAGTTTTGCCCATGGACCGGTGTGGCTGTAGACCTAATGCCATCAGGTTTTCTGGTAGGGTTGATATGTAGAGTGAGTTGGATGGACACAATCCACATAATGTCATATATCTGGTCATGCACACTTCTGGCTAATCAGAGTATTGAGGCTGGTGTATTCAAAATGCAGATCTTGTTGATTGAATAATGGATGAAAACTCTAGAAGCCAATCTTGTCTATGTTGCAAAAACTACAAGCTCCCCTCTAAGCGACACACAATTCCGACTTAGAGCTATGTCACTGTTCCTTTACTGTCAGTAGGTCAAAATCCTGGAACTCTCTTCCTACCTGCACTGTGGGCATACCTATCCCTCATAGACTGCAGTGGTTCAGAAGCTCAATGACCTTCCCTCCATCATAAGGTCAGAAGTGGGGATATTTGCCGATGATTGCACTATGTTCAGCACCATTCGTGACTCCTCAGATACTGAAGCAGTCCATGTTCACGTGCAACAAGATCTGGAAAATATCCAGGCTTGGGATGACAAGTGGCAAGTGACATTCGTGCCACACAAATGCCAGGCTATGACCATCACCAATAAGAGACAATCTAACCACCGCCGCTTGACATTCAATGGTGTTACCATCACTGAATCCCCCACTATCAACATCCTAGGGGTTACCATTGACCAGAAACTCAACTGGACTCGCCACATAAACACAGTGGCTACAAGAGCAGGCCAGAAGCTGGGGATACTGTGGCAAATAACTCATCTCCTGACTCCTCAAAGCCTGTCCACCATCTACAATGCACATGTCAGGAGTGTGATGGAATACTCCCCACTTGCCTGGATGAGTGCAGCCCCAACAACACTCAAGAAGCTTGACACCATCCAGGACAAAGCAGCCCGCTTGATTGGTGCTGCTTCTATGAGCATCCACTCCTTCCACCACCGACGTTCAGTGGCAGCAGTGTGTACTATCTACAGGATGCACTGCAGAAATTCACCAAAGATCCTCAGACAGCATCTTCCAAACCCATGACCACTTCCATCTAGAAGGACAAGGGCAGCAGATATATGGGATAACCACCACCTGCAAGTTCCCCTCCAAGTCACTCACCATCCTGACTTGGAAATATATCGCCATTCCTTCACTGTCGCTGGGTCAAAATCCTGGAATTCCCTCCCTAATAGCATTGTGGGTCAACCCACAGCAGGAGGACTGCAGCAGTTCAAGAAGGTAGCTCATCACCATCTTCTGAAGGGCAACTAGGGATGGGCAAGAAATGTTGGCCAGCCAGCGACGCCCACATCCCACAAAATGAATAGAAAAAAAAGCTCATGACTACCTTCACAAGGTCAATAAATGCTGGCCTATCCAGTAACAAGAACATCCCCTGAACAAATAGATATAAGTAATCACCTCCCTCCAGAATAATACCCAATAACTGGTAGAAACAAAAGGGTATTCAAAGATGCCTCTGGTTCATGATAACACAGTATGGAGCTAGAGGAACACAGCAGGCCAGGCAGCATCAGAGGAGCAGGAAAGTTGATGTTGCGGGTTCGGATGCCTCTGGTTTATATTTATTTTTGCTTATTTATGGAATATAGATAATTATTGCACCATCTCTAATTGCCCCTTGAACTGTGTGGCTTTCAGGGCCATTTCACGGAGCAATTAAGAGTCGACCACATTGTTGTGGATATGTTGTCGTATGTAGGCCATACCAGGTAAGGATGACAGATTTCCTTCACTAAAGAACATTAATGAACTAGCTGAGTTTCTATGACCATTGACAATGGTACATGGTCACCATTAGGACAGCTTTCAAACCCAGATTTTCTATCAATTTCAAATTTCCCAGTTTGCCATGGTGGATTGAAATCGTTGATGCTATAGTAATATGAGGCCAGTTACATTGTCTCTGTGCCATTGTCTCTTGATGATAGAAAGATGTCAGATTAGATGTGTCTTGCCCTCCATTGTTTGTGTCAATCCAAAAACATCAGTTGTAAAAAATATTGGATTTGGAATGTCTGTCTAAGAAATAGGGTGCCTGAACTTTGACAGTACTAAGGAACTTCACCCTCTCAAACTGTTCCAGGAGAACTGGGGAGCTCTCTGAAGTGCTGGGCATTATAGTATCAGGAACGAAGTGAAATTAATGTCTTGAGGTAAACAATTATGATCAAATACCAACAGTAAGCATGTGTCATTTCATTGAATGATGCAACTTGACTCAGATCTAGAGACTAGTGCAAGTACAGAGAATTGAATATATCTAGTTAATAGATTCATGGATGAACGACAGTCTTGTTCTTCACACTGATCAACATTACTTGCTTGAAGTACCCCCTGGTCAAAGAGCTTGATCCCACACCCTGGGGATGTGACAGCTTCCTTGCTTCACTAGCCTGCAAACGTTCCCTCTCTGAGCTCACAGACAAACAATAGCTGCTTGGAACAGCACTGAGAGAGACACAGTGGAGTTATTTTCAGCCTAACCAGTAAACCAATCAGGTTGATTCTGTCTGCCCCTTCATCAGATTTTCACCTCCACAGAGAACTAGCGGGTTATATAATAAAGGGAGCATTTCTTCAGCAGGTTGGAACCCAAATGAGATTGACAAAAATTAGCTCCACAGCTTTCAAGAGAGATAAACTGAAATGATTTTAAAATAGGTGGAGAGGGGTGTACTTTTAAGTCTTTTCTGTACATGGATTAGCAAAGAACAGCAGTTTTGCACATTGTGAAGAGCAACAATAGCAACAATATGAAAAAACCCTGTTGCAAGAGAGGTAAATAAAAACTGCAAAATGTTATTCTTTACTAAGCAAAGCAGCAGTACACAAACATATTCCAGCAGTATGCACAGAAAATGTTAACATATGTCCAACTTCAATTCTAACAGAATCTACCTATGTAGCATATGACCATAATCACCAGGGGCATTGTCTGAATACTGAAAACTGCCACTTCCAGTGGAGGCACAACAATAATCACCAGGGGCATCATCTTCATTGTGAAAAATGACAGCTCCGGAATGCTGACAACACCACAGCTATCAGGAGAAGCTTGAGCATGGCTTTTACAGCCGTAATTGAAAATAGGATGACAAAGATGAAACAAAGCTTGTCAAAAACGTACAATTTTCACATAACTGCAGCTGAGGGAGTAGAACTGCACTGGCATTCATTTCAGTTTTGTGTTTTGCCCTATATTTTATGAATAAACATCAACAGCTGATTAACAAACCAATCTATACAATCAGACTGATGTATATTTAATATACATTGGATTTCTTTTTGCAGCATCTGCACATTCACTTAATATCAAAGTAAACTTATGAATTCTGTGGGGGACTTTCCTTTGCAAGTGTAGTGATTCAAAATGTCACATTACCTGGAGTATACATCCCAGATCTTATTGGATACTGTGTTCATCTCATTAACAGCCTATAAAACACAATTAATAAAGTCCTAGTTGCATTGTAATGTTTTAGCTAAATTAATATTGCATCAAAAAGAACCCAGATCTATATTTTGTAAATACATTAATGGTTTATGATTTCATTTTAATTCATTTAGTTTGTTCCACAGGGTGTGTGGTACAGGATAATAGAGTGACAAGCCTACCCCAGTTCTGCGTCTACCATTGCATCAGCTACATCAGGGGCATACATGAGGCAGGTTATGTCTGAGCTATGTACAAGGGGAGTATATCAAACATGGATTGGGAGGTTGAATCAGAAGATGGAAAACTAGCTTTGAAATTAAATGAAGCTGAAGAGTGTATTTTCAGGATAGGGCTTTATCTTTTCAAAATTGCAATGGTGTATTATTTGGTTACTTTTGTCTTTAGTCATTTGTTTTGTTGCTTACTATTACTGCAGACAGTAATGAAATTTGTGATAATTTTCTAAGATTGTTTTCATTTTATTAGTTTCAGGTTGGGATAAAGGAATTCTCTTGCTTTCATTGGGAAATGATTTGTGCTAAGGAGATTTGCAGTAGTTTATTAGGCACAGTAGCAGAAGAAAGAGGTGACATGTATGAACAGCTGACAAGGATCAATTAGAGAGTCTGCCAGTCATGTTGCATCTTTGAACCACTTTGACATGAATGAATCACTGAGCAAATTATATACTACAGGTGTAAAGACATGAACTACATTGCAATAATTATTGGATTTTCACACACAAGATCTGGGACAATTCCTGTCATCCTGTCCTTTAGGGAACTGTGATTTTTATTATTTCTGTAGCTGTGCCTTGGTGGTTAGTACTTCTGCCTCTAAGTCAAAATGTGCTGGGTTTAAGATGCTTGACCACAAAATATAGGTGTACACATTAATGTAGTACTGAGGGGAGGCTACACTGTTGGAGGAGCCACCTTTCAGCTAAGGCATCAAATCAGTTTGCTCTCTCAGGTAGGTGTAAAAGAATGTAAGACACTATTCAAAGAAAAACAGGGGAGTTCTCCTCAGTATCCTGGCCAATGTTCAGCCTCGAAAAACATCACTAAATTCTGAAGAAGAGTCATATCTGACATGAAACGTTAACGCTGTTTCTCTCTCTAAAGTGGTGGATGTGGATACAGTTACAATGTTTAAAAAACATTTAGTTAAGTGCATAAATAAGAAATGTTTTGGAGGGAAATGGGCCAAATGCAGGCTGGTGGAACTAGTTTAGTTTAGGATTATGGTCGGCATGAACTGGTTGGACCAAAGGGTCTGTTTCTGTGCTGTGTGACTCTATGATTCTCCACATATGCTGCCTGACTGGCTGAGCTTCCCCAGCATTCCCTGTTTCTTTCAATAAGTAAGATCTAGTCATTATCTGATTGCCATTTGTTAGACTTTGCAATGCACAAATTGACTGCAATGTGTCCTATATTAGTACATTGAATACACTTCAAAAAAGTACCTCATTGACCGTAAAGTGCTTTCACATGAACCTGCTCCACCATTATATACGACCACGGCTGATCTGATTGCAGCCTTACAAGTCAATTTTCCTGCCAATCCCTATAACCCTGACTCCTTTGTACATTCAAAGTCTGTCCGACTCAGCCTTAAATATATTAAATGAACCAGCCTCCACCATCAGAGAAATTAATTTCAATGGCTAACAACCCTCTGAGAAAGAAGTTCCTTCTAATCTCTACCTTAAACTGTCACTCCTAGTTTTGGCTATCCTCAAGAGAGAGAACATGCTCACAACATTACTCCTGTCAAGCCCCTTCAGAATCTTGTGTTTCAACTCTCATTCTTCTAAACTTCAATGACTTTAGGCCAATTCTAATAAATCTTTCCTCTTAAAAATGCCATCAATCCCGGAATCAGCCCAGTGAATCTTCTCTGAACTGCTTCCAGTGCAAGCATATGCTTCCTTAAGTAAGGAAATCAAAACAGCACACAATATCCAGGTATTACCTCATGAATTCCCTGTATAGCTGTAGGAAGACTTCCTTACTTTCATTTTCCATCCCCCTTGCAATAAAAGTCAACGTTCCATTTGCCTTCCTAATTACTTGTTCTGCGTGCATGCTAACATTTAGTATTCATGTGCAATGACACCCAGATTCCTCCGTACTGTAACATTCTACAATCTCTATTTGAATAATATTGTGCTGTTCTACTTTTAGCAAAGTGTACAACAGCACATTTTTCTACAATATATTGCCCCAGCAAATTTTTACTATTCGCTTTATCTATAACCATTTGTAGGCTATAATACCCTCCTTACAAATTGCTTTCCACTGTATCTTTGTATTATCAGCAAATTTGGCCACAATACATTTGGTTCTCTCATTCAAGACACTTATATAGATTATAAATATGTGCATCCCCAGTGCTGATCTCCACAACACCCACTTATTATAGTTTGACAGCCTGTGTCATGGTAGTTGATAAATCATGCTGATTTTGTGCAGTAATTTCTTATGTGGCAACTTAGTGAATAGCTTTGGAAATACAAATACATCACATCTACTGCTTCCCCTTTATCTGCACTGTTTTGTTACATCCTCAAAGAGCTCAAATAAATTGGTCGAACAGAAGAGACTCTGCTGTCCCTTGGTTAAACTCACCCAATAATTTTGGATATGAACAGTGTTGAATCAATGTAAACTTTTATTTGTATTTTTAATGTTACCAGCATATATTTGCAAAAGGAATATTAGATTTGAAAGAATCTCCATAAAAAGCACAATGATAAACGAGATGTAAATAAGAAACTCAATTAAAAATTCTGGAAAACTCTTTACCTAAAGAACATTTAGAATAGGGAACCTTTTACTCCAGAGTACACTTGAAGCAAGTGGTTAGATACCTTTAAGGGGAATCAGGTTAAACAAATGAAAGAGAAAGGAACAGAAGGATATGCAGCTGAAGGGAATGAGAGGCAGCTCATATGAAACATAAATGCTTAGAAAGACCTATTGGGCTAAGTGGCCCGTTTTTGTTTTGTAAATTCTATGTAATATATAATGCAAAGATCATCTCAGCCATCAAACAATAAGCTCTTTTCTTTTTAAGAACATTCCAGGGCATCCCACTTCTGAACACTCAACACATTCTCTTTGTAGATATTATATGTTTACAGCATTCTCTGTTCCAGTTTCAGACACTCAGCATTTGCGGTCCTTAGCTTATTAATTTAAGGCTACCTGTCCAATTCATTAAATGCTTAGGTTAGCAGCCAGTTTAAATCACTTGTGAATGCGTCATACAAATAATACAGCAATAATCTTAAATCACATTCAGAAAATGATTACTTAAAACCAAATCAGAAAGATACAACAAAACAAAGGGGGCACAAATCTTAATTGATATTAAATTCCAGTTAAAAGTAAAGTAATAATACCTCTTATGAAGCTAATATCAAAAATATTCAAGTGGTGAAACTTTCTTCAGTCTATTATTGCTGCAGACATTTCAAGTTTGTAAATATCAAACAAATGGTTTCTTTGGGAAATGAAATACTATGACTTTAGCCTAGTTTAAACATCTGCAATTTTCAGCAAATTGCTGATACGTGTGCTATCCCACTGCATTAAAATTAAGGTTAGTTAAGTATATGGTGAAAAGAATGTCAAATCCACATTATTGCATACTGGCAATATCCTAATGTATCGACACACCACAATGAATTACCATGTTCATCGTTACATAAAATAGTGTTGCATAATTTCCTTGATTTCAGCCACATTACTGACCTAGAACTTGATTTATCATTAGAGGCCTTTTCTGTATCCAGTGACAGTCATGGTCAGACAGAAGCAAGAGTCCCCATCACATCTGTCATTGTACATATCAGACAGACTGATTAAATGTATAAAAGCAAAATACTGCAAATGCTTGAAAACTGAAATAAAAGCAGAAAGTGCTGGAAAAACTCAGATGGTTTGTAGCATGTGGAAAGAGAAACAGAGTTAACACTTAAACTTAGACTGATTGAATGGATAGTGCGTCACCATAATCATTCTACAGCAGCCTTCAAATTATAAAAGAAATTATGACGTAGGAACAGCAGAAAGCCATTCAGCCTCTCCAGTTCCATTCATCAGATAATGGTTTATCAGTACCTCATCTTAACCCCCGAAATCCACCTTTGTTCCAGATCCTTTAAATTGTCCACCTAAAATTCAATCAATTTCAGTTTTGAAACCATGAATTGACCTAGTCAGAACGGATTTATAGGTCAAATTCCACATTTGCCTTCATATTTATGTAAATAGGTGATCAGTAGCATAGAGGGAGCAATAACCTGTAGAATTAATTCAAATGTTGACATACTAATAATGTGTTGTAATGATACAGAGGCAGGTTCCTGAGTGATAGTATGATGAGCAGCTGGCAAAAGGAACAAAATGGAGAATGGGGTGGTGGTGGAACAAAATTTGAAAAAAAAAACAGAGGATTACACAAGCCAGCAAAGAAAAGTAAAGAAATGTTAGGTTAGTCAAAGATATTACGTAATCAGAGGCTATGGGTAGCTTTCAATGGGTGATTTATTTTTTATTCCGTTGTTTGTCTCCAAGGTTTGCTTAGCTAATTGTCCTTATTTCCTGTACCTATCTCCCATTATTGCCACACTGGCTTCTGCTCTGCATCTGAACATTCGTAAATTTGTATTGTTTGGCTTTGAGTGAATTTGATGACCAATTGCTTACAGATTGCTTTTGTCTGGGCCTGACACTTTTTTCAGGTACAAAAGATAGCTATCTGCTAAATAGTTACGAAAAAATATCTTTGAACTTCTTTATGAATTTGGTTAATGGATTACAATTAACATTTTTTACCACCAGATGGTGCTATAAAAGTATGAACAATAGAACTTAGCAATTAATACAAAATACCTAAGAAACTTTCATTTGTTGATTGGTACTAGCTGTCAATTATGGGCTATAAAGGCCAAATAAATTTGAAAATTCATGTAATAATATAGTAGTAGCCATAAATTTGCCATAAGAATAGTATTTTTGCCAGGGTAGGGAGTCCAAAACTAGAGGGCACAGGTTTAAGGTGAGAAGGGAAAAATTTAAAAGGGACTTGAGGGGCAACATCTTTATGCAGAGGATGGTGTGTGTATGCTGCCAGAGGAGGTGTTGGAGGTTGATACAATTACAACATTTAAAAGGCATCTGGATGGGTACATGAATAGGAAGGGTTTAGAGGGATACGGGCCAAATCTTGGCAAATGGGACTCAATCAGTTTAGGATATCTGGCCAGCATGGACGAGTCGGACTGAAGGGTCTGTTTCTGTGCTGTATAACTCTATGACTACCAATGCCGTCTGTCATTAAGGAGTAAATTAGACAGCAACTTCCGATGTCCATGCATGTGTAAATGTGGAGTTTGTGAAGTTGCATTCTAAGTTTCCTTGCTCCTCCACAAGCTTTACAATAACATTAGATCAGTGTAAGTTCAGTATTCAAATACACAGAATACAATGTTTAACCATCAGATAGACAGTAAGCATGCCAGAAATATTGAGTGTTTGTTCAACTGTCAGTGAATTATCAATGGTGTAGTAAGTCTTAATTACTGCCAAGCAATCTCCCTGGCACTGAAAATTAACTTTTAAGGTGTCTCTCTCTTGATAAAGTCAAAACATTTTTTTTTTCCTTTGTCTCTTTTATCTCTCTCTTGATACCAACATTCTTTCCCTCCCAAACTTTTGCTTTCATTACATGACTTCAGATTGGATTAAATATTCTAACTCTCTCTACTTCCCAGTTTAAACTGTGTATAGCTCATTGGAATTCCCACAATCTACAAAATTGGTCAAGTAGATAAATAGTTGCTTATTTTGGTCATGCAAGCCTCTGATTCATTTTTTGACTGTCCGATATGGATTGTTGTCAAAAAAGCCCATAGAAAAACTAAGTAGGTGTAAGTCTAATGAATGGTGAGTGCCGCTTGTTGACTATTAATAGCAAAATCTGAGTCAAGCATTTTTGTCTGATGCTACTTCACTCTGTAGCCCAGGTTATAAGAATCCTTCAAACAATGGAATCATAGAATCCCTACAGTGTGGAAGTGGGCCATTCAGCCCATTAATTCCACACCATCCTTGTAACCCTGCATTCCCCATGGCTAATCCACCAAATTTACACATCGTTGGACTGTGGGAGGATACTGGAGCACCCAGATGAAACTGATGCAGACACAGGGAGAACATGCAAACTCCACATAGACAGTTGCCCAAGGGTAGAATTGAACCCAAGTCCCTGGTACTGCAAGACAGCAGTTCCAACCAATGGGCCACCATGCCACAAATTGGCTAGCGTGTATATCTATTGGAATAAAAGCCAGTGATCAGGTATTAATTTGATGGGTTACCAACACCATTCAAAGCAAATTGAGTAAAATATCTAGTATATGCATATTGCAAATGTGCAATCTTTTCTGATTTGAACAGATACAAAATATTGAACTACATTTTAATTATGGACAGTTATTAGCATATGTCAATTGTTTCCTTATTTACTCCCGATAACATGATGTACATTATCTAACTTCGACTTGATATGGATCCATTTGCACTAAAGCTTTTTTCGGTGGAAAGAGATTTCAGTTCATGCTAATGTTTGCTTAGGTGCAGCCTATTTCTGATCTGGAGTTGAGACTATCTTAACTGAAGTGAATGAAATTAGGAACAAATAATTATCAAACTAGATTCAACTAGATTTGTTAAGCCACTCTTAATTTCAGCAGTATGGAAGCTGCCCAGTCCTACCGATATAATGGGCAATAAAAACACCAGCCTGCTCGGGCTAATCCTTGTTCCTCACTGGAGAATACAATGGGGCAAACCCCCATCTCATTGTTCATAACATGACTGAAAGTATACTGTCAAACCTGCAGTGAAGATCCATGTGGACTATCAATTTCAATATGGATATCTTTGTAATCAAAGAAATTACAAGCAACGAGTGTGCAGCATAATTTTGGAATAAGTTATTTCAGTTCAATTGAGGCTCCTGATTGCAATGGTCATATAACAGTAACAGATGGCTGATTACAAGAAAGGGACATTATCGTAAATTATAAATCTTCTGAAGATATATATCAGAAGAAACATTTGTAACTGCATTACAGGGAATTCCTGTAGCCTGTCTGCATGATAACAATATAATGAATAATGTGTTGCAAATTGAAAGTGTATGGGTAACCTATATACATGGTACACAGTATGTGTGGTAATATCAAAGAAAATTATTACATCTAGATGCAAAATTGTAAGAAATAAAAAAAAAGTAGAATTATATATTTATCAGGGTAGCATAATAAAATCCAATGGGAAGAGTGATCAAGACATTGGGTGGTATTGTGTCTCAGTGGTTAGCATTGCTGCCTCACTGTGCCAAGGACCTGGGTTCAATTCCAACCTCCAGTGACCTTATGTGTGGAGTTTGCATGTTCTCCCCAAGTCTGCATGAGTTTCCTCTGGGTGCTCTGGTTTCCTCCCACGGTTCAAAGATGTACAGGTTACATGGATTGGTTTTGCTAAATTGCCTACAGGGTCTAAAGATGTGCAGGCTAGGTGGATTAGCATGGGAAATGCAGGATTACAGGGGTACGTTAAGTGGGTGATCTGGTTGGACTGCTCTTCAGAAGCTCGATGTGGACTCAATGGGTCGAATGGCCTGCTTCCACACTGTAGAGATTCTCTGATTAGAAAGTGCATAACACTTGAAAAATTATTCTGCACACAAATGTCTGACCTCTTTAGAAATGAGAAGGTCTCAATGGAAAGTTGAATGTGCAAGTTGGAAAACAAACAAGACTGTGGGAATTAGAGGCAACAGAGATGTGGCTTCTGAGAGGTAGGAGGAGGATTGGTTGGACAACACGCACACTTAACAAGCAGCATTTGAGGAAATCAGACACATGAGAAGAACCTGCCAGTGGCACCCACATCCCATGAATGTACTGACATAAAAGATGCTCACCAAGAGGCAAATACAATCCTTTGACTTTGGAGAGAAAGCCTAGAACATCTGATAATGGCTGACAAAATTGAGTGAAGAAGAGCAAAAGGGAAGCAAAGATAGAAATAGACTAACAGCTTGAGAAACAACCTCGGCACAAGGTCTAAGATCATGCTAAAATGTTAGCTGCTATGAAAGCTGGAGAACCATGATAACCAACGTTGTAAAACATGACATCTGAAGAAGAAAATGTTGAAAAATTTGATCAAGACTCAATAATAACAGAAGGACCACCAAGTGAAATTCCCTCCAAAATGGGATATGTATTTATAATATTTCCATAAGCTGTACACATTAAAGTCGTTTATGTAAGCTCGTACATTACAGTAAAAATTGTTATTTTATCAGTTTTCACGCAGGCCACTAGATGGTGGTTTCTACTAAATGAATGTTAAAAAGCTTAATTACTCAATAACTTGAAGGATTACAGTGAATGACCCAGATTTTGAAGGGGACTTGCTCAATTGAAATGGCACATCTACAGCATACAGAACTTTTGAACAATAACAAAGAGGAGATTGTACAACAAGTGACCCCATATTTTCGTAGAATGCTTCAGCCATTCCAACATTATCCTTGTCAATGTGAGAGAATGAGAAACTTAAAGCTATCAATTGCTTCTAGGCATTGACTGGTGATTGAACCCTCAGTTGTATGAGATCAATGTCTTCTCACATAGCCAATACATTACACATAGGCAACTGGCAGACAGTTGCTGATGGCCATTAACCCTGTAGACTAGAAGGGCATTCTAACAGGCGGCAAAATCAAGGAGATCTGCTAGCCGAGAAGTGAGCCCAGAGAAAACAAAGACAAATTATGTACATTCCCAGCCTGCTGTCTCCCCACTGCAGCAAATGTTAAAGAGATTACCATGAAAGAGTGGGCTAGGACCACACCAGGAGATGTTTAATGCAGAGTTGACCAGCATAGTACAAATCAAACGGAAGGCTGCCACCAATGTTAGTGACTAATTATAATAAGTGTACCCAACTCTTATATCAATGGTCATCGTGGTTGGATACATTCAGCCCAAGAAGTCCACACTGACTCTTTGAAGAGCATTCCACCCAGAATCAACCCCCTACCTTCTCCCTGGATTTCCCATGGCTAATCAACCTAACTTACATATTCCTGGACACTTTAGAGCAATTTGGCATGGCCTATCCACTTAACCTGAACATCTCTGGACTGTGAGAAAAAACTGCAACACCTGGGGAAAACCCACGCAGATACAGGGAGAAAGTGCAAACTTCACACAGACAGTTGCCCAAAATCTGGAAGTGAATCCAGGTCCCTGGCACCATGAAGCAGCAGTGCTAACCACTGAGCCACTGTGCTGCCCTAAATCTCAGGGCACACTCTGCGGGCAACAGCTACAGGTGCCTTAATCCATGAACATTGGCGTCCAACATGTGTCAGCCTCACCACATCATCGTGGCACATCAGTGAACCACTTACAATACAGTTCTGTATTTCAATGCTGCACTTTGGAGTGCACCAGCACCGTTCATGCTGTTATTAGGACACTTTATGTGTAGATATGGTTACCCAGCTCATGGTTTGGACTAGTATGCATTTCAAGGCTCCTCATTGGGCAGCACAGTGGCACTGCAGTTAGCACTGCTGCCTCACAGCACCAGGGACCCGGGTTCAATTCCACCCTCAGGCTACTGTCTATGTGGAGTTTGCATATTCTCCCCGTGTCTGTGTGGGTGCTCTGGTTTTCTCCCACAGTCCAAAGATGTGCAGGCTAGGTGGATTGGTCATGTTAAATTGTCAGTAGTGTTCAGGGGTTTGTACATTAGGTGGGATATAGGGGGATGGGTTTGGGTGGGTGTTCTGAGGGTCAGTGTGGACTTGTTGGACCAAAGGGCCTGTTTCCACACTGTAGGGATTCTATGATGATTTTATGATTCACTGTTTCAGTACTTACTCATTTTGTGCCTTCTTTGAATCTCACAACATCCTGCAGCCTTTATATTAGTTTTCCCCAGTGTCCCTGACAAACATGCTCCTGCGTCTGCTTGCAAATCCTGATGAATTACTGACACCGTGGGGTCCTCTCCTGCTGGGACGAAGCGGATGCCCGGTCTCCAGAATTCCTCTGAGTACCAGTGACCTGGGCATTTCTTCCTCGCTATTTGCGAAGACATAGGGGTGATGTGTTCACCAGTCTGTACTTATGGTTTAATCTAGCTAAAACAATCAGTATCAGATGTCAATATCTGGGTGGTGGGGTGGGGTTGTGGGGGTGGTCTGGAGGCAGGAGGTAATTGCGGGAGGTAACCATACCAGTTCATCCTCTGAGGTATTTCTGAAGTGGAGAAGGGCTATTCTCTAGCACTATCCTCTTCAGCACGGACACTGTGATAATGCTGCACCCCTGTACCAGTGTGATGTAAGGTATGCTATTTATAGGTAATTTAGTATCATATACTTTTAGTAAGGATGATTGGATTTTGAATTAGTGACATATGCTTGAATGATTTAATAATTAACTTCTGTAGCCATAGTGAATTATTTTAAAACAACTTGATAAAGAAATATCCTCCAGGACTAATGAGTTTTATTTACATGAGGAGAATTTACAACTAAACAAGGTTAACAATTCTGCATCAAGGTAAACAGTCTGGCTTATTCTATTTTGTCTCAAATGTTTTCCTTAATAAACTTCAGTTTTATTGTTAAAACCAAATCTGTAACATTGTGTCATTGTGTTTCAGTGAGAGACCATCTCATTAAACAAAAAAAGTCTATCAAGTCAAATTTCAGTTTGGGATCTGACTTATCCAGTATGAATATCAGGTGGGATCATGATAAATGCAGGAGACAATGGAGAAAATGCGTCATGACCAAGGACAAGACATTATGGCATGTTATGAACACATTCATAGTGGGGGTAATGGGAGAGTAGCACAAAATAGGCAATGCTTTTTACTTCTGAGGAAGGGTCACTGGACCCGAAGCGTTAACTCTGATGTTTTCTTCACAGATGCTGCCAGACCTGCTGAGCTTTTCCAGCAACTTCTGTTTTTGTTGTTGTTAATGCTTTTTAATTGGTTGCTGGAACATGCATGTTTCTGCATTTCCACAAGATTGGTCTCGGGACCTGCCCAGTGAGGACTCTTTTCTCATAGAGAGTAAGAAGGCAAATGGCAGAAACCCAATCACCCATCCTGACTCATGTGGGCTCTCCTATGGGCTGTTTTCGCCTGGAATGAGAGAGGATTGAGTAAGATCAAAGTAGGTGACACAACTGGTAGTGCTAGTGCAGGTGGAGCTAAAACAGTGTCCAAGTAGGAAAGTTGGCACCTCATAGGGCATGGTTGAAGGAGCATTGGGTGACAGCACACAAGGGAAGATGTTGCATGCAATAATGCAAGTGGTCAAGCATGAGCCTTGCTGAGAGGCGTTTGTAGTAACAGACATACAGTGACTGAGAGGTAGCAGAGAGGAGAAGGTGGCACTTACCCTGGAGGAGTGGAGAAGATCAGTGAACTTCATCCTACACTGCTGGGTGTTCCTCTAGTTGTCTGAGACCACAGTGACCCAGGTGGCAATCTCAGTGGCAGAGTCTGGTATCGTAGCCTTCTCTGCTAGAATATCCTTCCTCTTTACCACCTGCTAGGCTTCTTGAAGGGACAGCCTCCATGAAACATAATGAAAGTAACACAATTTCCATAAGATTTAGCCCATAGAGTTTTCATATGTTTCTCATCAATGCATCAAAACACCTCATTGGCCTAGAGCTGCTCCCCCATCCCCTGATGTTGCCTCGTTGGAAATCAGAGTGATGTTGGTCTCTCATCCTTTATTCAGTGGTATTTGTCTTTCATCATTGGTTGTTCTCAAGTTGACCAGAGATGCTGTTCATTGTTTATTTTGAGTTATTAAACCTGTGGCATTCATTAAAATCAGCTACCTGGAACATTGGCTTCAAAACGAACAGATGACACCAGAGACAGTACCACTGTGAGACCAACATGAAAGCAATTTTAATCCCAAGCAATCACTTTAAAACAATTGCTCATGTTTGATTATCCCTGCTATATAAAAGGGCCAAGCTTCGCAACACTAAACTATCTTGCACACGCAGCATAATTTCTATGAGTAGCAGCTTTGTAATAAAAGCAAAGCAAATAAATAAACTACCAGTTGTGTTAAATAACGTCCAGCTACAGTCTCCTCTCACAGGATTTACCTCTTTTTGTTCTGTGTCAAAAATGGTTTGCGAACTTAGAACATTGACTCCATGAGGCCTCTCAGAGGCTGGGGAAATATCCAAAACCACAAGCTGTTATTAGCAGGCCTTCAACTAAAACCAAAAAGATTGAATTGCACTTAGATCATACTTTCACAACCTCAGGATGTTTCAAGCACTTTACAGCCAATAAAGTACTTTTGAATTGCAGATGCTGGGGTAATATAGGAAATACAGTAGCCAATTTACGCACAGCAACTTCCCACAAACTTCACTGGGGTATTGTCCAGATGGTTGTTTTTGTAATGTGGTGAAAGGATTAATACTGGCCAGAACAATGGAATAACTCCCCTGTGTTTTTTTTTCAAATAACATCATGGTATCTTTACTTTATTATTGCAAAAATATACTTATTCATAAAAAAATCTTTATTTACAAACATAGTTACTGAAGCAGTTGTGTACAGTCTTTGCACATGAAGAATCAACAAACACTGGAATTTGGATTCCCTGCAGTTCCAAAAACGCCAGGTATTTCTTACTCAAACAGGACAATATTTACATGTATTTAAAGCACCGAGAGGGTGTGATAATTGAACGAACGCCCATTGTATTTTAGCAGAAAGGCCTTAGACAGTGGTCTTTCTCCACTGTGCCTTGGCAGCAGTTGCCCCAAGCTTTAGTGCATCCCTCAGCACATAGTCCTGGACCTTGGAATGTGCCAGTTTGCAACACTTGGTTGAGGCCAACTCTTTGCATCGGAAGACCAACAGATTTCAAATAGACCAAAGAGCAACTTTCACCAAGTTGATGGTCTTCCAGGTGCAGATGATGTTTGGGAACATCTTCCCAAGAAGGGAACAAACCCTGGAGCACAGAGTCCTGTGTCACGGAACTAATCGGGACAAACCTTGTATAACCACCTAAGAGGGCCTCAGTTAAATATTTCATTTGAATGGTGGCACATCCTTGTTGTAAACTTGTAACGCGATAACAACCTTACCAATATAGTAGGCAGTTAGTCAGAGAAATGAAGCAATTTTAGTAAGTAGCAGACTAAGCTATTGATTTATATTGGAATAACAGAGAATCTGAATAATGTCACTTTGAATGGGGAGAGACTGTATGTAGAAAGCTAGTGTCGATAGGAAGCACCTTATTGAATATGTAAAACTGCTGGAGTATTCAATTTGACCATGTTTGCATTGTGAAAAGTTCTTTTGAGATTTATAACAAAGAAAGAATTAAAGGAATACTCTCCCTCTACCTGGATCTGTCTCCCTGAATTTTCCTCCTGAAACCTTTCACCTTTTCTCTCTCTCTAAGACTGACTTCATGACTGATCCTTCCTCGAGAGCGATCGTTCCACAGGCAATCCTGAAGAAATCCAATAGCTCATGCAGCACCCATCAAGGAAAAAGTTGGTGTTTTAGATGTAAACCTGTGCTCGGAATAGTTTGGGGGAATGTTAGAATTTGACATAAGGCTTGAATAATCATGGTCCAGAGTCTCCTGTCAAGAGACCAGATGTATGACCCATGATGTGGGACAGAATCCAGCAGTCCCAATGCACTGACCTCTGTGTGAATTTCTTAGAAGTTTGAACATCTGAAGGACAATTCCACTGCTCCCTGGAGCCTCCACAAGGTCTCCAACACTGATTTTGAGTCAGATACTTCAAACAATTCCAACTACTTACCTGATTACTTCATTTGTTAGGCATTTAATCGTCAGACATATCATAATCTATTACCTGGGTAACCATACAACTGACTCCCATCAATCATTCCCATTGATCCTCCCAACTCCCCACTACAAAACCTGACTGTCCCCACTGGACCTTCACCACCCAACTGCCCTTTGTGACTCACATAGGGAAGTGATAGTTGAGTGGTATTATTACTGGATTGTTAATCCAAGGAAGGTAATGTTTTGGGCACCTGGGTTTGGATTTTGCCATTTGAATTCAATAAAAATATAGAATTAAGAATATAATGATGACTATGAAACCATTGTCGATTGTTGTAAAAACCCATCTGATTCATTAATGTCCTTTAGGGAAGGAAAGTGCCATCCTTATCTGCTGTGGCCTACATGTGACTCCAGGCCCACATCAATGTGGTTGACTGTAACTGCCCTCTGGAAAATAGGGATAGGCAATAAATGCTGGCCCAGCCAGTGACCCCCTCATCCTGTGAATGAATAAAAAAAACACCCGATTGGACCTCACACCCCAACTCAAACTCACTAGCCCCCCACAACCTGATTATCCCTTTCCATTTCAGATATGACTAGTGTTCAACATCTGATTATGGCCCCATCCCTAACTGGATCTAACTCCACTCACACACCTTACCCACCTACCACCCTAACCATTTGCCACTTCATTCACTGCCATCCTACTCACCCAGCATGCTACCCACTTGACCTCTATCCACCTGTAACCCTATTCGCCTGCCACCTGATTCACCTACAACTGTGCCTTCCAAGCTCTCACATTGACAACCTACACCTCACTCACAGGCCACTCTACCCACCTGGCCCATCTATCACACCACCAACGTGCCACCCTACCATTTAACAGCTTCCTCTCCATCTACCTGACATTGTACCCACCAGGAGAGGCAATGGCCTAGTTGTATTATCGCTGGACTGTTAATCCAGAGACTCAGATAATGTTCTGAGGATCCAGGTTCGAATTCCGCTACGGCAGATGATGGAATTTGAATTCAATAAAATTCTGGAATTAAGAATCTAATGATGATCATGAATCCATTATCAATTATCAATTGTCAGAAAAAACGCATCTGGTTCACTAATGTCCTTTAGGGAGGGAAACTGCTATCCTTACCTGGTCTAGCCTATATGTGACTCCAGACACACAGCAATGTGGTTGACTCTTAACTGCCCTCTGGGTAGCTAGCGACGCCCTGATCCCGTGAATGAATTTAAAAAATGCTACTACTCTACTCAGCTGTCACCACACCGATCTATATCGTACTCAGCCAGCTTCATTAGGTTGCTTGGGATAAAGCAGGCAAGTTCTTTCATTGACATACTCTCCAATGAGCCCAATTTCCTGATACTACCTGTACTCAGACAATCCAATATATCTGGAAACAGCCAAGGAAACCTTCCATTAGATTTATGAACAATCCTAAAATTATAGAACATCTGCTGAACTCTCAAAAATTGTCATCTGTGTATCTGCCCTGGAATGTTTACCTTTCTAATGTCTTCCACTCCATTCACAAAAGCACTCAGAGCACAATTCTAGAGTAATCAGCAGAGGCCTCTTGTATGATCAGTCATTCTTTGTGAAGTGTGAGCAATTGCAATCCAATTTGAATTGCAATATCCTTGCCATGTGCTTCAGTTTCACACAATTGCATAGTCTTCATTGTGTCTATCCCTTTAGCCGTGGGTAGATTTAAAGATTCTCTTCTGCTGTGATATCATCCTTCACAGGTGACTACAATATTTTCATGGCCTGATGACCCTACTCTCACATACCTTGGAGAGTTAATTCATTTCACACAGACAAGCAAAACAACAGTCAACAGTGAGTGCACTCCAAACAGTCATTCATTCTACTTTCCACATGTCGGAGACATTTCTGGGACAAACAAAAGCATTTTTCCTTAGCAGAGTACAAATTTGGCAATAGTTAGACCAGGTTAAATTTTCACTCCAAAATTTGAACATATAAGTTAGGCTATCACAGTTATAAGGAAATGTTGTATGCTTGCAAAAGTTGTCCTTTGAATGAAATTTTAAACTAATCACTAGTTCTAGTGACCAAGCAGAGATGGTAAAAGACTAATGGCACTGCATACTTGAAATCATAACAGCTTCCTTCCTTCTCATCAGCCAAACACAACGAACTGGATGTTAATTTCATTGCTGATGTGGCAAATCAGTGCAAGTCTTTCGTTTCATGGTGAATGCCTTCAGGTCAAGTTTAAAGAAGGTGCCGATGCAAAGGTTTGGGAGAGGGATTTCATTTAAATGCTGGATTTTTAAACCAAGATGCAATCAAATTAGTTTTAAAAGGCTTTATGATGAAAAGTGGTTAAACTGTTAATGGCCTCGTCAATCCCCTAAAGAATGAAAAGAGTGTGCAATTTGTTCTGTTTGTGTTAGATTGTCCCAGGAACTGATAAAGACAGTCTGTCGTGATGTTTGTGATCCCAATTACTTAGCAGCAGTTGTCTGGCATTCTTATTTTGAATAGTGAAGGATTAAAATACCCTCAACCACTATGGTTGACTACACTCTCAGCCATGTCTTACCCATCTCTTGCACTTCTGCCCTCATCCTTTCCCTCCATTCACGCAACAAATGATAGGGTGCCGCAGTCCTTACTGACCACTCCAACAGCCTCCAAAGGATCCTCAGCCACCATTTCCGCCACCGCCAGTGGAATGCCACCAATGGACACATTTCCCTCTCCTTCCTTGTATGTATTCTACGGGGACCATTCCTTTCTGGATACTTGCTCCATTCCTCTTCCACTCCTAACACCTCCCCAGAGCCCCATGGCATATTCCCATGTAATCACAGAAGGAGCAATACTGGTCCTCTCATTATTCAAGGCCCCAGACATATGTTGCAGGTGAAGCAGTAATTTATCTAGACTACTGTACTTGTTATCCACAATGTAGTCTCCTACACACCGGGAAAACAAAACACAGACTGGTTGAACTGTTTTGCCAAAAACCTACACTTGGTCAGTAATAATAACGCTGAACACCTAGTTGCCTACCACTTCAACATACCACCATGTTCCCTGGGCAATATCTTCGTTTTAAGGCCTGCTGCAGAGGCTCAACATAAACTGGAGGAGCAACACCTCATCTTCCACCTGACAGCCTTCAGGATTCAACACTGAGTGTAACAATTTCAGAAAGTGATCAACCTCCATCACACCCCTAGATCCTATGTTGTGTGGGTTGCTCCACACATAGCTAACCCATTTGAACTGTTCACACTTCTCGTTAGCATCTTACTTAGCATTTATCTCTTTCGCAGGTTATCTTCAGCTATCTCTGTCTAAGCATCCCTTTATCTCTCCCTGGATTCTGTCTCCATGTATAGTATTCACTACCCCCACCCCGCTATGACTTAAATACCACCATTTCCCAGCTATTTTCAGTTCTCATGAACAGTCATCAGACTCAAAGCATTATCATAGAAATCCCTACAGTGTGGAAACAGGCCCTTCAGCCCCACAGGTATACACCAACCCTTCGAAGGCCATTCCACCCAGACCCATTCTCTTACCCTTTCCCTGTAACTCTGCCCTTTCCCATGGCTAACACACCTAACCTACACATCTCCTGAACATTATGGTCAATTTAGCATGGCCAATCCACCTAGCCTGCACATCTTTGGAATGTGGGAGGAAACTGGATCACCTGGTGGGAACCACGCAGACACGGGGAGAATGTGCAAACTCCTCACAGACAGTCACCCAAGGGTGGAATCGAACCCAGGTCCCTGATGCTGTGAGGCAGCAGTGCTAACCACTGAGCCATCATGCCATCCACAACATAGAATCCCCACAGTGTGGAAGCAGGCCATTTGGCCCAATGAATCCACACCAACCCTCTGTTTTCTTTTACAGATGCTACCAGATCTGCCGTGTTTCTCCAGCACTCTCTGTTTTCATTTCAGATTTTTAGCATTTGTAGTTCTTTTGTTTAAATTAAGCAAGTTTAACTTATATACAGCCTTTGGACCCAACTGATGTCTAAAAATGCTTTGCAGCCAATGAAGAACTTCTGAACTGCAATCACTGATACAAAACAGGAACCACAGCAGCCAATTTGCACTCAGCAAGCTTCTACAAACAGCAATGAGGTCATGATAATGAGCAGATAATCTGCTTTTTTTTGAGTTTTAATCATAGACAGATAAATATTAGTCAGGGCAATGGGATATCCCCTCTGAAGAAGGGTCTTGACCTGAAACGTCAGCTTTCCTGCTCCTCTGATGCTGCTTGGCCTGCTGTGTTCATCCAGCTCTACACCTTGTTATCTGAGATATCCCCTCTGTTGTTTTTCAAAACATTTCCATGGGATCATTTAGGTCCACATGAGTTGGCTGGGAGAGTGTCTTGGTTTTAATGTTTCATCCAAAAGACAGCCTCTCCAACAGTTTGCAGCAACCATCTCATTACTGCAATACACTGTTGGTCTTTATTTTTGTGCAAGAATCCTGGAGTGGGACCCGGATACAGAATACTACCAACTGAGCAACAGTGTCATAGAGTCATTGAGATGTATAGCACGGAAACAGATCCTTCATTCCAGCTCATCCATGCTGACCAGATATCCTAAACTGATTTACTCCCATTTGCCAGCTTTTGGCCCATATCCACCTAAACCCTTCCTATTCAAGTACCATCCAGGTACCTTTTAAATGTTGTAATTGTACTGTCTCCAGCACCTCCTCTGGCAGCTCATTCCATTCACGCACCATCCTCTGCATGAAAACGTTGCCCCTCAGGTCTCTTTTAAAATTTTCTCCTCTCACCTTAAACACGCGTCCTCTAGTTTTGGACTCCCCCACCTGAGGGAAAAGACCTTGTCTATTTACCCTATCCATGACTTTCATGATTTTATAAACCTCTATAAGGTCAACCTTCATACTCTGACACTCCAGGCAAAATAGCCCCAGCCTATTCAGCTTCTGTCTATTGCACAAACTCTCCAACTCCTTGTAAACCTTTTCTGAACCCTTTCCAGTTTCACAACATCCTTCCTATAGCAGGGAGACCAGAATTGCATGCAGTATTCCAAAAGTGGCCTAACCAATGTCCTGTACAGCCACAACATGACATCCCAACTCCTATAGTCAATGCACTGTCCAATAAAGACAAGCATACCAAACGCCTTCTTCACTATCCTATCTACCTGCAACTCCACTTTCAAGGAATAATGAACCTGCACTCCAAGGTCTCTTTGTTCAGCAACACTCCTCAGGACCCTACCATTAAGTGTATAAGTTCTGCCCTGATTGGTTATAATAAATGTCTGTTGTATTCTTCAATACCAATGGAATCCATGTCTAGTTTCTTATATTGCAAGAAATAACATTGCCTTGTCCAACAGCCTGTTGGAGGCAAACTCATACGTCAGCACTCCTTCAATAATACATTGCAATGTCAGTCTTTACTTTGGTGCTAGAGACCAGAAGTGGGACCTAGACCCAAAATCTTACAACTCAGAATCAAAAATGCTACCGACTTGAACCACAGCAATATAACACAGGTACGGAAACAATGTTAGTCAGATTTTTAAATAGAGAGTTGCTTAGCAGGCGTTCATCCAAAGTTTAAAAATTTGAATGCAAAAGAGTGGTTACATTAATTTATTTAGCTTCAGCAAGATGACTCACTGACATGAGGAAGTGCAGCATTTGCATTTGGCCAGGTTTTACTGTGCCATAATGGTAAAGTTAACAGCATTCCAAATCAGTTCGCAAATTTCCAGCTAATGCAGGTGCACAGTTGCATTTGAAAATTTAAGGAGTTGGTGCTCAAGATACGATGCTGCTGTGAAAACATCTGAAAACAGCATTTCACCCCTGTTCTTAATTCAAACATTTTCAGTCAGCTAGGTTCTAACCACTGGAATTCCTTTTCTAAAACTTTTCTGCCTCGCTACCTCTTTCTTTCTTGAAGATGTTTCTCAAAGCCTTTCTCTGTCAGCCAAGCTCTTCTGTAGCTCAGATTCAAAATTTATTTTCCTTTGTTCCTTTGAAGAACTTTCAGACATTTGGTTACATTAAAAGCTCTATATGTATTGATGAAAGTTTCTTTACTGCAACATAGGCATGGGCTAATCTTGCTACATAAAACTAGAACTTGTCCATTCCAGAGATAGTAGGAACTGCAGATGCTGGAGAATCTGAGATAACAAGGTGTAGAGCTGGATGAACACAGCAGGCCAAGCAGCATCAGAGGAGCAG